>NW_026960606.1:816174-1431613 GCF_021018805.1 Prinia subflava
AGGTTGTACTTCATTAACCATATAAACATGCTCATGAAGTTGAAATTAAGATTTGATACAATGATATCAATTTATTTATGTAACTAGATCACTGTTTTATAAACTTGTTACTGATAACAATTTTTTTTTGTTTTAATTAAAATTAGTTTTTTGAAAGTTGATTCTGCCTCCTTTATGGTGTCTGTTGCTTGAGTTAAATTATGTATGGATAGTTCATAGATGTTAAAAGCCCAGCTTGCAACTTTGGTGCATTATGGTGATAAGCAATATGACCAAGAAAGAAATGTTTTGTTCCTCAAAAATCTGCTGAGGAACAGTAGTGTTCACAATTACAACATCTCCTTTGCTCATGGAGGAAGACTTGGTGTGTCAGAGGGACCAAATGCTGCCTGCAATTGAAGATGTGTGGTCTATACAACAAACCATAAGCCTTGACATATTGCCCTGGTAGGATGGAAGAGTGTGTGGGAGCATGTTTCCACTCAGTGGATTATATGGGTGCCCATGAGAGTTGAGATGTGATGCAGATATATACAAGGACAGTTCATGCTGCTCTTTGGATTTTATAAAGCATTTTGTGTATTCTGAACTGTGCAACTCACTCCACCCAGCATGGAGTTCTTGCTCACCAACTAATAGACAACATTTCTGCATTTTTGGAGTCTTTGCTCGGTAAGATGTGTCTAAGTTTTCCAGCTCTCAGTGAATCATGCGATACAGAATGGTTGAAATTTGGAGTGTTCTGCTTTACCAAGATCTTTATCATCTTAGGTATATGATGTCATATTTGACTACATGATCTGAACACCTTCACTTTGGTTTTTTTTAGTATCTTCAGCTGAAAACAGAATTAGCATGCAGCAAGCAACTATCAGAGATGCCAATGTACCCATGCATTCTGACAGTGAGACTTGTGTCACTGGAAGATTAATGAGGAAAAGACCTGAATCTTTGTACAACTTGTCATGTAAATATGAGTCTTTGCCAAGCCTTGCTAGCAGTTGAGTTGTCCTGACCTGGTAGTACTAACATTCTGTAGCCTTCTATGCCTTTCCAAGCATTGCATTTGCATGACATGTTTGCTTCATTACTTTGTCTTAAAATAATTTTCTGCTATAGACAATAAGGAATGAGAAGGATGCTCCATTCTGTAAAAGGATTTGTGTGGGTGTTGGGGCTTTTTTGCCTCTTACAAATAATTCAGCATTAGGGATATTGTGGATTATATAGATTGCAAAACTGAAGCCTATTTGAAGACAAAGGCTTTACAATGAAACGAGATCTTGATGGCTGCCACCTGCTTTTGACAAGCACAATGGCTTATTCTTCTTTCAGAACTGATCAAAGTTTCTTTGACTTGTTTTCACGACTGATTGAAATCTCTTTATATCCTCAGTGGTGCTGCACAGTGCAGTTCACACCATGTTAAAAACTCTCATGGACCAACAGATGATTGTCCCGTGTGTCTAACAAGCATGTCTAGATATGTACTGCTTTTGTTTTGTGGAGATAGGAAGAGCACAGGAAACACATTTCATGGTGTCCTGGTTTGAGGGGAAGTGAGTTTTCTAGGAAGTTGTGGTCAAACCAATCAGTGGTCAGGTTTGAATGTTGGCACCTGGAGTGACCACTGAGAGGTTGGACACGCCTCTGAGAACACAAGGGGTTAAAAGCAAGGACTTCCAGAGGGATTTCCTTTTTCTGGTTCCGCTTTCAGGAGAGAAGCATCTTCTTCTCCTCCCCTGTCCAGCTTACAAGGCTGGGTGGGGGAGGGAAACCATGCAGCCAGGCCAGGCGGCCGGGCTGAGGTAGGCTGGTGCCCCGGGGGGAGAAGAGAGTGAACGGGACTGGAGCTGAGCCAGCCCCATCCAGGATGGAGGGGTGGAGAACTGTGGAGGTGCCTTCTGTCCCCGTCCGTCCCGTCTGTACCCGTCCGTCCTCCTCCCCCCCCCAGGGAGAAGGTGTCCAGCGGCGTGTGGGGGTGCCTGAGCCTGCGAGTGCCAGAGCCTGCGGCCCTGACGGGAGCTTTAAACTCTTTCCGAGGCAGAAGAAAACTTTTTCCAGACATTGATTCTCATGGCTGGTGATTTCAGAAGAGAGAGAGACAGCCTGGGACTGAGATGATAAAGGAAGATGAAAAGAATCCCAGATGGGCAGAGATGAAGAGGAGTGGCTTTTGGGCTGGACTTTTCTTGCATAATGTTAGCCATAGACGGACCCTGAATTCTCCTGAACATAAATAAGACTGTATTTGGGTGGATGCATTTGGCTCCAAACCAAAGACTTTGTGGCAGTGATTTGCCACTGTAGGAGTGGAGAACAGAGAAGAGAGGAAGAGGGTGTGGGGGCGCCCTCTGTCTTGAGGGATGAAGATCTCTGTTCTTGGAACCCTCGGCCCCAGGGGTAAATGTGGGGGGACTGCTTGTCCCAATATGAGAAGATGGCTGGTTTTTGGTACTTAGTCAAGCATCCTTAAAAGAGCCCTTTATGCGGTTTTGGTCCATGGACAGTGGTGAGAGCACTGGACATGGAAAGGAGGGTGTCACCATGGCAGACTTCTCCGGGTGGTGCCATGGGTGACATGGGAACACGGGAGGGTGGACCTGTGTTTCCTGTGGGGGGTCTGTGGTGCGAGAGAGACTCCTCTCTCCCTGGATGAATGGAATATTGGTTCTTTCTGAGTGATGATGACTTTGATTGGGAACCCAGGGTTTTTGGTTTAAGCAAGTAAGATGGAAGGTGATGTGTAAGTGTTAACAGTTTGAGTGTGGAATGGGTGGAAATTAGGGGAGGAGAAGAAATGTTCTGGGAGGTTTTCATTTCTGGTTTTTGTGTGTTTAGGTTTTCTTTTCTATTTTCTATTCTTATGTAGTTTAATAAAGTTTTCTGTCTATTCCAAGTTTTGGGCCTGCTCTGCTCTGTTCTTGACCACATCTCACAGTAGTTCGTTAGGAGAAACATACACTCATGGGTGCACTGGCATCTGGCCAGCGCCAACCCATGACACATGGAAAAAAGGTCGAGGGCTCTCTTAGCAAAAACTGATCAAATATTTCTAAAACTGCAGATCTGAATTAATTTTGAAGCATAAGGAAGCCTAGTCAAAATATGTCTCAAATACCTTATCTTCTTTTCAGACTCTGTATTTGAGATATGCAGCTGAATACCTCTTCTATCATTGCAAAATGTTATAGTGCTTTTCAACACTCCTTTAAATGAAAACTTTGTCAAAATCCAAGATTGCTGTTCAGTACTGAAGGGAACTGAGCATGATTCTTCCATATCATAGGCTGCTATTTAATCTTCATTCTTTTGGTGAGCTGAGTGAAATCCTGAAAGATATTATATTACTTCTGTATTATGAGATTGCCCAAGAAACTGACTTGTACTCATAGGTTCGTTTTCAGATTCCTTTATATTCTATTGATTCTGCCTGAACAGAAGCCAGCAGAGATTTTTCTTACCCAAATTACATTACCTTTGTTTAGCTTTTTGGTGTTTCAACGCTTACTTCATTTCCACATCAGTTTCTCCCATTAGAGAAAACTGTAAGACTTTTCAACATTGTCCTGGTTTAGGGCAAATCGGGGAGAAAACCTCCAAATGGGGTCCCTCCAGAATAGCAAACTCAAGCTGCCCCTCCCTCAACCGGTTCAGGAAAAGATTTCCTTGGAGAAAAGTGGAAAAACCTATTTATTTAACAATCAAGGTATCCACAAGGACAAAAAAAAATGAATAATATGAAACAATAAAACCTCTCGCTGTCCAAAGAGATGGCAAACCCAGAAAGTCTCTGTCGTAAAGTGTAGCTCGGCTCGCTCAGTTCCTTATGAAACCCTCCGGTGCTGGAAAATGCCGTCCTGGGCCCCAGTGGGCTGCAGGTGTGAGCTCCGTGTGTTTTCTGGGTTTTTCAGTCCAGAGCAGGTTTAAACAGTCCCAAGTAAAAGAAAAAAAAAAACAGTCCAGGGAACTTCTCTGCCTCAGCTAGCTAAAAACCAACTAAAAGCAAAGGAGATCTCTGTCCCGCTGTCTGTCTGTGCTGCAGACAACACAGTCCAGGAGCAGAATGTGGAGGAATGAATGCAGTTTCTGAAAACAAATTCGGTGCTTCTCTTTGTCCCCCTTTGCTCTTGGAACCAATCTTAAAGGTACAGAACACAATATCCAACATAAACAGAACAGACAATCGGGGATACAAGCATCATAAAGTCACCCTAGGACAAACATGAAAAAGAGAAAGGCATATATGGGAGACTCATATTTTAGATACTAAGGTGCAACTCAAATCCAAGACAGCTTCTTTCAGAGTACTTCATGTCCTAATCTCAAAATGTTTTGGTTCTAATGCTATAGCAGCAAGGTTAAACCTGGATTGCATGTACATTGATGACTTTTTTGCTGGTCCTAAAATCATGAGTGAGACACAGTTAGGGTGATAAAAAAGGGTTTACCTTTATAACGATCCTTAGGTGCACAATTTGCCAGGTGGAAAATGCCGAAGAAGCACCCACAGCATAATGCATATACAATATTTACAGGCTTTGCAAATTAGCATATTTGACAAGAATCACCAATTAGAGTAATAATTTGTGAGGCAATCCCCTTCTGGTTCAAGTCCCTTCTAAATCCTCCTCCCTCAGATGAGAATTAAACTTTGTTTATAAAAATATGTCTAGAAGAGCTGATCTCAAACTTGGTTGCTAGGAAAAACCAAGATAAGATAGGAGCCTCAGACCCCCAGCTTAGAAGCTTTTGGAATGTGTTTTGTCTTTCTGCCTATTGGGTAAGGTAAGGAAAAATACTGAAGCTAAGTTAAAAATATAATAACAGAGCTACAAATATATGTGTAAAGAATACACAGAATATATAAAAGAAGAAAGGCAAAAATTCAATTCAGCATAATTTCCCCCCCTTTTTAGAGGCTAACAAGACTCTACCTTGTCTAGTCTCTACTCCATATTTAACCACAACACTGGTTTACACAACAGGCTGTTACATCGGCTATCATACAGATGCCAAATATAATTACAGCTACTATGAACACTTCTTTTATCCAGGTCCAATTTTGTAACCATGACATGAGGGTGTCGAAGATATAGTCAGAGTTCAAGGTGTTATTTCTGAAAGCTACTTCATATAAAATTTGAATCTGCTTCCGAATTTCAGCCAAATCCTTCCTAATTCTTCCACTCTGGTCCACATAAGAACAACCAGTGATGTTGATAGCACATACACCTCCTTGTGGGATCAGTAGGAATTTGAGAGCCATTCTGTTCTGCAAAACCATTGGAGACAGACCATGGACTTCCTCCTGTAAGGCTGAAATTGCATCTGCAGTATGCTGTTCAATATGTTCGATAACGGCTGAGATGTTTACAACTGCCCTCTCCAGCTGGACTCTTCTGAAAGAGGGAATGAGAGCTCTGATTATACTATGGAAAAGTGTGAGACATTCAACGAGGGGATTAATAGATCTTTTCATTCTCCCATTTGGATTTTCAATATGATCAAATATTGTTATGTTTGGAATTACAGCCCCAAGGGCACAGGCCTGATCTTTATCTACAGGCAGGTTTTTCCAGGCCTTACTGTCGCATATCCAATAATACCCT
This sequence comes from Prinia subflava, assembly GCF_021018805.1. Classification (NCBI taxonomy): domain Eukaryota; kingdom Metazoa; phylum Chordata; class Aves; order Passeriformes; family Cisticolidae; genus Prinia; species Prinia subflava. Next base: position 821,787 of record NW_026960606.1, read on the forward strand.
GTCCCATATAGTAGAGCTAGTCTCCATGATGTCAATTACATATTTCTCACAGTTCTTGGGCTTATTCTTTCCATGAATTTGGTCATATGGCAATATGAAGGAAGAATGGCCTTTCCTATGGCATTTACAATTGTGCAGGGAACTGTATCATTCCCATGACCTATTAGGCTGCTTAGGGGTATAGGAGGCAGAAAGGTCTTACTGATTTGTTCCCACCTTTCAGTACACTTCACTTTCATTAAAACACCAGTCAGTGGCCAGTTACTACTCCCATCTATAGGTGGCAATTGAGTACAAATCCAGCAACTGTTCTTATTAAGAGCTTTGGATACATTTTGGATGAAGGTCCCATGCAAATTGTGGGGCCAACCCTGAGTCATGGCTACCAATGGGGCAGATAACGGACATGAAAAGAGCAGTTTAAACCGCATCATCCTGATTTGCATCAGTCTGTTTTCCCGATGGTTTCAGGAGCAGAAGCCTTCTTAACTCTGGAGTAGTGGATCCTCAGTCACTTGCCAGCAACCTTGACCACAGTAAGGGTAGTCAGCAAAACTTGGAACAGTCCCTTCCACTTAGCTTGCCAGGAGTCACTGTTCCACCATTTAACATAGACCCAGTCTCAAGGCTGGAATGGATGGATGAGCAGGTGTGGCCAGTCTATCGGCCTAGATAACACGATGAATCTCTGGATCTTCTACAAAGTGGAACTTAAAGACACTTAGTACTTCTGTAAATCATTTCTACCCTTCATATGATTTTCTCCTGGGATATGTGGAACCTCATATGACCTGCTATATAATATTTCATAGGGACCTAAGTTGTCTCTCTGCCTTGGATGTATGCAGATTCTCAGTAAGGCTATAGGCAAGGCCTGAACACGTCATGGATGTTTCTTGACAGGTCTTACTAATCTAGGTTTTTAAGGGTTTCATTCATTAATATAATTAATTAAATAATATAATATCCAAGGTTTGGGATTCCTTTGAGGATGTCATCATATAGGGGACCACATTTTGTTGCAACAGTTGTCGGGGAATTTAGCAGGATTCTGGGAACTACTTGGGACCTGCACACACCATACAAGCCCCAAGCAAGTGGCAAAGTTGAACGTATGAATGAAACCCTGTGCCGCGGCACTGCCCCGTCTCTGCCTCCCTGCTGGGGAGGCAGCAGCCCTTGCCACCGGGCGCACGGCCAGTGCAGCGGGCTGTGCGAACATTCGCATGGCGGAACCAATGGGGGATGTCCGAGGAAGTGTTAGAGACTGCTTTTGAGCGTCCCCTCCCTTTTCTGGGGTTGCGGTCAGCATATGGACTCACTTGCTCAGAGGGCTGGGAATCTAATTCCTCTTTGCCTCTCTGCTGCCGTGGGAGTTTTAATTCTTCCCTGGAATTCTGTAATATCATTTGCAGCAGTGCTCTTGCCGATGCCAATAATTAGAGAGCTTCTTTATCTCTCCTTATTGCTTTTTGATATAGTTTTTTTTTGTTCACCTCTTTCCAAAATTCTGTCTGGAACTTTAGTTCCGATCTGCATTGTGGAGTTTCGAGGCAAACCCATTATTAGAGAGCTGCTGGCTCTTTGTTAATTAAAGCCTTAGGTCCCTATGAAATATTATATAGCAGGTCATATGAGGTTCCACATATCCCAGGAGAAAATCATATGAAGGGTAGAAATGATTTACAGAAGTACTAAGTGTCTTTAAGTTCCACTTTGTAGAAGATCCAGAGATTCATCGTGTTATCTAGGCCGATAGACTGGCCACACCTGCTCATCCATCCATTCCAGCCTTGAGACTGGGTCTATGTTAAATGGTGGAACAGTGACTCCTGGCAAGCTAAGTGGAAGGGACTGTTCCAAGTTTTGCTGACTACCCTTACTGTGGTCAAGGTTGCTGGCAAGTGACTGAGGATCCACTACTCCAGAGTTAAGAAGGCTTCTGCTCCTGAAACCATCGGGAAAACAGACTGATGCAAATCAGGATGATGCGGTTTAAACTGCTCTTTTCATGTCCGTTATCTGCCCCATTGGTAGCCATGACTCAGGGTTGGCCCCACAATTTGCATGGGACCTTCATCCAAAATGTATCCAAAGCTCTTAATAAGAACAGTTGCTGGATTTGTACTCAATTGCCACCTATAGATGGGAGTAGTAACTGGCCACTGACTGGTGTTTTAATGAAAGTGAAGTGTACTGAAAGGTGGGAACAAATCAGTAAGACCTTTCTGCCTCCTATACCCCTAAGCAGCCTAATAGGTCATGGGAATGATACAGTTCCCTGCACAATTGTAAATGCCATAGGAAAGGCCATTCTTCCTTCATATTGCCATATGACCAAATTCATGGAAAGAATAAGCCCAAGAACTGTGAGAAATATGTAATTGACATCATGGAGACTAGCTCTACTATATGGGACAGGGTATTATTGGATATGCGACAGTAAGGCCTGGAAAAACCTGCCTGTAGATAAAGATCAGGCCTGTGCCCTTGGGGCTGTAATTCCAAACATAACAATATTTGATCATATTGAAAATCCAAATGGGAGAATGAAAAGATCTATTAATCCCCTCGTTGAATGTCTCACACTTTTCCATAGTATAATCAGAGCTCTCATTCCCTCTTTCAGAAGAGTCCAGCTGGAGAGGGCAGTTGTAAACATCTCAGCCGTTATCGAACATATTGAACAGCATACTGCAGATGCAATTTCAGCCTTACAGGAGGAAGTCCATGGTCTGTCTCCAATGGTTTTGCAGAACAGAATGGCTCTCAAATTCCTACTGATCCCACAAGGAGGTGTATGTGCTATCAACATCACTGGTTGTTCTTATGTGGACCAGAGTGGAAGAATTAGGAAGGATTTGGCTGAAATTCGGAAGCAGATTCAAATTTTATATGAAGTAGCTTTCAGAAATAACACCTTGAACTCTGACTATATCTTCGACACCCTCATGTCATGGTTACAAAATTGGACCTGGATAAAAGAAGTGTTCATAGTAGCTGTAATTATATTTGGCATCTGTATGATAGCCGATGTAACAGCCTGTTGTGTAAACCAGTGTTGTGGTTAAATATGGAGTAGAGACTAGACAAGGTAGAGTCTTGTTAGCCTCTAAAAAGGGGGGGAAATTATGCTGAATTGAATTTTTGCCTTTCTTCTTTTATATATTCTGTGTATTCTTTACACATATATTTGTAGCTCTGTTATTATATTTTTAACTTAGCTTCAGTATTTTTCCTTACCTTACCCAATAGGCAGAAAGACAAAACACATTCCAAAAGCTTCTAAGCTGGGGGTCTGAGGCTCCTATCTTATCTTGGTTTTTCCTAGCAACCAAGTTTGAGATCAGCTCTTCTAGACATATTTTTATAAACAAAGTTTAATTCTCATCTGAGGGAGGAGGATTTAGAAGGGACTTGAACCAGAAGGGGATTGCCTCACAAATTATTACTCTAATTGGTGATTCTTGTCAAATATGCTAATTTGCAAAGCCTGTAAATATTGTATATGCATTATGCTGTGGGTGCTTCTTCGGCATTTTCCACCTGGCAAATTGTGCACCTAAGGATCGTTATAAAGGTAAACCCTTTTTTATCACCCTAACTGTGTCTCACTCATGATTTTAGGACCAGCAAAAAAGTCATCAATGTACATGCAATCCAGGTTTAACCTTGCTGCTATAGCATTAGAACCAAAACATTTTGAGATTAGGACATGAAGTACTCTGAAAGAAGCTGTCTTGGATTTGAGTTGCACCTTAGTATCTAAAATATGAGTCTCCCATATATGCCTTTCTCTTTTTCATGTTTGTCCTAGGGTGACTTTATGATGCTTGTATCCCCGATTGTCTGTTCTGTTTATGTTGGATATTGTGTTCTGTACCTTTAAGATTGGTTCCAAGAGCAAAGGGGGACAAAGAGAAGCACCGAATTTGTTTTCAGAAACTGCATTCATTCCTCCACATTCTGCTCCTGGACTGTGTTGTCTGCAGCACAGACAGACAGCGGGACAGAGATCTCCTTTGCTTTTAGTTGGTTTTTAGCTAGCTGAGGCAGAGAAGTTCCCTGGACTGTTTTTTTTTTTCTTTTACTTGGGACTGTTTAAACCTGCTCTGGACTGAAAAACCCAGAAAACACACGGAGCTCACACCTGCAGCCCACTGGGGCCCAGGACGGCATTTTCCAGCACCGGAGGGTTTCATAAGGAACTGAGCGAGCCGAGCTACACTTTACGACAGAGACTTTCTGGGTTTGCCATCTCTTTGGACAGCGAGAGGTTTTATTGTTTCATATTATTCATTTTTTTTTGTCCTTGTGGATACCTTGATTGTTAAATAAATAGGTTTTTCCACTTTTCTCCAAGGAAATCTTTTCCTGAACCGGTTGAGGGAGGGGCAGCTTGAGTTTGCTATTCTGGAGGGACCCCATTTGGAGGTTTTCTCCCCGATTTGCCCTAAACCAGGACAATGTTGAAAAGTCTTACAGTTTTCTCTAATGGGAGAAACTGATGTGGAAATGAAGTAAGCGTTGAAACACCAAAAAGCTAAACAAAGGTAATGTAATTTGGGTAAGAAAAATCTCTGCTGGCTTCTGTTCAGGCAGAATCAATAGAATATAAAGGAATCTGAAAACGAACCTATGAGTACAAGTCAGTTTCTTGGGCAATCTCATAATACAGAAGTAATATAATATCTTTCAGGATTTCACTCAGCTCACCAAAAGAATGAAGATTAAATAGCAGCCTATGATATGGAAGAATCATGCTCAGTTCCCTTCAGTACTGAACAGCAATCTTGGATTTTGACAAAGTTTTCATTTAAAGGAGTGTTGAAAAGCACTATAACATTTTGCAATGATAGAAGAGGTATTCAGCTGCATATCTCAAATACAGAGTCTGAAAAGAAGATAAGGTATTTGAGACATATTTTGACTAGGCTTCCTTATGCTTCAAAATTAATTCAGATCTGCAGTTTTAGAAATATTTGATCAGTTTTTGCTAAGAGAGCCCTCGACCTTTTTTCCATGTGTCATGGGTTGGCGCTGGCCAGATGCCAGTGCACCCATGAGTGTATGTTTCTCCTAACGAACTACTGTGAGATGTGGTCAAGAACAGAGCAGAGCAGGCCCAAAACTTGGAATAGACAGAAAACTTTATTAAACTACATAAGAATAGAAAATAGAAAAGAAAACCTAAACACACAAAAACCAGAAATGAAAACCTCCCAGAACATTTCTTCTCCTCCCCTAATTTCCACCCATTCCACACTCAAACTGTTAACACTTACACATCACCTTCCATCTTACTTGCTTAAACCAAAAACCCTGGGTTCCCAATCAAAGTCATCATCACTCAGAAAGAACCAATATTCCATTCATCCAGGGAGAGAGGAGTCTCTCTCGCACCACAGACCCCCCACAGGAAACACAGGTCCACCCTCCCGTGTTCCCATGTCACCCATGGCACCACCCGGAGAAGTCTGCCATGGTGACACCCTCCTTTCCATGTCCAGTGCTCTCACCACTGTCCATGGACCAAAACCGCATAAAGGGCTCTTTTAAGGATGCTTGACTAAGTACCAAAAACCAGCCATCTTCTCATATTGGGACAAGCAGTCCCCCCACATTTACCCCTGGGGCCGAGGGTTCCAAGAACAGAGATCTTCATCCCTCAAGACAGAGGGCGCCCCCACACCCTCTTCCTCTCTTCTCTGTTCTCCACTCCTACAGTGGCAAATCACTGCCACAAAGTCTTTGGTTTGGAGCCAAATGCATCCACCCAAATACAGTCTTATTTATGTTCAGGAGAATTCAGGGTCCGTCTATGGCTAACATTATGCAAGAAAAGTCCAGCCCAAAAGCCACTCCTCTTCATCTCTGCCCATCTGGGATTCTTTTCATCTTCCTTTATCATCTCAGTCCCAGGCTGTCTCTCTCTCTTCTGAAATCACCAGCCATGAGAATCAATGTCTGGAAAAAGTTTTCTTCTGCCTCGGAAAGAGTTTAAAGCTCCCGTCAGGGCCGCAGGCTCTGGCACTCGCAGGCTCAGGCACCCCCACACGCCGCTGGACACCTTCTCCCTGGGGGGGGGAGGAGGACGGACGGGTACAGACGGGACGGACGGGGACAGAAGGCACCTCCACAGTTCTCCACCCCTCCATCCTGGATGGGGCTGGCTCAGCTCCAGTCCCGTTCACTCTCTTCTCCCCCCGGGGCACCAGCCTACCTCAGCCCGGCCGCCTGGCCTGGCTGCATGGTTTCCCTCCCCCACCCAGCCTTGTAAGCTGGACAGGGGAGGAGAAGAAGATGCTTCTCTCCTGAAAGCGGAACCAGAAAAAGGAAATCCCTCTGGAAGTCCTTGCTTTTAACCCCTTGTGTTCTCAGAGGCGTGTCCAACCTCTCAGTGGTCACTCCAGGTGCCAACATTCAAACCTGACCACTGATTGGTTTGACCACAACTTCCTAGAAAACTCACTTCCCCTCAAACCAGGACACCATGAAATGTGTTTCCTGTGCTCTTCCTATCTCCACAAAACAAAAGCAGTACATATCTAGACATGCTTGTTAGACACATGGGACAATCATCTGTTGGTCCATGAGAGTTTTTAACATGGTGTGAACTGCACTGTGCAGCACCACTGAGGATATAAAGAGATTTCAATCAGTCGTGAAAACAAGTCAAAGAAACTTTGATCAGTTCTGAAAGAAGAATAAGCCATTGTGCTTGTCAAAAGCAGGTGGCAGCCATCAAGATCTCGTTTCATTGTAAAGCCTTTGTCTTCAAATAGGCTTCAGTTTTGCAATCTATATAATCCACAATATCCCTAATGCTGAATTATTTGTAAGAGGCAAAAAAGCCCCAACACCCACACAAATCCTTTTACAGAATGGAGCATCCTTCTCATTCCTTATTGTCTATAGCAGAAAATTATTTTAAGACAAAGTAATGAAGCAAACATGTCATGCAAATGCAATGCTTGGAAAGGCATAGAAGGCTACAGAATGTTAGTACTACCAGGTCAGGACAACTCAACTGCTAGCAAGGCTTGGCAAAGACTCATATTTACATGACAAGTTGTACAAAGATTCAGGTCTTTTCCTCATTAATCTTCCAGTGACACAAGTCTCACTGTCAGAATGCATGGGTACATTGGCATCTCTGATAGTTGCTTGCTGCATGCTAATTCTGTTTTCAGCTGAAGATACTAAAAAAAACCAAAGTGAAGGTGTTCAGATCATGTAGTCAAATATGACATCATATACCTAAGATGATAAAGATCTTGGTAAAGCAGAACACTCCAAATTTCAACCATTCTGTATCGCATGATTCACTGAGAGCTGGAAAACTTAGACACATCTTACCGAGCAAAGACTCCAAAAATGCAGAAATGTTGTCTATTAGTTGGTGAGCAAGAACTCCATGCTGGGTGGAGTGAGTTGCACAGTTCAGAATACACAAAATGCTTTATAAAATCCAAAGAGCAGCATGAACTGTCCTTGTATATATCTGCATCACATCTCAACTCTCATGGGCACCCATATAATCCACTGAGTGGAAACATGCTCCCACACACTCTTCCATCCTACCAGGGCAATATGTCAAGGCTTATGGTTTGTTGTATAGACCACACATCTTCAATTGCAGGCAGCATTTGGTCCCTCTGACACACCAAGTCTTCCTCCATGAGCAAAGGAGATGTTGTAATTGTGAACACTACTGTTCCTCAGCAGATTTTTGAGGAACAAAACATTTCTTTCTTGGTCATATTGCTTATCACCATAATGCACCAAAGTTGCAAGCTGGGCTTTTAACATCTATGAACTATCCATACATAATTTAACTCAAGCAACAGACACCATAAAGGAGGCAGAATCAACTTTCAAAAAACTAATTTTAATTAAAACAAAAAAAAATTGTTATCAGTAACAAGTTTATAAAACAGTGATCTAGTTACATAAATAAATTGATATCATTGTATCAAATCTTAATTTCAACTTCATGAGCATGTTTATATGGTTAATGAAGTACAACCTTTTTACCTATTATAATAAATAAAATGGAGAGCATGAAATAGTTTTTCTAAACAAAAATACCTACGCACCTACCTCTAGCATGTTCTCTAATGAAGGGAACAAGAGACACTGGACAACTTTTGCACCAGAACAAAAACTGTTTTAAAAAGCACAAGGATACAGAACAATCAGCTAAAGCAAAGACACGATACTGCAATCAAAGTTGGTGTTTAATAATATAATGAATGGTTTGGTAGTTAGATCTCCAGTTTGGTTAATTTAAAGCATTAAGACAAGGCAAGATAGAAGGTTGTTTTTGCTTGAGTAATTCTAGAGAAAATAAAATATATTAGAAAAATGAACAGAAAAGTAGAACAGTCATACCTACACAACTTTCTGTCCTGCACAAAGTCAAAATACCTATGCAGAATATATATAATACATATATATTTGTGCACAAAGGTTAGCTTATTATTAGCTCGCTGCAAAGACGTAATGTATCACGCCAATCATTTTGCATTTTGTGTCAAAAATGATATTTCTTTACATTTCCTAGGCTAGGAGGCACAAACCCCAATTCTGGCATACTGTATTCTTAATGCTAAGGCTTGCTGCTCTGGCTGTGTATTTTTTTTGTTGTCCCTCTGTACTATAGTGCCTGTTACAAGCATGTGTTTATGTGTGTATACATATATATACATGCATACATACATACATATATATATATACACATACATACATATTAAAAACTTCCCCAGTAGGTATCATTCCAACCACGCAATCCAAAAGATGGCTCTGAATAAATGCCCAGCATATAGTTCACCACCTGAGCCAACCCTGAAGCAAGGCGCACTTTAGTCCTTCAGATAGTTTTTCTTTGAAACCAAGCTACTGCAGCTTCAAGTATTTTGTATTACATAGAGTTGATTTTTTTATAAATTAATGTTAGATTTTTTCAATATTCAGACATATACTATAATATATATACAGTACAATAAATGCTCTCATACTTAAAAAAATTATTTTGATAAATCCCTGAGAAATGTATGTTGACAGTTGCTAAGTTTCCACATGCACAAGCATTGTGTGCCATGCTTCTGGATGAACAGCACTGCAAAGCCACATGGTCAGCCTTTTAACTACTAGTATTTCATTTGTTGATTTGTTCAAATATGTTGAAATATAATGAGGAGTTACAAAGGAGTAAAGTTGAATCCATTTGAGGTACTTATCACAGGATGGAGGTGTTTTGTTTGCTTTTTTAAGCCATTGCAGTATGTTTTGTTTTTGAGGCTGTGAACATATACAAAAAGAACAGGAGAGTGATGTGGGCTTTTGCCACTTGACAACATATACTCAGTGTAAACCAAACCTTTTTTTACCCTCTCTCACACAAAACAGAAAAAAAGGAAAAAAAATTAAACACACACACTTTCACAACATGACAGCTTAGTTTTCAAACTCAGTATATCTATACACACATAATACCAGTGTGGCTTTGTTTCTTTAAGTTCAAAAGGATACAAAGGCAGGCTCAAGTAAAAACAAATCACCTCCTCCCTTCACTCATTTTCATCAACCGAACCGCTCACGAACCAACATCATCAGTTTCTTTTTCCCTTTGTAGATTTGTTTTAGATTATCAATAAACTGTGTAAACTGTATGAGTCCATCATGAGCCATTAAGAAGGTCTCTCGGGCCTTGCTGAGGAACTCTATAAACTCACTATAGTGTCGTGGGCTGATGTGAGTGAGACGTGAATGAGTTGTATTAATGTAAGCTCCGATCGTGGCATCCAAGAGTTGTCTTAAAGGGGCTTTGTCCAGTGACATGAGCTTACCGGAATTCCTCCTTCCATGGAGTCCCACCATGCCTGGAGTGGTCAAAGTACACCTGCGCAAAATATCTGACAGTACTGTTGCACACTTGACACTTTTGACCACCAGAGGTATTACAGCTGCTAGCTCATTTTTCCCAAGAGAGTGGCTGAGAACACATGCCCAGAGAACATCGTTAATGGCAGGGTGTGTGTCCTGATTGTAACTCAGGCTGAGATGCATTATGGCCAAAGTGGCCAGCTTATAGGCCCGCATAGGGTAACCACGGTGCTCCATGTATCGTGCTATAGTAAAAAGCTGTGAGTAGCTCATGCTGGTTGTAGCCGCATCTAGAACAATTTGGTAAGCAGTCTCAAAAGCTATGTGATCCTTTTCACACAGAGTCAGTGCGGAGAGGGCACAGTTTTGAGGGTCCTTCATGGCACACTGTAGAGCAAGTCTTCTAGCACTGGTGGCCAGCTTCTCCTGCTGATGACAATCCAGATTCAGACGGACAATGGTGCTGTTGGACATCACTGTTGTAGCAACAATACTAGTGGCTTCTGTTGGAGTGAAAAGTGTAAACCAGTTTTGCATTATACTATCCAATGCATAAACACCTGGGGAGAGAAAGAAAGGATTAAGCACAACTGACAAAAGCTAGCAGATATAGATGTTCAGCAAAAGATTATATTCAAAGTTCTAAGAGGTTGCCAGTACACTGAAGAGGGAGTACAGCTTCAGCAAGAAAAGTTAAAACAGATAACATGTCTGCAAAAGGACATTAAAATAAAGGCTAACTTGTGGTGTGGTTTTGTTCATTTATTTCATGTGAGTTTACTATGTTAAATGGTTTGTTCTTTGTACCCCTATTCCCACTTCCACTTGGTTGTACCCTGGAATTCCCCCTCCTTCGGTTACCTGTCAATCCCCTACTCCCCCTCCTCAGGAGCCTGCCTGTCATTTCGGAGCCTCTCCCGTGAGCTAGAAAGTTCTAAGGAAGGCGTCGAGTGATAGGTCAGGACCAGAGGAGGTCCCTCCTTCCTCTACTGGGTTGGTTCCCGAGGATGCCTGTTATCCCTGGAGCCACTCTCAAATCACCCCTGGTTGGCTGATCCCTTGCCCCTTCCCCTTTCTCCACCCCCCTGTAAAAGCTGCTGTTAGCCGGCAATCAAGGGCCTGCCAGAGCAGGTGTCGAGAGCTGAGGAGGTCTGGCAAGAGACACCAATAAACTCTTGTTACAGCTCCTCAGAGTCCTCTCTTCCTTCCTTGCCTTCGTCGCCTCATTCCACCTGTGTCCTCTGGCGCTGCTCCGGACAAGGACTCACCGGGTTGGTCCAGCTTGCATGCCTTGCTGACCATGCCAAAAGCCGCTGTGGTGCCAGAGCTAGCCAGGCAGGCTTGAGAAGGTACCTCAAGCAAGCAGGCACCGCGACAGCTAACTATGTACACTCTGTAGCAATGACTGAAATGCAGATAACAAAAAAGTCTGCAAGATAAGCTTTTATATCCCAGTGAGACAACTGAGCTGTTTTACTTGTTATCTAAGACAATTTGGATAACAAGTTCTGGCTCATTTGTTTTTATCAAATCACTCAAAAGCAGCCCTCACACCAAATGCTTAAAAGGCAATTTTAACTTCTTTTCTTAACGTGCATGTCACAGTACAGCGCATGCACAAAAGAATATTAAAGCATGCCAAATGTCTCATTTCATAGAACACCATGATATTTAATACTAAGCACAACTTTAAAAGAAGTAAAATAAAAAATCCTAACCTCTACCCTCTCCCAACAGGCTTTTCAGATACATTTTTTATTGAATTGATATGTTTGAACATAAAGATTTTTATTAGGGAAGTACTCTGAGCAATATCATAGAAAGGCTTGGGTTACATTAGTGTTTGATTTGCTTTCCAGTGCAGACGAGAGGCCTGCACAATGCCATAGCCATGTAATAAATAAGCATTACACTCTAAGCCTGGATTTACAAAGGGGCTTATAAAATGAAACCAAGAAAACAAGCAATGAGAACCCCTTCCTGAGATCTTGTCTGCCACACAATGGGATGCAACTTCAGCATTTCATTCACCTGTTTTGTGGTTCATCTTCCCCACAGCTGACAAGACAGTGCTCTCACCAGTCTTTTGGAGCCTCACCCTTCAGAGCAAGCAAAGTTGCAGCATAATGTAACATCCCACGACCACTATCCTTTTCTCTGCTGCAGCCTCAAACCCAAACCCAACATAGAGGGAAGAAGGGGAAATCTGGGTTATGGATGTCCCTACCTTGAAGGGAAAAGAAGTTACACTGCATTAATCAAGTATTGTCTCACTTGGCCTTTGCCTATTCTATTGCATGCTCACAAAACCCACTTATTACTGACATAATTACGGTCTTCTAAAAAGGGGATTTTAAAGAGGAACAGAAGGTAGGAGATATTTGCAGAGCCTGAGTGTTGACAAACAAGATCAAGCCCTTTAAGATTAGCTGGCAAAAAGACAGGAGCCCTTGAGAAGCATCTCAGAACATACCTATTTCTGTTGCACATGTTACCAACCACCTCACCATTTCCCGTCTTCGCCAATTCAATGTTGACAGTGTCATCCGCATCACCTATTAAAACAACACAAAGTACAAATTCATCCTATTGTAAAATCAAGACAATATACCAAAAATCAGGGATTTAAGTTACTTGAATACACTGAGGTTCAAAATGGTAGCCTCTTGCCTTCTCTGCTCTGTTGCCTCTTTCTAGCTGATATGTCAAAAGACTTGATAAATACTACTCTAATATCTTAGAAGAGCATACAGAGAGTAATTCTGCAGGTCCTTTTAGGCTAGAGAAGAAACTCTCTTTTATTTGGGGGGAAGAAAAAAAACCAAACAAAACCCCCACCACCCCATAAAAAAGCCTTCTTGCCCCCAACCAACAACAAAACCCAATTTTTCAATTAAAATTAAATTATCCTGTATCTCCTCCCTCTCTATATATAAATCTTTAAAGTGGAAACATGTGAACTCCTGTTGGGCAATCTAACCAATCAGATTTTTCCCCCATCTGCATTTTCTGGTCATTGACTTCAACAATACAGATAGGAGTCAGTGTACTGTGATTTGACTGACTGCTTATGCTGCAAAGATACATATATACACACTTCCAGATTTATGCGAGTATTCTGGGGCACAAGTTATATTCTCCTCTATACTTCCAGTTGAAGGTAGCAACACTGGAAGAAACAGACAGGTCCAGTCTATTCATATGTGGCAGCACAGCTATTGTCACCACCATAATTTGGGGGGGTTTGACAATGGAATGGCCTAAGCAGCACTGGGCATGCTGGCATCAGCCAGAACTCACCTTTCTCAGTGAAGGAGGAGAGTCTTTGCTCAGGAACTAGTGGGGCTCATTAGCAGGGTTTTAAACTAGATGTGAGGGGGAAGGGGGACTATATCAGGCTTGTACCTGCAAAGCTGTGGGATGAAAGGCCAAGAGGGATGGAGTGCAAGTGAGGGTCCTCTGGTGGTGACTCGTAAATGTGCTGGCCACACTGGAGCACATTTGCAGTCTTATGGAGATGAGCCAGGGACTCCTGAAGTAACAGAAGCCAACAGGAAAACACCAGGGAAATATCTCAAAGGAATTAAGGGATGTTCTTCTTGGAAGGATACATGGCCAACAGTCCAGCTGAGGTGCCTTTACACCAATGCAATGCAGCATGGGCAAGAAACAGGAGTTGGAAGTCACCGTGCTGCTAGAAAGTTATGACCTTGTTGCTACTACTGAAACTTGGTGAGATGAATCCCATGACTGGCTACAGGCTGTTCAGAAGAGACAGGGGAGGAAGGAGAGGCAGATGGGTTTCTCTGCATCAGAGGTGTATTGTGAAGTGTGGGAACAGTGCCAGACACCCGGCATCCTAACCAGGATTAGAACAAGAGAATATTAACCCTAAAGGCTCTGCTAATTTGTGTGTTTGCTGAGCATGCTGCAAAAAAATTACCTTGGTGGAAGACCACCATATGAGTGTGTAATTTACTGTGATTGAAAACAATCACATTCATGGAATGCTTCAGACATGTTTTGTGTGTTACAAAATTAGCAGAGGCCCTGAGGACCAATCAGAAGGCAGTTGTTTATCTGTAACAAAATTAAAATAAAAGGGAGCTTGCATGGGAAAGAGGCAGTCAAGAAGAGAAAAACAACACCTAGAGCAGAGCTCGAAGCTCAGTGTGTTTTCTTGATATTGACATTTTGAATTTTTAAATTTAGATTATTTCTTACATTTAGATTTTTCTTTGCATTTGATTTCCTCACCAACAGTGAAGAGCTGTCTGAAGAACAGCCATGAGCAGGTCAAAAGCCTGTGGGTAAGGACCAGAGATCAAGGCAACAAAGGGAACCTTGTGGTTGGTGTCTACCACAGGCCACCTGATCAAGGAGAGCCTATTCACAAAGCCTTCTTGCTCCAGCTACAGGAGACATTGCACTTGCAAGCTCTCATCCTGCTGGGGGACTTCAACCACCCCAACATCTGCTGGGAAAGTAGCACAGCAAGATGTAGGTATTCCAGGAGGCTCCTGGAATGCATGGATGACAACTTCTTGAGCCAGGTAATAGATAGCACTACCAGAGGGGATGTGTTACTGTATCTGTTGGTCACCAACGCAAGTGAGTTTATCAGGGATGTCAAGACTGGAGGCAGCCTGGGCTGCAGTGATCACACATTGGTGGAGTTTGCAGTCCTGAGGGATATGGGTCAGGTAAGGAGTAAAGTTAGGCCCCTGAACTTTAGGAAAGCAAACTTCCAGCTCTTAAGGGAGATAGTGGGATCCCCTGGAAGACTGCCCTCAGGGACTAGGGAATGGAACAGAACTGGCAGATCTTTAAGGATGTCTTCCATAAAGCACAAGAGCTAACAATCCACAGGATCAAGAAAACAGGCAAAGAAGGCAGGAGACTGGTATGACTGACCTGCTGATCAAAGTAAAGGGAAAGAAGCAAAGGCACAGGCAGTGGAAACTAGGACAGGTATCCTGGAAAGAGTATAGGGATGAAGTTCAGTTGTGTAGGGACAGGGTGAAGAAGGCAAAGGTAAAACTGAAACTGAACCTGGCAAGGGATGCAAAGAATAACAGGAAGGGCATCTACAGATCTGTGAACCAGAAAAGGAAGGTCAAAGTAGGTGTACTCCCCTCGATAAGCAGTGCTGGAACACTGGTAGCAACAGATGATGAAGAAGAGGCTGAGGTACTCAAAACCGTTTTTGCCTCAGTCTATAATACCTCTCAAGTAGATAGACAGCAGGAAAGGGACTGGGTGACCAAAGTCCCTCCTACTGTAAGTAAAGATCAGGTTTGTGACCACCTGAGGAACCTGAATGTGCAAAAGTACATGGGACCTGATGAAATGCATCCCAGAGTCTAGAGAAAATTGGCTGATGTAGTTGCCAAGCCATTCTCTATCATATTTGAAAAGTCATGGCAGTTGCATGAAGTTCCAGGTTACTGGAAAAAGGGAAACATTGCACCCATCTTTAAAAAGGGTAAAAAGGAGGACCCTGGGAACTACCACCCTGTCAGCCTCACCCCTGTGTCTGGGAAGATCCTGGAACAGATCCTCCTAGAAGCTCTGCTAAGGCACATGGAGGACAGGGAGGTGATTCAAGACAGCCAGCACAGCTTCACCAAGGACAAGTCCTGCCTGACCAACCCAGTGGCCTTCTATGATGGAGTGTCTATATCAGTGGATGTAGTGGTTTCAAGTTTGCCTATTTTTGTTTTCCAAAATTAGTGTAGTGGTTTGAGTGTCTCCTAGAATTATATATTCTTTTTCTGCTGTGAGATAGGATTAGGAGAGAAGCAAAGCAGGCTCAAAACTTAAAAGGGTATAAAGACAGGTTTATTAACAAAATTACAAGCAAAAGAAAAACTTAATAAGAATCAGAATGAAACCTTAAAAACACTTCCCCTCCCCCACAACTTTCTTTTCCCTTCTCACGGACAATGTATAGAGAGAAAATTTAGAACCCTTGGTCAGTTTACTACTTATAAAATAGTCTTTCATCAGTTCATTTAGAGAGAGAAGTCTCTTTTGGTCTGCTATGGAAACTTCCCACAAGACAGACAGTCTTCTTGTGGTTTTTAATTTTCACAAAAGTAGCCACCCAGGAATCTGCAGTTGTGACGTTCTTCCCATATTACGCAGCCTTCCCACAGCTGCATTATGGGCCATGATACTCATGGGGTACTATTTTAAAGATGAATGGTTTAAAAGTAAAGGTTTCTTTTATCTCTAGTGATGCCTTAGGTTTTAGCTTTCGTATTTTCAGATTCTGTGCTACCTAGAGATGTAGTTCTGAGCCTCATATTAAGTGCCAGTAATCTCTCTTCACAGAGTAGGTAGACAAAACAAATCCTTTTCTTACTGGGGACCAGGGACAACTTTCAGCCCAACAACATAAACAACAGTGGACTGAGAGGAGGAACAAGAGGGATGGGACCTCACAACCTGAAGCTGTAATTGGAAAATTAAACCCCAGTATGCAAATTCACCAAAACTTATAAAAATGTAGTATCTCATGACTGGTCAGCCATTTTGTGGCCATTCTTGGTCCACCCAGGGTGCAGCCTTGGTCAGGTTCCTGTTCTGCCCAAGGTGGATCCTGGAGGCCTTTCAAGAAATACCTACTTTATTTTCTAGCTCTGTCCAGTCTCTATTTCAGGTCAGCCTTCCAAGGCATCAGTTTCCTAAGGCATCACTAGGAACAGAGATCTTTTCTCTTTCTGGGGGCAAATGTTTGTCTCATCTTTCTCTGTTCAAATTTTTCATAAGATTACAGCTACTTCAATATTTACTTAGTTCACTACAAATACCTTTGCTCAGATTGATAATTTGAATACTCTCATCTCCCCAATGCATATTTTCTATGATTTAAAGAGATATTCTAGTATATTACAGTCTATTACTATGGCTTACAAAAGAATTTCAGCTTAAAACTAAGGCATCTTTTCATTCTCTTCCATCTAGGCTTCAACTCTTCCTTCAC
The DNA here is from genome assembly GCF_021018805.1 of Prinia subflava. Classification (NCBI taxonomy): domain Eukaryota; kingdom Metazoa; phylum Chordata; class Aves; order Passeriformes; family Cisticolidae; genus Prinia; species Prinia subflava. The sequence goes on from NW_026960606.1 coordinate 838,663, forward strand.
TGATTTTGATGTGTTCATATTATCTCTCTACATGTCTCTACTCTGTCCCTTTTCTCTCCCTCAAAGAAAATTTAATATTTTGCAAGTTTCATCTGTGTAAAAAAAGTTAAATCTCTCCCAGGTCTGCAGAAGGTATAATAGTTATTCCAGGCCGTGACCAAAAGTAGTAAATTCAGGCCATACCGGGGGTGAGCCAGGATCTCACACAGCTGAGCCCCTCCCTCTGCAAAGGGTCTTGGTAGCAGAGACTGGAGCGCACTAGGGGGAGAGAGAGCTAAGATCTCACAGCAGCATGTCCGTGGCTGGGGCTTCTCCAACCTGGCAGCTGCTGGGAGAGAGAGGGGTGAGAGGGGCCCAGCCCGGCCCTGCCAGGCCTCCTGGGGTCATGATAGAAGAGTGAATTTAGAGGCAAGATATTAACAGCCGCTGACCTCAATCGAGCCTCTCCTCCCCTCTCCCTTCCTGGCAGCCACTGGGCCCAGCTCTGCCAGAGCTGCAACAGCAGCAGGGCCCCGCCAGGCCACCTCATGCCCGGGGACCACAAAGACCCTCCGGCCCCTGTTACCTCTTGCCAAGCCGAAAAGAAAAACAGCTTCCCGAGATTTTCCTCAATTTTTAACCTGTGTTTTCACAGAAGTGTGTCACCTTTCCAGTGGCTTCACAAAATATCAGTATTCAAACCTAGTAACTGATTAGTTTTGCTACAGCTTTTCCCAGAAAAATCATTTCTGTGCAAAACTAGCACAGTGGACAAGGGAAGGGCTGCAGATGTAATTTATCTGGACTTCTGTAAAGCCTTTGAAATGTTCCCTCACAACATCTTTCTCTCAAAATTGGAGAGAGATGGATTTGATGGGTGGACTGTTTGATGGATAAAAAATGATTGGATAGTCACATCCAGAGGGTAGTGGTCAATGGTTCAGAGTCCCAATGGACATCGGTGACAACTGGTGTCCCTCCAGGGATCTGTATTGGGACCAGTGTTAATCAAAATCTTCTATATTGACATAGACAAAGGGATCAAATGCACCCTGAGAAATTTGCAGATGACACCAAGCTGAATGGTACAGTTGACACACCTGAGGGGTGGGATCCAACGATTTATCTCTCTGGAGAAGGAGTACCTGCAAAGAAGTTCTCTCATAAAGCCAGCAGAATCATAGAAAAAGGACTATAAGCTCTTATTGCTATGCCCATATTTTATATCACTTGTAGTCATTGCTTGGGCAATCACCAACTGTATGAAGTTTAAAAAAGACAACTGCCAGATTCTGCATCTGAGACAAGATAACTCTGGATATATGGATAGACTGGGGAACAAGAGGCTGGAGACCGGCACTGTGGAAAGGGACCTGGGGATCCTGGTTGATGGCAAGTTGAATGAGTCAGCAGTGTGTCCTGTCAGCCAGGAGGTCCAACTCGGATGTCATAGGATAACGCTGGGGGGATGCCAGGCACTCACCAAAGCCACTCACTCACTCCCCTCTGCAGCTGGACAGGGGAGAGAAAGTTTAACAAAGGGTTCATGGTTTGAGATAAGGACTGGGAGAAATCACTCATCAAATACCATCACGGGCAAAACAGGCTCAACTTAAAGATATGCGTTGAATTTATTACACTAACAAAATCAGAGCAGGATAATGAGAAGTAAAATAAAACCTTAAAACATCTTCCCCACACCCCTCCCTTCTTCCAGCTCTGCCTCCTACCCCAGCAACACAAGGAGACAGGGCATAAGGGTTCTGGTCAGTTCATCACCCATGGCTTCTCCCACTGCTCAGGGAGAGGAGTTGTTCCCCTGCTCCACTGTGGGGTCCCTCCCATGGGAGACAGTTCTCCACAAACTTCTCTGATGTGAGTCCATCTCACTAGCAACAGCTCTCTGCAACCTGCTGTAACTTGAGTCCATCCCACAGGCAACAGTCCTCCGCAAACTGCTGCAGCGTGGGTCATTCTTCCACAGGGTGCAGCCCTTCAAGGACAGGCTTCTCCAGCATGGGAGCAGGGCCCCAGTCTCCATGGGCCCACCTCAGGGTCACCGCCTGCTCTCAGGCATCGACCTGCTCTGGCATGGGGCTCCTCCATGAGTTCTGGATGGATCTCTGCATCCCTCTGGATCTCCATGGGCTGCAGGGGGACAGCCTGCTTCACTGTGTTCTTCACCATGGGCTGCAGAGGAATCCTAGCTCCAGTGCCTGGAGCACCTCCTCCCCATTCCTTCTTCACTGACCTTGGTGTCTGCAGAGTTGTTCTTCTCACATGTTCTCATCCCCCTCTTCTCTGGCTGAAATTGCAACTGCACAACAATTTTTTTGTTTTTCTTTCTTCTTAAATCTGTTATCACAGAGGCCTTACCACCATTTCTAATTGGCCTAACCTTGACCAGTGGCACATCCATCTTTGGAGCGAAGAGGGACTGGCTCTGCTGGACATGAAAGAAGCTTCTAGCAGCTTCTCACAAAAGCCACCCCTGTAGCCCCCCTTGCCTCCTAGTACCAAAATTAGGCCATGCAAAACCAATACACTGGACTTCCTGTATCAATGCACACACAAATTGAAGGCTAACAGTCTTCCAATGTCCAAGAAGAATTTTCAGCTTTCCCCTGTTAGAGAATGGACTGTTAACGGTTAATGGCTCAAACAATCAGCAGGATGCTTTGCTGATGATGAGCAAAGTAATCAGTTAGTTGCAGAGGGCTTGCACACCCACCACCTCAGGCTACAAGCTGGGTGTTGAACAAGATAAGGGAAGAGGCTGACAAGAGGCAAATCCTATCAGGTGGAATAGTGCATTTTATCATGCCAGTGTTCTTACACAAGTGGCTCAGGTGTGAAAATTCCCTTCCAGAGAAGCACTAAGACATTCACACAGAACATTCATACATAGGCCTGAAGGTATTCATCCCTTCTGATGGCCCATAACTGATTGAATTATGCTGACCTAAGAGACAGCTGTAATGTCTTACAAGGCGTTATAAACCATCAAAGTCTTCCAAAGTTTCCAGTGGTCCACAGCATTACAACATTGTGTGAAATTCCCCACTGAGCCTGAGCGTATATTATCCCACCGAACTTTGTGTTTCTTGGGCTTTCCCCATCCCTGATGGATCGAGACTGCAACCATCACTTCAAACAACGGACATTGCAATTGCAACAACCAGATCTCATCACTGGACTCATGGGTGGTGACTTTATACCTTTCTACTCTTATCCTTTCTTTCTCTTTCTTTTCCTTAATATATTTCCTTACGTGTTATGCTTTTATATTGCTATATTACAATAGATAATTGTGAGAGAATAGATTATGGGACATTAGGAATGGGGATGCAGCCGAGTCTCATCCCTAATGGGGTGCGGCTGTGTAAGATAGGTGAACAACACTGAGGGAAAAGAAGCGAGGAATGCTGATGTGTATTGACCAATCACAAAAGAGTAAAAGGGCATACAGGTGTTATGCATGTGAGAATGAAGGTATAAAAAGTTGTACTGGGGAATAAAGTGCTGATGCTTGCCACCATTTTCAGCATCAGTCATGTGTCTTCCATCAGATAACCAAATGACTACAGACCTGCTTTCCATTGCACCCAAATTGTTCTAAAACAAATCCTACATATATATATTTACAAACACCAACCATTCAGTGTCATTTCACTCTAATCCTTCCCAAGGGATCTATTAGCAAGAACCTGGGTTATCCTTGCCTTTTGAAATCCATTGTAACACTCTTCATAACACCTCCAAGTAGACTGAATTCAAGAGAAAATAGAGGCTATAGAAAGATGACTGAGAGTAAAATTAGAGGAAACTGAGAAGTTATATTCACATCCTAACAGAAGTTATAATGATACAGAAATTAAAAGGTAAAATGCAGCTGCTTCTCCCTGGATGGAATGTGGTTGGCATGCTGGAAACCTATTCCATGATGATTCTCCACACCCACAGCCTGCAGCCATAGCACCTGCTAAGGGGGATGGAATGGAGGGTGGAGCAGAGTGGAGATACTGTGGCCAGTCTGTAGAAATCCTTGCAGGGAGGGGAACTGTGGTACTTTTCAGCTGGTCCCATAGCACCTGTCACCCGAGGAAGAGACATGTCTTGCTGTTGAGCCAACAGATGTGTGTAAGAGTCGGTCTGAAGATCCCTCATCTGCCTCATGACTGCCAGAAGCCAAGACCCCCAGGGACCCTGGGCCGCAGCACAGGAGTTCTGGCCTGATTTGAGGTGGGATCCAGGCTTCTCCCTGCAGGTGCATCTATTAGACTGAGACGCCCTTCTCAGAGACCCGTGCATGAACAATGGATGCTGTTACGGTTCCTGGGCCGTGTTTGTGGAGGCCATGTTTGCTGTCCCGTACCAACCGTACCTGCTGTGAAGGCTCGGGCACACCGCTCCTCCATTGTGAGAGAACACCTGCAGTGCCCACGAGATTGCTCCCCCTTCGTGGCATGTTGCCCTTCGCCTCGAAAAAGAACTATAATAATCACCCCAGAGAGGAGACTCCTTGAGGCCTCCCCGATGGACAAGATGGATCTATTGGCATACGCTACAAGGACCGCGAAGGTGGTCTTGGTTCCAGCATCACGAGGATTCTCGTCTGTTTGTCGGTAGCTATAACCCTCCCTTTTTCCTCTTTTCTCCCTCTCTCTCTCTTTCTTCCCCTTCTCCTCTATTGCATAATTGTGTGTATCAATAAAGATACAATTGATTTTACTTGAACTAAGTTCTCATTGCCTCTTTTTGCACTTTGAAATCAAAACGAACCATCACGACCGTCCTTTGGCTCGTGGCACTGTGGTGAAATCATTCTTCTTGGATGAACTTGGTTCCTTATGGCCTAATTGCGATATTAACACACACCTCCATTCTAAAGTTATCTCCCTCCAAGGTATGACCACCCTCCACTGGGCACGCACTCTAGATTATATTGACTATATCTTTAAGACTGAAGCGAGACAATTTTACACCAATTAGTAACAAAGGTATACATGACTAGAGTCACTCAAGCTAGACCTAAACATAATGAAATAGTATGAAAGTAAGTTGAGAATGGGGGAAACGTTAGGGAAGACTCCATCATAACTACTGGAATCAATCGATGGGCTGAACCTGTCTTTTCCCCCATAGGGACACCTATTGGGTAAGAACCATATGCTATATGCACTGAATATTTTATTGAGGATTAGACCTTGCCTCTGTATTGCTTTGAATACATTTTTGCAGTCACATACTATCACCAACACTCCTCAAATCTTAACCTGTCACAATTTTATATTAGTAAAGTGTTATTCCATAAACTGTCAGTGTGAGTCCTTCACAGGCATTAGCAGTCACCAGCAACAGGTAACATACTCAAATAAAGTGGAAGATCTGCTGAGGGGTCTCCCTAATGATGTTAGTGTGTGTCCCTGAATAAGTCATTCAATCCAGCAGGACTGTTCAGTGAAGGATTCCCCTAATGGGACCCTGACAGACTGGTCCAGCACAAGGGTCTTGACTTTCCAGGGGTGCTGACAGACAAATCAAACACTAAGGTTCGAGGAAATCTCCCCTTTTCACATGACACAGGGTTATGGACTGAATTTTGCTATTGGTGAAGGAGGAAAGAATTAAAAAATATTAAAAATAATAATAAAAAAGGTGTGAATGACTACTTCTACATAGAATTATAGAATATCCTGAGTTGGAAAGGACCTACAAAAATCACTGAGTCCCACTCCTGGCCCTGCACAGGACAACCCAAAGAATCCCATCATGTGCCTGAGAGTGTTGTCCAATTTTGTTGTCCAAATGTTTCTTGAACTCTGACAGGCTTGGTGCTGTGACCACTTCCCTGGGGAGTCTGTTCCAGTGCCCAACCACTCTCTGGGTTAGGAACTTTTTTTTAATATCCAACCTAACCCTCTCCTGACAGACCCTCATGCCATTCCCTCAGGTCTTGTCACTGGTCACCACAGAGATCAGTGTCTGCCCCTCCTCTTCCCCGCACGAGGAAGTTGTAGACTGCCATGAGGTCTCCCCTCAGTCTCCTCCAGGCTGAACAAGCCAAGCAACCTCAGACACTCTGCATATGACTTCCCCTCTTGACCCTTCACCATTTTTGTATTCCTCCTTTGGATTCTCTCTAGTAGCTTTGCATCCTTATATTGTGGCACCCAAAACTGCACACAGGACTTGATGTGGGGCTGCATCAGCAAAGAGTAGAGCAGGACAATCCCCTCCCTTGACCGTTTGGCAATGCTGTGCCTGATGCACCCCAGGTCATGGTTGGCCCTCCTGACTGCCAGGGCACACTGCTGACTCATATTCAACTTGCCATCGACCAGGACCCCCAGGTCCTGGTCTCTTATGAGGAGAAACTGTGGAAGCTGAGCCTGTTTGCTCTAGAGAAGACTGAGAGGGGATGTCATCAATACATACAAATATCTCAAAGGTGGGTGTCAAGTGGATGGTGACAGACTAGTTTCAGTGGTGCCCAGTGAGAGGTTAGGGAGCAGTGGACATAAACTAAAACATAAGATGTTCCACCTCAACATGAGGAAGAACTTCTTTCCATTGAGGGTGGCAGAGCATTGGAACAGGCTGCTCAGGGAAAGCCTGGAGTCTCCTTCTCTGGAGATATTCCAAACCCATCTGTATACATTCCTTTGTAACCTCTTCTAGGTGACCCCGCTTGGTAGGGGAATTGGACTAGATAATCTCAAAAGATCCCTTCCAACACTAACTGTTCTTTGATTCTAATTGTGTCCCTTTCTGCAGCTCTGCTTTCCAGCATCTCGTTCCCCAGATTGTTCACACATCCAGGGTTGCCCCGTCCCAGGTGCAGAATCTGGCACTTGTCTTTGTTAAACTTCATATGGTTGGTGATTGCCCAGCCCTCTAATCTGTCCAGGTCTCTCTACAGGGCCTCTCTGGCTCTGAGGGAGTCAGCAATTCCTCCCAGTTTAGTATCCTTGGCAAACTTACTTAGTATCCCTTTGAGTCTTGCTTCCAAGTAGTTAATGAAGATGTTTGGTATGCTAAGGCCTGAATAGCAGGCTGTGTTGGTTTTGCAAGGCCTGTTTTTTGGTAGGGGAGTAGGGGGGACAAATGGAGGTGCCTTCTGTGAGAAGCTGCTGGAAGCTTCCACCCTGTCTGGAAGAGCCAATCCCTGATGGCTCTGAAGATGGACATGCTGCTGGACAAAGCTGGGCCAATCAGAGATGATGGTAATGCCTCTGTGATAACATATTTAAGAAGAGAAAACAAAGTGGGGGTGTAATTTGAATTCCAGCTAGAGAAGAGGAGGAGATGAGAATATGTGAGGGAAACAACATGGAAACACCAAGGTCAGTGAAGAAGGAGAGGGAGGAGGTGCTCCAGGTGCCAGAGCTGAGATTCCTCTGCAGGCAGTGGTGATGACCATGGTGAAGCAGGCTGTCCCCCTGCAGCCCATAGAGGTCCACGGATCATGCAGAGATCCACCCACAGCCCGTGGGGGAGGTGCTCACACCGGAGAGGATGGATGCCTGGAAGAGGCTGCGATCCAGTGGGAGACCTGGTGGAGAGAGGGGGCCCCTGCTTCCAAGCTGGAGCAGCCCGACCTTGGAGGACTGCACCCCATGGAAGAGTGATCTAGGCTGCAGCAATTTGAGGAGGATTGTTTGCCCGTGGGAGGGACTCACGTTGCAGCAGTTTTGGGAGGATTGGTGCTTGTGAGATTGGAACCACATTGGAGAAGTTTACAGAGAACTGTCTCCTGTGGGAAGGGACCCCAATGCGTAGCAGGGGAAGGACTTGTCTCCCAGAGCAGCGGAAGAACATCTTGGGTGATGAAGTGACCAAAACCCCCACGCCCTGTCTCCATGCACTGTTGGTGAGAAGGAGGGAGGGGTTGGAGGAAAAAAGGTGCTTTTAAGGGCTCATTTTACTTCTCATTATCCTCTTCTGATTTTGTTAGTAATAAATTCACTTTGTACCTCTAAGCCTTTGTACCCTTATGCCCTTGGAGTGTTTTCTCCCAGTCCTTATCTCAACTCATGAACCCTTCATTAAATTTTTCTCTCCTCTGCCCAGCTGTGGCAGGGGATGGTGAGCGAGCAACTTTCATGGGTGTCTGGCATTTGGCCAGCATCAAACCATGACACAGGCCTAAGCCTGAGTTGACTTACAAGATGAATCTTGAGCATGATGCTATTAATACCATCAAGGTTCTTTAGTTAAAAATAGATGATTAAAACATTTATATTAGTTGCTCTTAATGCCAAACCAGCTGGTGTAGAGATGTTTGTATAACCCTGTGTAGGATATATCAAGAAATGCTTTCAACAGATATACCTAAAGACTTGTTAGTACAATATTTTAGGGTTTAGGCTCTGGCCAAGCCCTGGCCCCAGCTCGGGAAGTGGGCCATCAGAACCAGATGTTTTCTGCACAAAAAGGTAAACAAGTCATTGGGATGTGTCAATTAGGGCCTATAAAAGCTGGACCCTTTTTTTGGGTGAACTGGAGACCTCACCTAACCGTGGATGCACTGTGTAGGATTTTCCCCATTGCCTAAAAGGGTTCTCCAGGTCCTTGCTGCAAAACGGGGCTCCCCAGCAACTGTGGACTCTGGATGATGGTAAAGTATTTAGGCAATTGGTAATGTATCTTTCTCAATCACTATTCTCTCTCTCATATAGTAAAGATTAGATGCATTACCTTGCTTATTTTTACTTGTTGCTAAAGCCGAGTAATAAGCTCATTGTTTTACTATATGTATCTTTCTACCTCTGTTTTGCCTCAGTACAAATAGTAAAATAAGATCATTCTTCCTATTGGTGTCTGTGTCCATTCTATTGCCCCCATCGATTGGCAAAACAATGCTGAAGAGCACTAGCCCTAAGATGGATCCCTGCGGAACTCCACCAGTGATCTGTTGCCAGCCTGATGTCACCCCATTCACTATAATCCTTTGTGCCTGACGCATGAGCCAGTTGTTCACTCATTGCATGGTGTGTTTATCTAGCTGTGTGCTGGACGTTTTGTCCAGAAGGATCCTAGGAGACACAGTATCAAAAGCTTTGCGGAAGTCCCAAAAGACTGCATCAACTTGATCACTAAATGGGTAACCTTGTTTTAAAAGGAAATTAGGTTTGTCAAGCAGGACTTCCCCCTCATGAAACCACACTCACTGTGATCGATGATGGCATTGTCCTTCAGGTGTTTTTCAATGCTTTCCAGAATAATCTTCTCCATAATTTTACTATGCACTGAAATAAGACTGGCAGGGCTGTAGTTTTCAAGGTCATCCTTCTTGCCCTTCTTGAAAATTGGGATGTTTGCCAGCTTCCAGTCAACTGGGACCTCTCCAGATTCCCAAGACTGTTCAAAAATTATTGAGAGAGGCCTAGTGATGAGATCAGCCAGCTCCTCCAGTACTCTTGGATGAATCCCATCAGGCTTTATAGACTTATAGGGATCCAGCTGGAGCAGCAGATCCCACACAAGTTCAGGATCACCTGGGAGTTTATCATTCTCACAGCCATGGTGCTCCAGCTCAGGGCACTGGGACCCTCTTAGCCCATCATCAGTGTTGAAGACCAAGGTGAAGAAAGCATTGAACATATCTGGTTTCTCCATGTCCCTGTTTGTGAGGTTACCATACTCATTCTGTAATGGGACAATATTATTTCTGCGCTGCCTTTTGCTACTGACATTTTTAAAAGCTCTTTTTATTGCCTTCCACAGTTCTGCCCAGCTCAAACTTCAACTGAGCTTTGACTGCATGAATTTTCTCCCTACTGTGGCAAGTAGCATCTCTGTATTCTTCCTATGTCACCTGACTTTGCTTCCACTTGCCATACACCTTCCTTTTTTGCCTTAGCTCAGCCAAGATGGTCTTCTGCTCGCCCACTTGACTTCCAACATTTTGGAATTGCCTGCCTCTATGCTCTTAGGAGTTGGTGCTTAAGAAGTAACCAGCCCTGGTAGACCCCAGCACCTTCAACAGCGTTTTCCCAGGGAACCGTGCTAGCTCCCTGAACAGCTTGAAGTCTGCTTTCTTCATATCCAGGGTTGGAGTTTTGCTGGCACTTTTCCTCCTGTCACTAGAGATTTTAAACTTGATTTCTTTGTGGTCGCTGTGGCCAAAATGGCCACCAATCACCACTTCACTCACTGGCCCCTCTCTGTTAACAAGCAACAAATGAAGGAAAGCACCTTTCCTAGTAGTTCCTCTTTGCACCTGTACCATGATGCTGTTGTTCAGGTGTTTTAGCAATCTTCTGGACCTGTTTAAGTCAGGAGTGTGGTGTTCTCAGTTAACATACCGCAAGTTGAAGTCTCCCATAAGGACAAGTGTGGGATTGCATTTTATGGAAATGGTTTGTTCTGGCTCACCCCTGGGAAATGTACGGTTTATCCCAAGTCTGTATCCTCCCTGCAGTATCCTGTATCTGTAACCTCATTGGCTGGAGAATGTTACCGCGCCCCTTTGAACCTCTGTGATAAGAATGCTAAGGCAGAAGGCTCTGCCCCTCTTGCCCCTCTACCCCTGGAGGCCTCCTGATGCTCCTTTTCCCTCTCCCCCTTTTCCCCTCTCCCCTTCCCTTCCCCTCTCCCTCAGTGAATAAACCCTCACCTCATCAGCATCCCACCGGCATCTGAGTCTCCTTGCCTGCCAGCGCGGGAACACCATGACCCCAAAAGACCCCGGGGGTCTCCGGGGGGCACTCCCCGGGGACCCCCCATAAATTTAAACAACAACAGATGACGCACCAACGTCGGGCAACAGCATCAGCGACCCTGAGACAAGATGGACCATGGTAACTCCGTTTCGGTGCCGTCTCCGGTGGAGCGGCCGTTCTGGGCCATCGCGGCCCGGGGCGGCCCCTCCCCCACCGCGCAGAGACCTCGTGAGCCACCACGCGGCCGTCCCACCACCGCCGACCAGCCCGGCGCGGGCCCGGGTCCCGGCCCCTTGGGGCCCCGGCCCGCCTCGGCGCTGCGCGGGCTGTGCAGCCCTGCCGGGCAGCGCGGCCCGGGCGGCGCGGCTCCGCCACGGCGAGGCTCCGGCGTGAGCCCCGGCGCGGCGGGACCGCTGCTGCAGCGCGTGTCTGCGGCGTGGCCCCGGCCCGCCTCGGCTCGGTGGCGCGGGCTGCACGGCAGCGGCGCGGCACCCTCCGGCCCGCGGCAGCCGCGGCGCGGGCGGCGAACCGGCGGCGGAGCGGCCCCGGCCCGGCACGGCCCCGGCGGCGGAGCGGCCCCGGCCCGGCGCGGCTGCGGCGCGGGGCAGTCCCGGCCCGGCATGGCCCCGGCGGCGGAGCGGCCCCAGCCCGGCGCGGCCGCGGCGCGGGGCAGTCCCGGCGCGAGCCAACACGTGGTCCCAGCCCCGCCGCAGCCCGCGCAGGCCCCAGCACCAGGAGAAGCCGCGCGAACAGGCGCCCCTCCCCCCGCCCGGCAACAGCGGCGAAGCAGCCCTGGACAGCAGCGAAAGGAACTCAGCCAGACAGCCATCAGAGAAGGAAAAAGCAGTCCTCAGTTGTGCCCAAGCCCCGCACCTTCCAAAACTCGGTTTTGTAAATTGTGTAACCTCCTTCCTTACCCTTACCCCCTCCTCCCCTCGCTGCTCCTTCTCCCAAACCCCCTTTCCCTTAACAAACCCCCGAGAGTTAACCCTTTCCTGCTAAACCCGGCACGGCACAGCTAACACCACGTGCTGCGCTGTGACCGCATGGCCACCATGGCCACGTGCTCTCAGTCCCATCTTCCGCTTTCCAAGTCCCACAAGGTAAACGCTAAGAAACCAAACCCCAAAGCTAAAGTGAATTTGTAATACCAGTTTTGCAGCCTTGTATAATTGTTAATGCTACTTTGATTCCCTTTCCCTGTTTTTCTGCCCCTGTCCCTTGCTGTTCTGGCCAAACAGCAAAGTGTCCCAAACCCCTCCATTTCCTTCCCATCCCCATGAAGTAGTTTTTACAATCATGCCTTTCTAGCTTTTGTGTGTGTTCATATTGCAGATTCCCCTGTTTTCTAATTTAGAAAGCAGAGGCCTTTTCAGGTCACAAGTGTGGATCCAAGGGAAGCAGTTTTTAGATTGTCTTCTTGTAAAGCGCGAATCAGTAGTAGACTACTGAATCGATAATGCTTTTTGGGTTTATACTGTCCTCAGTTAGTTCTGAGGGTGATTGATAACCTGATAGAGTGTCTGAGAAAGTATTTGACGGTTTTTGTAGTTTTTTTCTTTTGTTTTTCTTTTGATGACCTAAAACTGGGGGTCTTTTGTTAGGCGGTTGAACCAGTTGGAAAGTGAAAGGAGTGATTTGGCTCAGATCCGTGGGTGAGAATCTGAGGCCGTGTGTGGAGCCCGGGGAACTCCACGTGTTTTCCTGTCCCTGGAATGGGAGCAGAGGTCAGCGCCTCAGCCTAAGCTGGGGGCTGTGGTGGTCTGAAAAGCCAGTTGGAAAAGATTAGACACTATTAGGCCAGTCACGCTGGAAAGGCTCAAACAAATTTGTTAACTTGTTTCAAATCTTGCAATATAAACTCACATAACCCGTCTACTGCAATTACAAGGTCAGATCAACTGTTCACCTTATAACATAATCCTTACTGCAATTGTATTTGGTTTCATGCTGCAAAACTGTAATTACTGTTTCATTTTTTAAATTGTTAATGGTCATATGTCATATTTCTCTTCTCACATTTTAAAGAAAAAAAGGGTGACTTGTGGGATTGCATTTTATGGAAATGGTTTGTTCTGGCTCACCCCTGGGAAATGTACGGTTTATCCCAAGTCTGTATCCTCCCTGCAGTATCCTGTATCTGTAACCTCATTGGCTGGAGAATGTTACCGCGCCCCTTTGAACCTCTGTGATAAGAATGCTAAGGCAGAAGGCTCTGCCCCTCTTGCCCCTCTACCCCTGGAGGCCTCCTGATGCTCCTTTTCCCTCTCCCCCTTTTCCCCTCTCCCCTTCCCTTCCCCTCTCCCTCAGTGAATAAACCCTCACCTCATCAGCATCCCACCGGCATCTGAGTCTCCTTGCCTGCCAGCGCGGGAACACCATGACCCCAAAAGACCCCGGGGGTCTCTGGGGGGCACTCCCCGGGGACCCCCCATAAATTTAAACAGACAAGGGTGGTTGATTTAGAGGTGTCCCTTTGTTCCTTAAAGAATAATTCATCGGCATCTTTGTCCTGGCTGGGTGGCCTACAGTAGACTTCCACAATAACATCCACTTTATTTGTTTCTTAATCCTTACCCAGATACTCTCAACTGTGCCATTGCCAACTGCAATTGCTATGTCCCCCCTCCCTCCCCGGCCACTCTATGATCTCAGAAATGCTCCTTAGGACTCAGCCTTGACAAACAGCCCCATGGCTGAGCACCTCTTCAGCTTATCAGAGACACTGTTGGTTGCAGGAACTAGTGCTGTCTAATGAGCTCCTGGTTTTAACAGCCTTGGAATTTTTTTTGCCTGAATAATGTTACCAAACAAGTTATATTTCTTTAGGAAGGAGTCTATGCAGCAGTGGAGGAAGATGTTAGAAAATTCTTTTAACTATAGCACAATTGTGTATGATCCCTATATCCATGATTAATGCTTAGTTTGGTACCATGCAGTGCTTAGTACAAATGCCAGAGATTACATGGCCTTGTGTTAACTCCCTACATTTGTGACTAATAGCTTGTGGTTCCTTGTTTTTCCTTGTCCTGGGCTGACAGGACATTTTCATGCTTTGTATCCCAGATCGTGTATTACTGTGGAGGCCCAACCAGGAAAACAGACTGGGGACACAGATCTGGGTGCAACAACAGCAGCAGGGCAGAAGACCCTGCCCTTAGTTTATTTTTCCATTATATATCTGTGGCAAAGTGACCATGGATTGGAGAAGGGTATCGCCACCTCTCCTGTCACATTGGTCCAGGAGGCTGTCATTCAACCTCCCCTTCTCTTGGAGAAAGTATTCATAACATTGCCAATATTTACAAAACATGGTCCTGTGTTTACAATTCACCAGCGTGAAAAACTGCACATTTCTCCTTTAATATGAACACTCAGCAAACCAGGAAAATTCATGGCAACAAACGTGGGGTTTTTTTTTTTCCTGTTCCCATGTTCCCAGTTTGTTTTGTCTATAGCTGAGCCCCTCCCCCGGCTGCTTGCTTTTGGCTTGCTTGCTGCTAGCTTTTAGGCTGCTTTGCTGGCTTTGCTCTCTTGCTTTCTGCTTTTTGCTTGCTTTTTGCCATTTTTCTGCTTTTGTGTTTCCCCTTCTTTCCTTCCTCCCCTTCCCTGAAGACATCGGACCTGCTTCGGGCCCTGATTCGGGAACATCAAGGGAAAACCCCCCGGAGTCTGCACCTGAAAGAAGCTTTGGCACCCTCCCCAGCAGAGACTGCTCACCCTCTCTTGGACTGGTGAAAACATTTCTTGTCATCTCGGACTGTTTTTCTTGTGTTGGGGAGTGTTTTTTTGTTGTTTCTCAATAAACAAGTTTTTTCCACTTTTTCCTCTGAGGAAATTCCTCCCAAACCCGGTGGTGGGGGAGGGAGTTGTGGGAATTTTCCCCTAAATTTGTCCTAAACTAGGACAAACATTTTTGGTGGCCCGTATGGGGGGGCGATCATACAAAGTGGAAAAAACTTTATTCTAATAATATTTTGGTTTCTGTTGTTTTGTGGGCATATTGGTACGTTGCCATGAGTTTTTCCCGGTTTTGCTGAGCGTTCATATTAAAGGAGAAGTTCGTACCTTCTCACGCTCTTTTAATGTAAACATCAGCTATGTTCTATAAACATAGCCATTGTTTTTACATTCCCTGCCGGGACAAACAAGACTGTGTGACAGTCCCCTTCACCAATGTGATGTGGAGGTGGGAATTCCTTCCTCCAATCCACAGGCCTCATAGAAAAAGTATAAAAGTAGGTTTTTGTAAATAAACCGGCTCCTGCCCTGCATGCTCTGATGCACCCAGATCTGTGTCCCCAGTCTGTTTTCTGGCTAGGCCTCCACGGTGATAACTGGTGCCTACGTGGTCAAGTTGCAAGCTAGTGAGGCAAGAAAAAAGAAGAAAAAAAAAAAAAAGGAAAAAGAAAAAAGAAGAAAAAAATCTGCCTTCTACATCTGCAAAAAGAAGAAACCCACGATGTTCTCAGAGGAACGACTGATGATGGAACTGCTCCAGTCCTTTTTGTTGTCCCGTGATGCTGACTTGACCAGGAAACACGTGAGAGAACTGTTTAGCTGGGGAAAAAAGCTTGGAATTTTTCATACTGCTGAAAAGGCACTTTATATTGCCCCATGGAGAACCCTGGGAAAAAGCCTTTTCTCTTCCGTCCTTGATGGAAACTCTAAGGCAGGCACTCTTTTACGGGCATGGACCACAGTTTTCCTGCTTTTAAAAGAGGCTGGGGAGGACTTTGAAGTTGATTCTGGGCTTTCGACAGGAAGCAGGACAGGTTCCCCTGCGAGCTCCGTCGCTTCTGACGAGGATTGCTCTGATGCAGGGTTAGAGCTGATGCAGGAGATCCCAGCCCCCATGTCGGGGGTTGGGCGCGCCCAGCGGGGTTTTTGGAAGGGCTGGCAAGCTTTTTTCGGTCCGCTCCCCGCGCGGTTGGGCGGGCAGGGAGCTGGGGTGCCGAGGGGGCGGAGTGCTCAGCATTGGGTCCCACGCCGAGCCCGGGGGATCGTCCCCGCCGCCCCGGGCCGCGGTGGCGCCTGCGCCGCGCCCCGCCCCTCACGATCCCAGCCGCGCGCCGGATCCTCGCTGCTGCCTGTGGGGGCTGCTGGGCCCCCCCCGCCGCTCGCTGCGGAGCCACCGCCGCCTGGCCCCGCCCTGCGCCGCGCCGCGCGCGCTCTGACAGAGGAACCCGGCAGGTATATGGGTTCCATATGGGTATATGGGTATATGGGCTCCACCATATAACCAACTGCCGGCAGAAGACACATGCTACGCTCTTTTTACTGATGGTTCCTGTCGCCTTGGGGGATGAACCGGAAGTGGAAAGCAGCCGTATGGAGCCCCACATGACAAGTTGCACAAGCTATCAAAGGAGAAGGTGGATCGAGTCAACTCGCGGAGCTCAAAGCCGTTCAGTTGGCCCTGGACATTGCTGAAGCAGAGAAGTGGCCAAAACTTTACCTTTATACTGATTCCTGGATGGTAGCCAATGCTCTGTGGGGATGGCTGAAGAGATGGAAGGAGGCGAACTGGCAGCGCAGAGGAAAACCAATTTGGGCTGCTAAGGAATGGAAAGACATCACTACCCGGTTAGAGAAACTACCTGTGAAGGTTCGCCATGTAGATGCCCATGTCCCTAGAAGCAGAGCTAATGAGGAGCAGCAGAACAATCAGCAGGTAGATCAGGCTGCAAAGATAGGGGAGTTGAAGATAGATCTTGACTGGGAGCACAAAGGAGAGCCGTTCCTAGCACGATGGGCCCATGATGCCTCAGGCCACCATGGTAGAGATGCCACCTATAAGTGGGCACGAGACCGAGGGGTGGATCTAACCATGGATAGCATTTCTCAGGTTATCCATGACTGTGAGACATGTGCTGCCATTAAACAGGCTAAGCGGGTGAAGCCCCTCTGGTATGGGGGGTGGTGGTCCAAGTACAAGTATGGGGAGGCTTGGCAGATTGATTACATCACACTGCCTCAAACCCGCCAAGGCAAGCGCCATGTACTAACCATGGTAGAAGCCACTACGGGATGGTTGGAAACCTACCCCGTGTCTCATGCTACAGCCCGCAACACCATCCTGGGCCTTGAAAAGCAGGTCCTTTGGAGGCATGGTACTCCTGAGAGGATTGAGTCAGACAATGGGACTCATTTTAAAAATAATCTTATTAACACCTGGGCTAGGGAACATGGCATCGAGTGGGTGTACCACATCCCCTACCATGCACCAGCTGCAGGTAAAGTGGAGAGGTACAATGGATTGTTAAAACCCACTTTGAAAGCATTGGGTGGGGGGTCTTTCAAGAACTGGGAGCAGCATTTAGCAAGAGCCACCTGGTTAGTTAACACTCAAGGTTCCAGCAACCGAGCAGGTCCTGCCCAGTCTGAGCCCCTTAATATAGTAGATGGAGTCCCAGTGGCCCATGTCAGAGGTTTGTTGGGGAAGACAGTATGGATTAATCCTGCCTTGAGTACAGGCAAACCCATTAGTGGGATTGTCTTTGCTCAAGGACCAGGTTATACCTGGTGGATAAGGCAGAAAGATGGAACAACCCGTTGTGTACCTCAGGGAGATCTGATTGTGGGATGATATCATTGTTCGCTGAGCGTTACCACCATTGTCTGTACATTAGATCATACAGACATGAGACAGAAGGAAACGTGAAAGTGTCAAAGGTCTGAGCAAGTAAGATGGAAGGAAATGTGTAAGTGTGGAAGGTTTGAGCAAGTGAGAAGAAAGTTGTTTTTTTTGTGTTCAGTAACATATTCACGATAAGGGATAAGGGGTGGAATGTCCTGGGGTGACAGGACATTTTCATGCTTTGTATCCCAGATCGTGGGTTTTTTTTTTTCCTGTTCCCATGTGTGAGAGTCGGGGCCCGAGGGTCCCTGGTTTTGCCTCACGACCTTCGTCAAGGTCCTCTGTCAAGGAAGGGACTGTGTGCAAGGGGCTCAGGCCTAACCCACGGTGTGTGTGTGTGTACCAAGCACTGAACTGCAGGTGTGACTACTGGACCGGAGCTGGCTCCCATGGGAACTTGTACAAAGACAATGGACGGCTGGACAGCCTGTGCTTACCTGCAACCAGGCCCAGACCTGCTTGTCCCAGACCTGCTCGATCTAAATGGTTGCACCTGGTTCCCAGAGCAACGGGGCTCCTCACAATGACTTTCGCGTGCTCCCTTCTGCTTCTGCCCACGTTGGCCAGGTGCCCCCCGCTTTTGCCTGTGTTGGCCAGGTGCCCCCCGCTTCTGAAATGAGTATAAAAGCTTCCCCCTGTGACTCACACTTCGAGATCTCCCCACGGACAGAAGACGGGTCCATTGGCCAGACGCCACGCCACGAGGACGCCTCTGCCGTTGGTAGCTATATCCCCCTGCCCCCCTTTCCTCACTCTGTATCCTATTTTTCCTTTCTCATTCCCTCTATCGCAAGTGTTGTTGGCACTCAATAAAGGTGCATTTGTTGTATGATTAAACTCTTGTCCCCTCGAGTACTTTTTGCACTCTGAGATCACACGAACCTATCACGATTCCTGCTTGGATCGTGACATTAAATTGGCATCACGGACAGGATTCTGACAGACAGAGGGGTTGCAAGGTTGTGTGTAGTCTGTAACAGGGGGAGGAAGTTTGGCTCCATCCCCACCTAGCCCGTCACCTCAGTGAACGTGGTTAGAAAGCAAGGGGGGCCTCTCTGATTCCTCGCACACTGCACACACCTAAGGTGTAATAGCACCCCAAACTCTATTGAGGGTTCTGTTGTCAGAATTTCACAAAAGAACTTTGAGTGCAAAAGTCGGGACTGACTACCTGGTGTTAGGGGGAGACACCCTGTGTTGTAATTGAAGGTGAACCTCCCAGGTAGATAGGTCTCCCCACCCACTCAGGGAAGAAAAGGGAAGACACAGCCCTGCTGTGCGTGTGTGTGTGTAACTAAGCAGTGCCTCCCTGACGTGGTTTTGATCCCTACACAGAAATGGCTGAGGACCTCCCTGTAAAAGATAAAGCTACATTTTATGCCTTGTTGGCAAAACACAATGCCCGACCCTCTCCTGGGGGAGAAGAGTGGGCGAAAGATAACTGGTTTAACTTGGAGAGTGTAACTGATAGAATATCCTCTTTGCAACATGAAGTAAAGTATAAATTGGGCAGAAATAAGAATGTCCTTGCTTCGGTTTTGGGAGCTTGTCTTACAGCAGCCATAGCAGAACGTAATGTGAAAATGAGTGAGGAACAAAAAATCATAGACTCTCTTCAGGATTTAGTAACAATTTTGCAAGGACAGTTAGATCAGGAGAGGAAAGAGTTAGATCAAGAAAGAAAAAAGAATCTTTTACTGAAAACAGCTTTGAAAGAATTATCTGTTAAAAACTCTAAACATGATGACCCCTCCCAAATTACTGTGGAAAAGGAATCTCCTTGTAACAATCAAATATATCCACAAAAGGATTTGGAATTGGCTAAAGAGAAAACAGATCAAACTGAAACCTTGGTGCCAAAATTGAGACCAGTAATTAAAATGGAATATAATTACATTAATGATGGAGACACTGACCCACATATCACAACTAAAGAAATCCCATACACAGCTACTGAATTAGCAAAATTGAAAAAAAGACTTTAGCCGACTCCCACATGAATCAGAAACAGAATATGTCTTCCGAGTGTCTCTCACCGGAGGAGATCAAATTTTATTATCAGAACAAGAGGCTGGTGGTTATTGGGGTCATGGTGTTTTCTTAACAACTGGAGATAAGCGCAGACCATGGTCCCTAACTCAGCGTGCAGCTTACTGGGCTGGGGGAATTAGTGCCTTGGAAAGAGGAGACCCTTTGGCCCTAGTCAGTAGTTCAGACCAAATTTTAGAAAACATTCATAAAGCTGCCTGTTTACAAATGATACATGAAAGGAAATTACTTTTTGGCTGTGAATCATCCATGCAATTGCCGGTAAAGCCTGAAATTATGACTCAATTAATCCGAGGCTTGCCGGAGACCCTAAAACCCACTGCGATTCTTTTACAGAAAACTATAGCTACAATGACCCCACTTGATAGGTTAGACCGGTTTCTCAGTAACCTGAAGGATCAACATGATTCTTCTGATTCTGATAGCACTTCTTTTTCAACACCCCCAGAGTCACAAGTGCACTCTCCTGTTCGTGACCGTAAGGTCTGGACATGGAGTGAAGTTGCAGAAGAGTTAATCAATTATAACAGGAAATATGGTTCTGTGGATATTCCAACAGAAAAACCTGAAAAAACTAAAAATCTTAGACACATTGTTCCCTTAGGACACAAATCAGAGAAAACTAAAGGTGTTTCACATACCACTGCTAATAACACCACTGCCTTTAAAGGCAACACTGAGAGGGGAAGGTTAACCTCCAGTCGACAATATTGGTGGTCTTTGGGGCTGAAAAAGGGGATCCCCAAAGATATCATGGATGGCTTGCCAATTAATAAATTAAGTAAAATTGTGAGTAATTGGCATGTTTCTAAACCCATTTTACCACATTCTCCTATTGTAAAATACACTCAACCCACTGCACCCCCTCCACAGGCTTTGGGCACCCAGCCAGAACAATCCCTTTTACCAGTTCTGGGTGCCGAGCCAAAGGTGAGCACTGAGCTAGAACAGTTTCCACCTGCTCACAGCACCCATCTAGTTTCAGATGTGTACCCCATTGAATCTAAACAGTTAAACTAGATTCTCCGTCCCTCGGTGGGCTGAGGGATGGAGATTGGGTGTACTTAAGAACGCTCACACATGACAAAACAACTGGAGATTTATGGATTACTGCAATAGTTGGCCCCAAACGAGTACTTATTACCTTTTTAGTTGATACAGGAGCACAAATTTCTGCATTAAAAACTGCAGATGCTTGGAAGTGTGGAGTTGTTCCAATGAAAAAACAATATTGTGTCTTAAATGCCTTAGGTACCCCCAGTGTTACACACAGAGCTTTAGTTAAGCTTTTGTTGCCAGGAGAAGAGGATTTGTTGATTATAAAAATAGCAGTAGGAGATTTTGAAAATAACTTGATGGGAATGGATGTTTTAGCAGGTAGACAGTGAACAGATTCAGAGGGCTGTTTATGGTCTTTTGGTATACCACAGCTTAACATAAGGTTACTACAGATTGCACCATCACTCCCTTTCAGCAAAATTACCAATGTGAAACAATACCCTCTTCCTTCTGGAGCCAAAGAGGGCATCAAACCTGTTATACAGGATTTGCGAGAACAAGGAGTAATAATTAATACACATTCCCCTTTCAACTCACCTGTTTGGCCAGTGCGAAAGCCTAATGGTAAGTGGAGATTGACTGTAGATTATCGCAGGCTAAATGCCAACACAGATCCACTTACCGCAGCTGTGCCAAATTTAGCTGAATTAATAACATCAATTCAAGAAAAGGCTCACACCATCATGGCAACTACAGATGTTAAAGACATGTTTTTCATGATACCTATACAACCAGAGGACATGGACCGTTTTGCTTTTACTTGGGAGGGACAACAATACACTTTTACTAGACTCCCCCAGGGATACCGACACTCTCCCACTCTAGCCCATCATGCTTTGGCTAGAGAATTGGAACTAATACCTACACCTGACAATGTAACTGTGTACCAATACATTGATGACATTTTAGTGGGGGGAGATGAAGTAGAATTAGTGGGAGATACTCAGCAGAAAATAATTTCCCACTTGGAAAGTCTTGATTTGCAGATACCCTCAGAAAAAATTCAGAAACCTTCACAAGAAGTTAAATTTCTGGGCATTTGGTGGAAAGGGGGTATGACATGTATTCCCCCTGATACCCTAACTTCATTAGATCAAATAAAAATGCCTGAATCTAAAAAAGATCTTCAGCAAGCTTTAGGATTGTTAGTGTTTTGGAGAAAACACATTCCAGACATTTCTATTATTGCTAGACCTCTTTACCAGTTGCTGAGAAAAGGAGTGAAGTGGGATTGGACTCAGTCCCAGGAGGAAGCACTGCAATTACTTATCTTTGAAGCCACAGCACACCAAGCACTTGGTCCTATTCATCCTACAGATCCTTTTCAAGTAGAATGGGGTTTTGCTTTTTCTGGATTATCAGTGCACATTTGGCAACGAGGGCCAGAGGGCCCCACTAGACCCGTTGGTTTTTATTCCCGAGGCTTTAAAGATGCTGAAAAGAGATACACAGTTTGGGAAAAAGGGTTATTTGTGGTTTGCTTAGCTCTCATTGAAGTAGAAAAAATTACACGGCAAGAAGCCATTGTTTTGAGAGACCCTTTCAAAGTTATTAAGATTGTTACCACTGGGGCTGCCCCCCCTGACGGTGTGGCTCAAAGGGCTTCAGTGAGAAAATGGTATGCCCAAATTGAACATTACTGTAACACATTTAAGATCACTGAAGGTGCTGTTAAAAACTTAGCCATCCAAGAAACTGAGAGCTTGAGTAATAGCCAGGACAAACCTGTTTCTGTGATTAAAGTAGCCCCTCCCTTTTCCCCCGAACAGTCAGAAAATTCATGGTTTACTGATGCTTCTGCTAAGCAGGAGGGGAAAGTATGGAAATACAGGGCCGTAGCCTTACACACTTCTGGTGAACAAATCATCACGGAAGGAGAGGGCAGCGCACAGGTTGGAGAACTTACAGCTGTTTGTAGTGTTTTCAAGCGTGAAGCACAGAATACTTCCCTTGTTTGTATTTACACTGATTCCTATGCTGTTTAAAGGCTGTACAGAGTGGCTTCCTTTCTGGCAACAGAATGATTGGGCGGTTAACAGAATCACAGTATGGCAAAAGGAAAAGTGGCAAGAGATCTTAAACATTGCTAGCCAAGGAAATTTTGCTGTGGGATGGGTTGCTTCTCACCAGACAGATGGAAATTCAGCAGGAGAGTGGAACAATAGAGCAGATGAGTTAGCTAGACTGAATCCCCTAAAAAAGGAACAAATCACAGAAGACTGGGATCGGTTATTAGAATGGCTGCATGTTAAAAGAAAGCACACAGGTGCAAAAGATTTATACAGAGATGCTCATGCCCGTGGCTGGCCGGTTACCAGAAAAATGTGCAAATCATGCATTTCAGCCTGTGAGCAATGCCGAAAACGGCTTGAAAGACACCCTTTGGAGGATGATCCTTTGCACTTAAGAGAAAATAAGGGTTTATGGGATGCTTGGCAGGTAGATTATATCGGTCCTTTTAGAAGGTCAGGAGGTAAACATTTTGTTTTAGTAGGGGTGGAGATTGTGTCTGGGTTAGTTCAAGCTGAGGCTTTTCAAAGAGCTACTGGAGATAACACTGTTAAGGCATTGCAAGAGTGGTTTGTGACTTTTCCTAAACCCCAGGAAATACAATCTGACAATGGGTCCCACTTTACTGCAAAGGTGGTACAAGATTGGGCTAAAGGTGAAGGAATCAAATGGATTTTTCACACCCCTTATTACCCCCAAGCCAATGGTATTGTAGAAAGAACTAATGGTCTCCTGAAACGATTTCTTAAACCTCAGGAAGGAGGTTGGGATCTTCGGCTGTGGGAGGCTTTAAAAGCTGTGAATGACAGATGGGGAATAAATGGCTGTCCCAAAATCACTGCTTTTTGCCCAAAGGCTTCAAGTATAATTCCTGTTTTACGGGGACCAGATGATTCAAGGAACCCAAGTCACTACCCTGGGCAACCTGTTTTGGTGGACCTCCCTACAGTGGGAGAAGTACCACTTGTGTTAAAAACCCCTCTGAATAAATATGCATGGATTGCATCTGATGCTCTGGGGAAAGAGCATCGGATAAGCACACGTTGGATAATTCCATCATTTTAATTTTCTGCCCTTTTAGTGGCAGGCTCTGTTGTTTTTGCTTTCTTTCAGGAGAACGTCGGAGGACATGTGCACCAGATGAAAATGATACCCATGTTAATACTTCTCTGCATCCTACTGCAACACCATGGCCAAAACCTTGTCGAGTGGCCGTGGTCAGAAGCTACTGTCAGGTTTACCAGCATCCAAGGATCCTTTCCCAGGGATCGTCGCCCAAACCTGGGAACTGTGGTACTGCATGACTCTGAGGTGTACCATTCGAGTGACTGGGGTTGGGACCAGAAAGATTGGTCCAGAACTCTAACTGGGACCTTTGGCGAGAGGATTCAGGTAGGATGCAGAAAAGTAGAGGGCTCTTCACATGAGAAAGCTTCTAGTATTGCCATTGCCGGGAACTTTTTGGAATCAAACATTACAAGCAACTTGCACCCCAACATAACAGCAAACCTTTGCCATACAACAGCATGGGCATGTGAAAAACAAGTTCCTTTTATATTGTGTTGTCGTCAAAGGATGGTAGGTAATTTTCCCTTAGACCCCAGTACTAACAATGTGGAAATTACGAGGCTTTGTAAAAACGAATCTGGTGACTGTTGGCACAATTTTATGCTGACCAAACCTACCTATATAACATGTAATTGGCAAAAAATGGATCAATCGGGTTTGCAAGGTTTGGTTTACAAATTTAAAATGAATGTTGTGGCAAAGCCCATATTGAGTATGATGGTAGTATACCATGGTAAAAATGTCTCTTTAATGGTGGATGACAAAAATAAAGTTTTCCCTCCTTTTGTGGTATCACAAGGTGATGACATAGCAATAAGATGTGAATTGAACAATGGAACACACGCAGAACCAGTGCACGGTTACAATATAGGACCTCATGGCCGTGTTTTGTCTTGTGAATTTCAAAATCAGAACTGTTGGTTAAATCTAACCAATATACAGTTCTCCCATAAAATCATGTGTGGAAAAAACAACACTAAATATTGGGGAGAACTTGATGTGGATGTTGTGATGCCCACTTCCCAACCCCCGGTTGTGTTAACTCCAAAGATTTTTGAAATTGGGCCATATATCATCAAGAAAACTGGGCAACAACAAATTTTGTTTAATCCGACCTGGTCTCTCAAACAGGTAAAATTGTTGATGCAGAATAACATTTCAGAAATCCAGCCAGCCTGCTCACCCTTTTTACAGACTTCTTTTGAGGGGTGGGATACCTGGTTGCGGAAGCGTAGCCCTTCTAAGAAACGAATGACAAGAGACATAGCCGGTGTCGTGGGAACAGGGTTGGGAATTTTGAACAGCATTGATTCAGAAGTGTTGATGAATAAATTGGCTGCCACAACAAGAGATTTGACAAAACTGCAACAGCCCCTGTCCTCATCCTTATCAGCTTTGGGGACCCAACAATGGTTGTTATCAAACATACTACCAAATTGGGAAACAGTGCATGTAAATGACCACAAATTAATGATTGATGCACTTAGTATTGCCCAGAATAACATTTCCCTGGCTTTGAGTTGTGTTCAGGCCCAATTGTGGATGCAATCAGTGGCTGCTTCCATAATTAGAGAGGGTGAAGAAGGTACTTTTCCCACCGAATTTCGGAAAATTATTTGGGATAGTGCCACTGATTTTGAAAAGGATTTTCAATCTTGGTGGAAACTGGTAAATTTTACTTATGATCCTAGCACAAATACGGCCACAGCTTTTGTACTAACTATACAAAATGCTTCAGTGTATTCAGTTTTCTCTGTCATTGCTTTAGGATTGAATCACGATGGAGCTGTTCTCTATCCTTCTGAACATAGATAATGGGCCCGTCAGGTTGGTAAAAAATGGCAAACTGTTAATTTGGAAGCTTGCATTGTCCGAGAATAACAAGGGTTCATCTGTGAAGGTAATGCAATTAGAGCTCAGGACATCTGCCTTGACACTGAACAGAATGTTTGTCATTTTGAGGTTTGTTTTAATAAAAGTCTTGAGACAGTGCTTGTATACATAGGCCATGGTTGTGTATGCTTAAGAACTATTTGTGATTCTGTGTTTGTAGAAGGTGTAGAAATAGGTGTTAAAAATCATTCCAATCTCTGTGTTTGTAATTTTACCAAGATTGAAGGATGTGACTTTTCTTATATAGCTCCAGTTACTTCTCACTATCTTTTACAGACCAATTATACACTCATTCACAAGCTATTTCCTACACCCATTGGGATGAACCTTACTTTGGTAAAGCAATTGTTGCTCCATCAGGATTTGAATAACATTTTAAATAAAATTAAAGAAGATGGACAGAGAACTTTGGTGACAGTATACCACAATGTAGAAAAGATACACCGTGTTTTGGAGAGAGTCAAGAAGGATGCTGAACACAAATGGTGGGATACTCTTTTTGGATGGTCACCTACTGCTACTGGCATCTTGAACAAATTCTGTCACCCCATTATTGTTCTTTTAATTTTGGTATTGATTGGTTTTGTTTTATCAGCAATCTTATACATCATGAATTGGAAAATGATGAAACAAATGAAACGATTGGTTTTGGTAATGGATGCACACAATTTGGTCAATAGCTCGTTCGCCATGGATGTTCCCAAAGTTATTGAAACAGAGTGAATTGTATTAACAGCAAAGTAAGGATTGTTTGCTGCATATTTTAAATTGATTGTTGTGTTTTTGATTTTTTGTGATTTGTTTTGATTGTTTGAAAGAAAACTGTTTTATTGTAATTATTATTGATTGAAATTGTTTAACTAGAATTGTTTGATTTTCTAATGATTAAATGAATGTAAACTTAATGAGAAAAAAATTATTAATAACAATTTGTTTCCTTTGTCTTTTCCTTTTGTTTTCCTCTTTCCTACTTTTCTTTATCCCTCTACTCTTTTTCCCTATTTTTCCGGGATATGCTACTGACGGCTTGATGAGTCCTGAAGACTTCACAACCGCGCTGCTGAATCAACGGAGTTATCTTGACGACGATCGTGAGTCATGGGGTGGTGTGAGAGTCGGGGCCTGAGGGTCCCTGGTTTTGCCTCACGACCTTCGTCAAGGTCCTCTGTCAAGGAAGGGACTGTGTGCAAGGGGCTGGGGGCCTAACCCACGGTGTGTGTGTGTGTACCAAGCAATGCACTGCAGGTGTGACTACTGGACCGGAGCTGGCTCCCATGGGAACTTGTACGAAGACAATGGACGGCTGGACAGCCTGTGCTTACCTGCAACCAGGCCCAGACCTGCTCATCCCAGACCTGCTCGATCTAAATGGTTGCACCTGGTTCCCAGAGCAACGGGGCTCCTCACAATGACTTTCGCGTGCTCCCTTCCACTTCTGCCCACGTTGGCCAGGTGCCCCCCGCTTTTGCCTGTGTTGGCCAGGTGCCCCCCGCTTCTGAAATGAGTATAAAAGCTTCCCCCTGTGACTCACACTTCGAGATCTCCCCACGGACAGAAGACAGATCCATTGGCCAGACGCCACGCCACGAGGACGCCTCTGCCGTTGGTAGCTATATCCCCCTGCCCCCCTTTCCTCACTCTGTATCCTATTTTTCCTTTCTCATTCCCTCTATCGCAAGTGTTGTTGGCACTCAATAAAGGTGCATTTGTTGTATGATTAAACTCTTGTCCCCTCGAGTACTTTTTGCACTCTGAGATCACACGAACCTATCACGATTCCTGCTTGGATCGTGACACCATGTTCCCAGTTTGTTTTGTCTATAGCTGAGCCCCTCCCCCGGCTGCTTGCTTCTGGCTTGCTGCTAGCTTTAGGCTGCTTTGCTGGCTTTGCTGTCTTGCTTTCTGCTTTTTGCTTGCTTTTTGCCATTTTTCTGCTTTTGTGTTTCCCCTTCTTTCCTTCCTCCCTTCCCTGAAGACATCGGACCTGCTTCGGGCCCTGATTTCAGGAACATCAAGGGAACACCCCCCGGAGTCTGCACCTGAAAGAAGCTTTGGCACCCTCCCCAGCAGAGACTGCTCACCCTCTCTTGGACTGGTGAAAACATTTCTTGTCATCTCAGACTGTTTTTCTTGTGTTGGGGAGTGTTTTTTCGTTGTTTCTCAATAAATAAGTTTTTTCCACTTTTTCCTCTGAGGAAATTCCTCCCAAACCCGGTGGTGGGGGAGGGAGTTGTGGGAATTTTCCCCTAAATTTGTCCTAAACTAGGACAACTTATATTAGTGATTCATATGTACTAGCAGATGTCTTAGTTTTGAGAACAGAGATAGAGTGCCAGAGCAAAGATGGATAAGAGAAGTGCATCATAACCTGACCACATATTTGAGATACTCTCAAGAAAAGAAGATTCATCAGAAACCAGGACCATTAAAAGGATTTTGAGGAATGGGATGTTCCTAAATGACCATCAAAGACCCTCCAAAGACCCCAACTCATATCTGAATAAGTTCACATAAATAATTAGCATTTATGCATGCATTCAGGAAATGTAATATGTAATAGAAGTGTGATTAATATGTATTAGTTTCATTATATAACCAGCTCTGTTAGCTTGCTGCTTATGCATGCTTTGAGGAGAAATCCCCATGCATCCAGTGCTGTTAATAAAGTAATGTCGGCTTTCTAACCAAATTGGTTGGAGAGTTTATTTCCTGATTTTCAGTGACAGCTTCTGAGACAGATTTAAAAATTCTGGTCGATCTCTTATAGTAAAACTCAAGAAAATGGTATTTTAGAAGACATTTAGTGAATATTGAATGCTGTCACCCCTTGCATACTTTAAAGAACTCCAAGCATCTGGGGCCCCTCGATGATAATAAAGGGCTAACCCAAACAACAGGATAACAGCGCTAAGAATGTAGATAAGGAGAACACAGATTTTCAGCTGGCAGAAACTGAGTTCTCCCTTGAAAAAGTGCCAAAAGGGCCAAAGCACACTAGAGAGAGATAAAGGTGAAGAGTTCACTGAGGAAGAGTCCATTTCCTTCATCTCTTGGAGACCCCCAGAGACCACCACCTTCTGAGCATGCCCAGAAGGGCGTGGAGTTAATTACCATACAATTCAAGGATGGGTGGGGCCAGGGAATGAATATGTATGAGGTGGATTGTGCAATGTCATGCATATGTAAGCCCTCAGGGAATAATAAGGGGGGGGCAAGCTCTCTGGTGTTCATGCGTGTCTTTGGTGAAGTTATTCCTCATGCATCTTGGCATCGATTAAATACATACCGCTCTAACAACTATTATTAGTTGTGGAGTTCTTTCTGCCCCCGTTTCAGCTTCTGGCACCCTAGATGGGACAAAGTGGCAGCAATTCAGCAGACCAGAGGACTGGTTAGCACTCCAGCACACACTGAAGTATTTTTGGGGAGATCTGTTTCACTGGTCTGGTACGTCAACCACAATTCTCGTTCTGGGACAAAGAATATTACATTAAATAAGGTATTTTATTTTAAGGTATTTTTTGCCTGCACATGTCACAATGAGAGAAAGTATGCAGTGTGAGGATAAGAGGTTTATGTAACTGGTTGCAGGCTTGGGTAAGATCATGCACTACTACAGGGACTCCTGGAGTGCAATCTCGGTTTTGAGAAAGGTTATAAAAGGTTATAAAATGGTTGTAAAAAGCTTTAAAATGTTTTGAAGGTGTTAAAAAGTTTTTAAAGTGTTAAATATGGGAGCAGGGCTATCTTGACAGTTCCTGGGATAAGAGATCCCAAAACGCTCCCTTTTGGGTTGTGTCCTAAGGAAGTGAAAAAGCTTGGGGGGATGACCCCCTGATGTGAAAACAACTTGTGAAATATTGTAATTATTGGTGCCCGATGTATAAGCTTGATGATCCAGAATAGTGGCCTGTTAATGTGACTGTAAATTATAATACCATTTTGCAACTAATGCTGTTTTGTAGAAGGGAAGGCAAGTGGAATGAAGCCCCTGATGTTGATTTATTTTTTGATTTGCAGAAGGAATGTATACATGTGCCTGGAGATCCAATGATTTTACCATTAGAAAAGGAAGATAAGAAACCACTCAAAAGGTGTTGCTCTGCCTGTAGCATAGGTAAATTTTGTATTAAACACAGACAGAAAAATGAGGAGGAGGATGTGGATTTATTAGTGTATAAGGGGAGGCCAAATAAGAAAGAGGAGAAAGGCAGAGAGCAGATGTGGAAATGGAAGAAGAAAGTGACTGTAGTAGTAAAAGTCTTAGCTGTGACAACTAAAAAGTGACCTGAAAGCCTCACAGGCATAAGTAACCCAGAGCTTAACTTGATCAGCCTATACCTATGATAGAAAGGAAACATCTTTAGGAGACAGAGCACTAAGAGGCAGAGGGACTTAGCTGCAGACAATGGATGCCAGCCAATCCCTGATGAGCATGTATGCAGGCAGCGATTGGTCAGTGAACTGGGTGGCACCAAGATTCTAGACAGTCAGGTTCAACCGTATAAAAGCAAGTGGTGAACAATAAAGTATTGCTATTGCCACATGAACCTCAGAGTGTTGTGTTGTGTCCGTCTCAACTGCGACAAATGGTGACTGACGTGATGGTGATAACCTAGCCACGTGGAGAGCGGGGAGACAGAGCCCAGCGGAGAGGCAGCCTGGAGAGTTGCCAGCAGCATAGAGAGCTGTGAGAGTCCGGACCAATGTAAATAGAAAGTATCCACTGGGGACAGGGGGACCTGAGTCCTGGCAGAAGAAAAAGCTGTAGTAAAGTTATGAACCCTCGTTTTATGTAAATGGGGATAAAATATGATGAACAGGCTCTGCAAAACTTACTGTTGTGGTGCAAGAGCCATGGACTAGACGCAACCGCAGGAGCTGCTTTTGACGTTCAAACATGGGAGTGGGCTTGTGAATTGATATTTGAGTCGCCCTTTTGAGGCGACGAAACCTTTAAAAATATCATGATGACCTGGTGGTAGGTGTCGGACATGTTAAAACTGATAAAAGTTGAGCGGAATGCGAAAGCAGCAGCGCACACGCAGCAGGGCTGCCCTCTGAAATATCCCAAAATGACGGAGAGAGTGTGCTATGGGTGCCGCCGGCCAAAATATCCCAAAATGGCTGAGCTCAGAGGGAAGCGGTTACGGGAATAGGTGCCACATTGAGTTTGCAAGCTGGAAAGGTGGGAGGAAAACCAGAAAGGGAGTGGCTTTCATCTGAGCTCCCTACATCCTCCCGGCTCCATGCATGGCCCTGCCATGCGCAGAGTCACCAATGTCTGGGGCAGAGGGATGCCGTGCCAAAGCTTTTGTGTCCTGGAGGACTGTGTGCAAGGTGCTCATGGTGCATGCCACCCCCGCAGACCGAACAAAGAAGGATGCTTGTGCTGCCCTGGCAGCCATGCTGACCTCTCCTGCACTGCCAGTGAATGACCGTAAATCTCTCGGGGCTATTGGACAAGAGCCATAAGATGGCCTCTGGTCCCCCAATCCGTTTGATCCTGGAGGGGACCCTGAACGTATCACAAAAGAGCTCAGGCTGCCTTGTGCCATGCACATCATCAGCTGGAGCAGTGGCTGGAGCCGGGAGATCCCTTTCGGAGAGCATGTTCCCTCTCCGCCTGCCCTCTGTGAGCATGGAGTGGCAGCAGCAGAGGCAGTGGGGGGGTGCAAGTGCAAAGCTGCACCATAGCAGTAGTGGTGGCAGCAAGCATGCGGTATCGAGCACATGGCAAAGCCATGCTGTGCCACTGAGCACATGGCACCTCCGGGGGATGAGGGCGAGCAGCAAGCGACCTTCTTAGTGGGTCTGACAAGACCCCCCCGCAGCTCTCTGCATGTGAACAGTGAAGAAGTGACCCAGGGAGCCCAGCGGCACCAGCAGGGGCAGCACCAGCAGGAGCAGGGCTGCGTCCCTGCTCCCCACACATGGCAGGCTTTGCCCAATGAGGTGCAGCCACCATCTTGTGCACTGGAGGAGCCCTGCAAGCTGCCTCAGCCCGGCCCCCGACCCGTGCTGCTCCCACTGCAGCCAGGTCTGCTGCGGACCCTCGTGAGCTGACACTGTGCTGGACCCTTACTATTAAGATTGCCTTTTTTACCATACCTGCATTGCTCTGATTGCTTTGTGTGATAGATGCTCCAGTAATAATTCTAAATTGTAAGCCATCCTTTCAAATGGAAATAATCTATATTTTTTCAAGGTACCCTTTTAATTAATGAAACTGAGTTGCAGAAATTTTGTCCCACTTGAAGAAATTGGAAGAACAACTCCCACCTTGCTGCTTCCCTGATGTGGAAAAGGTTACCACTGGAATGAAAGACCATAACCCTCTCATCCTGCAGCAACTTCTGACTTAGGGCTTATTATCTTCTGAAACCACTTAGGAGTTAATATAATTGTAATGTCTCAAGTCTAGATTTATATACCTTCTGTGAAAGAAAATTAGCAAATTTAAGTATTGTTAAGTCATTTTTTGCTTTTGTTAAAAAGTAACTTTATATTTTCACTAGATGACTGTTTATCCTTTAGTTATATTAATAAAAGTTTGCTTGTAGGTATTTTAGGGAAACCCTCTCAGTCAAGGCTTGAGTCTCTGGCCAAGCCCTAGCCCTGGCTGACTGGGGATTATACCATCAGACCCAGGTTTTTCTGCACTGAAAGTGTAATCAAATAATTTTGACTTGCTAATTTGATCTTACAAAAGCTGGACCCCCTTTTTGAAGTAAACTTGGAAACCTTGTCCGGAAAAGGTTCTCCAAGTCCTTGCTGTAAAATGGGGCTCCTCAGCGATGGCAGACTCTGGTTGATGGTAATGTATTTAGGTAGTTATAAGTATTACCTTGCTGATTTTTACTCAGTAGTGCTTGTTGTTTTATTAGATGTATTGTTTTACTGTTCATGGTAAGAAAAGTGCATGTTATGTTAAATACTCTCTTGAATTTAATAGGTTGAAATATGTTCATGTTACAGTTGTTAAAACAAAAAAGAGGGAGTGCGGGGATGGTATATATCCCCCACGAAAGCCTAATGTTGGGAGTTATAGATGCAGACTATACGGGACAAATATGTGCCATGGTATCAACACCTACTCCTCCTCTGACCATCCCAGCTAAAAGTCACATTGCTCAACTTATACCTTTTAAGTCTTGTTTCCCTAAAACAGATTCAAAGCTGCAAGGAGACCAAGGCTTTGGATTGACAGGAGAACCTCAAGTATACTGGACTCAGATTGTATCTGATTGAAGACCCAACTATGATACCTGCTACCTGGGACATTTTGATCATTGATTTGAAAGACTGTTTCTTTACCATTCCTTTACACCCTGATGCTGTCCCAAAGATTGCATTTGCAGTGTCCTCTATTGGTCATGCGGCACCAGTCGAGCGGTGTCAGTGGAAAGTGCTGCTAGAAGGTGTGGAAAAGAGCCCAACAATTCATCAATGGTATGTTGCACAGGCACTCTCAATAGTGAGAGAACAATTCCCAGGAGCATACTGTTATCATTATATGGATGACATCTTGATAGCAACCCCAACCAAAGAAGACCTTGTGCAGATTCGGCCGAGTATGATGCAAGCACTGCAAGAGTTTGGGTTGCAAATTGCACCAGAAAAAGTGCAACAGCGATCCCCATGGAAGTACCTGAGAGTTAATATATAAGATCAAACAATACAACTGCAAACAATTCAATTTTCAATCAAAGTTCAAACCTTAAATGATGCACAAAAACTTTTGGGTATTATCAACTGGGTAAGACCTAATTTAGGGTTAACCACCTCACAATTATCACCCTTGTTTAATATCCTCAGAGGTGACCCTGAATTAACCTCTCCAAGGAAATTAACTCCAGAGGCAAAAACTACACTTGAAACAGTCGAGCGGGCCATAATGAACAGACCAGTTTATCGGATATGTCCTGAAGATTGTATTACAGTGTTTGTTGTTATTGTTGATTTACACCCTACAGGTATCATTGATCACACTCAGTGGTCTGATCCACTACACATTGTGGAGTGGATCTTTTTGCCCTATCAGCTTAAAAAGACAGCACCTACTATTTTTGAATTGATTGCACAATTGATTATCAAATGCCATCAAAGATACTTGCAGCTGAATGCTTAAGATCCCTCAAAATTTTTTACAAGAATACAAGAATATTTTGAATGGTGCTTTGCAAATAGCACAGCCCTACAAAGTGCCTTACAAAATTTTACAGGGCAAATTACCTATCACTTATCCAGTCACAAACTGTTGCAATTAAGTGAGACCACTGTGTTGCCTCTGAAACCACTAAACCATCACACACCTCTGAAAGGTCTCACGTTTTTTACTGATGGGTCTGGGAAAACAGGAAAAGCCATTGTGACCTGTAAAGATGACAATGGATGGCAAACACTAGAGGGTCACGATAGTGGATCATCTCAGCTACTTGAATTACGTGCTGTAGCCACGGCTTTTCAATGTTTTCCTCATGTTCCTTTAAATATTGTAACTGATTCTGTTTATGTTGCAGACATCACACTACGATTGGACCAAGCATTGTTAAAAGAAATTGATAATGCTGCACTATTTAAATTGCTAAAAACTTTGTGGCATACAATCCAAGCCAGAAGATGGCTCTATTATATATTGCATATTCAGAGTCATACAAATTTGCCAGGCTTTATAGTGGAAGGTAATGCCCGAGCTGATTGGTTAGCTAGCCCTGCTTGGACAGTGCCACAACCAGATGTGCTAGCACAAGCAAGAGCATCACATGCCTTTTTCCACGAAGGTGTTTGAGCCCTACAGTGACAATTTTTGCTAACAAATACTGAGGCATGCAATATTGTTAATACTTGTGCTAACTGTCAAGGCCACACTGCACCACTGCAAATGGGGGTTAATCCCCATGGTCTGCGAGCCTTACAAGTTTGGCAGACAGATGTCACATACATCTTGGAATTTGGCCGCCTAAAATAGGTGTATGTTTCAATAGATACCTTCTCATCAGCCATATGGGCCTCAGTTCACACTGGAGAAAGAAGCCGTAATGTCATCGCACATTGAGGATTAGCCTTTTCTGCCCTAGGCATCCCTCACACTATAAAAACTGACAATGGTCCTGCATACATATCACAGAACACTAGACAATTTCTACAACTCTGGGGTATGTCACACCACACTGGTATTCCTCATTCCCCTACAGGACAAGCCATTGTTGAGGGTGCCCATGGCACTTTAAAGTGTATCCTTGAAAAACAAAAAGGGGGACTGTGATGTGAAACCCCACAGAGTAGGGTGGCCAAAGATCTGCACACTTTAAATCATCTAATGATACTGACAAATTCCTCAAATCCTGACATTTAAAACCATTTTTTATCATTACAGTCCTCTAGTGACATCCAGTCACCCAAACCTAAAGTACTGGTATGCGACCTCATTACTAACAGATGGGAAGGTCCTTAGGGTCTTGTCACTTAGAGGTGTGGGGATGTCTCTATTTCCACAGATGCCGGCGTTGGATGTGTACCTGCTCAGTGTGTGCATCCTGCTCTATGTTCTGCTCTGGATCACAAGCAGCAATGCCTCCCTGATGGCCCCACAGCAGATGCCGTAGAACAGTAACCAGAAGAACGTTTTTGCACCTGCTGTATGGAAATATGGAACCTTTGGAATGACAATTTACCTATGACTTCACTTAAACCTCAAGAGTAAAACACTTTAAAGACATTACTAGCAGAAGGACATGTAACTTTTAATTATACACCTGAACATGACCTGTAAGACCAAACTGAAACAAGAAAGCAAAATGTTTCCTCTGATAGTTTCTGAATTACACAGAATCACAGAATCATTAGGTTGGAAGAGACCTTCAGGATCATCAAGTCCAACCCAACCCTAACCTCAACTAAACCATGGCACTGAGTGCCACATCTAGTCTTTTCTTAAATACATCCAGAGATGGTGAATCCACCACCTCCACAGGTAAACCATTCCAATACTTTATCACTCTTCCTGTAAAAAACTTTTTTTCTAATATCCAACCTACATTTCCCTTGGCACAGCTTAAGACTGTGTCCTCTCGTTCTGTCAGTTGCTGCCTGGAGAAAGAGACCAACCTCCACCTGACTACAACCACCCTTCAGGAATTTGTAGAGAGCGATAAGGTCACCTCTGAGTCTCCTTTTCTCCAGGCTAAACAACCCCAGCCCCCTCAGTCATTCCTCATAGGGCTTGTGTTCCAAGCCCCTCACCAGCCTCGTTGCCCTCCTCTGGACGCGCTCAAGCATCTCAACGTCCTTCCTAAATTGAGGGGCCCAGAACTGGACACAATACTCAAGATGTGGCCTCACCAGTGCTGAGTACAGGGGAAGAATGACCTCCCGTGTCTTGCTGGCCTCACTGTTCCTGATACACACCAGGATGCCGTTGGCCTTCTTGGCCACCAGAGTACACTGCTGGCTCATTTTTAGTTGATCATCTACCAGAACCCCCAGATGCCTTTCCGCCTGGGCACTGTCCAACCACACCATGCCCAGCCTATAACTTTGCAGGGGGTTATTGTAGCCAAAATGCAGGACTCAGCACTTGGACTTATTAAACTTCATCTTATTAGATTCCGCCCATCCATCCAACAGCTCCAGGTCTCTCTGCATAGCCCTCCTACCTTCCAACAGACTGACACACGCTCCCAGCTTGTTTTCGTCACCAAACTTAGTAATGAAAGACTCAATACCCTCATCCATGTTGTCAATAAAAATATTAAACAGAACTGGCCCCAGCACAGACCCCTGAGGGACACCACTGGTCACTGGCCGCCAGCTGCAATGCAGCACCATCACCACCACTCTGTGCCTGGCCATCCAGCCAGTTCCTAATCCAGCAAAGAGTGCTCCTGTCTAAGCCTAGGGCTGCCAGCTTTTCCAGGAGTGTGCTGTGGGAGACAGTGTCAAAGGCCTTGCTGAAGTCCAAATAGACAACATCCACAGCCTTTCCTGCATCCACCAGGCGGGTCACCTGGTTATAAAAGGAGACCAGGTTGGTCAAACATGACCTACCCCTCCTAAACCCATGCTGGCTGGGTCTGATACCCTGGCTGTCTTGTAAGTGCTGCATAATAGCTCTCAGTATAAACTGCTCCATTATTTTACCAGGTACTGAGGTCAGACTAACTGGCCTATAATTACTAGGATCTGCCTTTCTACCCTTTTTATGAATGAGACTCACATTGGCCAGCTTCCAGCCATCAGGAACCTCACCAGTGAGCCAGGACTGTTGGTAAATGATGGAGAGCGGCTTTGCAAGCTCATCTGCGAGCTCCCTCATCACCCTGGGATGGATCCCATCAGGGCCCATAGATTTATGGACATTCAAGCAGCTCAACACTTCTCTGACTGCCTCCTCCTGGATAACAGGGGGACCATTCTGTTCCCTGACACCATCCTCCAACCAAGTATGACAATTATCCTGAGGAGAAGCCATCTTCCCACTGAAGACAGAAGCAAAAAAGGCATTAAGCACTTCTGCCTTCTCATCTGCAGTTACTAAGTTCCCTTCTACATCCAATAGATAACAAAGGTTGGTCTCATCCTTCCTTTTACCATTAACATATTTATAAAAAGATTTTTTATTATCCTTTACAGAGCTTGCCAAATTAAGTTCAAATTGAGCTTTGGCCTCCCTAATTTTCTTCCTACATGCCCTAGCAACTCCCCTAAATGCTTCCTGAGAGACCCGACCCTCCTTCCAAAGATGATACACCCTCTTTTTGTTCCTAATTTCCTTCAAAATCTCATTACTCATCCAGGCTGGACGTTTGCCTTGGCAACTCATCTTTTGGCACACAGGAACAGTCTGTTCCTGTGCCCTCAAGATCTCTGTTTTGAAACATGCTCACCTTTCCTGTACTCATTTGTTTTTAAAAACTACTTCCCAGGGAACTCTCTGGACAATTCTCCTGAAGAAGTCAAAGTCTGCCCTTCGAAAGTCCAATGTAAGAGTCTTTTTGATGCTTCTCCTAACTTCACCAAATACTGAGACTTCTACAATTTCATGATCACTATGTCCTAAGTGGCCTCCAACTATCACATCTCCTACTAGCCCATCTTTATTTGTGAACAACAGGTCTAACATAGTCCTACCCCTAGTGGGTTCACTCACCATCTGCAACAAGTTTTCCTCAATACATTCTAAAAACTTCCTGGACTGCCTTCTTTCTGCTATATTAAATTCCCAGCAAATGTCTGGTAGGTTAAAGTCACCTACAAGAACAAGAGCTGATGCTCCTGAAACATTCTTCAACTGCTTATAGAATAGGTTCTCCACCTCTTCTTCCTGGTTGGGTGGACCCTAATAGACTCCCAATAGGATGTCAGCCTTATTGACCTTCCCCTTAATTCTTACCCATAAGCATTCAACTTCATCATCACTAGCTGATTTGTTGAATTGTTTGTAAGAAAAAGGTAAGTGAAATTTCCTTGAGTTTGAGTGATTCAGTTATAGATGTAAATAGCCTGCAGCATGCCACCCAGTGAAATTGTGCTGTTATTGATCTTTTTTCGTTAGCTCCTGGACACGACTGTAAAAAATTAGATGATGTATTGTGTGACAGACTTTAGATCAATGGCTGGAAAGGTTAGGTTTGTCAAGTTGGGTGAAGACCCTCATTCAAACTGGGCTCATCACCTTTGTGTTATAATTGTTTCACTCACTGTGCTATGTTTGCCATCCTGTCTACAAAGGACCCTGCAGAGGATGGCAAAGACTGCCTTTGTTGTTGAAAAACAAAAAGAGGGAACTGTGATGGCTAACAAATGACCTGAAAGCCTCACAGGCACAACTAACCCTGATCTTAACTTGATCAGCCTATACCTGTGAAAGAAAGGAAACATCTTTGGGAGAGAGGGCACTGAGAAGAGGAGGGACTTAGCTGCAGACAGGCTCCCTACTGATTTTTTAATAGACTCATGGAAAGTGATCAAAAATATACTGATTTGGACCTTGAGAAAAAGGAGGATGTTGCACAATTAGCACATATATTTATTGGACAAACACTGATATTAAATAGAAATGGGAAAAACTACAGGCAAAGAGTCCAGAACCCCGAGCAAACTGTTGCAAGTTGCTTGGAGTGTGTATACTAGTAAACAGGAAGTAGAAAGGAAAAGAGAAAAGTAAAGACTGTAAATGTTTGGTGTGGAGTCCCTTGTGCCCTTAAAAGAATTCCCAACTGCCTTGCCTTGGAAAAGTGAAGATTAAAGATAACCCTTCCACATGTTACAAAAGTTTT
Source organism: Prinia subflava (assembly GCF_021018805.1). Lineage (NCBI taxonomy): Eukaryota > Metazoa > Chordata > Aves > Passeriformes > Cisticolidae > Prinia > Prinia subflava. The sequence goes on from NW_026960606.1 coordinate 877,308, forward strand.
CCCTCATGGTTCTTTGCAAACATTTCACAATCTGCTCCCTGAGTTTCCCAATGCCCATCACTCTCACATGGTGTCCCCTTTCCCTGGTTCCCCATTGGCTGTGGGGCCTGGGGTCCAGTTTCTGTGTTCCCTATGGCCACTTGCCCTCTGCCCTGCCCCTTGTACCACCCACGAACCTGAGACACTATATAACTGAGAAAACCACATGGTTGTCTCTCTTTCAGCCCACGGATTTTCCTTTGGCACGTGGAATAAACTTTGGTGGAACTGATCTGGTGGCCAAGGGCCTTCTGCCTCTCTTTGCTTGAGCTAGCCTGTAACGTGTGTGGATGTGTGGGCTTGATTGCTTTGCCTGAATTCTTCTGAAGAAGTTTCTCCACTGGAGAGGCTGACTGGGATTTAATTAGGCTGCAGCTACACTCTGAAAAACACACACTGTTACAGTTTGGCATTGGCAACAGCTGAAGGAATAGAGGGGGAAACTGACTGGGGGACAAAGACCAGGACAAAATCCTTGAAGACCCGGATGAAATCCTTGAATGAGGCTACATAAGAACCAATGTGCAATTTGTAAACAAATGGGGCACTGGAAAAGAGAGTGCCCAAGGAATACAAACAGGAATCAGGGAAACTGTCAAATGCCAAGATAAGCCATGGAGATGGTAAATAGGAGCGAGAACTGAAAGGGGATGGGGGGAGGATTTGAAATATTCCCCAACAGATCCCCTGGTTACAATAAAGTTGGGGAATGAGGAAACAGAATGTCTTGTAGATACTGGAACTACTTACTCTGTATTAAATACTTGACAAGGACAATTAAGCAAACATATTGTCTCAGTTTTTGGTGCAATAGGGCAAAAGGAAAATCCACCTTTCTTTCAACCATTAAAATTTGGAATTAGTAAATGAATGTTAGCCCATCAATTTCTTTATATACCTGAATGTCCTGTACCAGTACTAGAAAGAGATGTATTGAATGAATTAAATGCACAAATTTCATTTGAAAAAGGAAAAAAACAAGCTCTTATTCCTGAAGAAAAGGTCTTGGAGACTCAAGTCTGTCTATTACAGAATCCTGAATCTGAAGCAGAAATACCGAGGAAGTGGACAATGAAGTCACCCCATTGGTATGTGCCACCTGAATTCCAAGAGAGCTAGGCATGCAGAACTGGTAAAGATCCTTTTGAAGCCAAATGCCAGACTTATAAGACAATACTCTTTGAAACTGCAAACTAGGAAAGGACTGGAATAATTAATAGAAACTTTTCTTGAACACAAACTGCTTGTGGAATGCCAGTCCCATTTTAACACTCCTATTTTTTCAGTAAAGAAACCACACCCAAATGAACATTGGCTGGTACAAGATCTTAGGGCTATCCATCAGATAGTCCAGGATGTGCCCCTGGTGGTAGCCAATCCTTATACTTTATTGACATCCTTGAAGAATTTGGATCAATGGTTCAGTGTTAGACATAAAGGATGCCTTCTTTTGCATCCATTTAGTAAGTGAAAGCCAAGAGCTGTTTGCTTTTGAGTGAGAAAGTCCAAAGACTGGGAGAAAGACTCAGTTGACGTGAACTGTGTTATTGCAAGGATTCAAAAATAGTCAAATTATTTTTGGTAACCAGCTAGCTAAGGAATTAGAAGGATGGCAAAAAGAACATGAGGGTGAAACATTGCTGCAGTATGTGGATGGCATCTTAATAGCTTCCTTGACTGCAAGTGAATATATGGAACTGTCCAGTAGTCTGTTAAATTTCTTAGGACAATCTGAATACAAAGTTTCTAGGAAAAAGGCTCAAATTGTAAAACAAGAGGTGTTGTATTTGGGATTTACTATTTCACAAGAACAAAAGAGTCTGGGCCAGGAAAGAAAAGAGAAAACTCTTGAGTCTCTAAAAGAGAACTGAGAGCATTTCTGGGAATGCTCCCAGATGGGGTCTCCTATGGATACTCAACTTTGAGTTGATTGCTAAACCTCTATATGAGGAAGTTAATGAAAAGGACGAAGTCCTCATCTGGATTCCTGAATGTAGGAAAGCCTTTCAGGAATTGAAACATGCTTTAATGACTGCCCCTGCATTGGGACTACCAGACTTAGAAAAATCTTTTGAACTGTTTGTGCATGAAAGTTCTCATTTGGCATTGGGGATATTGACACAATGGCTGGGATCCTGGAAGGGACCCGTTGCGTACTTTTCTAAATAACTTGATGATGTCAGCAAAGGATGGCCTTCCTGTTTTAGGGCAGTAGTGGCAACAGTCCTCCTAATCCACGAAGCCAAAAAATTAACCCTGGGACAGCAACTGACTGGTTTTGTGCCCCAGTTACAGTGGCATTGGAACAAAAAGAAGGACACTGGTTATCACCAAGCAAGATGTTAAAATACCAGTCAGTGTTGCATATAGGTAAAGCCTTATAAAATAAGGGCCTTGTTACCCTTGTAAAATCATGGCTCAGGCCTGCTACTTAGGCTAAATAGAAGGGATCTATGGGAGAGTGACTCAGCTGGAATAGGGATAGAGAGATGTGAGAGACGTTCTGCGTGACTGCCCCATGTCCACATCGTGATGTATGGTGGTTGGTTGACTTGGGCTTGTTGTGCCTTAAAACTATGTAAACTGATAACCAGCTAACTGCTTAAAAAGGCCTGGTTTTTGCAATAAAGGGACTCTCCTTTGCACCTGCCTGGGGACTCTGTGTCGCTTTGCTTCGTACAAGTCAGTATTGTTAGAACAAGATGATGTGTAGTTAAAAGTAACTAACCTTCCAAATCTAGCAGTGTTCTTAGAAGTTGGCCTGGAAAAAGGGGAACTAACCCATGATTGCTTGTAGACCATTGAATTGGTGTACTCCAGTTGAGATAACTGTAGAAATCTATACAGCTGTGAGTTAATACCAGAAAACTGATATGCATCTTCCTTCTGGAAAGCAAACTAACCTAAAAGATTTTTAAAACATCTTAGTAAGCTTGAGGCTGACAGTGGACATGTTCTACACCAGTTTATTCCAAACACGGATTTACGAGAAAGTACAGGTTCATGATATTTCTTTCACTAGATCTTACTGAAGACATTCTGGTGGCACCATTCTCCACACAGGGGTATCCATGAACACAGTGATATCCAAAGTGTGCTGCTACCACTGAATGATACTTGGTAAATGCTTGAGGTGACCTTTAAGTCAATCATATGGATCTTCCTCAAGTAAACAAACATGTAAGCCAGAAATGTGATGTGAAGTAAAAAAAAAAGCAGATTTCCACAGCAATCTTCAGAATAGGAAAGGCTAACAAAGCACACAGTCTCAGCTTTCTGACCTTAGCTTCTTAAAATCTACAATAGTCAAATAGTAGCTTTCTTTGGCATAAGAAGCAACCAGTATAATATCCTTTCCCCAGGTCTTATCTTTGTTTACTGAAGCAGAGTAATAAATGGTTTTCTGATCTTTGAATTTTTTGAGTTTTTGTTTTTTCTTGTTTCTAAGAACTCCCTGAAAAGGAATGAAGATATTTATTTTTGTGGAAACAAACTGTGCAAACCCCAAGATTCATCGGTGTAAGACAATATTATTCCAGATACCTAATATGCGAAGTCTCTCATAAGAATCCAAAAACTGATCTGAGGTTCTTGCACACATCAAGCTGAGACTGATACAGATAACCATTCCACAGCTTGTGGAGTGCAGGATTTGATGAAAGAAGTGACAAGACTGCTGTTGGTACAGTCTGCCCTGAAATAGGTCATTATGATTGACCTTGGCTTCCTCTAGTAATTCATCAAGCACCTGCCAAGTGTCATTTGAGGTAAAGGAAGGGAAAATGGGAGGAATGACAAGAAACATCTCAAGGCCATGGAAAAGATCTGCAAAAGCAAGTCCAGTGGAGGGCCATACAGATGATTAAAGAGATGAAACACCTGTCCTATCAGGAAATGCTGGGAGAGTCGGGGCTGTTGACCCTGGAGAAGAGAAGGCTCTGGGGAGACCTCATGGCTTCCTTTCAGTACTTGAAGTGGGCCTATAAGAAGGATGGGGACAGACTTTTTAGTAGGGCCTGTAACAATAGAACAAGGGCTGATGGTTTTAACCCGAAAGTGAGTCGATTCAGACTAGATACAAGGAAGAAGTTTTTTAAAATGAAGGTGGTAAAACAATGGCATAGGTTGCCCAGAGAGGTGGTGGATGCCCCATCCCCGGAAATGTCCAAGGTAAGGCTGGACAGGGCTCTGAGCAACCTGATCTAGTTGAAGATGTCCCTGCTCATTGCAAGGGAGTTGAATTAGATAACCTTTAAAGGTGCCTTGCAACCCAAACTATTCTATGATACTATTATTTCTGGCAAGAAGAATAATTTTTCTCTATACCCACTCTACATATACTCCCAAACCCATTGCATGGGGTCCTTTCTTACCCCTGAACAGAGGAATGCCCTGCAGCCAGCTGCTCCAAGCTCTCTCTTCCACTCAAATGGCACAAAGGGACTGCACAGATCCTTGCTCTGTATTTTCCAGTTAACTGTGCTTTACATCAGAAAACAAAATCAAAAATTCCAGACAAAGCCCAAAGAGAGTCTTTGAGAGGCTCCTCAGTGACTTAAAGAGCTGTACACAGGGTCAAATTCCTGTCTTCTACTGTAGCAATAATGAACAAAGGAAATACCTGAAGGCCCAACTCCAGAGAAACTTTTAGAAGAGTGATGTCTGGCAAGCTGTCCATGAGTGTTGCTATTTTAAATGCATCCTGCGCAAGTTTGAAGATGTGTGATGAGGAGTGGATATTTTTCTGAATGGATTCTAACACTGTTTCCAGCCTCTGAACATCACCTGCAAGGTGTAAACAGAATCACCAAAACAGAACAAGCTTCCAAAACACACAGAAATGCATTATAATTGAGCTTGCTTTTGCTATGAAATAGTACAATGTTTGTTATGTACATTTTGATTTTATAAACCTTCCATAATGAAATTACATGAACAAAAGACACAAGACCACAAATTCCTCTAGTGCCTGATGGTATTAGTGTAGTACATGGCCAAAAGTCATCCTGATTTGTGAATTTTAGAAGTGATTTGTCTACTCCTGGGTTTCACAGTCTGTATTGTGTCAGAAGAACAAAAAGCTGTCTCATCAGCCTCAAATCAAGCCCATCTGGCTACTATCTAGCTAGTTTAACCAGTTTTCTTGAAAATTAAGTGACAGGTTTAAGTCAGTTCAGTTTGGTTTTCCCATTTCAAGTTCCTGTCAGACTGCAATTTGAATTCCTAAACAAAATTTTTATAATCTGTTTATTTCATGAAATATTAAAAGCATACACTTAGTTGAGTATGTAATTGACAGCAATGTACCTTTGGCAGCTGTCAGCATGGTAGATGCCAGCTCACACTGCTGAGATTCGATGTGACTTAGGGTGAACCAGCGGGGATACCGGCTTGGAACAACTGATGCAATGTGGTGTGGACGGGATGTATCTCCCAAAGGAGCCATAGATTCCAATACTAGCAACCTGGAATAAGAAAGAAATACTCTTTCATCAAATGATTATTATATTAGGTTACTCATAAGCAAAACTAAAGCTGCAAGAACACTTGACCTTGTTTATTCAATGTGCAGTTTTGGGTATAAAGATATTGGAAAACCACTTCTTTTCTTGGGGAATCTTAAAAGTACATTTGCCAAACTTGCCTATATCAGTGGGCATCTGTAAGAATTCACAAGACAATTAAGCTATTGTGCTGGTTTTGGCTGAGGTAGGGTGAATTTTCTTCATGGTGGCTAGTATGGGGCTATGTTTTGGATTTGTGGCCTTTGCTGCTTTTTGCACTGCCAAACTGGTGAGGAGGCTGGGGGTGCATGGGAGATTGGGAGGACATATGGCTGGGACAGGTGACTCAAACTGACCAAAGGGATATTTCAGACTGTATGGCCTCATGCTCATTATATAAAATAAGGGGAAGAAGGAGGAAGGGGAGGACATGTGATGGCATTTGTCTTCCCAAGTCATCGTTGTGCTTGATGGGCCCTGCTTTCCTGGAGATGGCTGAACATCTGACTACCCATGGGAAACACTGAATCAATTTCTTGCTTTGCTTGTGTTCATGTGTTTTGCTTTATCTGTTAAACTGTCTTTATCTTAACCCAGGAAGTATTTTGCTTTTACCCTTCGGATTGTCTCCCTGATCCTGTTGGTGGGGGAATGAGCGACTGTGTGGGGCTTGGTGGCTGGCTGGGGTTGAACCATGACAGCCATTCACTAGCCAAGGCAGCAGAGACTTCCTGCATCATCCAGAGGTGAAGCATTTTTCCCCTGCCTTGTTTCAGTCTTTGAACCACAGTCCTCAGGAAGGAAAATGGAGGAGTTCTCCATCATACTGAGAACATGTAAGTATATTCCAATATTTGGAATATACTTTCTTCACTTGCATATGCTCAAAGTAAGGGAGAAGGATATTCATCAAGTCATAAGGTTTTTGACTTTGCAATAAATTCAGACATACCAAAAAAGACATTTTGCTGTTCAAATATGAAGTAATCTTAAAAGTCCCTAAACTGTAGTCTACCAATAATAATGTGGATGTTAATATGAAAAAGGATACTTCCCTTTTGTTTTGTATCGAGTCAAATTTCTTCCCTAGTACTACTGAGACACCTCTATATAGCTTTATATATGTAAAAATAAAATACATATAAATTCCCCAGCTGATTTTTTCCAAGCACAGAGGGGGGAGAAAAAAATGCATTATTAAACTGTTTCAACAGACAGGAAAAATCCTAACTAACATAATGCAAAAGGGATTATTAGGTTATGAGTAACAGCAAATAGACAAAGATCATGAAAGGAAAATCTATCACCGAATTTCATTGCCCGCTTCTGTTCCTTTGCTGTGAAAAGAAATGCTGTTGTAAATTGATGGCTTTCAGGCAATTTTGGCAAGATTAAGGAACATTATAACAAGCACAAGCAGATTCAGCACTCTTAACTTTTCTGCCCTTTGAAACATCAAATATTTAGCTAGATTTTAGCAAAGCTACTTTGTGATTAAACATCACCATTAAAGGCTGACTCACAAAGCCTGGGTTGAAATTCAGGCTTAACAAGGAATCAGCCAAAGTCAAACATTTGGGTTCACATTCCAAGTGAACAGTCAGCTAGGTCACTGCAGATCCACATTCTCCAAGGCTATACTCCAGTGTTTCAGTGCTGCAAGCAAAGACCTGTAGACAAAAATGACCATCAAGGATAGCACACTCTGTCCTTGCAGCCCTGAGGTGCATGCATGAAAGGCCTTATGGTCTCAGATGCTATTGATTTCACACTGTGTATTCCACACACTAAAAGAGGATTAAAAAAAAAAGAAATGGCAACAGATGATGTTGAATGCAGAGAGGCAAAATACTCCAGAGTTGCCATCATGCATCAATGACCTGTGTAGACTGACACTAAACACTTATGTCTGGAGAGCAACTAGCTGTTATAAATCCTGCAAGAATGCCACTACTGGGATTTGTAACATAGAATGCTGTTTTATAATTGTATATAAACACTAATTGTACATTTATAAATTATACTGTAGTTAGTACAGACATTGATTGCTTTTACAGATGACAGAACCAAAGTGTTGTGGTCTAACAGACTGTTTGGTTTTTAGTTGGAGAGGGAGGTCCACAGGGTGCAGGGGTGATTCCCTGTGGGGACCTGGCAGAACCAATCAACTGGCTAGTTTTGAAGAACCAATCAGCTGGCTATTTTTTGAAGATTGACACCCAGTTAAACCACTTAGAAGAGTTGAACACACCTCTCTGGAAAAACACATTTAAAAATGAACAAAGCCCAGGAAAAGCTCTCTTGCTTCTGGCCTTTGAACAGGTAACTGGCTGGGCTGGTGCCTTGCAGCCAGCGTGGATGAGCCAGGCTGGGCTAGGCTGATCTTTGTTGCAGGGCTGACCCCTTCCTGGGAAGCCTGCATGGCCCCTTCCCAGCAGGGTCAGGCCCCTTCCCAGCAGAGCCCACCAGTCCATGCCGCCAGGGGACCCTACCAATGCCAGGAGCAACCATGTGGCCGGGACCAGTACTAGGAGTGACCCTGTAGTTGGCCCTGGGGGCGGCCCCAAGGCCAGGAGTGGCCGGGGCTGGGAGTGGCTGCCGCCATCCCAGACCAGGAGTGGCCACGGGGACCGGGCATGGCTGCCTCGGCATGGCTTGCAATGAACTTTGTTTAGCCGCTTTTAGCCAGCCATGCTGCGGACAGAAGGACAAAAACGGCAGCAGCAGCTTTTCTTGTTTTTGGCCCTCCACATGAAGAAAAGCGCTGAGTAGAGCCAGCGGTCAGCACTGCTCGCATCATGTCAGCAGAGACCACATGACCAGCACCAAGGCATGGCAAGCGATCTCTCCGATGCAGAGCCTAGATGAGATCAACTTTTCAGCTCTGCAGAACTCTTTGATAACTGTTTCAATTGATAAAGCTTGAGAACAAATTAACCTATGAACAGCAATTCTCTCCCGAATCAGGAAAAGGAAAGGGTGAAGACACATAGAGAAAACAACATGGGACACTGAGGTCAGTGAAGAAGGAGTCAAATTCTAGATGGTAGGGAATTGAGGAGATGCCTTAATCTTGGGCTGAAATTCTTTTGTAAGGCAATGGTGAATATATATTTGATATATCGGACTTTGGTTTTTTCCCCTGTAATTCATGGAATGCATTGGGGAATGTAGCATTCTAACTACAGCCATGAGCAGAAGCATCAGTGTTGAAATAAGCAGATATTGCAGTAGCTTTGATCCAGTGAGAAGTTTGAACAGTGAGAAATGAGAGATGAGAAATCTTGCCCCAAGAATAAAAGAAAACCTCTTTCCCAGAGATGGATGAAGAGAACTTTTGCTTTTATGCCAGAACAGCTCATCCTTAAAATAGTATCCCGTAAGTTGACATGGCCCATGAAAGCAGCTGTTGGAAAGCTGAAAGGCATGGGAAGGACTTTCACACTGCAAACATTTTCCTTTCCCAGGCAGCTGATTTGCTGTGACCTTGAAGCCAGGAGAGAACTGTTTTTTGTGGAGAAGTCTCCATGGCATGGCAAGAGAGATTCCTCTCCCTAAGAGAACTGAAGAAAGACTATTCTAGAGGTCGTAAACTGACTGAAAGTCCCAGGTTTTGTCTCTTTACACTGTCAGTGGGAAAGAAAAGAGAATGTGGGGGGAAAAGTGTTCTGAAGGTTTTATTCTGATTTCTTATTATTTTTAATTCTGTTAATAAAGTTTTCTTAATACCCTTTACAGTTTTGAGCCTGTTTTGCCTTCCTCCTCCTAATGCTTATCTCACAGCAGGAAATGAGTAAATAATTCTAGTGGGTGCACTGGCATTTGGCCAGCAGTAAACCCAATACACAAAGTAATTTCTCCTTAAACAGAACAATGCTTTTAGAAAAAATACTAGGTCTTGACTACCAAGATTTTCCCCATTTTTTAAACCACTACTTGTGTTCTTTCTAAATGACTTGTGAATACATACCGCATGGCTCTCAGTGCACTTTTGTATGCCAATTCAGCATCATGAGGTAGGAGACAGGTGAAAAGATACTTGGCAAATGTGTGCATTGGAACACTGTCTCGATGGATGACTTCACCTAAACCACTATATGGTCCAGCTGTGGGAAAGAAAAAGAGATTATCAGTCTTTAGAGACTGTTAAAGCTCAACTTCTGGACCTTTTGAACCCATTCATTACACCTTGAGTTAGAGTTTGTATTCAGAGACAGCTTGCTGTACAAAAAGTAAAGGTCTGTTGATATGTCTGTAAAATACATTACAAGTATATTAAATACCATCGAGTCTTTGAGACAAGAAGATACATTGCAAATTATATAGTACTAAGCACACTACCAATGCACATACAAATGACAGAATGGTCTCAGGGCTCCATGGGGCTCATTCAGCAAATATATGGTATGCAAAAGTAGAAGGTGATAATCCTAGCTTTGCCTCTGTGTAGTTATATCGTGCACACTAATTCCTATGTACCCTCTATTGGTGCATAACTGTGTTATCACAAATCCACAGGGGAAAAAAAGTGGCTACAGTGGAAAACCAGGTATCTTTAATTGAATTTACATGACTAATCGGTCCAGCAGCACCTGATCCTTATTAATGTCTCACCTGACATTAAGCATTTAAATAACCCTTTGGTCTAGACTTGGTCTCCAGAGAAGACTAAGTCAGATCTTGCATCAAATCTGCTTTTGTTAGTCTATTATAGCCACACAATCTTAAAAATTATATTTGTTGTGGGGAAACTATTCCCATTGTTGGGGCAATAGATTTTCCTCACACTCAGTGCAGTACTTCATAGCAGCAGAGTTAAGACTGACAATAGAAATGACAATTTAAAAAAATTGCATGAAACTATTTGCTGAGTTCTGAATATTCATAGTGCATAGGAATTCCAGTTTTGCATTTTTCCTGCAACCTTAAGACTGCTATTCCTATTGACAGGAACATTGTGTCAAGCAGTTTTTTACTTCAGTGGCTAGAGGTTCAGCTGTTGAATATCGCAAGATACTGAATAAAAATCTTACATTAAGTATTATTGGACAATTATTGCACAAATAGCAGCCAGCAGTCCTTGAAGTTACCACTTCCTCTTCTACTAGAGATTCCAACCCACCACACTTGGATGGATGAGTGACTCTGTGAGCACACTTCTTCATTGCAGTCACATGTCAGTTTCTAGCAGTGGTTCAAACTAACATGACTGACCCTTCACTGAAGTAGATGATGAGTACTCAAAATTTATTCAACCACTTCTGCTGCATGGGATGACGAACTTGATGAGGGAGAGATGTTAACAACTTAGACCAGCACAGCTGTTTCAGCAATGTTTTTGACTGGTGCCTTAGTACAAAATGCAAAGAGAAAAATCACTAGGCATGAAAAAAAATCTGAGCTCCATAGGTGGGCATTTCTGAAGGCTGGAGCTGATCACAATGGAAACATCAATGAAGATTAAGTAGGTGACTGTGTCTCAATCATTTTAAATTGAAAGCCGTCCAAAACTAGCTGGCATTGCTTGTATGAAAGAAGCCATTTCATGTCTGTTTGCCAGTTGGTGGTCCATTCACAAACTCAGTTAGAAGACAAAGAATAAATGACAAAGCATTTATATGAAAATATATTCTGCCATTAACTTAGAAGTCAAGCAAAAAAAAATAGTACAGTTCTTGCAACACAGTCTTATGTTCTGCTTTCCCATGCATTCAAATGGTAGCTACACACAGCATGCATTAATCTGCATCAACAGCATAAAAATCACCCTAATACTGGATTAAACTTTCTTTACTATATCTACAGAACTTCAACTATAAAACCATAATTGATATGATTAGAATCTCAAATCACTGCAAAGTTTTTCCTCCATGTGATCCGGCAGTTTCTGCGTAACTTAGAGTAAACTGAAGTTATTGCAGAAAAGCCAGATTTCTCAACACACAGTAATGCAAGACCATTGTTGCATGCTGCTCATCACAGTAATTTTGTAGGTAGCTATTTTATCAGGTTTCCTGCTATGATCACTTGTTTGCTACTCTAAGAAAAAAACTATATCACTCATCACAGTTGTAAACTAGAAGTATCAGAGAATACTGGAGAGAAATCCTGCCTTTTCCTCATACAGCATCCTGACAAGTAAACATGCAACAAATTGATTTTATAATCCATATGATCCCTCTATGGTGGTGAATAGCCGGATCCAGCAAGAAGCTATTCTTGTCCAAAGGCCATAAAGCAGCAACTCTCCTTATGGTGCAGTTTCTTTACAGTTTCAAATGGTACCGCCAAGTAGGTACCAAAGTTTTTAAGGATCTGGGCAATAATAGTGACTCAAAGCTGAAAACCCTAAACAACATACTGTATCTTCTCCATTAAAGAAATAGTTTAAAAAGACAAATTTCTTACAGAAAGAAAGCAAAACCTGACTGCTGTGTAACAATCTTCACAACTTACCTAGAGCAGTATCAAATTCCCCACCATCCCCTGAGAACACTCAAAACTTGGACCATGCCTTTAGATACTTAGTTCCTTTAAAGTTTTTTCCTCCAGTTAAAAACCCCCCAAAACTAGAATAGCAATCTTAGAACCCACAAGATTACTCTTTGAAAATAAGGCTTAAGTGTTATATGTCAAGCCTTTTTAAAAGCTAAGGCAAAAGCATGCACTTTTTGTACAGATTTTATTGCAATACACAACTGCAATTCCCAAAAACGAGTTATTTGTCTTAATCAAAATTTAGTCACAAGACCAGGCCATAAGCCTTAATATTTGTCCGATGTCACCATGAGATTTTCCTAGCTTGCTGAGCGTTTCATACTAAGTAGGTTTGTACCTTCTCATGCTCTTTTCATGTAAACACCGGCTGTGTTCTAGAAACATAGCCATTGTTTTCACATTCCATGCTGGGACAAACAAGACTGTGTGACAGTCCCCTTGACCAATGTGGTGAGAGGTGGGAATGCCCACGCTCCAATCCATGGGCACCTTGTGAGATGTATAAAATAGGAAGAATAAACAAGGCAGGATTCTTCTGCCCTGCTGCTCTGATCAACCCAAAACTCCGGCTCCGAGTGTGTCTTTCTGGCGAGGCTCACAGCGATAGTCCATATATTTCAATTTTCAGGTATGATACAAACTTCAGAGGCAATCATATTCCTAATTGCTACAAAGGAAATGTTATATTTCTGTCCCAGCAAATTTAAGTGAATTTTCTGAGCTCTTCACTGGGGAATAGAGGTAAAAATCTTCATACATTTACAAAGGTGCCAGTCCTTTTTCAGGATACAAATGACATTTTGAAATTTACTACCCAAGAACTGTTGATAACTGATGTCTATATTATTCAATTGTGAGCCTGGGTTGTATAATTAGGATACTGAACAAATCTAAAGAAGAAAATGAAATAAAAATTAAAAAACAAAGGCTTTCAGGTTAGTAGATGCCTTATCTCTACAGTCATGTGATATCTGAAGTGTTTGATTTTCATAATAGATTGGAAATAAAATTTTGCTGGAGTTCTACATCAAAAAACATCTTAAGTATATAAGGCTGTTTCCACTGGAATACTAATTCCATGGGTTTGAGTAAGTGAAGACAGTTTGAAAAAGCAGTTAGCATCTATGTTGAGCTACCTTCTAATAGGAAGACTGCTTGTTTTCGAAAAATCTTCACCAGAGTATCATCCAATTCAACTTCCTGTAGCTTAGAAATGAGCTGCTCCTCATTTCGACAAACCTTCTCTTGTGCATACAAGCCATCTGGCATTATTCGTTGCTGTCCCAGCCCTATCAATGCTACTTCTACAGCCAGCGTCAAATAAGATTCCCCTTCTTCTAAAAACTTGTGTGCAGGCAGGTGCTGGTGCTCCAGAGATTTGCATTGCCCCATGTTCTCTGTAAAGGGCGACACAAAGAACAACACATCAGGAAATTATTAAAATCCATAATCTGCCTATAATGTCACATTTTCGAATGCTTTCTCTGTCAGTATTGATTTTTAAAAATATTTGAATCATGAGTGAAATCTCAATATCCAATCATCCAGTATAAACTACCTGATCCAATTTGACATCGCAGAAATACACAAAACAATTACGTTTTAAAAAATCTACTCTAGTAAAAATAAAAGTTTTCATTTTAAACCTATTTCTGTATCTCCTTAAAGCTTTGATGTTGTATAAGTGGAAAGGGAAGATGCTTATACACCTGCATAGATTTCAGTTGAAGCTATTAGGATTATGCAAATACAGTAGGCCTGGGAACTCCACAATTTTAAAGCATTCTTTTTGCTAAAGCTCTCTTCAGGCATTTTTATTTGTTAGTTGCATTTATGATAAACACGCATAATGTTTCTGACTTTTATTAACACTAGAAATGCTACTTTTAGTAAAGATTACTTGTAAATTTCACACAGACTAAGCCATAATTGCTTCAAAGAGTACTACTGAATGATTTGGCACTTCACCAATACACTGTATGACAAAATGCTATATCAACCTCTAGCAGTTTACAGACTAGTTTGGGAACAAAAAGTTGCAATGTACAGATGTAAGGAGATGGACAGCTGCAGCAAATGAGATGGCAAAATGCATTTAGTAGATTGTATATATGAGTGAAGGGGGGATTTATGTTTCAACACACACTACTTTTATTTCATGAGGTTGTTTTGGATTCTTTTTTCTAATTGAAAAGAATCTGATTTCTTTTAATAAAGTTCTTCCAGAATTGTTGGATATGGGATTAGAAGTTTATTGAAGAAAATCTAATTGAATAAAATTAGTTTTGAGGAAAAGCCCCAAGGAGATTTGGGATGTACATATAAAGGATCAATAGGTAGAGGAATGACTCAAGTTTCTGACCACACAGAAGGTAATAAGAAACTACCACAGAGGTGGAAAGAGACTGAGAATAAGGAACAAACCAGTTTAGCTCCTGAGAAGTAAATACTGAAGTTAGAATGGGCATATACATCCTGTCCAAAATCATGTATCAATACTACAATGCTATTTTCTAATTCATAACCTTTATAAACCATGTACTTTATATACCATGTATGTTAAAAATTTTAAGTGTTTTGTCATCACTTGGAAGTATTATGTACACTTGTAGCTAAGAAGTCAAATAATATCCTGGACCGCATAGGAGGATCAGAGGTGGTGATCTTTCCCCTCTTCTCAGCACTGGTGGGCCCAAACTTGGAGTGCCATGTTCAGTACTGGGCTCCCCGTGGACCTACTGGAGCAGATCCAGTGAGGGGCCACAAAGATAATTAAAGGAGTGGAGCATCTCCCATATGAGATACTGAGATAGCTGGGATTGTTTAGCCTGGAAAAGAAAAGGCTCAGGAGATTCTTACCAAAATATACAAATATCTAATGGGAGAATGTAAAGAAAACAGAGCCAGACTCTTCTCAGTGGTATCCTGTGACAGGACAAGAGGCAATGGGCACAAACTGAAATACAGGAAATTCCATCTGAGTATAAGAAAACACTTTTTTACTGTGAAGATGGTTAAACACTAAGAGGTTGCCCAGAAAGGTTGTATGGTGTTCATTCTTGGGACTATTCAAAACTCAGCTGGACACAGTCCTGGACAACTTGCTATAGGTGACCCTGCTCTGATCAGAGTAGGTGGACTAGACGATCTCCAGAGAAGCCTTCCAACCTCAACAATTCTGTGATTTCCTGTAATTTCTCCAAAAGAGGATAGAGCAACCTATGTAAACAGGGTTGCTGCTATAAACTCTTATTCAGTTTTATTTCAAGGGTAAAATAGTGAATTGCCTTCAAGAATGAGTAACTGGTAATTTTTGAAGGCTTCATAAAACAGTTTTACTTGAAACATTTTCTCTACCATGTGTTTTCTTAGGGAATGCAAATGTAAGTTCTTATAGTATAAAGACACTGGCTTTGAATTTATTTGGGAAAGGTAAGGTAGAAAAATGTCTCTGGTTACTGAAGACTTAGAGAAGATTGCTCCCTTTGCATGGCCTTACCTGTGAAGTCTGAGAATCCATGGAAGCTCTCATCATCCACCCTGCAGGCTTCAATCAAGCTACTGAAGAGGGTGCCAATTGGATCCAAAGGATGTCCCACCCAACCTTCAAGATTTGCTATTGAGGTTACTCCTATTTGAAGAAGTTCTGTGACAGAAAAGATGGAGGGAGGAGGAAGGGAAAGAGAGTGCGTATTATCCCCTCAAAACATATATAGAAGTAAAACGAATAAAAATGCTCTTCTGCTTAGAAAGAAAAAATAATTTCTCAGTGTAAATTCATTGCCCTTTGTAAATATGTTAAAAGAGGAAAAAAAGAAAATGGACAAAGACCTAACATTTCGAGCATTAACAAAGTACATTATGGGTCAAAAATTTCAATTGCAGTATCTTTTGAAATCTCTAACTTGATACCAGTAACTTCTGAAATGTTGCTGAAAAATTATAGTAAAGACTTTTTTTGGTAAAATATTCACCACTGTTTCTTCACTCAAAAGATGCAGTACCATTTTCACATTTTAAGTGAAGCTGATGGCACTGAAATAAAATATTCTGAAATGTTCAGTTTTAATAAATAAAATATGAACTTATTGCATCTGAATATTTGTTAAAGTAATAAGCTCACAATGACAGTTTCTAATTAAAAAAAGAAAAAAACAGGGTAATGTGTTTAAATGAGGTATAAAATTTAAACATTGTCCTTTAAGTGCATTTTTTGTCATTCTAAAGTTTCAGTTAACAAATACCTTCATGGATACTTTGTTTTGTAGCCCTCATTCATCAATCAGTTACAACATGAAAAAAATAGTTTAGCACAATGAATTGAAGGAAGTGCTGCTGTGGTAAAAGATGCTAGAGATGACTCAAATCCTTTTTTTAACTAAGAAACTTATGTCAGTAGTTCCCCTTCAACTCCCCAGCTTTTTCTCCTAGACACATACACAACTGAACTATGAGAGATCAGGTGCATTATGGGTGACCATTTAAAAATTGTATACAAGCCATTCATATAGAGATTTAACTTTAAATCATGCAGCTGATTCCATGAATGTCAGGTCAGTCATATGAATGAGAGCTAAGTAGAAGCATGTGGTGGTTGTTGAACTGAAACTGTAGCTGCAGAATTATTCTGCATATAAAGAAGACAAGCATATTTTGGACTATTGAAACAAAATTGTTTAAATTTCAAACATAAGAGTGAAAAAACTGAAACAAAACAGTGAGAAACAACACAGAAATTACAGACTTTATGTTAAGGAAAGATATATTACATGATAAAAAGACTAGGAAAAATTCTCCTAAGTAATAATGCAAAGTGCTGTTAAGTTTTGTTGAAATCTAGGATCCATAATAGTGCTCAAAATTTCTTCCTTGGGTATTGTGAAATGAAGGCACATAGGAACTGCCAAATATTTTCTTTTCAATCAGCTATCTATATACCTTGTCTTCAATTTCTAAATGAACATTTCTGGAAAAACACCTGCACATATAGTTAAAAAAATTACACATGCAACTTCACACTGGTATTTTTGCCTACAATGCATGAGGATGCACATAGTTAAAAGTAGCAACAAAGAACTAAAACAAAATTTGAATTAAAGGTTTTCTTGTAGTAGCTAAGAATGTTATTCTAATTTTTCCGCATGCATTTTTAACCACAGTCACCCTTTTCTTCTTCCACTACCTCTCCAAACCTATGACAAAGTTCAGTGAAGGATTATTTTTGGAAGAATGTTCCTTCAGAAAATAGGGGTAGTGTTTAGAGGAACACCACAGGACATTTTATAAAGCCAGTGTTTCAAAATTTTGATTTCCAATGATGTGAATCCACTAAAGCATCATCAGAGACTTTTGGAAGAAAATGCCAAACTAGATAAATTTCTGTAGTGCAGACTTTGCCTTGTCAACTTTAGGCTTCCACCTCAGAAATATATAGATCTGCTAAATTACACGTCAGAGGAGAAAAATTATTTTAAATACCTGACATTCCAAATGCAAATCTCTGTTTAAAAGCCTATAAATTACACAGGATGAATATTTACACTGTGTAACCAAAACCTCTGACTGGAATAAAGGGCCCATCATGTTAGACATTTTGCAGAAGGCAGAACAGAGCCCTTGCCCTGCAGAGCTCACAATCCAGCTTAAAAAAACCCTCCAACATCCAGAATGTGACACTACCATTATGATTGTTTGGACTGAAGAATTAAAGTCACCTCCTTTGCTTTAGTTTCAAAAGCAGTTTTCTCATGCAAAGTTCCAGTCTGGTGTTATTGTCACCTTGTCACATCCTTTGCCCTTCTCTCCTCCCCGCATTTACCTTTCTTCTGAGCCTGGAACATTTCCAGCTGTTTCTGCTGTTGCCTTCTTAGTGTATTAACAATAGCTATTGCTAGCCTCAGTGCTTCTTGTGGGTATCCATGAGATCGTAACGCATCCACCCTTGCACAGGCTGTAGGAACATGTTCTAAAACAGAGACAATAATTGAGGAATAGCAATGCTTCCATGTCTGCAATAGCCTGTTCTGCTAGGTTAGTCAAAAGGGCTTTTTTGTTTCCTTCGATTTGTTTTTCAAACTTTGCAAGAGAGAGTTAAAGGACTATTTCTGAGCCAACATTTCAAGACAGCCTCTGTTCTTTTTGCCAGGCTTTTCATTTAGCTCCCTCCCTCCCCCCAAAAAGAAAAAAAAAATGCCATATAGAAACTGAACAAAGCAAGTCATAGAAACGTCTTTCCAGTTTAGCCACTTACCATGCCAGAGGGGCCACCCTCGAGAGTCAAAGAGTGAATTTTCAGTGTGTTCATGGTAACAGTAGTTGGTGTATAGGTCACTGCTGATAATGTGCTGTAAGTGGCTGTCCTGCCAGTGCAGTTCGCATGCCTCTATGGCTCTAGTGAACACTGTCCGATGTGGCCTGTTTGATGAATCTGTCATTTCCCGAAATTCAGAAAGCTGCATCAGCCTTTATTCATTCATATGTGAATCAGTCATTCACAGTATTCTTGTCTTCTGCCTATTCACCAACCCTTAACTGATGGCAGTTTACCTTGACCCACTCTGCAAGGAGCAGACCACAGATGACATTCCACATCCTGTTACTCAACAGCTCAGGCAAAGTGTGTGCCATTCCCTTTGCATTCAGAGAGATCTACAAACGATCACGGCTAATGCTAAATAGGACATTGCAAAGGGAACAGCTAGACATGAAGGACATTAAACAACACATACAGAATTCCCCTAAAAACAGACTAGAAAGTATATGGCACACAGCTACTCAAGCATCCCCAGCTTCTCTCCTTCTCAGACCTGGAGCCACTAGGATGAGTGACAGACAAACATCACATAAAATATTTCTAGTTGTTCTCTTTGAGAAGTGACATTAACTTTGAGCACTTGTATAAATTTTTGTCATAATCAAATACAAATACTGCAAAGAAAGCAAGGTATTGAGGCCATGGGACTGACAGTCCTTTACTGGACATCTTCCTATGGCAAAAGTGCTCTGTTGACATGGCACTGTGTCTATGAATGTGAAAATGTCATGTCAGAATTGCTACTAGCATGCCCAGGTTGGTCTGAACATCACGAGATCCAGAAAGCCAAACACATCTGTAGGAAGTTACATGTTACATGAACTTCTGTCTGTAGCTAGCTGCAAGATTTAAACACGAACCAAGTCTATTTCCTTCAGAAGCAAACTTCCAAGAGAAAGAAACAAGGAAAAATCCATCTAATTCTACCACCTTTCACAAGCATTTAATTTTAATTTTTATTAAATATGTATCAAAATATTGAGAGGTTTGATCATTGAGTGTTTTTTTCCCCAGGTAAATAACCTGCACCTTCCTCAGTTATTAGCAAAGTAGCAATCTTTGCTCAAAGATGACTGGAGAAAGCTTCTGTCAGGTTTGATAATCACATTTTAGATTAGAAAGCATGATATCGAGTAAGACGAGACACCTCCTCCAAAAAGGTAGTGTTGCCTCTGCACCCCCCCACCTGTCAATGCAGACTACGCAACACAGAGCACATCCCACAAAAAGCTGCTTTAGTTTCTCACACTCAGTTTAATGCAGTCACAACAGATCTCCCTTTAAGTATCAAAGGCTTTGTAACTGCAAAAAATAAAACCCTCAACACCAGAAGGGATATAAGATTATAGTCAAGCAAAGAAACAACAGGCTTTTACATGACGTACTTCGGGGACATTCAATTTTTATGCAACAAGTATTTAGAAGGACCGAGTGAAAAATTAGAAGACCTAACTTGCTTTAAAAAAATTGCAGCCCTAGCACAAAAGTAAACCTTATTTATCCTTTTTGTGAGGACAGTATCAGTGAAAATAAATTTGGCTGGTCAATCCTCAACAAGAAATTTACTTGTCCCAGGAAAGACTGCTGTATTCTGCTGTAAGGCTCAAGTATGTAAGATAGAGGCTATAGTATGTGTTGCAGTCTGCATATATTTAGGCTCACCTTGGTTAGCATTTGCGCCTGGAGGCAAAGCATTGGTTAAATTGGGCAGCTCATTTCCATGGTTTCCATCTTCCCAGGGACAAACATCCACACCATTCCATTTTTTCAGCTGTGTTAGCCAACTGACCTTCTGCTCCAACTTGCAGTGGGGATTTAAGACTATACACATCCACAGAGCACCTGATTTTAAAGAAAATTGCCAAATTAGGTTTTTGATTAAAAATGCAACAGTCAATGGCTAATTGCAAACTTTTATTCTGTAATACTTTTCCTCCCCTCTAAGGCTACACTGCTTGTTTCCCAACTATGCCTGACACCAGGCAGACTAAATTCCTGATGCAAAATCTTGGACCTGGTGTGTCCCATCCAAAGCAGTTTAAAGACTGTATCAAGCCAGTCTTCTCAATTATAAGGCATTAAATGGGTCTTTTTTATTAAGAAATCCCTAGTTCACAATGTATGACCCATCAGACAAAAGCAAACAAAAATTCACATAAAGTTACAGCAGGAAATTACACAAGTTTTTCTTCTTATTTTTGTACAAAACCTATTTTTCTTCCAGCTTCACATTACAGGAACCAAATAAGTGTATTAGGACATGCATTTTTTAAACATATACTTCCACACTTGAAACCCAGCAGAAGTAGAGATCCAGTAAACACTAGATTTGTGCCCTGTAACAGGAATAAGATATTTTTGCTGCTCCTACTTCAGTTATTTGGTTCCACTAGAAAATTTGTCTTACATTTTTTGTATACAGAGCTCAAAGGGAAAGGTAATTTGCACTGGCATTTCACATGTACCATCACTTTAGAACCTGCTCCCTGATACTATAGAGCAGTGCAGGCATAAATACATCAGGGTCTTTAGCAACAATTTTCAAATGGAAATATTTTTCTCTAAATCAGCTGTTTTTTGTGGCCGAGTTTCTCAGGTATCGTGGGCATGATATGCTCACAGATACCATTTGAGCTATTCCAAACTAGGCCAAACTAGGCCTCAGGCCTGGGTCTAGTAGGCCGCAGAACGTTCAGCATACATAGTAGCAGATAAACTTATCTGCTAATAGGAATGTGTTAAGGTATGGACACTCGCAGCATAGAAGTAATGGCACTAAGTCTCTGTAGCTACCTTAACCCTGGATTGTTTACATACTTCTGTATGTCCACTGCCTATCACAGTGCACCTGCTAAATGTAAACGACTCACTCTGTATATAACCTGCCATCTTGCGGAATAAAGCGGAGTACGTGCTGGAAACCATACTGGTTGGTCTCACGTCGCTCTAGTCCCCGGTCTTACCAGAGCTCGGCTACACCTGGAGCCCGAATTCAGAGACTGAGCCCTGGATCAATATTGAAATATAAGGCTTAGATGCTGGAATATAAGACTTAGATGCTGAAATATATGGCTTAGATGCTGTGAGATATAAGGCTTAAATGCGGAAAAGACCCTGCTTGATTTAGAACGTGTGTGTACCGCTTGCGGACTACTATTCTGAATTTGCGGGGCAGATCGGGGAGCGTCGGCTGATTGGATTGTTCAGAAAGGCTACAGTGCCACCTGCTGTCAGCGGAGAGAAGGTAAGAGCAGCCGGAAGCCTGTTTGGTGTCACAGATGCAATGTGGACACTCATGCTACAGAGGTTTGCAGAAAATCGGGAAACTTCACAGCCAGCGCGCCCAGGCAGCGCGCCAAGACACAAATCGATGCCTCAGCGCACCAGACTCCAAAAATGACTCCTTAAACCAAAACAGACCTGCTGTGTGGAGAAGCGTTGGTGTAGACATAACAGCGGCGGAAGAGGTCACCTTGCAAGATAAGGAAGTAACCTTAATCCCCACTGATGTCTCTGGTCCTATTTATAATACAATTTCTTCAGCTGGAGGTTTGGTATTAGGAAGAGCCTCCACAAGCAAGCAAGGTATTATATTGGTACCAGGAGTCATCAACGCAGATTACACGGGACAATTAAAAATAATGGTTTATGCCTTGCAGCCTCCTGTGACAATCCCAAAGGGGAGCAGGATTGCCCAGATCATTCCTTTTGAAACCATCCTGTCACCACGTCAGTCTTCAAAGCTGCCTACGGAAACAGAAGGAGGAGCTGGGAGATTTGGATCTATGGGACACAATGTTTTCCTTACAGTGAGTTTAGACGAGCGACCACGTATTGCAGTGAAACTGCAATACGAGGCGATGAAATTATTGACATGGCACCACTTCCAGACACCGGCGCAGACATATCTTTAATTAATAAACTACATTGGCCTTCTCATTGGCCTCTGAAATCCCCATATACCCGCGTTGTGGGCGTAGGAGGCCTGACTGTTCCCTCAATAAGTGCAGATCCTATTCGGATCATCTTTGAAGATGGGCAAGTGGTTGTGGCTCATCCATATGTTGTGCCAATGCATGAAGAGATTCTGGGACTACTAGGAAGAGATGTGCTTTCCCGGATAGGGATGGTTTTAACTACTGACCGGCATTTTCCTTAGTGGCCACTGCAGAGCAGCCACCCATTTTAAAAATCACCTGGTTAACTGATACCCCTGTGTGGGTTGAGCAGTGGCCAATGACAGAGAAGAGGCTGCGAATTACCAAGCAATTGGTGCAGGAACAACTAGAAGCAGGTCACATTCGACTCTCAGTGAGTCCATGGAATACACTGATTTTTGTCATCCCTAAAAAATCAGGGAAATGGAGACTATTACATGACCTTCGCAAGGTCAACGAGCAGATGCAAGCAATGGGTGCTTTGCAACCAGGCTTGCCAGCACCGACCATGATTCCTCAAGGGTGGGACATTGTGATCATCGATTTGAAGGACTGTTTTTTCACGATCCCACTCCATCCTCAAGATACTCAGCGCTTTGCCTTCACTGTGCCATCTATTAACAGAGCAGCTCCAGCACAACGGTATGAATGGGTAACTCTTCCTCAAGGAAGTCGTACCTCACCTACCATGTGCCAGATTTTCGTCAATTGGGCTTTGCAGCCTCGCGGGACGACGGAACCAGCCAATTCGTCAACGTTTTTCCAATGCAATAATTTATCATTATGTTGATGATATCCTCATTGCTACTAAAGAGCCTCTGCTCGCAGAGGAATTAACCTGGCTAGTCACACAACTAAAACATCGTGGCCTGACTGTGGCCCCAGAAAAAATACAACGATCAGCTCCGTGGAAATACTTAGGATGGTTGATCACGAGTGCACATATCCGGCCGCAGAAAATTACTTTACATACCAACATTTCTACATTATATGATGCTCAGAGACTTTTTGGAGACCTGCAATGGGTTCGCACCATTGTAGGAATTACCAATGATGACTTGCAACCGTTTCTGCCATGGCTACACGGTAATGATGCCAGTAGCCCTCGACAATGCACCCCTGAACAGCAACGAGCCTTAATCAAGGTATCGGAAAAGCTACAACTTGGTTGGAGTATTCACCGTATAGAACACCTCCCACTGTCACTGTTCCTCTCCAACGCAGATGCCTGTCCGTTTGCCATCATTTTTCAATGGCAAAAGAAAAAGGGGGAACACCAGTCTAGGTTAAAGTCGACAGCTGGGGTGATTGAATGGGTGTTCTTACCGGTGCAGCCGAAGAGTCGTGTTATGACAAGAACAGAAGCCCTTGCCGTGCTCATCAGGAAGGAGAGAGATAGGATTTTAGAGATCGATGGGGAAGAACCGGCAGATATCAGTGTTCCTATCAAAAATGAAGATCTGGACTGGAAGCTGAGACATTCTGTGGAGCTGCAAGAAGCATTGTTAGGTTTTACAAGTGTGGTTCACAACCGGCAGCCAAAAGGTCCGATGTGCACTCTGATTGTACGCCATCAGTGGCTGGAGAAGCCTCTGTGTTCCATGACACCTGTGGAAGGCAGAACAGTTTATACAGATGCTGGCTGCAAGACACAAAGAGCTGTGTGTGTGTGGAAACAGCGAGGAGAATGGAAGCAGCATTTAATCCACAGTGAAGCGGGGGACAGCTTGCAGACCCTGGAACTGGGAGCAGTGTGTTGGGCTTTGCAAACCTGGAATAAGGAACCTCTTAATGTGGTGTCAGACTCTTTATATGTGGTTGGAGTGGTACAGAGGATCGAAGATGCACTCATTAAGACCACTCAGAATCAACGCCTTGGAGAACTATTTCTACGACTGAGGAGTATACTCAGACAGCGTCAGCATGCCTTTTGCGTGATGCACATTTGTAGTCATCAGTGCAGCAATGGTTTGGGAGAAGGCAATGCACGGGCAGATGCTGCAGTCAGTTGCGTTGCCCATGTCCCTCCTGAAAGCAAATTTGTAAGAGCTCGCAACAGCCACGAGAATTCCCATCAGAATGCTAGAGCCTTGCGTCGTCAATTTCAAATATCTATGAACGATGCACAGGGGATTGTGCGTGCCTGCCCTCAATGCAGTCATCATGGGCCAGGTCTTGGCCTAGGCACGAATCCTCGAGGCATGAAAGCCCTAGAACTGTGGCAGATGGATGTAACACACATCCCAGAGTTTGGAAGGTTGAAATATGTTCATGTCACTATTGACACCTACTCCAAATTCATCTGGGCCATGGCACAAACTGGGGAAAGAGCTCTGCACGTTGAGAGACATTTGACTGTTTGCTTCTAAGTGTTGGGAGTGCCTGCAGAAATCAAGACTGACAATGGTCCAGCTTATGCAGGACAACGAGTTGCTAGGTTTCTGCAAAAATGGGGAGTCAAGCATACTACCAGAATTCCTCACTCTCCTACTGGCCAAGCCATTGTGGAACGGGCTCATCGGACACTGAAAGAGTATCTCGCAAAGCAGAAGCAAAACAATGACCTAGATGTGACCAATCGCTTGTCTAAAGTACTGTTCACTTTAAATTACTTATGTCTAGCAGAAGGACGAGAAGAGCCTGCAGTTGTCATCCACCACCAGGCTGTAAAAGAAGGAAGACCACAAGCAATCCCAGGACTTTACGTATATTATAAGGACATGCGAACGGGTGAATGGCAGGGACCCAGTCCAGTCTTGTTTAATGGTTGCGGTTATATGTGTGTTTCCGCAGGAGAAGCAGGACCTGTCTGGGTGCCGAGTCGCTTTACTCGCGCGTGTCCACAAGAAAAGATACCAACCGGCGGTGACACTCCTAGAGACACTCACAGAGACAGACACGACTTACCTGAAGCACCTCAAGAAGACGCAGAGAGTGCTGAAAATTGACTGTTTTAATAATAATATCTCATTGCACTGCAATAGCTTGATAATTAGAGACACGATAAGTTATTGGTTAAGGTTTTAAGTTAATAGCCTGTGTGCTACACTGTTTGCTTTTCACAATGGGTGAAATGTTAAGCATGAGGGTGTTTGTTTTAATCAGTGTGGTAGTAGAAACAAGAACAGGGATGTTTAACATTGACACGAGGGAGAACATGTGGGTTACTTGGGCCAAGCAAACTAAACAGGATTCTGTTGCCCTGGTTTTTCTGAGATTTTTTAAAGCTTTCTACTTGCTTGTAAGATGGAGTCAGTTCTTTAGCTACTGTTGTAATATTAAGGGTCAGTCTTTCACTTTCTCACGCTTTGGAACATAAACAACCTTTCTTGTTTTTGTTCACTGTCTTTTACTTACATATTTCCAGCCTGAAAACAATGTTAGTTGACAGCTGGCATAGCCAGTGGGGTGAAGGGTTAGTAACCCCAAGAGC
This sequence comes from Prinia subflava, assembly GCF_021018805.1. Lineage (NCBI taxonomy): Eukaryota > Metazoa > Chordata > Aves > Passeriformes > Cisticolidae > Prinia > Prinia subflava. The sequence goes on from NW_026960606.1 coordinate 903,033, forward strand.
CAATGTGCTTTCAGACCCACAAAATTATAAAAAGAAAGAAATAAACAGGCTAGCCCTCTTTTTCTTGGTGGGGAGCAGCTTTCACTGAAGACCTCTGCCTCTGTGTGGTTGATTATTGCGTTCCGGGCAACAGGATTCCTTTTGTTTATCTCTAGCTACGCCATCCAATCCTTTTAGAACTTGCTTGATTGGAGTTCCACTGACCTCCATGGCAGAGTTCAAGTCTTTAACCCCTGTCAGCATTGACCCAAAAGGTGCTTTAGGGCCACAAGCTGCTGCCATAGCGCGAAACCTTAGAACTGCTGGTCCAGAGCCTCAGGAGTTTGATCTTTTAGGTTCTGTGCCAGGGGACTATTGTTTCGTCTTTGGGCGTTTTACAGTAAACTCAAGTCTATTAATCATAGACGAGCAGCAATTGAAAGGCCACGCTACGTGGCTATCCCCTCATTCACCATTGTATTACAATTACACTGAGTATTGTAATAATTGGGTCAGATATGTCACACAATTGACAACAGCTGCTAAAAGATTGCCACCAGGAATCTTTCTAGTTTGTGGAGATAGAGCATGGTCCACAGTACCTCCAAAAAGTGTATCAGGATCGTGTTATTTTGGTAAACTAACTCTGTTCGCACCTAGTATTCATCAGGTTCTAGGCTTGCAAAAAAGGGCTCAACGAGTCAAACGCAGTATGTCTCAACTAGGCCCCAACTGCAGAGATCAAGTTAAGTTATGGCAGCCTGCAGCCGGGATCTCAGCATCCGTTTTTGCCCCAGGAGTTGCTTCAGCACAAGCCCTCACACAACTGAAACATTTAGCCTGCTGGACAGGAAAACAGATTAATATAACGACGAAGTTGTTGAGCGAGCTTGCTGAAGATGTTAGTGGCATTCGCCATTCAGTGCTCCAAAACCGAGCTGCGATTGACTTCCTTCTTTTAGCTCAAGGGCATGGATGCGAAGAGTTTGAAGGCATGTGCTGCATGAATTTATCAGACCACTCACGGTCGATACATCAGCAGTTAGCGCAGTTGAGGGACAACATGAAACACCTTGTAGTTGAAAACACTCCGTTTGACAATTGGCTGAAATCTTGGAACCTCACCGGGTGGATTTAATTCGTTTTGGTATAATGATTTTTATTGCTGTCATAGTGGTTTTAATAATAGTGCCTTGCTTAATACAATGTATGTGCAAATTAGCCAACCGTGCCTTAACGTCGGTTTGGATAGCCCAAAAAGAAAAAGGGAGAACTGTGGCCGAGTTTCTCAGGTATCGTGGGCATGATATGCTCACAGATACCATTTGAGCTATTCCAAACTAGGCCAAACTAGGCCTCAGGCCTGGGTCTAGTAGGCCGCAGAACGTTCAGCATACGTAGTTAATGTGTTATGTGTTAAGGTATGGACACTCGCAGCATAGAGGTAATGGTACTAAGTCTCCATAGCTACCTTAACCCTGGATTGTTTACATACTTCTGTATGTCTACTGCCTATCACAGTGCACCTGCTAAATGTAAACGACTCACTCTGTATTTAATCCGCCATCTCGTGGAATAAAGCGGAGTACGTGGTGGAAACCATACTGGTTGGTCTCACGTCGCTCTAGTCCCCGGTCTTACCAGAGCTCGGCTACATTTCTTCATCAGGGTGAACTTTGATACAAGCATGAAGACATCTAAAAGTATTGTTCATTTGTTCATTGAGAACATGCCTTGTACACTATAAGAGATTTCACAGAATGTTCTGAGTTGGAAGGGACTCTCTAGGATCATCAAAGTTCAACTCCTGGCCCTGCACAGGATGGACCCAAGAATAAAATTAAATGAATATGTTTAAATTATGTACTCTTCATGACAGGTTGAAAAAAAAAATTAATAAAAACGTTGCTGGTTCTTCCAAGAAATTAGAACTCTCATATTCAAGCATTCTTTTGCTAACTAAGAATGCAAAATAGATACCCAAAACACAGGTCATCACATTACATTCATTCTGAAAGTAACTCAGTATGTTGGTATGCTACAGCACAAGAGCCAGTGGAAAAACAGCTTCATCCTTAAGGCTTCAAGTCCGTTGCTATTCAAGCCGACATGAAATGAGGAAGCAATATCAAAGAAATCTTGAAACCACAAAAAAATATGATACAGTATAGTGCAGAACACCAGAGAGCCACTACACTAATGCACATTATTACTGCACAGTAGTTACACACAGTAGAACATGCAGCTTGTTGGTTTTTTGTTTGCATTTTTGGGAGGTTTTGTCTTTGTGGTTTTTTTGATTCGGTTTTGGGTTTTGGTTTTTTTAAGTGCCATGGAAGTAAATAAAGCAAATACTGTTTTAAAAAACTTCTTTTAAAATCAAATCATATGACTTCCTTTAGACACACTGTTCAACACACTTCACTTCCCAGAGTCAAATTATAGAATACAATCATAAAATTGTTTGGGTTGGAAGGGACCTTTAAAGGTCATCTAGTCCAACCTTCCAGCAATGAGTAGGGACATCTTCAAACTAGATCAGGTTGCTTAGAGCCCCATCCAACCTTACCTTGAATATTTCCAGGGATGGGACATCTACCACCTCTCTGGGCAACCTAGGCCAGTGTTTTATCATCCTCATTGTAAAAAAATCTTCCTTATATCTACCCTCTTTCAGTTTAAAATCATTACCACATGTCATATTATTACAGGCCCTACTAAAAACTTTGTTCCCATCTTTCTTGTAAGCCCCTTTTAAGTACTGGAAGGCTGCTACAAGGTCTCCTCAAAGCCCTCTCTTCTCCAGGCTTGTCCTGGTTTAGGGCAAATTTGGGAGGAAGCAAACCCAAACGGCTCCTCCCCCCAGCCGGTCTGGGAAAAGAACTTCCTTGGAGAAAAGTGGAAAAAACTATTTAACAAAGTGCTCACAAGCACAAAGAATGAATAATATGAAACAATAAAACCTTTTGTTGCTCTGAATTCAGATAGTAAATTCAGAAAGTCTCTGCTGTGGGCAGCTCAGCTCTCTCGGTCTCTTATCAGTCCCAGTCCCTCTGGAGGTCCAGGCCCCGTGGGCTGCAGGTGCGAGCCCTCGGTGCTTCTCTGGGTTTTTCAGTCTGGAGCAGATTTAAACAGTTTCAAGAAAAAGGAAAAAAAAACAGTCCAGGGAACTTCTCTGCTCTAGCTAGCTAAAACTAACTAAAAAGCACAGTGCCGCAGTCTGTCCAAGCCTCAGCTCAACAACCGCCAAAGACTGTGTGGGAGTCAGGCAGATTTCTGCAAAACAAACTAGGCACTTCTTCTTTCTCTGTTTCACTCTCAGAATCAGTCTTAAAGATACAGAACGCAATATACAGAACACACAGAACAGACCATTGGGGATACAAGCATCACAAAGTCACCCTAGGACAAGGCTGAACAGCCCCAACTCTCTCAGTCTGTCTTCATAGGAGATGTGCTCCAGCCGTCTGATCATCTTTGTGACTCTCCTCTAGACCCACTCTAACAGGTCAATGTCCTTCCTGTACTGGGGACTGTGACAGGACCTTTCACACCTGATACAGCAAAAGCTTATCTCCTTGTAACATATGGCTAGGTTAGGCCGGAATGATTTGTCATGTGATGAATTATCTCAGCTGAGAACCTCCTTAGCCAGCAATACACATCCTAGCTTGAATGGTGAGAAAGGAAAATTTAAAATTAGTGACTGCAAAGCACAAGCATTTTTAGAACTATAAAAGACCACTGATTTTCATGAAATCAGAAATCTCTTATACACTCTTTGAGTGTGTAGAGAGTTCTTCTTCATGTTAAGACATTGGAATTGACTTACTTCCCTGGGACTGAGAGAAATTGGGAAATTCCCTGCACACCACTATAATTCGTTGGTGACATTGATTCCTAATCTATACTATTTCTTCACTAGCTCTCACATAAGGTACCTTCATTATTATTATTGTGCACTGTATTTTTATCGACTAGTAGTTCTTTTGTGTTATCCTGTGTAGTAAGTAATCTGTTTAAGTCTTATTGCCGAGGTTGTTTTACGGGTATAGAATCTCTATAAGGTCTTACAACATTTTAAGGTCTAAGCAGAGTGGTTTATTTACAAAGCATGTATCTGAAGGTGCGAGAGTTCTAAGAGCGGTCTTACAATACAATCAGTTATAAACATAAACAAGCAAAGTCTAAATAAAACAATATCCAAAGCATAGAAATCTTAACACACAAAGTTCTAATGAAACAACAAGCAAAGCATAGAATTCCTAACAAGCAAAACTCTAGTAAGACTATAAGCAAAGCACAAATCTGACATTACAGCCTCCAGGTAAATCAGCCTCATCTCCTGACCCCAAGCAGGATTTTCCAACCGTGGGGTCACAATAACAGAAAGGGGTCACAAGATCACAGATCCCAGACAGGGGTCCTGGCCGGGGGAACACAACAACAGAAGGGGGCCCCGAGATTCCAAACCCACGCAGAGCTCTCGTTCGCGGAATCGCTATGGTGATGGGGAATCCCGAACCGCGCAGAGTTCCCGTCCGGGGGGTCGCAGGGACAAGGAGGGGTCCCGGGGTCCCGAACCCTCGCAGGGGGAAGGGACGGGACCCCAGGGCCCAGATCCCAGGCAACAATAGATGGTACCTTTAGAATCCCATTCGGCTTCCTGGCAGGGCTCCTTCCTCAGGCTGCAGGAGGTGGAGGTTGGATCGATAGATCGGATTGATCAATAGACACCAACCGACCGACCCAGAGGCTTTTTATCCCAAATTACAAAATGCATATTCATATTTTTTATCTACACACTAGCCAATCTAGACACAATTCTAAAGTTTGTAAAACTATGAAAATCAGTATCAAAACCTACGCACATAGCATATCTATTAACGCAAAATTCTATCTTACTAGCATAAGGTTCTACCTTGTTGTACATAAAATTCATACTAAAAATTATAAACAGTACTCTATTTTTGTTGTGTCTATACTCTATCACTAGGACTAAAGCTCTGTCCTTGTACACTAACAACTAGGACTTAGGGCATGTAAAACTTAAAGCTGAGGGTTAGATTTCTACTTTATGCACATTAAGCTTTATATATTCTAATTTTTCTAAAGGTTTTAATTCTATCTCTGTACTTCTCACTCTCTGCCGAGGATCCATGGAAACATGGACTCCAACAGTCTTATGTCTGTTTTCCTTGGCCTGTTCAAATAAATAATTCATGTTGTAATAGGCCTGATCAGTCATTATTAAGAACTTGTGAGAAAGAGTGGGTTTTGGGATGCTGGCCACCTCAATAAAGCTACTGCCTACTTCCAGAAACCTGGAGAGGCAGGGATTTGTCTAAACTCTCCCCTCTCCATTCATAACAGGGACCCCAGAGTTGGAGGCAGCACTGCAGGTGAGATCTCACCAGAGCAAAGTAGAGGGGGAAAATCACCTCCCTTGCCCTTCTGCCCACACTGGTTTGGATGCAGCCCAGGATACGATTGGCATTCTGGGCTGCAAGCGCACATTGCTGGGTCATGTCCAGCCTCTCATCCACCAGCACCCCCAAGTCCTCTGCAGGGCTACTCTCAATCCTTTCATACCTCAGCCTATATTGATACCAGGGGTTGCCCCAACCCAGGTGCAGAACCTCACACTTGGCCTTGTTGAACCTCATGATGTTCTCCTGGGCCCACTTCTTGAGCTTGTCCAAATCATTCTGAATGGCATTATACCTGGTTCTTCTTATTAAGCATCAATGCATTCAGTACTGCCCTAGACAAAGGACTATATTTCTTGCAACATAAAGAACAAAACAGAAGATGAAGCACATTGGAAAGCCTTGTAGAATAGTTATCTTGGTCTTATTTATTTTATAAATGAATAATTACTTTAGGGCACTGAGGAGTCACTGTACCTCTCAGCATCTAAAAGAATTTTTAAAAAGCCAATTTAATACTTTGTAACCAGATTCCCAGTGATTTCAGACTGAACAAAAGCACAGTGGAATATCTTAACCACGTGTAGCAAGTATTTCCATCATCCAGCAAGGTAGAGTGCACGCTACTGATTACAGTGTGCCCCTACAAAATGAGCGGCTTTTTTCTGCATTTCAGAAACACCACTTAGAAGCAAAGGAATTCACTTGCCTTCTTCAGAGGCTTCACTATGCACGTGGTACATCTAAGAGGCAGAAAAGGGAAAAGATACTCCAAAATACCAAAATCCTTTAAAAACTTCTTTGGTTTAAAGAGGAAGCCTCAGAAATCCATGCTATTTTTATGCAAATGAACACAAGGACAAGTGTATTTCTAATAAACCCCATACAAACCCCTTAAGGAAGGAATCTGGAGGATATTCTTGCTATTTCATTCTGATGCTGCTCCACAGAAGCTGTCACCACCAGCCTGAAAGCTTACAATGCCCTCAAAGGATTCTCTGTTTTCTGCCTAATGGCTCCTATATGGGGAAACTACTGATCATACTTACCCCATACTACAGATAAGGCTTATGTAAAAATGAGCAGCAGCTAGTTGTAATTAATTTGTGGGGAACATATCTAAATTCTTTTCTTGTGACCTCAGCCTGGAAACTGCTGTTGGCAACAGCCAATACTCAAAAGAAGTTTGTCAAAATATATTCCTGGCATTCTCAATTAAGTTTATCTGTTGAACTAGATTTAATGATGTCACCCGCAATATGAACAAATGCCTCATTAAATAAAAAAAAAAAAAAACAAACAAACAAACAAAAAAAAAAAAACCCAAAAAAAAAAACCACCAAAACAGAGAATGTGTTTGTTTTTACGTATTCTGGTTTTATAACACAGCTCACATTTTTGTTTCTTTTTCCCCAGGCACCAAATATCTTTTTATACCAGATCTCAGAAGGCTGACAAATCCCCTCCTTGGATCCATTCAGTGTGACCCACGTGTTTCCAATGTGAAGCTCTTCAGGGCACAGTGGCAAAATATCACAAACCAATATAAAAAATGCCCCCCCCCCAGAAGATAACTGGAACACAAGTCATGCTGTGGCTGCAATTTGATATTAATTTCACAGGGGAATGAATATTAGAACTGGCGTAATGGAGTGAGGAATTGTCTATTTCGGTTCAAAAAACACTAATCCTTTTGACCTGGAAAAAGCCAGCTTTGCCAAAACAGACCTTTTGTTCAAATAGCCCTCTGAAAATGCATGATTGTCATTCATCTTTAGTGGACCTCACACTAAAAAGAAATAGGTTACATTACTGCTTTACACAATGAATACATGCCTTGTACATAGAGTCAACATCAGTACTTTTGTATGCCTCTTTAGACATCCATACCTCAGAATTCATGAGAGAGAAAGGAACAGCATGCCTTTGCACTGGTCAGGATTTAAACATGCAAATTGAAAAACATGAAGAATTTAGTCACTGTAAAAGTAGGTGTTGTAATAATTATACATCTTGTTGTCCTAGGTTACAATGTAAGATGTGCCCAAAGTATGTATTCTATCACCATCTTCATGAGCTGTTGGAACCAGGTGGGGCAATGTTTCCCTTGCCCCCTCCCTCCAGACTATCTTCTGTTAATGGGCCATCAATGCCTTGCCTCATGACTCATAGGTAACTCCCTCTGGCAGCTATCTCTGTTTAATGGGCAATCAAGGACCCACTGCATGACTCATAGAATGATATCAGCCCATTGTGAGATGCTCTGCCCAGGGGGAGGAGCCAAGCATTCCCACCTGGATATAATCTGGGATTTGGGACAACAGAGGAGGCCTTACCCACTGGATTCCCAGAGGACAAGAGCTACCAGACCTTTCTACAGGATCATTGCTTCAACAAGACAGCTTCATCTGGACTGCTACCACCACCCTAACTAACAGGGTGTCAGGTTGCATTCTGACTCTGTCTGTGGTCTTTTGTACTATTGCTTTCATTTTATTTTACTTTTTTTTTTTCTCCTATTAAATTGTATTTCTGACTTGGAGTCTCTCACTGGTTTTACTTTCAAACCAGCATACTTGTGTATACATGTATTCATGAAGTCAAAGAAATTTCAAAGAATGTATACAGACTCTCCAAGGAGATTAAGCATTGCTCACTTTTCATATCACTTTTCATATTTTACTCTTATCCCAGTAAATGGCAGGGTGGTGGTGGAAACAATTTTAGTGGGGGTTAGGACACTGAGCATGACTGAAGATCCAGCGTGCAACTCTGTTAGACTGATTGCAGTCTTCTCAAGAAATATGCTTTTCCTAGAAATCTTATGCTATCTTGTAAGGGCGACTGTAATAGCCCTGGTTTGGGTCAGCATTTCCTCATTTATAATACCTGTGTAATCAGTGGCTGAAACTTGGCCTTGGCCTTAGAATTTTGCTGTATACTTAAGATCAATGTATTTATTTGCAAAATTAAAATATGCAAGAATGATGCATGCTTGACATGCCTTTGCTCTCCCCAATAATCATAGAATCATAGTCACAGAATGGTTTGCATGTTAATGCATGTCTCTTTAAAAAACTAAAAACCCAAAAGCTATGAGGTTGGTAACATTTGATTATTTCAAAGAAAATGGAGCCAGATAAACAAGATCATTCCCTTTGTGCAACAAATTGGCCTCAGCACTCACTGCAAACTTGCCATGTGCTCCATTTGAGCCTAATCAATTCTATTACAAAGCATCATTTTCCAGCACTGGAATTGCCAGAAAAGAAACAATAACAGGAGACAGAAACTATGATTCCTGTAAAAAAGAAGTACTAGCAAAGGATTTTAAAGTGAGAGCCTCTTAAAGTGCCACAGCCACTTGGAAACCTCAAATAAATAGTGTATGATATTTATTGATTCTTGAAAAGAAGGAAAAATGCCTTCAGAATGACTGGCAAATCTACCTCACTCCTCCAGGAATGGAGAGATCTTCAATAGAACAAAACATACTGAGAAGTCCCACTGGAGAATGCTCCAATTGAACAGTTGATTTTATGAAGTATCAAAGATAGGCAAAGCACTTAAGTGCTGATCTCAACAAGAATCACAGAATCATTTAGGTTGGAAAAGATCTCCAAGATCGAGTGTCATGGGTTAGCACTGGCTAGATGTTAATGCACTTATGAATATATGTTTTTTTTCTAACAACTACTGTGGGATGTGATCAGGAACAGAGCAGAGCAGGCCTAAAACTTGAATACAGAAAACAAAACTATTACATTACATAAGAACAGAAATAGAAAAGAAAAAAAAAAACAAAACAGAAATGAAAACTTCCCAGAACATTTCTTCTCTTCCCCCAATTTCCACCCTTTACACGTTGCCTTCTATGGATTAAAACCTTGGGTTTTAAATCAAACAATCACTACTCAAAAAAAACCCAACTAATCTTCAATTTAGCAAGGGAGAGAGGAGTCTCTCTTGCACCACAGACTGCTCCTCAGAAAACACAGGTCCACCCTTTATGTGTTTCCATGTCACCCATGGCACCACCTGGAGAAGTCTGTCAGGGTGACACTCTTTTCTATGTCCAGTGCTCTCACCACTGTCCATGGGCCAAAGCTGAACCTCTCCTGGCAACAGTCTTTCCCTGTTGTCTTGTCACTATGGTTGCCTGGGAGAAAAGGCCTACCCCCACCTGGCTACAACCTCCATTCAGGTAGTTTTAAAGAGTGAGACAATCTGCACTGAGCCTCCTTTTCTACAGGATAAACACCCTCAGCTGTTACTCAAAAGACTCATTCCCTAGACCCTTCACCAGCTTCATTGCTCTTCTCTGGACATACTTCAGCACCTCAATGTCTTGTAGTGAGAGGCCCAGAACTGGACACAGTACTTGATGTGTGGCCTCACTAGTGCAGAGGGGATAATCACTTCCCTGTTCCTGCTGGCCACACTATTTTTGATGCAGGCCAGGGTGTCATTTGCCTTCTTGGCCACCTAGGCATACATTGGCTCATGTTCAGCCAGCTGTCAACCAGCACCTCCAGGTCTTTTTCCAACTGGCTGCTTTCCAGCCAATCTGCCTCTAGCCTGTAGCACTCCATGGCATTGTTGTAACCCAAGTACAGGACTTGGCACTTGGCCTGTTTGAACCTCATACTGCTGTTCTCAACTCATCCATCCAGCCTGTCCAGATCCTTCTGCAGACCCTTCCTACCCTCCAGCAGATCAATGTTCCTACCCAATTTAGTGTTGTTTGCAAACTTACTGAGGGTGCACTTGACCCCCTCATCCAGATCATCAATAAAGCTATTAAACAGGGCTGGCTGGAATATTGAGCCCTGGGGAACTCCACTAGTGACCGGCCACCAACTGAATGTGCCACCATTTACCACCACTCTCTGGGCCTGGTCATCTAACCAGTTCTTAACCCAGCAAAGAGTGCTCCTGTCCAAGCCTTGGGCTCCCAGCTTGTTAAGGAGAATACCGTGGCAGATAGTATGAAGGGCTTTACTGAAGTCCAGGTAGACACATCCATAGCCTTCCCCTCATCCACTAGGTGGGTCAGTTGGTCATGAAAGGAGATCAGGCTGGTCAAACGGGGCCTGCCTTTCCCTAAACCCATGCTGGCTGGGCCTGATCCCCTGGTTGTCCTGTACATGTTGTATGATTACACTCAAGATGATCTGTTCCATAAACTTCCTGGGTACCAAGGTCAGACTGAAAGGCCTCGAATCCTCCTTCTGACTCTTCTTGTAGATGGGCGTCACATTGGCCAACCTCCAGTCACCTTGGACCTCCATGGTTAGCCAGGACTGATGATAAATGACGAAGAGCGGCTTAGCAAGCTCTTCTGCTAGCTCCCTCAGCACCCTTGGACGAATGCTATCTGGCCCTATAGACTTGTGAGTGTCTAAGTGTCTCAGCAGATCACTAACTACCTCCCCCTGGATTGTAGAGGGTCTATTCTGGTCCTTATCCCTGTCTACCAGCTCAGGGGGGGTCAGTTGTTCTGAGGATAACTGGTCTTACTGTAAGACTGAGGCAAAGAAGGCATTAACTACCTCTGCCTTTTCCTCATCCTTGGTGACAATGTTCCCCCTCACAACCAATAAGGGATGGTGATTTTCCTTGGCCCTCCTTTTGTTGCTGACATATCTATAAAAACACTTTTTACTATCTTTCATAGCAGTAGCCAGATTGAGTTCTAGTTGATCTTTCACCTTTATAATTTTCTATCTGTATGACCTAACGACATCCTTAAACATTTCCTGAGTTGCCTTCCCCTTCTTCCAGAGGTCATAAACCCTCTTTTTTTTTCCTGAGTCTCTGCAAAAGCTCCTTGTTCAGACAGGTCAGTCTTCTTCCCCTCAGGCTTGTCTTTTTGACACAGAGGGACAGCCTGCACCTTTAAGATTTCCTTTTTAAAGAATGTCCAGCCTTCCTGGCCCCCTTTGTTATTAAGGACTCTTTTCTAGGGTACTCTCTGAACCAGTGTCCTGCACATGCCAAAGTCTGCCCTCTGTAAATCCAAGGTTGAGGTTTTGTTGATTCCCTTCCTTACTTCATCAATAATCAAAATCATTTCATGGTTGCTGTGCCCAAGACAGCCTCTGACCACCACATCTTCTGCCAGCCCTTCTCAATTTGGAAACAGGTCTAGCAGGGCCTCACCCCTGGTAGGCTTGCTCACCAGCTGCATGAGGAAGTTCTCTTCCACACACTCCAGGAACCTCCTAGACTGCCTCTTCTCCACTGTGTTGAGTTTCCAGCAGACATCTGGCAGGTTAAAATCCCCCACAAAAACAAGGGCTGACAATCATGAAACATCAACCAGTTGCTTCTAGAATAGTTCATCCACCTCTTCATCCTGGTTGGTTGGTCTATAAACAGACTCCCACCAGGATCTCTGCCTTGGCCTTCTCCCTGGTTCTCACCCATAGGCACTCGACCTTACTGTCACTATCCTTGAGCTCTACGCAGTTAAAAAACTCCTTAATGTACAGAACCACACCACCACCTCTCCTTCCTCTCCTGTCCATTCTGAAGAGCTTGGAGCCATCCATTGCAGTATTAAGGAAACTTCCCTGTCCAACCATCCAGGAGCCACTCTGGTACTCACCCTCACACCACCTGAGCTGGAACCAAAGCCCCTTCGCAGCTACACCCCCCATACTCACACAGTCAGACCAGGTTTCCTTACTGACTTGATCCCAGGTTCCCCATAGCAGAGTCTCAGACATCCAAATCCTTCAAATAGTTTAATCTTGGTGGAATACTTAAATAAAAAAATAACAGCTGGGTGCCTCCAAGGAGGGACCCCCAAACATAGGAACCCCTGGGCTTTTATACCCTCACAGTCTAAGCATGGGAAAGTCTGGGGATCCTCGGCTCCTTGCTGTGTCTCTCAGTGTCCAGTCCTCTGGCTTAGCCACAGGTCCCCGTGTCCTTTGTTATACAAAGCAAAGCTGGCTGATTAACACAATAGACTACCTGCAGCACTGATGGCAAGAGGGAATCATTGCCCTTCTGCACACTAAAATTCAAATGTGCATTAGGAGTGATGGTGTAAACCAGGAACAAAAATACTGTGTAATTCCTTAAATTTCTCTTTCTTGCTGCCTACATCTGCTCCAAGGGTTAAAGGCACATTTGTATTCAGCTGAAAGAAAACAGGTATTTACATTTTGAGATTCTATTCTAAATGATCATTAACTATATGCTCCATCTGTGTGTGAAGTAATGAAAAACTCCTGCTCCCATCTTCCTGAAATTTCAGTATTCAGCACAATGAAAAAAGGAACTAACAAAGCATTTCTGATGTTTTGCATGAGCCCGTTGTTCTGGGTTTTGTCTTTTTCAGTTTGTTTTAAAAACAGCTGCATCTTTGTGGACACTCTGCCATTTGACTAAAGGGTGTCATAGAAGAAATATTTGCTGGAAAAGTGTAGTTTACAGTATCATAGCCTGAGACTACAATCCCCTAAGAGAGCATTTAGATATCTGTCACATATCCATTAGATGGCCCTCTCTGCACTTATAATACCCTATAATCTAATCACCATAGCAAGGCATGGACTATTAGTCTATAAAGCTAGGGTAAAGTATAACACACCTGCAAATGAATCTCACTGATTAACTTCCCTAATATCCAAAAAACCATTAATTTGCTCATAAACAGTCAACTGAAAATGACAACACTGCTAATACTAGCACAAATAGTACAGAAACACTCCTCTATGAATAACGACACGATTCTTCACAATTTTAAGTAGTTGCCAGCATTTACAGCTAGGCAGTGAACACAAAGTATGCTCCTGCTCAAAACAGAGACTAGATACTTTATCAAATATTTTAACTGGTAATACGCAGTCTATTTTTAGAATAAAAGGTAATGTCACTATTAAGAATAAATACACTACTCTATATCTAAAATTATTGTAGAGATGAATGAATTACTCAGTTAATCCTTTTAGGAAGATGCAAAATTGGACAAGTTTGAGAAGTTTGTCAAACAAAACAAGATATTCATAAAAGAAAGGGATGAAAGTACATCTTATTTTTTAAGAGTGGAGCAAGTGTAAACACTCCCCTGTATGGTGGAAAAGGTCAGGAAAATTGTATGATTGCCACAACTATGTTCACAGAAAGTAAATAATCCACTATAAATGGCCAGAAGAACACATTCCAATTGTCTAGTTGTCGTGACAGGTAAAAGAATTATAAAAGAAAGGCCTCATAAAATCAGGCCTGCTCTGCTAAATTGCCAAAGTTAACCTGTCACTTCTAAGTAATTTCCAAGTTCCCATGTGAAAACAATCTTGGTATGAGAACTCATTAGCATAACAACCTATTCCTGGGTTGAAAAACAAATGCACCTGCAATAACAAGGGATTTGTCCCATGAGAATCAGTAAAGAAAATATGTAAACAATCCAAGAATAGAGAGATTTGATGGACAAGTAGAATACCTTTTACTAACCAATAGAGTAATTGGCAAGAAAGCTATTAACCGATTACAGTTGCACACGAGGTCTGTAAAAACTGTAAAATGAGTTACGATAATGAAAAACCAGTTTTCATGCATGAAGATAATGGAGTTTCAGCTGACTTATTACAATATCTAGTATGAATTCCTTTATACTCTAAGATTTCCTGAGTTAATTTTATCTTCAAGTCCAAAAGTGATGGTCGAGTTTTTACAAAAAACAGCATACTTAAAAATTTAGGATTTCCAGTGTGATAAACTAGCACAGCTGGTTAGCTGATCTACTGCCTAGCTACCATGACTTCAAAATTCTAAGCTTGTTTCTAGTTTTCTAGCTAAATTTTTCCTGCTCCAATTATAATATTCAGTTGCCTTTTGTTTGAATGGTAGAAGTGTCTTCATTATCAAGTTTTAGTGTATGTAGGTCTCTTAAATCGTGAAGGTGATCATCCTCCTTTGTCTTGCATGACAGGCCTGAGCAGATCGAGATTCTTGCATTTCTCACTTTATATTACTTTTTCAATTCTTTAGTTATTTTTCCAGTATCCATTCAAGACAGAAAACTGAAAAAATCCAGATTGCTGGAATGCAGAAATTAGTGAAGATTCAGTAATTCCTCTCCATCAAGCTATTATTTCTCCTTAGCTCTGATATTTACTAGAAGTGATATGAAAAAATGAAATAGCAGCTTAATGTTATTGAAGTAGTAAAAATAGAGGAAGTAAAAAAAAAAAAGCTAAGTACCAGTTTGGGCTCACAGTAAAACTCTGACCTTTAAGTTGTAAGTCACGACTACAGTTAGGGCCACAATAAGTTTTATACTAGCTCCAACGCAGAAGAATTTTTAGAACATTTTAGAACATTTACCTAAATCAGTTCAACAGGGAATAAAAACTCCAAAAATTGTTTTAATGTGGGTAACTTGAAGAGATTTGGCTCCTACTGTCAAAGTACTTTCCATCCAACTGAATTAAATGGAAACCCAAGCTTTCTGCATAGCATTAAAAATAACCTCCTAAACCCTAACCCCTCAATCTATGCTTATAGACCAAAGTTAATTACTTTCACCATTATTCCTCATAGCCAATAAAAGCAGTTTAATTACAGGAAAGAATACCATCTTTGAAAACAGCTCCCACTTACTGTCATATTCCAACCTCATATACACTCAATTTCAAATACCATTATGACATATATCAATAATCTTCTACTGTTTGTAATGAAGGAGGGAGGAAATGATCCTCAAAAAACAGAAAAAAGGACAGAACCCATCTTTACACAATGGCAGCCTGGCCTCATTTACTGGCTCTGTGGGGACAAATCAAAAGGGAATGGGAAAACCAATGGCAACACCGGATAGCTGGAACTGTGGTGGGATGGGTAATGGAGTCAATTTTCACACCCCAGTTGACAGCATTCCAGAATTGAATGATGTTATATAATTGTACTGGACAAATATAAACATTGGCTAATGCAACTCATGGGGACTAAAGGAATTAAATCTACAAGGAACTGTAGTGGTTCTAATCAGAAACTAAGACCAGCTGCACCCAGTTCCTCTGAGGACCAGCTGGAACACAAAGGGCTTTATTTTCTGCTAAATTTCTATACCCTTAATGCAACATTTAGCTTGATTTTGGACCTTTAAAATGTACCAAGAGCATTATGGGTTTGGCTTTGTTTTCTGCAGTGTTTACATATTGTCCCAAGGGGCATCTTTAGTAAGTTTTGAGTTGTTTGGGGATTTTTTGTTGGGTTTCGTTTCTTTGTTTTGGGTTTTTTGTTTGGTTTTGTTGATTTGCTTCTATATGTATATATATTTATTTTAATATTTCATGCCACATAGGTAAGGAAAAGCAATATTGACCAGAACACGTCTCAAGACAGATTCCAGTAAGTCTAAACTTGAAGTGTCTTTCCAGATTGAATGACAGCACAGGTAACTACTCCACGATCCATGAATCACAAGGCAATTCCATGTAGGCTGCATCTTTTCAATTTGCTTTGAGAAAGTCTCCAAGACAGCATGCAGAACTTTACTACAGCTAAGATATACACATTAATTCCTTCACTCATACACTCAGTGAATTATCTTTTAGGGAAACAAATTAGATTTACTACTGTATTGAAAATAATCACTTTTATCTTCTATATGCTTACATACCAACTGCTTAGTGGTTTTGATAGTGAGGGGTTAAAAATAATTTCTGCATGGCAAGCTGCTAACTGCAGGTAGTGGAGAGCTAGAAGACGCACGGCCTGAAACCTGACGCAGCCTGGCTTTGGAACAAACATCAGCTTACTGCAACTAGCATCATACTATTGTTTTAACTGAATCGAGTGTGACTCCAGCCCGAGAGATAATTGAGAAGCATTGTCTTAACCAAATCAAGTATAACTCAGGGTAAAGTATAGGTATGATTTAAGATAGTAACTAAGGATTAGAGAGAGAGTAGCTAGGGGTGGGTGTTAGTTAACGTATGTGTAACTTGAAGGTATAAAATCACAAAGCAACTCTGTATCCTCGGGCACAAGATTTGGGTGTCCCACCACCCGTGTGTCCCATGTGCTATAATAAAGAACCGCATATGATCGCCTTTTTGTGGTTATATGTTCTTCCTACCCTAACAGTTTGTTCCAGTACCTTACATCTAAGAAAACAATGCTGGCGGTTACTTTAATATTATTCTTTCCACTCACCTACCCATCTTTAAAATATTGGTGACATGTACCTTCAAGTTGTTTTTAACATCCCTTTCCTACCATGAATTCCCACAGATTTTGAGAACTTCTGAAGCAGCAGTTCAAAACTGTCTCAGTGAGTTTCTTGAACACTTTAAAGCATCTTCAGACGTTACCAGTTTAAATAATTCCTTCCCCATTTCAGCATGTGTTCTTCTCTCCATAGTACATGTTATATCTGGTCACAACTGACCTTTCCTGTAAAGCAGTGTTAGTTGTTATAGCCCTCTGTTACTTGATTTCCTTTCCTACTCACTAAGGGACTTCTACTTTCCTTTGTTGCTATCATCTCATACTCTTTACGAATCTTTTCTTTTTGCCTTCTATTTATCTCCAGTTGTTAATCAATTTCTTCCTTAAGCTTTCCAGTTTAGCTCTAGTGGCTTCTATACTTACCCTTGATAGTGGAGAGTTAAAAAAATAATTTCTGTATAAGCTAACTGCAGGTGGTTGGGGGGGAAGGTAGAAGACGCATGGCCTGAACTTTACGCAGTCTGGCCTTGGAACGAACGTCAGTTTTCTGCAACCAGCCTCAGACTATTGTTTCAATTGAATCAAGTGTGACTCCAGCCCAGGAGATAATTGAGAAGCATTGTTTTAACCAAATCAAGTATAATTCAGGGTAAAGCGTAGGTATGATTTAAGATAGTAACTAAGAAATAGGATAACCAGTATCTAGGGGTGGAGGTTAGTTAACATATGTATAATTTGAAACTATAAAAATCACAAATCGACTCTGTATTCTTGGGCACAAGATTTGGGCATTGCATGCCCCTGTGTCCCGCGCGCTCAAATAAAGAACCACATATGATCGCCTTCGTGTGGTTATATGTTTTCCTACGCTAACATCCTCAGTTGTGTAGCTACATTTCCACTTTGTTTTATTTTTTTATAGTTCCTCAGGTACTTACAACCTGTTGCAATCATACTTGTTTCATAGTATGCCTTCTCTCCTCCAACTGTAATTGTTTCATATAGTAGATCAGAAATTCAATTTCATCCAACCTTGACTGAACAAGCAAACCTGAAGAAAAGTCTAACTTGCTTTACCTAGTACCACAAGTTTACACCCCAAATATGTAGTTGTTTCTTCATTATACACATGAACACCCAAATGATTTTGAAGTCTATGCATTTACCCAATTCATCCCAGAGTTGCCTATACTTGTCAGTCATTGCAGTTCCTTGTTGTGTCCAAAGTGACAGACGAGGGTCAGCCATGAACTGTTCTGTTATCAACGCCAACATGCGAGCTCCATTTGAATCTCTCATCTTTAGCATCTCTCGTACCTAGGAAATGAGTCTTTTAACATAAACTTGAAAAAACCCCAAAACAAACCACAGTACAGACAATACCATGAAGTGTTAAACATTCCACCTCAGTTAAATAAGACATATAATTTATATATTTGATGTGAAATTTTTAAGTAGAAAAAAATAATCTGCCTTTTCAATTTTAACAATTTTTAGTTTCAGTATCCCATTGCAATTCTGCAAACACACTTCTTCCACAAGTAATCCACAGGTGTATTATGCAAGCTGCTGCAAGACCATAATTTCTACAGGTCTTTCCAACATTTTGAGGGTAGGAAGGAAGAGAACAGCAAAGTTGTAGACAGTTGAAATGCTGCTTCATATCCTTAAACTAATGTCAAGACACACCAGATTGCATTCCATTGCATTATTAACTTGCTATCATGTTGCCCTGGTTTTTCTGAGTTTTTTTAAAGCCTTCTACTTGTTCATAAGATGGAGTCAGTTCTTTAGTTTCTGTGCAATATTGAGGGTCAGTTTTTCACTTTCTCACACTTTGGAACATAAACAATCTTTCTTGTTTTTGTTCACTGTCCTTTGTTTACATATTTCTAGCCTGAAAATAATGTTGGTTGACAGCTGGTCTGGCCAGTGGGGTGAAGGGGCAGCAACCCCAGAATCCAATCCATAACCAGACCCACAAATATATAAAAATGGAAGAAATAAACAGGCTCGCTCTCTTTTTGGGGAGCAGCTTTTCACTGCAGACCTCCTGCCTCCGTGTTGTTGTTTTGCATGCCGTTCCAACACTATCATGGTCCCGGGGCTTTGTCGTGTTTTAGAACAGGACTTTGATTAAGACCTGAACAAGTACAGACTGGATGGGGGAGTGGGGGGAGAGAAAAGAGGGAAGTTTGAGTACTCAGCATACCTTTGCAAAAAGCAAATTGAGTTGCTTCCCAGATCCATGGTATCCACCCTGCGAGAGGAAGAGTTTAACCTGTTCTTGGACCTGTTCCTCATCCAAATGCCAGCAGTTTTCATCATCTATGCTAGCACCTGCTGTTGGGTCAGGAGCACCTGCAAACAGCAAGAAGATGAATCATTATGTTCTATGTAAAGAAGAGGTTTCTGGTTCCAGGAAAAATGAGTACTGCAAAGGGTTTTGTATTTGTGTATTGTCCCATTTTGGATGTCTTGACTTTAAAGGTTCTTTAAAATAGACATAAATTTCTCCTAAGTAGTCTTAAGCACTTAGAAATGGCAGTCTATGAAAAGGTATTTCAACAAACAATATTTTATAATAAAACATTAAAATCAAAATTAGTTTCTTCCACCCGCCTCAACAGTTATTCTAGAATGCTTTTATAAACAAAATTACACTTAACATAATAATTTCAACAACTGCAATGTTAAAACCACTCTCCCCAGAACACCTGTGTGATTTCTGTACCTTCAGCAATTTTTCTCAGGTTTAAGTTACTGCTAATGAGCACTGCTATTGATGAACATGAGGAAAATCATCACTTCAGTGCCTTTGAGCTGTGATGGCTCTGCAAAGCTAAACAAAGAATAAAGAAAAAAATAAAAAATAATCCCCAAGCAAATCCAAAGTCTTTAAGCACTAAAGGCATTAACATAAGTTACAGCTGTGTAAGATTGTGGTGCTTCTGAAGGAGTATTTTTACAATAAGCAATGTCATCAACACATAGTCCATTTAAAGCAACTCTACCTGAATTAGTGCCAGCTGAAGTGACTGGATTTACATCAGGCAGTGCTTTGGCCATAGGTTGCTCTAGCTAAAATTTTGTAGTATAGATCAGTGATTTTCCCCTTATGGCCTTTTCTAAAGCCTGGCAAAAATAAAACAAGTTTTTCCAGTATCGAACAATCTACATATTTCTGAAGAAACCTGCACCTTCACTGGATATTTTTAACAGGTATTCTAACTGAAAAGGTTGAAAACTTATCTAGACTGTCAGGGGAAAAAATGGTAGTGCATCATGATACTCAGATGTAAGGCATTTTAATCATGCCCAAGACTGAAGTTAACTTGACATTTTGGTTTTGGGCTTGTCACAACTGTGTAATTTCTATCTCGATTAGGTTTTGAGAAGATGTTAGAAATTGAATTGCATCACACTATCACTGAAATCCCAGATCATGTTACCTCTGTAGCCAATGCTAAAAGAAGGATACTGGCAGGGAAGGCAAATTACATGGTCAGATTTGTAAAAATTTGCTTTCAAGGAAGTCCTGAGAACCTGAAAACCAAACTCTTTAGATGTATAGAAACATTGATTCTACTGATATAAGCCTTTATTTCACAATTGCATCTCTGCCATGTATGTGCATCTTTTAAACGGTTGCAGAGAATGCTAGAATCTTTATTCAATGAAAATACAACCAGAAGATTTAGAGGGTCAGAGGGATGTCTTGTCTACTAGTTGCTGAGAGAGTAAAAAAAAGTCTTTCAGCTCAGCAGCTTCCTAAACTGTCTCCAACAGCAGAGTCTACAGCTGTGAACATTGCACTATTGTCCATATATTTTTTTGATTAATAAGAAATTGTCTTTGAAGATGTGAAAGAACTCTTCTGCCTTCCACAGGAACCATAAAACTGTCTCAGAAGACAGAAATTAAGTCCAAGACAGTACAAAACCCAAGGAATGAGAAACTTGCCCTTCTGTGCATGCTTCAGTCAGCTACATGTAACACATGCTGATGTCTTCAGCTGCAAAAAAATAGATTAAAAGGGAAATCAAGCCACATGAGCTCAAGCAGTGCAGTTGTTGAACAGACCCAGGTTTGCAGTATCACCGTACAAATAGTTTAAATATTTCATTGATCTAAAACGGAGGAAAGACCTGTGAAAAGAAAATATATAAAAGCACCAATATACAAAACACACATATTTATCCCCCACTTGAAAGGAAATTTATCTGTAAATAATCTTGGTATTGTTACCAAACAAGTTATATTTCTTTAAAAAGGAGTCTATGCAGTAGTGGGGGAAAATGTTGGGACCTAATCAACAAGAGGGGAGATTTAATCTGTGAAACAGATAGTGGCTGACAGACAAGCTTTGGGTGATGTCCATGTACTGGAAAAACAATTAAAGTTAGCACTTGACATGCTTTGGTGCTCTCAGACTTGGGGGAGGAATTTAAAGCCTGGAAGAAAGATACATTGCTGAGAATTGGACACCAGGAATGCAGAATTTATAGACTACAAGGACATTTTGCAAAAACCAGAGATAAGGAAGAAACTAACAAAGACAATTCAGCAATTGTACTGAAACTCTCCTTATCTGGGAAAAAGATAATAAAAAGACTGAAAATGTGGACTAATTAGCATGAGAAGCAAGAAATCATTTACTAATAGAGGCTAGAATTCTAATTAGTAGAACTATGTAACTTCTAGCCAATGAACACTAATTCCTTTGTTTGTGTGTTGGTTTAGCACGGATGGTAACAACCAATTAGTGGCTGACTTTGAAATTGACAACTGGATTAACCAGTTATATATAGGGATAAACCTCTGGGTCACACAGGCTTAAAAATCAGGAGAATCCCGGGAAAATTCCTTTCCCTTCTGGCCAAAGGAGCAGGTAACACCAGCCCCCTGGGGCCACTCCTTGGAGTGGCCCAGGCCAGCCAGGCCTCCTGCTGCTTCCCCCATGCTGGGGAAGAGCTGGCCCAGGCCTAGCCGTACCAACAGGCCCCCATCAGCTGCCAGCGGGGGAGGGGGAGACTGCACCTTAACATCTAGACATCTAGCTAACTTTTAAGCCTACACCCCGCCCCCCCCTCGACCAAGGGAGATGTTTGCCAAACCCCTGATAGCAGCTCTGGGCTTGGCTGGGCTGGCCCCGCTCTGCTGCGGGCCCCTCCCGGAGCCTGTGCACAGCCCAGCAGTGCTCTGTTTTTGCTGCCGGCCAGCTGGGCCCACCCCATGAGAACAGGGGTGGGAAGGAGCCATCTACATTCCTGGCTGTTGAGATTCCTGACTGCCTGAGCAGCTTTGATCTTTTGATCTTCGGAGGGGCTTCCCCTCACCAGCGAGGCTTTCAAATTTGGCACTGTGAGCCACAGCCCGAGGGAGAGAGGACCTGGGCAAGATATTAACTCTTTCCTTACACAAATGAACCTTCCAAAGCCATAACCCTTCTCTGAGTGAGAGGAAAGGGACAGAGTGAACGTAGAGAAGACATGGCATGAGATGGAAGTCAGTGAAGAGAGAGTGAAAAGACTAATTGGGAGAAGGGATTGAGGACTTGTCATTTTAGGCCGGACTTCTCTTATTGAGCCATGGTAATGAACTGTATATATAGATTATCCCTTTAAGTCATGGGAAAAATATGCATTTTGGGGACATGATTCTTCAGATTTGTGAATTTGAGCAAAGGTACTTGTAATGGACTGAGTGGATATTGAATTAGTAGTTGTGATCTTGTGGTCCCGTGAGATGCTTGAACAGAGAGATGAGAAGCCCTCTGCGCCAGTGAAGTGAGAAGACATCTTTGTTCCCTGAGATGAAGAATCCTTTGCCTTTGGAGTTGCTTATCTTTAAAAATGACACCCCAGTATGCATGAGTCCATGACCCATAAGCAGCTTGGGAAAATGCTAATGGGAGAGGCTTCACAGTCCGCAGTAATTTTTTTCCGGGTGGGTGCAGATTCATGACATGGGAGCCACCAGAGGACTTTTTTCTTGTGGCGATGTTTCCATGGTAAACTAAGAGAGACTCCTCTCCCTAAAGGACTGATGAAAGATTATTTTAAATTGTGAAACTGACTGAAAATCACAGGTTTTGTTTCTATATGTTGTTTGTGGAAAAGTGAACACTTGTCGGGGGAGGAGGAGTGTTTTGAAAGTTTCATTTTGATTCTCATTTTCTTCTTTTACTGTGCATTAATAAATCTATCTTTGTACCCTTCAAGTTTGGGCCTGTTTTGCTTTTTTCCGGATCCTATCTCACAGTAGAGTTCTGGTAGACACTCAATCCACTACACTAAATTTGGCAAACAGAATTTGGCGAATGTGAAACCATTACAGTTTGCTAAAATGTATAAATAGTTAGAAGTTTTTATAATTGGTGTATATTATAGGTGGATTGATCCCCCATATACCTCAGCACTGAATAAAGCACGGACAACTTTCTAACCTAACAAACTGGTTGGAGAGTTTGTTTCCTGTTTTTCGGTGACAGTATGGCTACTTTTAACTTGTATTTTAAAAAGCCTAAGATTTCTCAGCTACACTTCCCTCTTAAGGGAAAAAAACCCAAATTCTTTCCATAATTGTTTACGTTTTATAAAAAAACTCATCATGATGCTGTTTGGTTTTTGCCTTTTTTCTTTTATATGTTCTTTGTATTCTTCACACATATATTTGTAGCTCTGTAGCCTATTGTATTAATGGCTAGTTTTCTCAGTACTTTTCCATGGCCTTTCCCTAGGCAGAAAAACAATTTCCAGCGCTCCAAGCCCTGGGAGGTACAAGGCACCAGTGCTATCATGGTTCTTCCTGGAAACCAAGGCTGAGAACAATTCTTCAAGATACATTTTATGGACAAAGTACAGCTAGTGCCAAGGGGGTTACTTACTCCAGAGAAGGAGCTTGGTCTATGGGGGAATTGCATCACTGTCGCCCTGGTTTTCCTGAGTTTTTCTAAAGCCTTCTGCTTTGTTCATAAGACAGAGTCAGTTTCATAGTCTCTGCACATTATTAGGAGTCAGTTTTTCAGTTTCTCACACCTTGGAACATAAACAAACCTTCCATTTTCTGTTCACTGTCTTGTATTTACATATTTTCTAGCCTGAAAATAATGTTGATTGACAGCTGGTCTGGTCAGTGGGGTGAAGGGGTAGTAACCCCAGCAGCCAATCCACAACCAGACCCACAAATGTATAAAAATGAAAGAAATAAACAGGCTTGCTCTCTTTTGGGGGAACAGCTCTTGCACTGCAGATCTCTTGCCTTCGTGTTGTCACTTCGCGTGTCGGTTGTGACACATCACCACTTGTCCTCCTAATTGGTGCTTTTTATCAATTATGCTCATTTCCTAAAACCAATAAGAATGTACTTACCCCTGAAGGAGGTGGGCTTTTGTGGACATCTTTCCATAATTGCCCCTGAAGGCCTTCAAATAAAGATCTGCTCTTAAATTACCTCCTTACTAAAATTATCTTGAGTTTTATTTCCAGGTTGGGAAAAAGGCAAAAATCAGTCAATTTGCACTATACCTTCCCCAGTGGTTCAGCATTGCTATACTTACACCAGTGCTATTTTCATGCCACTGGGTAATAAGACTATAAAAGCTTAAGACATCAAGCTGAGGGTCTGAGATCTACAATGCTATTCAGCACAGTACTACAGGTACTTCTGTCTCAGAGCAATATTTTCTCACAAGATCATATATAGGTGTCGTGGTTGGGGGGGGAGGTGAATTTTTCCAGGGGGATGTGGGCAGGCCAATCAGCGATCAGGTTTTGTGCTGACACTTGGATTGGCCACTCGGAGGTTTGGACACACCTCTGAGGACACAAGGGGTTAAAAGCAGGACTCCAGGGGGGTTCGGCTTATTTTAGATTCCGGTTTAAGCGGACAGACATCTCAGGCCTCCTCCCCCCGCCCAGCCACGAGGCTGGGTGGGGGAGGGGAAACACGTGGTCGGGCTCAGGTAAGCCAGAGCCCCGGGGGCAGGGAAGAGAGTGAACAAGACTGGGAGCTAGCCCCCATCCAGGATGGAGGGGTGGAAAACTGTGGAGCTGCCTTCCATCCCGTTCTTCCCCCCCTCCCCCGCCCCCCCTCCCCCCCCCCCAAGGAGAGAGACTGCTGCTTCAGAGTTTCGAATATCGACAGCAGTTAGCAGCGAAGAAAGAGCGGGGGCAGGGGAGAGGAGAAGTTCCTAGCTGTGTAAAGAGATGCCGAGTCCAGGACCCTGCTGGGAGCCAAGAACTGTTGGCTCTTTCTAAGGCAGAAAGAGACTTTTCTCAGACATTGCTTCTCATGGCTGGTTGCTTCAGAAGAGAGAAACAGCTCGAGACTGAGATGATGAAGGAAGATGAAGGGAATCCCAGGTGGGCAGGGATGAAGAAGAGTGGCTTTTTGAGCTGGACTTTTCTTGCATAATGTTAGCCATAGACTGAACTCCAGTCTCTTTGAACATAAACTGCATTTTTGGGTGGATGCCGCTGGCTCGACTTTGCTACAGTGACTGGCACTTTAAGAGTGGAGCGAACAGAGAAGAGAAGGGAGAGGGTGTGGTGGCGCCCTCTGCCCACAGAGAAAAAAAAAGCCCTCGGCCCCAGGGGAAAGATGGGGAGAGCTCGGCATGAAAGCATCCTTAAAAGAGCCCTGTATGCAGTTTTGGCCTATGGACAGTAGTGAGAGCACTGGACATAGGAAAGAGAAAGTGTCCCCCTGGCAGACTTCTCCGGGCA
The DNA here is from genome assembly GCF_021018805.1 of Prinia subflava. Classification (NCBI taxonomy): domain Eukaryota; kingdom Metazoa; phylum Chordata; class Aves; order Passeriformes; family Cisticolidae; genus Prinia; species Prinia subflava. Next base: position 928,360 of record NW_026960606.1, read on the forward strand.
GGTGACATGGAAACACACAAAGAGTGGACCTGCGTTTCCTGAGGAGCAGTCTGTGGTGCAGGAGAGGCTCCTCTCTACCTTGCTGAATTGAAGATTGGTTTGGTTTTTTTTTTGAGTGGTGATTGTTTGATTTAAAACCCAAGGGTTTGGTCTATGGAGGGTAATGTGTAAAGGGTAGAAACTGGGGGAGGAGAAGAAATGTTCTGAGAAGTTTTTATTTCTGTCTCTGTGTGTGTTTAGAGTTTTCTATCTCTGTTCTTATGTAATGTAATAAAGTTTTGTTTTTTCTGTTTTCAAGGTTTAAGCCTGCTCTGCTCTGTTCCTGATCACATCCCACAGTAGTTGTTAGGGAAAAAACATATATTCATGGGTGCATTAACATCTGGCCAGTGCTAACCCATGACAATAGGCTACACTCAGTATGATCCAAATTTTTAACCAGAATGTATAATGAATTTTCAATATACATGTAATTGGCACTAGCTACAGTTTGTAATTAGCTGATCTTTCAACATCATTGGCAGTCTTCAGCAATAGCCATTAACTAACAAGGCAAGAAGGCATGTCAGATTGGGCACAAGTCCAAACCCCATTCGCAGCCCTGGCAGCAGCCAGGCATCCTGATGTTGCTGCTGGAGAAACCTCAGCTCCCACTGCCCATGTTATTCTTGTTTTGGGGTCAAGACATGATCATCTCCACATCTCTCAACCAGGCACTTTTCCAGATCACTGCATTCACCTACAGTCAGGTCATAAAGGAAATTTCCCAGTCTGACCATTGACCAGAGATTTTCACTTCTGGGGCTGAAGCCCCTTCACAGCAGGTTGTTCCAGTAAGCTGACAGGTGCCCCACCTGACTCCCTACACACACCACACACAGTCAGACCAGGTTTCCTCACTGGCTCCACCCCAGGATTCCCATAGCAGTCTCAGACCTCTGCTTCCTTCAAGTAATTTAATCGTGGTGCAGTGTCACAATAACAGCTGGCGCTGGTGCCTCTGGAGAGGGACCCCAAACAAAAGAATCCTTGGATTTTACTACAGTCTGTGAAACTATTCCAATGGTGATTTTGAGTCTGGAGTCTTCTCATTGTTCATTGGCTTCTCCAGGGTCTATGGGTGATTGACTGGCCAGCTTGCCACAGGTCTGCTTGCCCTTAGGCAAAGGGTCAGTGCCTGATCACAGCTCATTGCCTAGGGTTCCAACCATTTCCCTCACCCAGGGCACATTTTGCAGCTTGCACTGCATCTACACACTGACCTGTCAGCCCTAGGTGTATTCCTCACCAAGGCAAACACCTATTGATCTAGTCTGCTTCCTCTCCCTCTAGCACATCCATCACTCTTGAGCGACAGATAGGATTTCTATACTGCTCCTTTTCTTCTGAAGACCTGGGAAGGAACTATCTTGATTGGAAAGATGGGTGCTAATGTGTAGCAATGCATCTGTGTAACAGGCCATTTTGACGCACCAGCCAAACTGCTCATGAGAAAGTTTATCAAGCCACCTGCAGTCTTGTTTTCAGGGTTTTCAGGGATTCATCAAGGTTACTGGGAAAATAACAGGACTGAACTGAGAACAGAGAGCCTGAGAAACTGTCCACAAGGAATGTAAAGCCTAGATACAGAAGGCGTGAAGTGATGATGGACATTTGACCAATTAGATGTCCTGAAGGACATGCACCTGCCTCTTGAGCAAGTGACTTAGCCAACTGAGAGATGTGTGCCCATGTGGGCTGGAGACTTAAAATCTATAATTGGGATTGCATTGTAAACAATAAACAACTTCTGATGAAATCATATTAGTTTGGTATTCAGTGGCCCTTATCCCCCTGCGCTAATGTCTTTACAAACGACTCCATGAGTAAGGGTCTTCAGAAAAAATGGGTGTTAATGTCTTCAAAATGGGTCAATGTCTCTACAAATATCAAGTTGCACAAGTTTGTTACAGAACCCAGACAGTTTGACCAGACAGTTTGAACTCCTGAACTTTAGGGTAATAGGACAAATAGGTTCATGCAAAGTCTATTGCAGAACTCAGATATTCTGAACTTCGAGGGAAAATGAGGATACATGTTCAAAGGGGAATATGTGGTAGGCAGTTTGGGAAGGCTGTAGCTTCCTAGTATCTCAGCCAATGGTGAAACGAAGAGGGCAACATGCAGCCACAAGTTTAGGATAAAAGGACACTGCACCCTCCAAAACCTCGAGACTCCACAGGATATGCCCTAGTGGAATCTGTCCCTTTATTCAAATAAAGTTGCACAATTCCTCTGTCTCCTTTGTGGGCACTGGCTTTTCAAAGCATGACTTTTCGACACAATCTGAACAAGCAACAGGACTACAGAAGGGAGCTGCCTTAGGAGCTGTGAAATGAAGTCCTAGCAATAGCTGGCAAGTAGATCTGAAGGGTCAACCTGAAGGCAGTGACCTCACTTGGGGTGCAATGCCGCCCCGAGCAAGCACAAGGCTTCAGGAGATGGACAGTTTGGCTGAGGAGAGGAACATAGGCAGCCCTGAATTTAGTCACTGCAATGCAGTTTGGTACCAAGACCAAATCCCTTTCCCCAATTCTCAACTGAGGATAAGTGTTACTTAGGTGCTTTAAAGGGGTGTTATGAGAATAAATTAGTACCCAATTGAACTATGAAAGAGAAAAGCACTGTATAATAAATATTAAAACCTGTAATTAAAATGTGTCATTTTATAGACACTAACCAATTAATCTCCCTTCCTTCAACCTCTAGCTTTGTTAACATCTGTCATGACTGGTTTTTGAAATAAGTTTAGTATCATGTATTTACAGTTAAATGAAATAAGTATTTACACTCAGTATATAGATACTGTCATACATACACTCTTGCTGTTTTACTAAAATTGCTAAATTGCAGTCTTAGTAATAAAGGACGGAATACCATGCACATTTTTTTGGTAATACTGAATACCCAAATACATTTTGAAAACAGGGTGAAAGCCTTTTATATTTATGATCATAGCAGGTTACATCTTAAATATAATCAACTCTCAAGTTATAAGAAGCAGCAGCATTTAAAAAAATTAAGGAGTTTCATCAATACATTAGGAATTTTAAAAGCAACTACTTTTAAACTGAGCAACCACATTCAAGAATTGGTGTCATATATCAAGAACTTAATCTTGAAAAGTAGATAGAAACAAAGAGGGGGTTTGACTAAAATAGGTAAAGAATAACCTATATCACAAATGACTCAGGGTACAATAGTAAACTCAATAAGTCAAAATAAGATTTAATAAGTCCAAGTGCTGGGTCCTGCACTTGGGTCACAACAACCCCATGCAGCTCTGCAGGCTGGGGGAACAGTGGCTGGACTTAGGGGTGCTGATCGACAGCTGGATGAACATGAGCTAGCAGTGTGTCCATGTGGCCAAGAAGGCCAATGGCATCCTGGCTTGTATCAGCAATAGTGTGGCCAGCAGGACCAGGGAAGTGATTGTCTCTCTGTACTTGGCACTGGTGAGGGCACACATCAAATCCTGTGTTCGGTTCTGGACCCCTCACTACAAGAAAGATATTGAGGTGCTGGAGTGTGTCCAGAGAAGGGCAATGGGGCTGTGGAAGGGTCCGGAGACTAAGTCCTATCAGGAGCCGCTGAGGGAGCTGGGGGTGCTTAGTCAGAGAAAAGGAGATTTGGGGGGACCTTCTCACTTTCTGCCTGACAGGAGGTTCTAGCAAGGTGGGGGTAGGTGTCTTTTCCCAGGCAAGTAGCAACAGGACAAGAGGACATGGCCTCAAGCTGTGCCAGGGGAGGTTCAGGTTGGACATCAGGAATAATTTCTTCACTGAAAGAGTGTCAAGCATTGGAATGGGCTGCCCAGGGAGGTTGTGGAGTCACCATCCCTGGAGGTGTTCAAGAAACAGGTGGACTTGGCACCTAGTGCTGTAGTCAAGTTGACAAGGTTGAGATCATTCAAAGGTTGGACTTCATGATCTCAACGGTTTTTGCCAACCTTAATGATTCTATGATTCTAAATTTTTGTTACTATGAGGGCAGAACATAGCGTCTTCAAAGTAAGCTGCTTCCCTGGTCCTTATTTCTGAAGTATCACAAGAGTTATTTTAATCTTCAAATGAAACGATGCCACATTATTTACTCATCCATGCTGAATTTTTGAACTCAATTTTATAAAAATCTTATGAATTTAGGTATACAAGTGAAAGGTAGATTAACAAATTTTTATTAAATATAATCTCATGGCAGAATCAAGAAGATATGGGAAAACAATTACAACTAAAAGCATGTGTACTATGCAAAGATTGAATGGTCCAAGCTAGAAACCAATAATGTTGTATGTTGATTCACAACAGAATAGTAACTGATTTTATAAACTTAGTGTGTTCAGAATTATTCTAAATAGTACTTATATAGAAACAAAGCTGATAAAATTACTTATTGCAAAATATTATGCCTTAGATTCCCCAAATGATTCGAAGTTTAGACAAATAATTTCATCTTGTGTTTCATTTCATAATTCTTGGGTAAAATATAACAACTGTTCAGTAGTGCATAGCATTAAAGAAAAACAGGAACTACTGTGAAGCAGATGGTGCTAATAAGAGAAAATATAAAAAAAGGACTGGTGTGATAGTTTTGACTGAGTTAGCATTAATTTTTTCCACAGTAGCTTCTATGGGTATATTGGGTTTGCATGACCAGGTTTTCGTAGTGGGGAAGCTACAGGGGTGTCTTCTGTAAGAAGCTGCCAGAAGTTTCCCCTATGTCCATCAGAGCCAGTTCCAGTCAGCTGCAAGATAAACCTCCTGCTGCCCAAGGCCAAGCCCATCGGTGAAAGCGGCAGCACCTCTGTGATAACATATTTAAGTAAGGGAAAGAAATTACAGCACAGAAGCAATTGGGGCCAGCATAGAGAGGAATGAGAATATGTGAGAGGAAAAACTATGCAGACACCAGGGTCAGTGGAGGAGGGGGAGGAGGTGGTCCAGGTGCCAGATCTGAGACTCCCCTGCAGCCTACAGTGAAGACCATGGTGAAGCAGCTGTGTCCCTGCAGCCCATGGAGGTCCACAGGGGTGCAGAGATCCACCTGCAGCCCATGGAGGACCCCCATGCTGGAGGAGGTGGATGTGCCTAAAGGAGGCTGTGATTCCATGGGAGGCCCCTGCTGGAGCAGGGTCCTGGCAGAACCTGTGATCCTGTGGAGAGTGGAGCCTATGCTGGAGCAGGTTTGGTGGCAGATGTGACCCTGTTGGGGACCTACACTAGAGCAGCCTGTTCCTGAAGGACTGCACCTTGTGGAAGGGTCCTACACTGGAGCTGTTTGTGAAGAACTGTACCTTTTCAGGAGTCACATTGGAGAAGGTTATAGAGAACTGTTTCTTGTGAGAGTGTGTGTTGGTATGAAAGTAAACTGGTGGAAGAAATGAACCCCATTCAATTACCTTAAAGAGAGATTTCAGGATGGAGTTACAATAGAGAGATTACAATAAATGATACACAGAAAACTGGCTTAAACCCACAAAGTCAGAGTACAACCTGGCACCCTGTTGGTCAGGGTGATGGTCACAGTCCTATCAAGTGGTGATTGCAGTCAAAAGCAGTGGTCCTGTGGAAGTTTTGGTCCTCCTCTGGATCTGTCAGGTGGTGGTGGTGGTATCCCAAATCCCAAAACCAGAGATTATATATGCTTAGGTTCCTGTGGTAATGCTCAGTACCTCCCTCAGGGCAGGGACTTTCACAACGGAATGATGTAATACTGTGAGTCATTGCAGTTGCCTATCTTGCTGGTGTTGTTGAGTCCATTATGGCCCATTAGCAGAGGTGACCACCTCAGGATGGGTGTAACTGTGCTGGTGCTTCCCCAGAGGGAGTTATCACAGCTGAGTCATTGGTGTGAAGAAAAAGAAACACTACCCTGCCTTGCAGGGTTGCCTCTTTTTTCCTTATCTCATTTAACATCCATCTTGTAGCCTGAGGTGTCAAGTGTGGACTGGGCAGCTACTGCAAACAACCCATCATTAACAGTGTGTCAGAAATGAGGTAGAGTCGAATATATCTTTTGTTACACCCACATACTGCTAAACTGGCACTCTACTCCTGTAACTAGGACAGAGGGAACCCACATTGGAGCAGGGCAAGAGTGCGAGGAGTCCTCCCCCTGAGGAAAAAGCAGTGGCAGAAGCAACATATGATGAATTGACTGCAACACCATAATGTAAACACCATAAAAATTACAATTAGGTTGAAAGGGATTTCAGGAGGTCACACTCCTGAGTGCCACAAAAAACAATATTAAAAAAACAGAGAAGGAATGAAACAAAAGAACAAGCATCAAACTTACCATGGACTTGATTGATTTCTGAATTCTGAGAAAGAATTTCATCTGCTAATTTCTGAGCAGTTGGCAAAACTTCTGTGTGGTGCACTGTGATCAAATACTGAACAAATTTTTGTAGTTGGTCTCTGTTCATTTGAAACAGTGTCTCTGAAATGGGAAGATGCAGTTTGACCTGATCTGGCTTGCGGATCCGGTATAAAGAGAGTGCCACAACGTGGGCACAGTAAAATATGTCCTTGTTTCCACAGCTACAGGTCACTGAGGTAATCTTGCAACGATCAAAGCTGATAGCTACACTGCAAACAGTTTCTGGCTCTGATTGCATTGCAGGGTCTGTCACAGTGCCACTCAAGTGGAAACCTGTGAAGGGGAAAAAAGGAGGGCTTACATTCTTAAATAAAATACCATATCTCATTTTTGATAACCTTTAATTAATCAAGCAAAAGTCATCATGTATTTCTGAGAAAGAATATATCTCATAGAACTTGCTTTAATTACAAGTATGATGAACCCTGTCTTTCTGTCATACCCTTTTTATATCAAAATCAAAAGGAGCTGGTTTACAAGCCCTCTGCCATTCCATCACAACATTCATAAAAGTTTGATAGTAAGAAAGTTACTTGGTAAATGATAGCTGCAGAAGCAGAGTTGCATCCAATTAAGACCAATGTGAAACTCCCAGTAGTTCAGTAAGCTGGCAGCAATTTTTCAAACCTCACACCAGTCTGCACCTACCAGTAAATTTACCCATTCTCTCAATAAGAGGAAAGTAGTGCACTCTAGTGGCACGAACCCCGGTCCTAATCTCAGCTCTGCCACCAATTCACTGACACAAGTCACTTAACCTCATTGCTTTCACCTCTCCCACCACTGAGCTGATGCTAAAGCTCATCATCAACCCAAGCAATTTGGTAGGGCAGCTATGTTGGTGTAGCTCTTGGGAAATGTAAACTGCTGCAATTACCAATACATAGGATATCAGATTCATAATAGTCAATGAGACATGCACATACTGTTTCAGAAGTGTGCATCTCCACTTGGCATGATTAAGCACAAGGCAAAAGAACTGTTTTTTCTTATATTTTAAGAATATATGGTATACCATAAGAAAGATCTTCACTTCAGCCACTACTCCACAGAGCACCCTGTTGAACCAAGATCTCAAATGCTGTTCTTTGAAGATCAGACCTGAACCCATCTCTGTTTTCCCAATGTTAAGGCCCAGCTTTGGCTCTCAATACTTTGTCACTGCAGCATTTGGGTGTTTCTTTTGGATTTCATGTAAACATGACACTGATGTTTAGGTCAAGCATTACATCAGAGGTATAGCTACAAAGTAATACAAGCAAATTACATATTATCAGTATTAAACTTGAACAGACTGCATACATAAAATCTGGAATGGATATTACAAGTAAAGTGTTATACATTGACTATTTATAATGGAAATAATATAAAGCTACACTCCCTCAAAGTCCAAAACTGATTCAGTATTTGTATATTTCAAGAAAAGTGTGTTGTAGGAAGAAGTATCACTTGAAAATTAGCTGGTAAAAAAGAAATATATGCATAGCTATAGTCCAAAATATTACATCTCAAATTGTTTCTAAGAAACTCTTTAATCTACTAGAAATAAAGAGGAAAATCTAATTTTTTCCATTTGTTTATGCTGTGCATTTCAGAGCAGGTTGTGCAGTCAGTATCACTGTTTGGATTTCATTCAGCTACAGAAATTTGATACTCTACCCAGAAGAAGTCATAGACACAGACTCTTGATTTTTGCAAGGTAATGTTTATCAGTTAAAGTAGTTAGAGTTGAAGAGGCAGTAAGCTGCAAAGTGCACAGAGATGAAGGGGGGGAGGATGAAGAAGCCCAGGCATACTTGACATTCTTGCTTTTGGCTCCACTCAACACTTAAACAGAGAAGGGGAAGGGAATTGCCCCTTGAATCATGAGCTCTTCCTTCTGACTTTCCCTTTGGTTTTTAAGTAATCATAGCATGCTCCCGTGAGTGCCTCCCTCAAAAAAGAAGTATTGTTAAAACTTATCCACCTCTATTTCAGGTTAATTTCCAGTAAAGAAGAGATGTATTGGTGGTCTCAAGGAAATTGTATAGGAGATATCTTTCTTTAATATCACTTTCCTATGAAGTATATATCAAAGTCTCTCATCTATGACCTGAGGAAAAGTAACACTTGAACACTCAAAAAGGGCCTGATCTTACTCCTTCCTGCTCTCAGTAAGTAGCTGAATTTGGTCTGGTTGAGCTGGAGTTCATTTTCCCATAGCATCCTATGGGAATACACAAGACAGAGAGTCAAACAGCCTTGATTAGCATAGCTGGTTTGATAACCAAGCTGCCAAGGCAGGAACAAACAGAACTGTGAAAATTACAGGAGATGGGATTACACCTGCTTACGGGAAGAGAGAAGATTCTATCAACTTCTGCAAGCAAAGAATTGTTGTAAAATGCATGTTTTCTGTGTGATTTTTAACCTGATTATTGTAGTAGAAATTATTAACCTGTTTGAAACAGTATATAAGCTTTTGGGAAACCTGAGTAAAATTGAATTCTGATCACCAAATCGGTCTTCCCGTCTCTCATCAATCGCCAATAGCAGCCCTCCCAGTGCTGTGCTTTGCATTGATAGCCAGAAAGGTGTTGATAACACACCAGTGTTTTGGCTACTGCTGACCAGTACTGGCACAGCATCAGTGCTGTCTCTCCAACATTCCATCCCATCAGTAGGATGGAGGTGGGCAAGATCCTTGGAGGGCACACAAGTAGGCCAGCTGATCCAAATTAACCAAAGGGATGATCCATGCCATATGCTGTCAGTTCAGATATAAAAGCTAAGGGAAGGTGGAGGAAGGGGGTTATTTGTTATTTACAATGTTTGCCTTCCAGAGCAATCTCTATGCATGCTGAAGCCCTGCTTCCCAGGAAGTGTCTGGACATTGCTTGCTGATAGGAAATAAGGGATATATTTTTTTTTCCCTTTGCTTGTGTGTATGCAGCCTTTCACTTTTGCTTTAGCAAGCTGCCTTATCTCAATGTACTAATAAACCCCCCCCCCTCTCATGGCCATCACTGATGATGACTGAGGGGGACTGGAGGATTCTTCCCCAGCAGAACTTCTGCTTACAGCTAAAGTGGGAAATGAGGAGGTAAAATTTTTAGTAGATCTGGGAGCTAGATACTTGGTGCTAAATACAGTAAAAGGAAACTTCAGTAATGAATCTATAACAATCATTGGTGCAACAGGGAATCACGAAACTTAGCCATTTTTCAAAGCCATTGATTTTAGATTAGGAAAACAATGGATGACTCACCAGTTTTTGTATCCCCTCAATTTGCCAAAGTCTCTCCTTGGGAGAGATTTAATGGAAAAACTAAATGGTAAAATCAAATTTAGAAATGGAAAAATAAAAGTTATCATTCCAGAACCTAATTATGTGGAAGCCTCTATTTTTGCACTATAGCCTCTGAAACTGGATGCGATGATGCGATCCATCTGCCAGTATCACTGGAGGATGCAGTAATTCTGATAGTCTGGGCTGGAGAGGTGCCCAGGAGATCCAAAAGAGCAGAACCTGTAAGGATTAAATTGAAACCTGAAGCAGGACCAGTAAGGCAAAACTGAAACCCTTTGAAAATAGAAAGTTGTAAGGGGTTATTATCCCTTGTGGAAAAATGTATAAAATATGGCCTATTGAAGGAATTTGAATACAAATATAATAAACCTATTTTGTCAGTTAAGAAGACAAATGGAAAGGATTACTGGCTGGAACAGGACCTTAGAGCCATAATTAAGATAGAAGATATACACTTGGTAGCAATAAAACCTTATACCTTGTTAACAACCTTGAGTGAAAAATTAAAATGGTTTACAGTATTAGATTTGGAAGATGCCTTTTTCTGTATCCCTTTGAGTTCTGAAAGTCAAGAGCTTTTTGCTTTTGAATGGGAAAATCCAAACACAGGGAGAAGAACCCAACTGACTTGGACAGTTCTACCACAGGGGTTTAAAAATAGCCCTAACATAATCAGAAATCAATTGGCAAAATAAATGGAGGAATGGAAAAATTAGAACCTTTTTGGAGTCTTGTTATAGCATGTAGATGACGTTCTGATAGCCACTGAAACTGAACAGCAATTTTACGATCAGACTGTGGCATTGTTGAATTTTCTGTGACTAAGTGGATAAAGAGTATCCAAAGACAAAGCACAGAGTCCAGACCACAGTAACCTACCTGGGATTCAAAATCCTCCAAGGACAAAGGAGGCTGGGACAGGAATGAAAAGAAGCAATTTGCCAGCTCCCACAGCCACAAACAGTAAGAGAGTTGTGTGCCTTTCTCAAGATGATCAGATGGTGTTGCCTGTGGATCAGCAATTACTGGCTGCTGGTAAAGCACTGTATAAGCTCTTGAAGAAAGATCAGAAGGATTTTATAGTCTGGACTGATGATCCACAGGCTGCCTTTTTGCAACTCAAGTGAGCCTTTATGCAGGCCCCTGCTTTGAGGCTCCCAGATCCCATGTGCCCATTTGAACTATTTACTGATGAAAGACAAAACATAGCACTGGGAGTGCTGTGACAGTTCCTCAGGGACCAGAGGTGAGCCATGGTCTACTTTTCAAAGCAACTAGATAATGTCAGCCAAGGCTGGCCTAGTTGTCTGAGGGTAGTAGCAGCTACTGTTCTCTTGATCCAGGAAGCTCGAAAACTGACTTTGGGACAAAACGTTGTTTATGTATCACATATGATGTAGTCAGTACTTGAGCAAAAAGGGGGCCACTGGCTATCTCCTAGCCAGATGCTAAAATATCAGGTAGTCTTGCTGGAGCAAGACGATGTGACACTCAAAACAACTTCTATCGTTAACCCTGCTATGTTCTTATTTGCCCAAAAAGTAGAAAGAACTCCAGAGTATGATTGCTAACAGACTATAGAAGTGTGTTCCAGCAGACCTGACTTAGGAGACTGACTCTTGGAAAGACCTGACTGGGAATTGTTTACTGATGGGAGCACCTTTGTGCGAAATGGAAAACAATTATGTGGATAAGCAGTGACTACACACCATGAGTTAAATGAATAGGGGGCACTCCCCTCCAATGTTTCGGCCCAGAAAGCAGAACTAATTGCACTCACACGAGCATTGGAACTGAGTAAAGGAAAATGAGTTAACATTTGGACTAATTCAAAATATGCCTTTGGAGTGGTACATGCATATACTGGGCCATCTGGAAAGAAAGAGGCCTTTTGACATCTCAAGGCACATTGATCAAAAATGAAAAACATATCTTGGATTTACTTGAAAGTATCCACAAACCAGAAGTTGCCATCATGCATTGCAGAGCACATCAAGCAGGTAAGACCAAACTGGAATTGGGAAATCATTTAGCAGATAAGGCTGCCAAAGAGGCTGCAGAAAAAGGCACATTAGAAAACAAAGTTTTATCTTTAATACCCCTGTCAGAGATATCTCTCCCAGTAGAGAAACCAAAGTATAGTGCTAGAGACTGTCAATTAATTGAAACCTTAGAAGCAAAATTTGATCCACAAGGCTGGGCAGTGTGGTGGTGTGGGTTTTTGCTTTGAGTTTTCAGGCTAGCTTTCTATTTAATTTGTGTGTTATGATTTAAATTATACATACCGTTATGTGTCAATTCTCTGTATCCCTGCCTCTGTTGCTAGAATTTTCCTTGCCAATCTTCCCTCGCTCGATATATCATTTGCTGTTTTGTATCATTACACTGCTTTTGCTATTCCCATTGGATTTAGTTCTTTATCACCCGCCTTAGACTCCTCCCTGAGTGCATTCTCATTGGTTGTTTGCTTTGTATTGCCTGTGTATAAAATCCACAGCGGGACACGTGCTCCCGGTCCTTGGGGTTCAGCTTTTAGTTTTTATTCTTCAGTAGTACCGTTAATAAATCTCCTCAGTTTACCCCAAGACCCGTCTCACCTCTGCTTCATCTCTGCGCCCCAAAAGCAACCGCTGAGACCATTGAAGTTCCTGAGCGGGGAGAAAGAGTCTCCCCGGGGGGAATGTGTCGCACCCCAATGCTGCCTTGTGCGTCCTGGGAAACGCACACCGCAACAGGGCAGTTACCCCAACCAGGCAAATAGTAGTCCCTGAACAGATCTTGTGTGAAATAGTGGGTCATGAACACAAAGCCACTTATTGGAGTACTAAAAAACCTTTCAAACATTTGCAAAAATCTATAATTAGGTCTAAAATGGCTCAGATTTTACAATCAAGAATCCAACAATGTATAGTTTGTAAAAGAAACAACCCTAACATAGCTATCAAAGTAGTGCTAGGAGCCATAAAATCTGGGAATGTTCCGGGTGAATACTGGCATATTGATTTTACTTAATTGCCCAGAAAAGGAGGATATAAATCCCCACTAGTTCTGGTGGATACCTTTTTTGGGTGTCCAGAAGCCTTCCTTTGTCACACTAACCAGGCTAAGGAAGCGACTAAAATACTGTTGATTCAAATACCTACATTTGGGCTATCTTTGGGAACATTATCTGAAAGAAGTTCCCACTTTATTGCAGAAGTGGTACAACATGTTAGGAAAGCCTTGGGAATAGCTTGGGATCTTCATACTCTTTATAGGCCCCAAGCTAGTGGCAAAGTAGAGCAAACGAATTATGCAATCAAATTGCAGTTGGGTAAAGTATGTCAGGAAACCTCCTTGACATGGGTCCAAGTCTTACCTGTTGCTCTACTTCAAATTAGAATTCAGTCACAGGGCAGCAGCAAAATAAGCCTCCATGAGCTGCTATGCTGTCGACCCTACCAAGTACCACACATTCCAGGAAACACACACATAAAAGGAGGGGTCAATTTGAATAATTACCTCATTTCTCTTTGTAAAACTTTACATGATTTGCAGCTAGCAGTGATCTCCAGACTGATGGGATTGGACAAACCAGTGCATGAGTTCCAACCAGGAGACTGTATCTATTTGAAAGACTGGGGAACTGTTCCGCTACAGCCAAAGTAGAAGGGACCTTTCCAAGTACTATTGACAACTTTTACTACACTGAAACTGGACAGAGTAAAATCATGGATATATTATTCCAGAATTAAAAGGGATGAAGCCCTCTGGTTAACTGAACAGTTGTCTGAGAAAAAACAAGATGCCTAAGTCTTGTTTTGCTATCCTGATAATAGTTAATTCAGGCTTGATTTGGGAGAAAAAATTCCATCTAGTTTTATTGATGCCATTTTGGGTTTTGCCTTTTTTTCCTTTTATATGTTCTCTGTATTCTTCGCACATATATATTTGTAGCTCTGTAGCCTATTGTATTAGTGGCTAATTTTCCCAGTAATTTCCCATTGCCTTTCCCTAGGCAGAAAGACAAAACAAATTCCAGAGCTCTAAGCCCCAAGGGATACAAGGCCTCAGTGCTATCTTGGTTGTTCCTGGCTACCAAGGTTAAGAACAACTGTTCAAGATACATTTTCATGGACAAAGTACAGCTAGCACCAAGGGGGGGTGCTCCAGAAAAGGGGCTTGACCTGGAGGAGAATTGAATCACCATTTGTCTTCCTAATTGGTGCTTTTTATCAATTATGCTAATTTCCTAAAACCTATATAAATGTACTCACCCCTGGGGGAGTGGGCTTTTGTGGACATCTTTCCATAACTGCCCCTGAAGGCCTTCAAATAAAGATCTGCTCTTATATTACCTCCTTACTAAAATTATCTCAAGTTTCATTTCCAGGTTGGGAAAAAGGCAACAATATTACTAAATGTGATCCCAGTGTTGCACAAAAATGGGAGAAATTAATACTAGTAGAACAGAACAGCGTAGCCCTGGGAGAAGTAGATAAAGGATGTAACTTAGGCAAACAGAAGTCATGCAATGTTGCCGGAGATAAGCCAGAGTCAAGACAACACTCAATATGACTTGGAAATCTTGCTCATTTATTCAGCTATTTGGCATACATTTATACTGTGCTGAGCATATCATGCACCTAACTCTGAACATCATTGGTTAAACCATAGTGTTCACGCATCCTTGCAGTATATATAACTGGCTTAGAAGCTCTGTCCACGCGGCTGGATGCTGTGAGCCTTCCCCAACTTATGGTCAGCGCATCCTGTCTAACATCCTGTTATAGCTATTGCTCCAAACTTTACTTCATCCTTATCCCATCTAAAGAACAGTTCAAGGACGTTTCAGCTTCTACTCATCCTGTAGGCTAAAAGCAGGATTGTGCACATCCCTGCTTTTCCAGCAATGCATCCACAATGCAAAATGCAAGCAGGATACCAGCTCAGCTCTGCAAGTCTGACAAAGCAGAAGTTATGTAAAACAATGATATTGCACTTATTCAAAAGTGGGGGTAGAGGAACAGCCACCTAGAAAGAACATTGGACATAGAAGATCACCAAAGACTCCAAAGAGCCATACAAGGACTTCTGATAAGGAGTATGACTATGTAAAATTAAGTAATACATATAAATCAAGAAATTGGGGCTAGCTAATGAATATGTAATCAGTGTGTGTGATAAAAACTCTGTTTACCTGATGCTTGGGGCACTCAGTTAGAGGAAGGATCTTCTGAGTGACCAGCATGCTGCAGTAAAGAATGCCTGCTTTCTAATACTCAAAAATGTGTTAGAAAGTTTCTATCTGGCCAATTTTGGTATAAAAACATCAGAACATCTAGGAAGAGATACAACATACAGATGGGCTTGTGATTGTGGAAAATAGGGTTATTTAATTCATGTTCTATAAATAATTCTAGATTGGGAACTGTAATATATTGTATAAAGGTATGTGTGTCTGCTCAACCCGCACATTTCACGGACTTCTGTAAAGCCCCTCTCCTGATCTTCCTGGTCCCAAAAATAGAAGGTGAGAACACGAGGCACTGATGACTTACCCCTGCCTACGTGCAGCTAAACTCATCGGGACTCTCACCGATCAAATGCTACGTGCCAACAGGACCATCACACACCTCTACGGCTCAGAGCAGGGACTCTCACCGATCAAATGCTACGTGCCAACAGGGACTTTCACCGATCAAATGCTACGTGCCAACAGGATCATCACACACTTCTACGACAGTTACTCAAAGCAAGGACTAACTCTGGACATTAGCATTTGAATGTGCCCGGGGACCCTTTCGGGATTTAGTATAAACAAAGTTAATGGCCGATGATTAGTGAAACAATGGGAGAAAGGTTGCCGAGGGGGAAGTTAAGGGTATTTAAGTTAAGCCTTTAGGTGGGCAAAAGCGTGAACCCAGCTAGATACACCGGCTGCCAGGTCCTGTGTCTCTGGGGTCACCCTTGGCTCAACTTTTCCCGGGAGAACTTCTGTCAAGTAAGTGTCGCTGTTTGTGGGGTTCGTATTGTTTTGTTTTTATTGCTTAAAATTGTTATAATTTGATTCCAAATTTTGTGATTTGAATTTTAATAAACCAAATTATTGAATTTGGCAATAAATTTGTCCTGGCATTTATAACATGATCAAGGAGTGGACCTGACCATGGTGTCACACAGGTTATTCATGAATGTGAAATGTGCTGCAAAATTAAGGGAGCTACTCAAGTGAAATCAACCCTGGAATAGAGGGCAGTGGACAGGTTTCTGACATGGTGAGGCCTGGCAAATTGACTACATTTGACCACTGCCATGAACATGCCACGGCAAGAGCTGCATACTCACCATGCAACTACTGGTTGGCTGGAAATATATCCAGTAAACCATACTACTGCTCGAAACACTGTCTTAGGCCTTAAGAGACATTTTGTGGTGACATAGTACCCCAGAGAGAACTGAGTCAGACAATGGGGCTCATTTTCAAAATAATCTTATAAACTCTTGGGCAAAGAAACATGGCATTGAGTGTATATATCACATTCCTTATCATCCACAAGCCTCTGGAAAGATTGGGAGGTATAATGGACTGCTAAAGACTATGTTAATAGGCAACGGGGGATGGAAGCATTGGGATGCAAATTTAGCAGAAGCCATTTGGCTGCTAAACACCAGAGGATCTGCTAACAGCCCTGGTCCTGCCTAAACAAACCCCCTACACACTGTGGGAGAAGAAAAGGTCCCCATACTACACAAAGGGGAGTGACTGGAGAAATCAGTGGGGATTTTTCCTCCCATGGGAAAAGGCAAACCTATTTCTTGAATTGTCTTTGCCCAAGGACCAGGGTGTACTTGGTGGGTAATGCAGAAGGATGGGGAGATCTGGAGTGTGCCTTGAGGAGATTTAACCTTGCAGGAAAGTAATCTGTGGTGTGAGATGTAAATCACACAAAGTAAAGTAGCAGAAATTACATGAACTGAGAAAGAGTGAATTTAGTGAGGAGCAAGGAGTGCAACGATGACTTGAGCTGGGCCGGTGTCACTGCCCAATGATTGAGCATGCTGTTTCTCCTGTCCTGTCTCTCCAATATTCTCCTCCACCCCATCAATAGGCTGGGGGTAGGCAAGATCCTAGGAGGGAACACAGCTAGACCAGCTGATCCAAATTAACCAGAGATATTCCATACCATATGATGTCATCTCAGATATAAAAGCTAAGAAGAGGAGGAAGAGGGGGTATTTGTTATTTACAATGTTTGCCTTCTGGAGCAACATCTACGTGAGCTAAAGCCCTGCTTCCTGGGATATTACCTGTTGTGGTGTATCCTCCCTCTTTTCAGTCCACACTAAAATCTGAGAAATGCTTGTTAGGCCTCGATATTGAAAAACAGCACTTGGGCTCAGCTCCTCTTGATCTTATCAGAAACACTGTCTGCTCCCAGGAACTGCTGCTGTCTAATGAGCTCCTTTTTTCTTTATGAACAGCCTTGGAAACTATTTTTCTTGCCTGAATGGCATGACATCCTTGTTCTCACACTTTCAAAGAAAGTGTCCTGACCCGAAGTGTGGCCAGAATGAAATATTGTTCTGGCTAAAGCCCCTTCTCTTGCAGCCCTATCAACAGTGTTACAAAATGAGACCCTTTGAGCTCTTCTGGACCACAGTGGGCTGCAATCAGCAACCTCCCTCTGAGTGGGACACCTCTCAGAGCCAGTGAACTCTCAAGTTTGCTAAACTCGGAGGATCACTGAACAATGAGTCCTAGGCCAATACCCCCACTCCTTAAGGCTCAACCCTTTGCCTGTTGAGGAGATGCAAAAGCATCTGGAGTATTTCACTACCTTTGTGGGGATTTTTTTTTCTGGTACCTTGCACTGACTCTTTGTGTACATACATGAGTGCATATGCTATAGCAAATATGGGAGAAATGCTGCTTTCTTATATATTGTTAGGGTAACAGGTGTTGGTGTAGGGAAAGAGTTAAACAGAGAGAAACAGCAGTAGCGCCAGCAGCAGCAGTATCTCTGACACAGCCTGTACCTGAGACAGAACTGGATGAACAAGTTTCTACTTCTATGTCAACACAGAACTGTACACTCTTCGCTCCTTTACTAAGGCTTTGGAGAGAACAATGGAAAATGTCAAGAGCACAAATTTATTGTAGAACTGTGATTACATCTGTATTCTGTAACCAAAAAAAAAGCTCTTAGGAATAAAGATATATATACTGACGATTCTGAGTATCTCAGATTCACTCTCTCTGCTGGTGGGTCTCATCCTTTCATGTATCACAAGATGTTTAAGTACCTTAGATATCTAAGTAAGTTAGGCCTTTAAGTAAGTTTAATATAAGTTAGGCTAAATGTTGTTAAGTGTTATTCCTTTGTTAAATTGTTAAGGTTGAGTTATAGGTTAAGGTATAATTTAAGTGCTGTTAAGTTTGAGTGCTGTTGCGATTTTAGGCCATATTCCTTTTTATCCTTGCCCTTTCTATCCTTTGTCACATGCACCTAAACACACACACACTCACACACGCACACGCGTGCGCATCACTCCTCCCTCAGGTAGTTGTTGCCTCATTTCTGTTTTAATTGACTGGACTTTGTTGCTTTGGGTGTTTTTGGTTTTTTTTTTGACTGCCTGGTAAGTAGTAGAGTGAACCTTGCCAATGAACTTTGAAATGCTGTCACTTAATATTAAATCTGGTTTCTACTGATAGCCTTGCCAGTGATTTTTTAAGCAATCTTAAACACTAGTTCGTAACAATTTGGCCTAGTTGTGGCAGGATGGCAAGTAATAAGTCCAATACCTAAGTTCTCAGACATGGGCTCAGGATAATTTGTATGACCAGGAAGCTGTGAAAGGACATTTAAAAGTTGCTAGGTGCTGTTAAAAGAACGGGAAAGATAAAGAAATTATGTGCAAAATGCTAGGCACCTGTCTAGAAGCTGCTTGCCAATACCACAAAGATAATATTAAAGAGAAACAAGAACTGAAAACTCAAGTGGAAACTAGGAAAACAAATGAGTTTATTTTTGTCCTTGCAAATAGAACAGATGAGACTGTTATAGGAGGAACAGAAAGAGAAACAAAAGCTGGGAGGAAAAGCTGAGCTGATGCTTATGCAGGCTCCAAAACCTCCTGACATTGTGCAAATTGGAAAATTAATTGCATCTCCCGAAGATTAAGATGGTAACATATGGGGTGATCCCAGTGATAATGAACCAGGGAAAGATGATTTTTTACCTCCTTAAAATTCTGTGTATGAAGCCAGACCCTTTATAAAAACTGAGATAACCACTGGACCTTGGGATGGACAGGGAAATCATACCAAAAAACAACCCTGTTTGATCCAACTCAGATGACTAATTTACAAGAATGCTATGGCCATAAGCCAGATGAAACTGAATATTTGTGGCATTTGTTTAACTGGAGGAGACCGAATCCTATTGAATGGTGAAGAGGCCAATGGATTCTGGGGTCCTGGCGTTATTTTGTATTCTGGTCCTCTTCCCCCAAATGATCCCCATTCAATTACAAGAAGGATGGCATACTGGGCTGGCAGAATGGATGTGCAGGAGAGAGCAGAGCCTCTGGTAATACTTATCAATTCTTTGTCTAAGCTCTCCCCTGCTATTACAAAAGCTGCTTTCGTCCAAGCCGTGCATAAGCATCAATCTCTGCAGCCAAGGCCTTTAGTATGTTAAAGCCACTAATTAAGGGGGCACCTGCCTTACTCAAATCCTACCTTATTGCAAAATTATGAAGAGATATAGCCTTTAATGCACAATTGGTTAGAGGGGTGGAAGCAGCCTTAAACCCTAGGGAAATCCCCACCTGGGCAGCATTAATGCATAATATAAATCATGTCCGAGAGATGGGATGGAATGATCTCCCCAGTGATACCAAACACTGGCTGTAATATCAGACAAACTATTCACGGGGAACAGGACTTGCAGATCATTCGCCTAAAAATCATAGGTGTAAAGAGTTATATAATCAAGCATTGTCACTAGGCATTCCAAAAGCTGCACTTCAGAGACAGTCTATTAGCACTATCCAGAGCCTAATCAAAGCATTTCTGAGATGACATGACAAAAATCAGGGAGGAAATACTCTAAACACACAGACAGCAACACTGATATGATCATCAACTCATGGGGGGGGGGGAATAGTAACACTTTTTCTTCTTGAGATCAGGACTCAAAGAACAAATAAAGTCTGGATGGCATCTTCTGGGAATACACAAGACAGAGAGTCAAACAGCCTTGATTAGCATAGCTGGTTTGATAACCAAGATGCCAAGGCAGGAACAAACAGAACTGTGAAAATTACAGGAGATGGGATTACACCTGCTTACGGGAAGAGAGAAGATTCAATCAACTTCTGCAAGCAAAGAATTGTTGTAAAATGCATGAGTTTTATGTGTGATTTTTAACCTGATTATTGTAGTAGAAGTTATTAACCTGTTTGAAATAGTATATAAGCTTTTGGGAAACCCGAGTAAAATCGAATTCTGATCACCGAATCAGTCTTCCCATCTCTCATCAATCGCCAATAGCATCTGGGCCTGCCAGTCCAACAAGTAGAAGCTGATTAATGGATAGATAACAATAGCCCATATATTCGGATTCCAGTTGGTCCTCATTGTCAATTAACCAAATTTCTAATAGATACAGGAGCACAATTTCAATATTAACACAGCATGATGCCAAAAAGCTGAGTGTGCAACTCAAAAGGCAAAGAGTAAAAATCACTGGAGTAAACAGAGCAAGTGCTGTGTGTAAAACTGGTAAGGTTAATTTGTGGCTACTGGGCAAGAAGCACATATTTTTGACTCACTTTGCAATTAAAGATCACAATGAAAATATTCTGGGCTTTGATGTGGTTGTGCTTTGACACTGATCCAACACCAGGCACCCATGACAGTCACTCACTCACCCTCCCCTGCCACAGCTGGGAAGAGGAGGGGAAAAAAAAATTAACAAACACTTCATGAGTGAGATAAGGACCGGGAGAAATATTTCAAGGCCAAAGCAGGCTCAACTTAAGGTGCAAAGTGAATTTATTACTAACAGAATCAGAGGAGGATAATGAGAAGTGAAATAAGCCCTTAAAATACCGTTTCCCCCCCAGCCCCTCCCTCCTTCCCACCGACAGTGCAGGGAGACAGGGCATGGGGGTTTTGGTCAGTTCATCACCGAGAATTTCTTCTGCTACTCAGGGAGAGGAGTTATTCCCCTGTGAGACCATGAGGTCTGTCCCATGGGACACAGTTCTCCATGAACTTCTCTGGTGTGGGTCCACTCTTAAGAGCAGCAGCCATACCACACCTGCTGCAATGTGAACTCCCCCCATGGGCAGACAGTTCTCCCAAAACTGCTGTGGTGTGGGTCTCTCTTTCCATGGGGTGCAGTCCTCCAAGGACAGGCTGCTCCAGCCTGGAAGCAGGGGCTCCATCTCTCCAACAGGTGTTCCACTGGATCACAGCCTCCTCCAGGCATCCACATGCTCTGGCATAAGCACCTACCCCACAGGCTGCGGGTGGATCTCTGCATCCCCCGTGGACCCATGGGCTGCAGGGGGACAGCCTGCTTCACCCTGGTCTTCATCACAGCCTGCAGAGGAATCTCGGCTCCAGTGCCTGCAGCACCTCCTCCCCCCTCCTTCTCCACTGACCTTGGTGTCTCCATGTTGTTTCCCTCACATGTTCTCACCTCCTCCTCCTCTTTGACTAGGAGCAAAAAGCTTGTGACTTTGTTTTGATTTTCTTCTTAAATATGTCATCACAGAGGCATTATCAACCTCTCTCATTGGCCCAGTTTTGGCCAGCAGCATGTCCATCTTCAGAGCCATCAGCCATTGGGTCTGCTGGACAGGAGCCATCTTTGTAGCCCCTCTGCTGCCAAAAAACAGGCCATGCCAAACCAATACAGATATTTAGATTGGTTGAACCTGGCATCTGCCAGATGGCAGCATGTGGTCCTTCGGTTGTAATATCAACCTTTACCCAGTCAAGAATTCAGAATTTACGCTGGGTGTACTCTGCACAGCATCTGCAGTCTCCAATTCAAAAATGACTTATGTACCACAATACCCAATTCCTGCTGCAGCACAAAAAGGAGTTTCTGAGGCTATAGCATATTTGGAGAAACAGCAAGTCAGCTCCTGAGTGGATTCTTCATATAATTCACTGCTATGGCCAGGGAAAAACCATCGGGGCAGTGGCATTTTACAGTTGATTATCAGCATTTAAATCCCACAGAATCACTAACACTGGCAATCCCTAATATTGCAAATGTATCAGCTACACTGCAAGCAGCTGCATACCCATGGATGGCAGTACTAGATACAAAAGATATGGTTTCTATGGGTCCCTTAAAAGAGGAAGATAAAGAGAAATTTCTATTTACCTGGGAAGGTATGCAGTATATCTTTAACAGGCTCACTCAGGGGTATAAACATTCATCCATGATTGCTAATGTTGCACTTGATGAATTGCAAAAGCATCTGAAGTGAGTATTTCACTACCATCGAGGGGAATTTTCAACAGGTACCTTGCACTGACTCTTTATGTCTGTGTACATACATGATTGCATATGCTATAGCAAATATGGGAGAAATGCTGCTCTCTTAGATGTTTAAGTACCTTAGATATCTAAGTGAGTTAGGCCTGTAAGCAAGTTTAATATGTTAGGTTAAATGCTGTTAAGTGTTATTCCTTTGTTAAATTGTTATGACCTGAGTGCTGTTAATCCTTTTTATCCTTGCCCTTTCTATCCTTTGTCGCACAAGTGCACGCGCGCGCACACACACACACACACACACATACACATCCCCAAATTCCTCTCCCAGATAGTTCTTGGCACATTTCTGTTTGGATTGACTGGACTTTGCTGTTTTGGGGGTTTTTTCTTTTTTCCTTGATGTGCTTTAACTGTCTGGTAAGTAGTAGAGTGAACCTTGCCAACAAACTTTGTCGTGCTGTCACTTAATATTAAATCTGGTTTCTATTGATAGCCTTGCCAGTGACTTTTTAAGCTATCAAACACTCATTCATAATATGGCCAGACATTGCTGACTGATGGGAAGTAGAGAATATCTTTGTTTCCCCTTTTGCTTGTGCATGCACAGCCTTTCACTTTTGCTTTTGTAAACTGCCTTATCTCAACATACAAGTTGTTTTCCATCTTATTTTCTTTACCCTGTCCAGCTTAGAAGATGGAGTGATAGAGCAGCTTGATGGCCACTGGGCATCCAGCCAAAGTCAATTCAGCACAGTATCTAAACTCCTATTAATTCTGATAGAAAAAAAAAGGATATTTTAAAACTTGCCCAATTATCTACTCCACCAATATCATCACTTAATTTGTCAGCAAATAATTCAAGCATCCAAAAGGCTAAAATTTTCATGAACAGATGAGTGTCTCCAGAAATATTTAGTTAACAGCAGACCTGCCTTTAATTTCCTACTCTTATTCAGATACAAATGCAACTCCCACCTTCTCCTCCCTCTCCACTGACATTTTTTGAGAATTCATTTTACAATCAGCAACATTTATAAACAGAGATGTTAATCAAAACAATTACAGCACTAAAACAGTCAAGTTACCCTGGGAGGTCACTGTGTTATTGTCCTGGTTCTGGCCAGGACAGGGTTAATTTTTGCAGTAGTCAGAAGAGGACATGGCTATGACCCAGAGTTTATTCTATACCACCACACATCATTGCTAGGGGAAGGGAGTCTCTTCTGAGGAGAGGGGGTTCCTTCCAGTCAATTAAGCATGGTGGAGGAAGCACAGAAGAAGCTCCAGTTCTGAGCTGGAGGGAGCAGTGGGGGTAGCATGGCAGGGATTTCTGTGGTGAGCAATAACATTTCTTTTCTTGTACCCTCTGCATTAATGTAGTTGTTTCTTATCTCATTGCTGCTTTAAGTATATTGTTCTTATCTCAACCCATTATCTTTACCTTTTGTGCCTCCAATTCTCCTCTCCAGCCCACTGCAGGGGGAAGGGGAGGGGGGGAGCAAGAGAACAGCAGTGTGTTTTGGAGTTTCAGTGGAAACATCAAATTGGGCAGTACCCATTACTAAACCACAACAGGTATGTTGATCCTGACTGCACACTAGGTGCCCATCAAAGCTGCTCTATGACTCTTCAGCTGGAGATGGTGGTGGTGGTGAATATAACAAAAGGCTCATGGATCAAGATAAGAACAGGGAGAGATTACTCACCAGTTACCATCATGGGAAAAATAGACTCGACTTGGGGAAATGGCCTGGTTTGAGGGGGAAGTGAGTTTTCCAGGAAGTTGTGGTCAAACCAATCAGGGGTCAGGTTTTATGTTGGCACCTGGAGTGACCACTGAGGGGTTGGACATGCTTCTGAGAACACAAGGGGTTAAAAGCAAGGACTTCCAGAGGGATTTCCTTTTTGGTTCTGGTTTCAGAAGAGAACGCATCCTCTCCTCCTTCCCTGTCCAGCTTACAAGGCTGGGTGGGGGAGGGAAACCATCCAGCCAGGCTGAGGTAGGCCGGTGCCCCGGGGGAGAAGAGAGTGAAAGGGACTGGAGCTGGGCCAGCCCCATCCAGGATGCAAGGGTGGAGAACTGTGGAGGTGCCTTCCATCCCCATGCCCCGCCCCCCCGCAGGGAGAAAAGTGCCCAGCTGTGTGGGGGAGTGCCCGAGCCTGCGGCCCTGCTGGGAGCAAGAGACTTTTAACCTTTTCTTGGCAGAAGAAAACTTTTTCCAGACATTGATTCTCTTGGCTGGTGGTTTGAGAGAAGAGAGAGAGACAGCCTGGGACTGAGATGATAAAGGAAGATGAAAAGAATCCCAGATGGGCAGAGATGAAGAGGAGTGGCTTTTTGGGCTGGACTTTTCTTGCATAATGTTAGCCATAGACTGAACCTGAATCCTCCTGAACATAAGACTGTATCTGGGTGGATGCATTTGGCTCCAAACCAAAGACTTTGTGGCAGTGACTGCCAATGCAGGAGTGGAGAACAGAGAAGAGAGGAAGAGGGTGTGGTGGCGCCCTCTGCCTTCAAGGATGAAGTTCTCTGTTCCTGAAACCCTCGGCCCCAGGGGAGATGGGGGGGGGACTGCTGTCCCAAAAATGAAAAAATGGTTGGTTTTTGGTACTTGGCCAAGCCTCCTTAGAGGAACCCTATATGCAGCTTTGGTCCATGGATGATGGTGATAGCACTGGACATGGAAAGGAGGGTGCCACCATGGCAGACTTCTCCGGGTGGTGCCACGGGTGACATGGGAACACGGGAGGGTGGACCTGTGTTTCCTGTGGGGGGTCTATGGTGGGAGAGAGACTCCTCTCTCCCTGGATGAATGAAATATTGGTTCTTTCTGAGTGATGATGACTTTGATTGGGAACCCAGGGTTTTGGTTTAAGCAAGTAAGATGGAAGGCAACATGTAAGTGCTAAAAGTTGGAGTGTGGAATGGGTGGAAATTGGGGGAGGAGAAGAAATGTTCTGGGAGGTTTTCATTTCTGTTTTTTGTGTGTTTATGGTTTTTTTTCTTTTCTATTTTCTGTTCTTATGTAGTTTAATAAAGTTTTCTGTCTATTTCCAAGTTTTGGGCCTGCTCTGCTCTGTTCTTGACCACATCTCACTGTAGCTCATTAGGAAAAACATACACTCATGGGTGCACTGGCATCTGGCCAGCACCAACCCATGACAGGAAATTAGTTTAATTTATTACCAATCAAATCAGAATAGCATAATGAAAAATAAAACCAAATCTTAAAAACACCTTCTCCCCACCCCTCCCTTCTCCCTGGACTCAGTTCTTGATTTTCTCTACCTCCTCCCCAATAATGGTGCAGTGGGATGGGGAATGAGGGTTGTAGTCAGTTCAACACATGTAGTTTCTGCCACTGTTTTCTCCTAAGGGGGAGGACTCCTCACACACTTATCCTGCTCCAGCATGGGGTCCCTCTCAAGGTAGACAGACCTCTATAAACTGCTGCACTGTGGGTCTCCCACAGTCTCATAGTTCCTGACACCAAACATGCTCCAGCATGAGCTCTCTCTTCACAGGGTCCACAGGTCCTGCCAAGAGCCTGCTCCAGCGTGGGCCCTCCATGGAGTCAGAGCTGCCTTCAAGTGCATCCACATGCTCTGGTGTAGAAGCCTCCATGTGCTGCAGGTCGATATCTGCTCTATAATGGACCTCCATGGGCTGCAGGGGCACAGCTGCCTTACCATGGTCTTCACTGTGGGCTGCAGGGGAATCTCAGCTCTGGCACCTGGAGCACCTCCTCTCTCTCCTTCTTCACTGGCCTTGATGTCTGCAGTTGTTACTCTCACATATTCTTACTCCTCTCTTTGGCTGCGATTGCTTCTCCACAATAACTTCTTTCCCCTTCTTAAATACATTATCCCAGAGGTGCTATCACTGTTGCTGATGAGCTTGGGCTTTGGCCAGAAGCAGGTCCATCTTGGAGCTGGCTGGCATTGGCTCTGTGGGATGTAAGGGAAGCTTCTGGCAGCTATTCACAGAAGCCAACCCTGTAGCTCCCTGTTACCAAAACCTGGACACACAAACCCAGTATGCCCACACTTCTAAAGTTACAGAGGATTTAAAGAAAAAAATTTGCTCCCCTTGCAGGTAAAATGTAGAAGCTCTGTATTAACAACTCTGCAATGATGTACTGTGCCTGGTAATTATGCTGAAATACTTTCCTCTTCTTTTTCTGTTTGTGTATTTAAAGAAAGAAAATGTTGCTACTAAATATGATCTTTAAAAAGATTTCAACATGTGTGTGCTGGTTTTGGCTGGGATAGAGTTAATTTTCTTCTCAATGGTTGGTATGGGGCTATGTTTTGGATTTGTGCTGAACACAGGGTTATTAATATAGAGGTTTTTTTATTGCTGAGCAGGGCTTGCACAGAGCCAAGACTACTTGTACTTTTCTTACTGCCATGCTGGTGAGGAGGCTGAGAGTGCATGGGAATTTGGGAAGAGACAGCCAAAACAGGTGACTCCAACTGACCAAAGGGCTATTTCAGATCAAATGAAGTCATGCTCATTATATAAAGCTGGAGGGAAGAAGGAATGGGGGGACATTCAGAGAGATTGTATTTGTCTTCCTAAGTAACCATTACATGTGATGGGGCCCTGCTCTCCTGGAGATGGCTGAACACCTGCCTGCCCATGGGAAGCAGTGAATTAATTCCTTGTTTTGCTTTGCTTGCATGCACAGCTTTTGCTTTCCTTATTAAACTGTTTTTATCTCAACCCATGAGTTCTCTCATTATTGCTTTTCTGATTCTCTCCCCCATCCCACCAGGGGCTGTGAGTGAGCAGATTTGTGATGCTTAGTTGCTGTAGGGGATTAAACTACAGCAGTCCTTTTTTGTGTTTAATGTGGGGCTCAAAGTGTTCGAGATAACAACAGACTTGATTGGGATGTGCCAGATTAAAGTTATAGCTGTTATGAGACAAGAGGTTAGAAATTAGAGGGTGGTTGATTAGAAACAGATACTTAGATGATGCATATTGGTTAATAATTGCTGTGTTTGCGAATGTACTGTGCTGGCTGCTTGCAAAGAGAAGAGGGTGTACTTGCGAAAGCAACATGAAAGAATGCAAGGATATGTGATAAGGAGAAGGACTGCCTGCAGAAGCAAAACAAAAGAATGCTAAATTTGCAAGGCTACTGAGATAACAAGGCTCCTCTGACCCCTAAAACCAGATTAGACCAGCCTTATGGATTGGACTGTGACCAGGGGATCAGAGAGCATGCACAGGGAGGTGAGGTAAAAAGTTCAACCTTGATGAAGACAACTTACTTTATCCCATATGACCACTGACCACTGGCACAAGACCATCAGAGATAACTGCACAAGTGCAGAAAGACTGGTAAGATAATTAGCATACAAAGCAGGGCTAGGCTGAACTAGGAAATGAATATGCATAGATGTATTGCAAAACTTAATGCATGTGTGACATTTTAGAGGATAAAAGAGAACAGGGAGTGAGCGAGTGATTGTGCATGCCTTTGCAGAGATATCCCACATGCGCCCAGCACTGATTAGATACATACCTACTCTCTAACTAACTCTTAGTTGTGTAGGTTTTTTTCCACGAAACAGTTAATACTGTTTAGCTAGTAATCGGCAGGCTTCTGGGCTTGCAATGGGCTTGCTTGCCTGACTGTCTATTACAGTCTTGTGCTCATTAATGGCCACTTTTTGCTTTCACTGCTTGCTGTAGTGATGTGCTGCTCATCACCTTACTCTGCTGTGCCTGGGAATGTTTTGATAATAGGCATGGAGATGTGCCTGGGCTGGCAAATGGCCAGGGCATTGCTGCTGTATGTGTTGCTGTGATGGATAGGCTGGAACTCCAGTGTGAACTCATGTTGAAGGGACTGTGACCTGTGTATGAGTCCATGTGGGAGCAAATATCCACCTGCAGCCTGTGGAGGACTCCATGCCAGAGCAGGTAGATGCCTTAAGGCTGCTGTGATGCCCATGATGCAGCAGGTTTCCTGGCAGGACTCATGACCCCATGGGGGACCTATGCTGGAGCAGCCTGGTTCTAAAGGACTGTACCGTGTGGAAAGGACCCACACTGGAGCAGTTTGTGAAGAACTGCAGCCTATGGGAAGGACCCACATCAGAGAAGTTCAAGGAGGACTGTCTTGTGTGGGTGGGAAGAGACACAGCTGGGACAGGTGACCCCCAACTGACCAAAGGGACATATTCCAGACCATATGACATCATGCTCAGTATATAAAGTGAGGGGAAGAAGGAGGAATGGGGGGATATTTGGAGTGATGGTGTTTGTCTTCCCAAGTCACCATTATGCCTGATGGGGCCCTGCTCTCCTGGAGATGGCTGAATACCTGGCTGTTCATGGGAAGGAGTGAATCAATTCCTTGTTTTGCTTGTGTATACAGCTTTTGCTTTACCTGTTAAACTGTCTTTATCTCAACCCATGAGTTTTATAGTTTTTTACTCTTAAAATTCTCTCCCCAATCCTGCTGATGAGGGCCTGAGTGAGCAGCTGTGTGGGGCTTGGTGGCTGGCTGAGGTTAAACCACAACAGTGTAACTAAACAATTCAGGAAATTTCAGCTATGAAGGCATAGTGGGGCTGTTAAAATTTAACCTACCAGACATCAATTCTCCCCCTCTACTCTATCCTTGTGAGACCTCACCTGAAGTGCTGCATCCAAGTCTGAGACTCCCAGCATAAGAAAGACACAGACGTGTTGGAGTAGGTCCAGAGGAAGGTCATGAAGATGATCTGAGGGCTGGAGCACATCTTCTGTCAAGACAGGCTGAGAGAGTTGGGGCTGTTTAGCCTGGAGAAGAGAAGGCACCAAGGAGATCTCATTGCGGCCTTCCAGTATTGAAAGGGGACTTATAAAAAAGAGGGTGAGCAATGGGCAGACAGGGACAGGAGATTCAGATTAGATGTTAGGAAGAAATTCTTTATTCAGAGGGTAGTGAGGCACTGGAACAGGTTGCCCAAAGAAGTTGTGGATGTCCCATCCCTGGAAGTGTTCAAGTCTGGATTGGATGGGCCCCTGAGCAACCTGATCTGGTGGGTGGCATCCCTGCCCATGGCAGATGGGGATGGAACTTGATGATCTATAAAGTCCTTCCCAAACCAAACCTTTCCATGATCCTATGATCAAAGGCTGCCTTCCCCAGTAGCCCACAACACGGTAGAGTACTGAACAGGAAGGGCTATTCCTATCCTACAAACATAGCCTTAATCTTTCTGAACCTAACTGTCTCAGGGTCACAGATCACAGTATATTCTGAAAGGGACCCACAAGTATCATCAAGTCCAACTCTTAAGTGAATGGCTCATATGGGAATTGAACCCACAACCTCGTTATTAACACCATGCTCTGACCAACTGAGCTAATCTCAGGGTATAAGCTTCCTCAAACAAAATATCCAAATCTTGTAGCATGAAAACCAAAAGATGCACTGTGCTTTGCTAGAAAGCTTTCACCAGCAGTAAGTTATAGCCTGCCAAAAAGAGAGATGTTACATAGCTCTGGAAGATGGCAAAAGGAATCACTTGCATGGGGACTCAAACAATAATGACATTTCACTAAGATCCAAAGGGACAAAAAAGTCTCTTGAGCTAAAAGCTGCAAGCCCTCACTCAAAATATGTATTTCCCTTCAAAAGGAAAATTCCTCTTTTATTCAAAGTTACAAACCTTCGTTGGCGGTATTTCTCCACACAAAAAACCCACCCAAGAATTCCAGTGTTTCAGCCTTTAAAATAAAAAGCTTGCTTTTTATTATCTAAGGACAATAAAAGATTTGCACCCAGAAAAGCATGTGTTTATTACTATTTATGTTTCACCTTAGCCCTTCAGCTGTTGCAGTTCAAAATGTTTTACTCTTTTCAAACCATCACATGACCAGTAATTCAATCTCTGCTGACATTTTCAATGCACAGAAGCTTCGCATTATACAAAAATGCATGTAGAAAAGCAGCTAGAGAATTAAGACATATCAAACATTCATGCAAAGTTTTGTTTCTGCTGAATACTCACCTCAGAAACAAAAAAAAACCCCAAAATTTATTAAAGGGTAAAATATAGCTTTTTCAGCTGATCTACTTTTGGAAGAAAACTTCCAAAGTGCCATCAGGAGGAAAGCATTAAGCCACTGCCAAGTAAGTTTGCCAAAATATGTTTGACAGCATCCTATCTATGGATTGATGGAAATGAAAATTCACAGAATCACAGAATGATTTGGGTTGGAAGGGACCTCTGGAGATCATGTGGTCTAACCCTCCACTAAAGCAGATTCACCTAGAACGCATGGCACAGGATTGCATCCAGGTGGGTTTTGAATATCTCCAGTGAGGAAGACTCCACAACCTCCCTGGGCAATCTGTTCTAGTGTGTGGCCACTCACACAGTAAAGTTCTTCTGCATGTTCAGGTGGAACTTCATATTATTACAATGTTGTATTTGCCAGCACAAGTATATACACTTCAGACATCCTTCTGAGTTTTGTCACAGAAAATAAATACTTTAAAACAAAAGAACCTTCTAACTGGAAGGCACTAAGGAGGAGAAATGACAGTGGAATCCAGGGAAGCAGCAGCAGGTTAGCTTTCAGTTACTCAAGTCAAAAGCAAGTTTTGAAATAGAAAGTTCTACTAATTCAACAGCATAAGCAGCAAATAGACTGCACTAAATAAGCATCATCAATAGCATTTCACAAATTTAATTAATTTCTACTGTCATCCTATTAAAAAGCATCTTCCTCAATCTACCCAAATCTGAAGCTGTACTATCAAAGACAATGACCAAAATTAGCAAAACCCAATCAGAACAAGCAGTCACGTAAAATGCTGGGGAGGGATGGGGAAGAGAAAATTTGCACTGAAATTTCACATTGCTGTGACTCAAAAAAAATTTAAAAAAAATTCAAAATCCTAAAGTGTAAAAAGAAAAGGAAAAAAACCCTCATTCAAAGGGAGCTGCATCCATTTCTTAGTCAAAAACACAGCAAGCTACTATGAAGTGAACTTTAACTGAAAACATACTTTGAATGATTCTGTCTCATTAAACTTTTTAACTATGTCTTTGTCCTGGTTGCAGATGGGATAGAGGTAATTTTCTTCTCAGTAGCTGGTACAGCACTGTGTTTTGGACTCAGTATAGGAATAATGCTGATAACACACGGATGTTTTGGTTGTTGTTAAGCAGTGCTTACCCTGAGTCAAGGGCTTTTCAGTGTCTCATGCTCCGCTAGGGAGGAGCTGCACAAGAAGCTGTGAGGGAGCACAGCTGAGACAGCCAATCTAAACTGGCCAAAGAGATATTCCATACCATAGAATGTTGTGCTCAGTATTTAAACTGGACGGAGTTGGCCAAGAACCACTGCTGCTCGGGGACAGGCTGGGCATTGGTCAGCAGGTGGTGAGCAATTGTACTGAACATCACTTGTTTCTCTTGAGTTTTATTCCTCTCCCTCTCTCCTTTTAACTACAATTACTATTACTATTACTATTACTATTACTATTACTATTACTATTACTATTACTATTACTATTACGGTTGAAATTATGCAACTATTCTTATCTCAACCCACAAGATTTACTTTTTTTCCTTGTTCTCCTCCTCACCAGGGGGTGGGTGGATGCATATGTGTGGGTGAGCGGCTGTGTGGTACTTAGCTGCTGATTGGAGTTAAACCACAACAGTAATTTTTGGAATCCAACATGAAGCAGGAAGCATTGAGATAATGACAGATCTGACCAGAGTGTGTTAAAACTGTTATAAGCATTTATTCTAGTAGTTTAATAGCTGCTGGTCACAATTTTGTTTTGTTTCCCCTCTGCATTCCTGTGCATGTTCCTGCATGCGTGCTCACAGGTGCTCTTGGTGTGTCTTCTCTGTGTTGATGTTTATCCTCCATGGGGCCAAGGCTAAGGTTATCATTGCCTTGTTCTTTACAATAAGTGACTTATGATATGATAGATTCACTGCTCATGAACCTAATCTGATATGTGTACTCAGCATTGCTGTTGCCTCTGTACTTCAGGAACTATTTAGTGGGAACTATTAGTAATTACACTTTTTGTCTTTTTTTCCTTGGAGAGACAACTTATGGGAGAACCATCTTTCAATTTTCTTTCTTTCTTTCTTTCTTTCTTTCTTTCTTTCTTTCTTTCTTTCTTTCTTTCTTTCTTTCTTTCTTTCTTTCTTTCTTTCTTTCTTTCTTTCTTTCTTTCTTTCTTTCTTTCTTTTTCTCTCTTTCTCTTTCTCTTTCTCTTTCTCTTTCTCTCTTTCTCCTCTTTCTCTTTCTCTTTCTCTTTCTCTTTCTCTTTCTCTTTCTCTTTCTCTTTCTCTTTCTCTTTCTCTTTCTCTTTCTCTCTCTCTATTCTTTACACATATATTTGTGGCTCTGTAGCCTATTATTATATTTGTAGCTAGTCCTAGTACTTTTCCCCATCTTTTCGCTATCCTGATAGGCAGAAAGACAAAACACATTCCAAAGGCTCCAAGCCCTGGGGGGTACAAAGCTCCTATCCTATCTTGATTCTCCCTGGGAGCCAAGGCTGAAAACAGCTCTTCAAAACACATTTAGTCTCTATCTAAAGGGGGGGGGGGAGGAGCAGGCAGGATTCAGAGACAATTGTACTGGGAAGAATTACTTCATCACTTGTGTTCCTAATTGGGGATTTTTTTGTCAAATATGCTAATTTGCTAAACTTGTAAAATTGTATGCACCCCATGTAGGGGCGGGCATTTTGGGTATTTTCCATATCTGCCCCTTGGAGGCCTCCAGTAATGACCAATCTTTATATTACCTCCTATACAATATTATCTCAAAAGTGTGTTGTTTCATTTCTAGGTTTTTTAAGGCCTTCCTTCCTTCCTTCCTTCCTTCCTTCCTTCCTTCCTTCCTTCCTTCCTTCCTTCCTTCCTTCCTTCCTTCCTTCCTTCCTTCCTTCCTTCCTTCCTTCCTTCCTTCCTTCCTTCCTTCCTTCCTTCCTTCCTTCCTTCCTTCCTTCCTTCCTTCCTTCCTTCCTTCCTTCCTTCCTTTTGAATACCCTTGAAACCATCCTATCCCTTTTGGTAGGAATCAGCATGTTGCTGCATGTGATTCAGGTCTTGGTTAGGGTTAAGGAACCATCTGTGGTCACCCCAACCCCCATGACAAGCACTGCAGCTCAAAGGAGGAGGAGAAGGACTCAAACTCCAGCAACAGGCACTGCAGCTACTCAAACCCCAGCGATAGTGGCCATTCAAACTCTGGAGACAGATGCTGCAGCTACTTTCATCCCCACTACAAGCACTGCGGCAACTCAAATTACGGTGTCAAGAACTGTGGCTACTCATATTCCAGCTACTTCAATCCCTGCAACAAGCATTGTGGCAACTCAAACCCTGGTGACAAGCACTAAAAACACTCAGACCCCGGCAAAGGGTAATGGAGCTGAACCAGTGGACAAACTCATGCTGGTATCAGTCTCCCCTACACACAAGAAGAAATGGACAATGAAAGGCATCTTGTTTAGTAAAGGAGGATGAAGCAAGGCCATCACAGGAACAGGAGGAAGAAGCAGAACAAGACCAAGATGTAACCACTTGATCCTTATCCTTGATCAAGCTGCAGGAGATAAAAACATATTTCAGCCATCATACAGGTGAGCCCATTATCACCTGGTTGCTCCAGTGCTGGGGTAACAGGGCTAGCAGTTTGGAATTAGAGGATTGAGAAGCCAAGCACCTGGGATTACATTCTAGAGAAGCAGGCATTGAAAAGGCAATTGGAAGAGGGACATGAGTCCTTAACCTCTGGAGGCGACTCCTGTCAAGTGTGAAGGAAAGGTATTCGTTCAAGGAAGATGCTTTATGTCACCCAGACAAGTGGACTGCAATAAAGGTATCCAGTACCTGAGGGAATTAGCTGTGCTAGAGATGGTATATTTTGACTGGAACAACAGCAGTCACCCACAGACACAGACCAACTCCAATGCCTACTACCCATGTGGCGTAAAGTTGTAAGGAGTCAACTATTGTCACATGCACCCACTGGTATTAATAAGCTGAAAAGACAATGCACGACCAACAATGGATGAAGTGGCTCACCAACTCTGGGAATATGAAGACAATCTCTCTTACTGTCTCAGCTGTGGAGAAACTGTCCAAGGAGTTCCAGCAATTCAAAGAGGATATGTGCTACTCCCCACCTGTACAGACCCACATCTCAGCTATTAACAGAAAGCGTCCTTTCACTCAATGAGGAAGAATATAGAAGGTAAACACATTGGGGTACCCTGTAGTTTTACTTTCACGACCATGGACAAGACATGAGGAAGTGGGATGGAAAACCTACCTCAACCCTAGAGGCAGAGATACATGAATTGGAGGGAAAAACAATCAGAAATGGGAGTTCTTCCAGGAAAATTCCCACTCCAGTCTCCAGTGGGCAGTTTTCCAGGCAGAGCGGAAGGGATGATTTTACTTCCAATTCTATGGAAAGGAATTCTAATCTGTTTCTACAAGAAGTAAGTGGAGACTCATATGACCCAGACTGGAGGGGTCCTGTCACCAGCCAGGTGGAGAAAAGGGACACCTGGGTTTACTGGACTATGTGGATCTGATGGCCTGGCACAGCAGCACCACAGGAGTACCAGGCTTTAGTAGACACTGGTGCACAGTGTACCCTAATGACATCAAGCTATGCAAGGGCAGAACCCATTTGTCTTCCTGAAGTGACAGTGGGATCCCAACAGCTGACTGTATTGGAGGTTCAGATTAGCGTGACTGGGAATGAGCAACAAAAACACCCTATTGTGACTGGCCCAGAGACTCTGTGCATCCTTGGCATAGACTATCTCAGAAGGTATTTCAAGGACCCAAAAGAGTATAAGTGAGCTTTTGGTATAGTTGTCCTGAAGACAGAGGAAATTAAACAGTTGTCTACCTTGCCCGGTCTCTCGGACGACCCTTCTGCTGTGGGGTTGCTGAAGGTTGAAGAACACTGATGCCTTAGTTTTTAGCTTTCATGTTTTTCAGATTCTGTGCTGCCTAGGTGTGTAGTTCTGACTCTCATATTAAGTACTAGTAAGCTCTCTTCACAGAATAGGTAGAAAAAACAATCCTTTTCCAGATGGAGACCAAGGACAACTGTTACAAGTTTTCAGGCCCAAAAAAGCATAAACAATGGAGGGCTGAGTGGAGAGAACAAGAAGAATAGGACTTCATAACCTGAATCTATAACTGGACAATTAACCCCAATATGAAAATGGACAAAAACTTATAGAAGTGTGAGACCTCATGACCGGTCATCCATTTTGTGACCATTTTGGGTCCAACTTGGGTGTAGCCCTGGCCAGGCTCTTGTTCTGCCCAAGGTGTACCCTTTTTAGGCCTTTTGATAAATAACTATTCTCTTAGCTCTGTCTTGTCTTTGTTCCAGGTCAGCCTGGTGCCAATTGCTACCATTATGGTGCACCAATGGCAATATCACACCAACCAAGGCTCCATGATTCCCACCCATAAGTTGATTTGCCAACTGGAGAGCCAAGGAGTGATGACCAGCACCCACTCACCTTTTACTAGTCCCATATAGCCAGTGCAAAAGTCTAACAGAGAATGAAAGCTGACAGTAGACTATTGTGGCCTGAATGAAGCCATGTTGCCTCTGAGTGCTGCCATAACAGACATGCTAGAACTTCAATAAAAGTAAAAGGCAGCCCAGTGGTGCCACAAGTGATATTGCCAGTTTGCTTTTCTAAATCCATCTGGCAGTAGAGTGCAGGCCTTCGTTTTCTTTCACTTGGAATCAAGTGCCCCAGGGGCAGCAACAAAGCCCCACTATTTTCCATGTACTGATCCAGATCGCACTGGAACAGGGTGAAGCTCCAGAAAACCTGCATACATTGATGACATCACTGTTTGCGGCAATACAGCAGAAGAACTTTTTGAGAGAGGGAAGAAAATAGTCCAAATCCTTCTGAAAGTCCTTTTTTTTTTTGATAAGACAAAGTAAGGTCAATGGATCTGCATAGAAGATACAGTTTTTAAAAATAAAAAGGCAAGGTGGACATTGTCAGATACCAATAGATGTGAATAATAAGATAACAGTGATAACTCCACCAATTAGTAATAAAGAACCACAAAGTTTCTTTAGGTGTTGTGGGATTTTGGAGAATGCACATTCCAAATGACAGTCTGATTATCAGCCCTAACTATCAAGTGACCTGGAAGAAGAATGATTTCCAATGGGACCCTGAGCTTTGAACAAATCAAGCAGGAAGTAGTTCATGCAGTAGCCCTCAGGCCAGACAGTTCTCAATCCACCTCACTGTCCACTCATTCAACCCACACTTCCCGAGTTTGCCTATGAGGATGTTGCAAGGGACAGTGTTAAAAGCCTTGCTGAAGTCCAGGTAGACAATATCCACTGCTCTCCCCTCATCCATTCAGGTACTTGTTTCATCATAGAAGGCAGTCAGGTTGGTCAAAAATGACTTACCTTCAGTGAACCCATGCTGACTATACCTGATCACCTTCTTGTCCTCCATGTGGATAGAGATGGCCTCCAGAATGAAGTGCACCATCACCTTTCTAGGGATTGAGGTGAGGCTGACTGGCCAGTAGTTCCCTGTGTTCTCCTTCTTGCCCTTTTTGAAGACTGGGATGACGTGCTTTCTTCCAGTCCTCAGGCACTTCTGATCACCATAGGCTTTCAAAGATGATCATGGGCAGCCTCACTATGAGCACTATGCCAGTGCTCTCAGCACTCATGGATACATCACATCAGGGCCCACAGGCTTGTGGATGTCAAGTTTGCCTAGGTATTCTCTGACCCAATCCTCCTTGACCAAGGGCAGTTCTTCCTTTCTAACACA
Organism: Prinia subflava; assembly: GCF_021018805.1. NCBI lineage: Eukaryota > Metazoa > Chordata > Aves > Passeriformes > Cisticolidae > Prinia > Prinia subflava. Next base: position 965,421 of record NW_026960606.1, read on the forward strand.
CCTTTACCCTGTTCTCCTGGGTCAGACATCCCTGAAGACTGGTCTTATCAGTGATGACCAATGTAAAGAAGGCATTCAGTAACTCTGCCTTCTCTGTATCCTCCAGGGTTACACCAGGGTCTCCCCTCCATTTACTAATGGGCCCACATTATCCTGTTTTCCTTTTGTTATTGATGTATTTGAAACAGCCCTATTTCTTGTCCTTGACATCCTTGGCCAGGTTTAATTCTAGACATGCCTTTGCCTTTCTCTTCTCATTTCTTCTTTGACAACCTCTATATTCATTCCAAGTGACCTGACCCTGCTTCTACCTCCTGTGTGTTTCCTACCTGTGCTTGAGTAATGACAGGAGTTTTTTATTCATCCATGAAGGTCTCTTGTCCCCTGTGCCCAATTTCTTGCTCATCCTCGGGATGCATTGCTCTTGAGCCTGGAGGAAATGATTCTTGAATATCAACCCCAACTCTTGGACCCCTCTTCCCTGTGGGGTCTTTTCCCATGGGATTCTTCCAAGAAGATCCCTGAAGAGGCTCAAGTTAGCTCTCAAGAAGTCCAGGGTTGTAATCTTACTTGGTGTCCTGCTTCCTCCTTGCCTGATAGTGAACTCCACAATCTCATGGTCACTAGAGCCAAGGCTGCCCCCAACCTTCACATCTCCAATAAAGCCTTCCCTGTTTGTTAGTTTAAGGTCAAGCAGCACACCATTCCTTGTGGGATCCTCTACTACCTGTGACAGGAAGTTGTCATCAATGCTTTCCAGGAACCTCCTGGACTGTTTGTGCTTTGCTGTGTTGCTTCTCCAGCAGATGTCAGGGTAGTTCAAGTCCCCCACAAGAACCAGGGCCTGAAACTGTGAGGCTGCTTCTAGTTGCCTGTAGAAGGCCTCATCCACTTCCTCCTCCTGCTCAGGCAGCCTGTAGCACACACCCACAACAGTGTCACCCTTACTAGTCTGCCCTTTTATCCTAACCCATAAGCTCTCGACCTGCTTGTCATCCACCCCAAGACAGACCTCCATACATTCCAAGCGTAGCTTCACAAAGAGGGCAACTTCACCACCGCACCTTCCTGATGTGTCTCTCCTGAACAGCATGTAGCCCTTCATGACAATATTCCAGTTGTGAGCTATCCCACCATGTCTCTGTAATCGCAATGAGTTCAAAGCCCTGTGACTGCACACAGATCTCTAGTTCTTCCTGTTGGCTCCCCATCCTGTGTGCATTGGTGTACAGGCACTTCATAGAGGTATTTTAATGTGCGTTAATATCCTAGTGGGAGTGCAAGGGGATGCCCCATAGTCCTGTCTTGCGATTGTCTTTGGCTGCTTTTGCTAGCTGAAGGTATTCGCTCTTAAGCCTCCTTTTGCTACTTGGGTGTTTGCTATAATGCTCCTCTTTCCCCACCTTTTCTAGTTTAAAACTTGCCTGACCAGGTTGGCCATTCTATTGGCAGACATGTTGATCCCAGAACCATATTCACACTGAATCTGAAGAGAATATAACCCAGAAAGCAATTAAATTTTAAAAGAGGCTATTTTTATTCATTTAGGACCAAAAGATTAATGACTTGTCACCCTCAAAAGATATTTCTATGGAAGTTTTATCTTTTTTTTTTTTTTTTTTTTTTCCCCTTATTTAAAGGATCTGTGATGACATCATGGAATCCTTACAGCTCTGGTGCTTCTGGCTGTACCTCATACCTGCATGGCACTTCCAAATGGGGCAGACAAGTCACAATCTTCTTCAGAATCTGACTGGGCTTAAGATAAGCAGGATGGGCAGGAGCTCTGATGGTGGAAGACACACTACTTCCCAAAATCCTCCAACCTCAGAAGTTCAAAATCTAAAGGCTACTTTTTTGCACCCTCTTCACCAGCTCATTCACAGTGCTGAAAGCAAAATCCAAAAGCAGATTTTTTACTGTTGCAGGGAGACATTATTTTTCAGTTAAATGACAGCTTTGCCTTTATACCGTAGGGCCTGGTATGATGGATGAAGATGAAGAAGGGCATGGAAGAGGCAGGGAGGCTACAGGACCTCGGCAGGGTGGGGGGCATGGGTAGAAGAGAGTATTTCAAGGCAGCCTGCTTGCCTGGCCCTCACCTGAATTGCCCATCCTGATGTCAGCTAGCAGCAGAGGCAGCATTCCTGAACAGTTGAGACAAACTGACTGGTGGGAAAATAAGAAAACCCTCAGATGTAGTGAAGAAAGTAAAGGCTTGGTCAGGAGCCAGACTGTAATGCACTTCCAGTTTACTTAGCAGCTTGCATAATGTCTCAGCCCCTTCTACCTTTAAAACTTTAGTCACACACACCCCTACGCACACCTTGAAATTTGGCTTACAACTGCAGCACTTTCTTGTTACCCCCTCCCATAGTGCTGGGCTGGCAACTCTGCATTAGAAACACCAGAAAACAAAGTCATAGACTGCAGCAATCACAGAAGTTACTGTCACATTTACTTAAAACTGTGTTAGAAAAAGAGGAACTAACCTGAAATACTGCAAAGGAGATACAAATTCAGCAGTAACATTCACAGACAAAAAAAGTACTGTCATTTCCTCTAGTTCTGCATGAGTATATGTGTTGACAGACAGTTGGATGAAGATACTGCATTTTCAGCAGCTCTGATTGTAATCAAATTTGCATATGCGGTTTTTAAACATGAATCCTGAAAGTGCCACTAGTCACAAATTCATCCATACAAGCCTAAGAGCTGTGGTTTCATCTGGAAGAGAGTTCATTTTCTTCTTTTGATTCTCCTCCCCATTCCACCAGAGTGGGGTTGGTGAGAAAGCAGCTGCATGGTGTTTAGTTGCCACTTGGGCTTAAACCACGACACTGCTTGAGCTGGCAGTACCTCAGTGCCCTGCCTGTCTGAACTACCTTGCCATGGTTACTTGCTCTCCCTGGGGGTGGTTTATCAACGGGTGGTGTAGGTGATCAGGGATATGCGATCGGAAGATTTCGCGCTGTACGGGTAGATAGAGCCCCTCCCCCTCAAATAATCAATGCTGTTTAACCCCCTCAGTTACCTAGTGATGTAAGCAGATGGAAACGACATCCTAAACCTAAGCTATTTAACTCCCATACCGCCTGCTAATAAACACCATTTGCCGTCCACCACACTGGTGTCAGCGAGCCGATGGCCCGAGCAGCCTGGGGGTGGTCCCCATGCTGTTCCTGAGCCAGGTCGTCACGCCTCAGAGAAGGCAGCAAAGTGGTGCCGAAACCCGGGAGATCACTCGGGTAACGGGAATCACCTGGACGAGTGAACAGCGGCCAAAGCGGCAAGGCCAGCTTGGCGGGGAGGAGGCTCCCGGACCAGCGAACGAGAATGGAAGCTCTCAAGAAGGTCGCATCTCAGATTCATAAGCAATGGGGTATTGATTGTAAACCAAAAGACCTTAATCTCGCTGTCACGAGGCTTTTGGAAATGGGGGTCATTGACAGAACGGTCGATATACTCCACCCAGAAATATGGGATAGATGTACTAAGGCTTTAGCTGAGGAGACCATGTCCTCAGGGTCGGGGAAAAACCTTAAAGCGTGGGGAAAAGTCTTGCAGGCTTTGCAAAAGGCCTTCCAGGAGCAAGAGACCTGGAAAGCCTCCCAAAACTGTCTGCTGGCCACACCGCAGCTGGGGGTGGGGGCATCTAAGCAGACTGAGGGCGAGAGCAATTCTGCCAGAAGCAAAAGCTTGCAAGAGCGAGAGCCCTCCCCAGAGCCCCTGAACCCAGGCCCGTCTGAAGAGGGGCAGGCACAAGCACGGTCGCTCTGAGACGAGCTAGCGGAGGAAGCCAGAAATGCTGCAGTCAATTCGGAGAGCGAGGTGGGGGGGAGCAGACCTCCACCCTATTCAGCACGATATAGCGCTGGGCAGCAGAGGTAGGAGTGGGGGACAGACTCAGCCATCGAGAACAAAGAGAGTCTGTTAAATGTTGCAAACTCACGTGAGTGGGGAAGAGAGGAGACCACACCGCGAGAACAAAGGAGGTCGGTTAGAAGTTTCAAACGTGCGCGAACCAAGAGGGGAGGAGAGTCCAGCAGGGGGGCAGAAGGCCAACCAGAGGGCTCACCTGAAAGCATACCCTTACACGGCAAGAGCCTCCCCTAGCAGGAGGTGGGGCGAGCCCAGGGGGAAGGAGCAGTCTGCCCACAGGAGGAGTGGGCGGGGTCGGGGCCAGACAAAAAGGTATTGGAGCCCGGAAGTGCTGAGTCACTCCACATCCGACACTGACTGACACAAGCGGCTCAGATGAGCTGTCAGAAACTGACACGGACTCCGAAAGAGAGGGAGCGGGTCGAGAGTGGTTTAAAGCAAAGTCAAATAAAGCCTCAGCCTACACCGAGAGGGAATTGAAATAAGAACCCATCCAGCTTACAGACTGGAGGAAAATCAAGATAGCATGTGCCGACCGGGCTCCATCAGCCAAGCTGGCATTCCCGGTCCAAACTGGGGGTCAAGGGGAGAACCCAAGGATTTATTCACCGGTAAATCCCAAGGATGTGCAGGCAATTATTAAGGCAATCGCAGACAACGGTATTAACTCTGCCATGGTCTCCAACCTCATTGATGGGATTTTTGGGGGGGATGACATGCTCCCATTTGATATTAAACAAACCTGCAGACTGATTTTTGACGGGGCAGGGATTATTGTTTTTAAACAAATATGGGAGGACAATTGCACAAAGCAGCTGGCTTTAGTGACAGGGGCAGATCACCCGCTGCACGGCTCTAGCCTGCAACGGTTGATGGGCACGGACTCAGAGATGATCACGCCACAAGCTCAAGCCGAGAAATTATGGGCCCATAAAGTTATAGCAATTACTCGTGCTGCCAGAGACGCTATTCGCACTGCTTCCGGGGTTATTGCCAGACCATCCCCATGGTCCACAAAAAGGCAAGGTGAGGCCGAAAGCTTTACACAATTCGTAGACCGCCTCCAGGTGTTAGCGTAGGAAAACATATAACCACACGAAGGCGATCATGTGCGGTTCTTTATTTGAGCGCACGGGATACGGGCATGCAATGCCCAAATCTTGTGCCCAAGAATACAGAGTTGATTTGTGATTTTTTTTCTGTCCATGTGCTATCACTCATTGCCCATACAAACGGTCCTGGACTTCGAATTGTGCTCCTGCTGCATCCTACAATAATCTTGGAATCTATTTTGCTTTGTTTGTGTCTAATTTTCTTGCAGGCACAACCGATTCGTAAGGCCTCTGCCAATGGTGACCACTGTGTTATTTTTAGATTATCAGAGGTGCATTCATAAATTTTATTACATACTCACAACCTTGCTTTATTTGCCTCTTTCTGACTGCTAGTACCAGTACTCGTCACTGTGGGATCTGTCTCATTTTCAGAGCCTTTCCATTTAATGCACCAGGGTGTGCTTGTCATATATTGGAATTTCTGGAGGATACTCATAGACTATGCACTGTCCCAGGTTTCCAGTCTTTTCTAATCCTTTTCTTCACATTTCTACACCACAATGCTCTCTGTAGCATTGTCCTTGATCTTTTGATAGTGTAGAAACTAACATTCCTATTTGGAAGGTCTTGGTCTTTAACTCACTACTCTATGATTTGTCTTAATTTGCTGTTACTAAGAGCTCAGTCTGATTTTCTTATAGGTTGCATATAGGAACGCTCTGTTATCTTCTAGTACTCTTTAACCACTACCTTTGACTCTGGTACTTGTTTACATTTGATTGTTTTATTCCTTCTTATTTCATGTAATTTTGACGTTATTATTCCTCAGCTTACTGGGTCCCCTGCTGCCTTTGGTATTGGCAGACAGGCCGTTATTCTACTGGTATTGTGCATTTTGGCAAAGTATCTGACTAATCTAATCATTACATTCTCAGCCCGAATTGCATTAGAAATTTCTATTACTTGTGTCTTTGCTTGTGGTTAGTTGACCCTTCTGTATTCAATATCCCAAAGTAACAGCAATCTCTACTGGTGACTTTAGTATCCATGAAATTCACATTACCCACAAGAAGAGCATGAGCACAGTTACCGATACCATTTGAACAGTTATAGACGTTTCAGCCTCAGCTTTGTCGGTCCTATAGTTTCTACAGCCCACGATTGGACTCCACGAGGGACCTTCTTCATGCACGTGTGGTGTATCCAGGGTTCTACTCCAGCTACTTAGACTGCTGTTAAGGTGGTTAGCAGTACCTGATGGGGACCAGTCCACTTCTCTTTTAGTGGTTCTTCGTTCTAGGCTTTGATGTATACTTCATCTCCTGGTTCGATATTGTGGACTGGATTCTCCAGGGCCAGTGGTCTGTTCCACACTAGCTAGAGTTTTCCCGAGGGACAGAACACAGTTATACACATCTTGTTTCCCTGTGACATGAACATTTGGATTGGGGTTAGGAGATTCATATGGTTTCCCATACAATATTTCATAAGGACTAACTGAAATTCCACTCCTAGGCTTTATCTGAATTCTCAGCAATGCTATTGGTAAAGCCTGTGGCCACTGCAGTTTGGCTTCCTGGCATATTTTACTGATCTGCCTCTTCAGTGTCTGGTTCATTCTCTCTACTTGCCCACTTCACTGGGGTCTCCATGGTGTTTGGAGGTCCTAAGATATTCCCAGTAACTTGCTCACCCCTTGTACCACAGTGGCTATGAAGTGTGGGCTTCTGTCTGATGATATCCCTAGGGGCACCCCAAACCTGGGAATGATCTCCTGTAATAACCACTTAACTGTTTCCTTTGCTTGGTTTGTGCGACAGGGAAGGGCTTCTGGCTATCCAGAAAACATGTCAACCCCTACTAACAGGTATTTGTATCTCCGAGTTCTTGTCAATTCTGCAAAATCTACTTGCCAATAGTCTTCTGGTTCTATTCCTACTCGAATCCTGCCTAACTGTGCCTGTCGTCTAGCTACGGGATTGTTTTTCAGGCAGATTTCACATTTAGACATTACTGACTTGGCCATTGTTTGCATCTGTACTGAGATTAGGTGTTGTCTCAACCACTTTACCAACGCCTCTGCACCCCAGTGACACTCATTATGTTTTACCTGTAAAATTTCTCTCATTACCAAAGGAGGTACCACTATTTGCCCTTGTGCGGTTACATACTACCCTTCTGCGTTCTTCTGTGCCTTCAGCAGTTGTACTAGTCTCTCATCTTCTATTGGATATTTTGGCTTAGGAGGCAAATTAAATTGAGAGATATTAAGTCTTGATGGTATCAACGCCATTGTTTTCTGCACCTCTCGTGCTACCTGACGGGCTGCCCAATCTGCTCTTCGATTTCCTTCACAAATTTTGGAGTTGCCTGATTGATGTGCTTTGCAGTGCATAACTGTTACCTGTTCAGGTTTTTGGACTGCATCTATCAATTGTAGGACCGCATCTTGATGTTTAATATGTGTACCTTGGGAAGACAGCAGTCCTCTTTCTTTCCATAAAGCTCCATGTACGTGCACTATTCCAAAGGCATATTTGGAGTCAGTCCATATATTTACTATCTTCTCCTCACTCAGCTCTAGTGCTCTGGTTAATGCGATTAGTTCTGCCCTTTGTGCAGACGTGTTAGGTGGTAGTGCTTTTGTCTCTACTACTACATCAATTGTAGTTACCGCATATCCTGCGTATCTGGTTCCGTTCTCCATGAAGCTGCTTCCATCTGTAAAGAGTTCCCATTCTGGTTGCTCTAGGGGGACATCCTTCAGATCTGTTCTTGCTGAATAAGTGTGCTTGATTACTTCTAGACAGTCATGCTCTAATGGACCTTTCTCAGCTGTGGCACCTAGAAATAGAGCTGGATTCAAGAGGTTAGTTGTTTTTAGTGCAACGTCATCCTGCTCAGTCAGGGTTACCTGAAATTTCATCAACCGGCTTGGAGAGAGCCAATGGCCCTCTTTTTGTTCCAGGACTGTAGTTACCATGTGTGGCACATAGACATCTATGTGTCTTCCCATCGTGAGCTTCCTGGCTTCCTGTATCAGCAGCACGGTAGCTGCCACTGCCCGCAGACATGAAGGCCATCCGGCACTTACGTTGTCGAGTTGTTTGGAAAAGTAACCCCCGGCCTTTTCCAGCTTCCCAGTCGTTGGGTCAGGACTCCCAGTGCCAGTCGCTGCCTTTCATGCACGTACAGCTGAAAGTCTTTAGACAGATCAGGTAACCCCAAAGCAGGAGCAGTTGTCAGTGCTTCCTTTAACTTCTGGAAGTCCTCTTTCTGTGGTTTGCCTCAGATGAACGGCTGTGCCTTCTGAGCCTCGTACAAGGGTTTTGCAATCAGTCCATAGTCCATGATCCACAGGCGACACCACCCTGTCATTCCAAGGAAGATCTGCAGCTTGTGTAGATTCTGGGGCTCTGGAATAGCACAGATAGCTTGAATACGATTAGTACCCAGTTTTCTCTGCCCTTGTGAGATTTCACATCCTAGGTAAATCACAGTCTGTTGGGCAATCTGTGCCTTTTCTCTGGAAACCTTATACCCTCCCATTCCTAATGAATTTAAAATCTCAATGGTTACCTTTATGCAGGTCATTTCTTCCTCTGTTGCAATCAAAATGTCATCTACATACTGGAGTAATAGATATTGGTCTCTCGGTACTTGCCCTTCTCTGGTCCAGATTTCCAGTTCCTTTGCCAGTTGACTCCCAAATAAAGTGGGAGAGCTCTTGTACCCCATTAGAAGTCGGGTCCAGGTGAGCTGGGTTTTTCTTCCATTTTCTGGATGTTCCCACTCAAAGGCAAATAGTTTCTTACTTTCTTGGTCAAGGGGTATGCAGAAGAAGGCATCTTTTAAGTCAATTACAGTAAACCATTTATATATCTCTTTTACGGATGCTAACAATGTATAAGGATTGGCAACCACTGGATGAATGTCTTTGGTTATTTCATTTATGCCTCTTAAATCCTCTACAAGTCTATACTCACTATTGGGTTTCTTTACTGGGAATATTGGGGTGTTGTATTCTGATTCACATTCCTCTAGAATTCGATATTTTAAAAATTTATTAATGGTCTTTGCTATTCCCTGTTGTGCTTCTGGTTTTATAGGGTATTGTTTGATTCGTACAGCCTTTGCTCCTTCTTTTAACTCTACATGTACCGGTTGTGCTAACTTAGATTTTCCAGGTACATCTGTTTCCCAGACAGAGGGAATTACTGCATCTTCTACTTCCTTAGGAATATTAGAAATTGGTTTTTCTTTTATCATCAAAATCCTTCCTGCCTTAGACTCAGGTATTTTCATTACGAGTTCACCATTCTCAAAAGTAATTACTGCTTCCAGTGCTGCCAGTAGATCGCGCCCTAAGACCAGAGTTGGGCAATCTGGCATGTATAAGAATTCATGGGTCAAGATCTTATCTTCAAAGCTCAATTCTAGGGGTTGCAGGAATGGCCGTATCTCCTCCTTCCCTGTGGCTCTGACGACTGCTGCTGACTTGTTCTCGATTTGCCCCTCAAGATAATTTAACACAGAATGTGTTGCTCCCGTGTCAATGAGATAGTCTACGTCTTTTCCTTCTAAATGCAAAGTCACCATGGGCTCTCTTGATCCTGGCTCCCTCTCATGTAAGACCATGACCCTGGCTACACCATCCAGCTGATGCTCGCTACTTTGATTAAACATGCTGTCTAACTGAGGCTGACCATTCTGGCTAAACCGGTTTGGACACTCCCTTTTCCAGTGTCTCTCCATCTGACAATATGCACACTGATTCAGACCTAATGTACCATGACCAGAACCTCTGCCAAAGCCACCTCTATTAACGCCACGACTACCTCTACCACGTCCCCGCCCCTGTCTCTGTAAAACTGCCAAAAGGCTTTGCTCCTGTTTCTTGACAATTTCTCTGTCCCTGTTATTATAAACTTTCCAGGCAACCTCTAGGAGTTTATCTAAGTTTCTTAACTCTTCACCTTCCAGTTTCTGTAGCTTTTTCTTAATATCTTCCTGTGCCTGACTCAGAAAAATAAAGGCAAGCTGAGTTCTTCTTTGCTCACTGTCTACTTGAAGATTAGTATATCTTCTATCTGCTTTCTTAAGTCTTTCTAGAAAGGCAGTGGGAGATTCTTTCTTTTCCTGTCGAATTTCATACAACTTAGACCAGTTCATGCTCTTAGGTATTGCCTGTTGAACACCGATTGAAATCCACTCTTGATATCTCTTTAGCCTTAGCATATCTGCTCCAGATGGGTCGTTAGCATCCCACTCTGGATCTGCAGTGGGAAAATTATAATCCAGTGTCCCTGCCACCAAACCATTTTGTATGTCTTCTCTAGCTCTGCCCGAAGTACCATGTCCGTCTCTGTCTCATCCATCAGAGTGTCTAATATCACATGAATATCTTCCCAATCAGGGTTCTGAGTTTTCATTATCATCTTAACTAGGCGAGCTACCTTATCTGGGTTTTCTCTATATGTTCCAGCTGATTGTTTCCATATGACTAAATCAGCCGGTGAACAGGGTACCGTTACAAAGACAAGTCCATTAGTTCCCACCCCTTGCCTCAGTGGTGCAATAATTGTTCTCTTTTGTTTGCCTGATTTTAATATACCCTTTCCTGCCTTAGGCCACGCCGGGCCCAGTTTTCCTTGTGTTCGGTGAGCTACTGGGGCATCTAGCTCATCTGCTTCACTGTCACTACTTTCCATTCTGTCTGTCTTCTCTGCATCCTCCCTTTGCTTCCACCTCACAATCACATCCTGGACAGGCGAATCTGGCAGGGGAGGGTACAGGGGGGTAGACGGGACAGGAGCTGGCGAAGGAGGTGTAGGTGGGAGCGGAGGGTACCCTTGAGCCGGTGTTGGAGGGGGGATAAATCTTTCAGCAGGCGTCGGCGGGGGGGCAGGATAGCTTTGAGCAGGTGTATGTGGAGAAGGGGGGGGTTCTCTGAGCAGGCGGAGGAGGGGCAGGCACAGGCAGAGGAGGATAATTACCATCAGCAGACAAAGGTGGGGGGGAAAGATATTGTGCTGGCGTGAGCGAGGGGGGTGTAAGAGAATCAGGTGGGGTCAGGGTGAGCGGGGTAGAACTTGGTGTCGAGGGGGCTGTGGTGGATGCAGGGGCCATAGGGGCTACTAATAAATCCGAGTCCAGTTTATCTCTTCCTCCCTCTAAAACTTCACTTAAAATCGCATGCTGCATACAATGCTTATTTTGGACACAAGCCAGACACTTATTATTTCCAAGCTTCACTGCTTCTATTTTGCTGCCAACTCACCAAACTGGTTTCTTGAGCAAGCATAGAAATAAATCTAGGTATGGGATTTGTTCCACCATTCCATCTTATGTACAAAGTGATCTAAGTTGCATAATAACCTTTACATCCAAAGACCCGTTCTGTGGCCACCTCTGGTTTTCAGGCAGAGCATATTTTGGCCAGCTCACATTACAATACTCAATCAATTTATCTTTTCCTAATTCCTGTCTTTCCAATGTGCCAACAAAAAACCCAAACGAGAAGAACTTGGTATAGAGGCATTACTGCTGCCCAAAATCTCTTTTAACCCTTTTAGTTTCTCCATATTACAGATACATTAAAAACCACAGATGCCGAACCTGCAACACTTTCTGACGGACGGCTGCCTAGGCAATACCGCCAGGAATTCCTTTTGCCCAACCAAGCGTAGCTTTCGCTGCGTCTTAATGGCAGGCCCCCAGACCAGAGAATAAAGAACCTTACCTCTCACCAGGGGTCGTTGTGAGTGGCGAGGGTCGCGGCGCCGATGAGCTCCCCGAGAAATCACCCGGTGCCGGCTGGAGCGTGATCGGGTCGCGGGGTCCTGGCTGCGCCCACAAGGTCCCGTCCTGGGTCACCAAAATGTTAGCGTAGGAAAACATATAACCACACGAAGGTGATCATATGCGGTTCTTTATTTGAGTGCACGGGACACGGGCATGCAATGCCCAAATCTTGTGCCCAAGAATACAGAGTTGATTTGTGATTTTTATAGTTTCAAATTATACATATGTTAACTAACCTCCACCCCTAGATACTGGTTTTCCTATTTCTTAGTTACTATCTTGAATCATACTTACCCTTTACCCTGGGTTCTACTTGATTTGGTTAAAACAATGTTTCTCAATTATCTCCTGGGCTGGAGTCACACTTAAAACAATAGTATGAAGCTAGTTGCAGAAGCTGACTTTTGTTCCAAAGCCAGGCTATGTCAGATTCAGATTGTGCGTCTTCTACCTTCTCCCCCTCATCTACCCGTAGTTAACTTATACAATTTTTTAACCCTCCACTATCACAGGCAGCGGTTGATTCCTCAGCCTTGCCCTCAGAGGCAAAGGGCCCTGTAGTGGCAGAGTGTCTGCGCCAACAATGTAATTCAGCCACCAAAGACATCCTACGGTCACTACCAGCTGGGTCCAGTATTGCAGGCATGATCAAGCATGTTGCAAAAGAAGAACAGCTAGCCCTAATTCAGGCAGCCGTTCGCAATGCAATATCCAGTGTAATGGCATGCTTCAAGTGTGGTCAGGCAGGCCACGCTGTGGCAAATTGCCCCCAGGTAGGGCACCCGCCAGCAGTGGTCCCCCCGAACCAGACGCGTCCAAGGGGGCCATGTTGGGCATGTGAAAAAAAGGGGCACTTTGCCAAAGAATGCAGATCTAAGCTTCAGGGAAACGGGAGGAGGAGGGAACAGCCGGGCCACAAACAGCTCCCTCCCGCTTGGAATGTGAAGTGGCCCAATTATGCCAGTCCCCGATGGGGTGTGGAGCCCCCGCACCCGCTGCCCCCCAGAAGAATGACCAATTTTGCAGCTCAACCAATAGCTCAGTCAGATCCATCTATGCTCCAAGAGCACCAAGAACAACTCCTCAGGAGTGAGATCCCTGAGTGGCCTTGGCCATGAAAGTAGGTAAAAACCCACTGATAGTGTGGGGGGTTTGCTATCTCCACAACAGCTCTGACGACACTGCTATTAGTCTCCCCTTCTGGCTCAACACGGGATCAGATTTAAGTACCGTTCCAGAAACGTACTGGCCTCTGCACTAGAAAACAGAGGAGGCCCCCATGGTGGGTGGAGTTGGGGGGTTGTCCCGAGCCCGCAAAAGCACCCAGTTGGTGGGGATAACACTTTACACCAAAAGGGGACCGGAGAAACCCATCACCCTTTTCCCATATGTTATCTCAAATTGTCCACCCCTGTTGGGGAGAGATGCCCTAGCCCTACTGAATGTCAGAGTGACAAATTTATTCTAAGGGCCACTGCCGAGTACCCGCAATTTCCTATCAAACTAACATGGAAATCAACTGACCCAGTGTGGGTCGAGCAGTGGCCCTTGTCAAAGCCTTGAATGATTGCCCTCCTTGAGCTAATTAGTTGCAAGCTGCAGCGGAACCATATAGAGCCCTCCACCAGTCCATAGAACACCCCGGTTTTTGCAATACCCAAGCGGTGTGGCAAAGGCTTTCGCCTGTTGCATGACGTGCGGGAAGTGAACAAGAAAATCCAACCAATGGGTCCCGTTCAAACTCTGTTGCCCATGAACTCGATGATACCATGGTGTGGGATTGCATTTTATGGAAATGGTTTGCTCTGGCTCACCCCTGGAAAATGTATGGTTTGTCCCAAGTCTGTATCCTCCCTGCAGTATCCTGTATCTGTAACCTCATTGGCTGGAGAATGTTACCGCGCCCCTTTGAACCTCTGTGATAAGAATGCTAAGGCAGAAGGCTCTCCCTCTCTTGCCCCTCTTCCCCTGGAGACGTCCGGACGCTCCCTTTCCCTCTTCCCCTTTCCCCCTGTCCCCTTCCCTTCCCCTCTCCCTCAGTGAATAAACCCTCACCTCATCAGCATCCCACCGGCATCTGAGTCTCTTTGCCTGCCAGCACGGGAACACCACGACCCCTCAAGGACCCCGGGGGTCTCCGGGGGGCACTCCCCGGGGACCCCCCCCCATAAATTTAAACAACAACACCATGGGGGCAACCCTGTGCTGTGCTTGACATTAAAGACTGTTTCTTTCCTATACCCCTGCATGATGAAGATAAAGAGAGGTTTGCCTTTTCCATTGTCTTCCCAAACAACCAACGGCCCAACCTGCGCTTCCAGTGGAGAGTTCTCCCCCAGGGAATGGTGAGCTCAGCCATGATATGCCTGATCACAGTGGACCAAGCACTAGCGCCTGTTCGGCGCAGCGACCCAGCCGCGACCATTGTTCAATACATGGACAACATCCTGACTGCCGCGCCAACAGTGTGCCAGGTAGACCGACTAGTGTTAGCAGTCTCAGAGACCCTGAAAACAAATGGATTTGAAATTGTGAGCGCAAAGATATTAAAACGCTCCATGACATGCAGCAGCTGGTGGGATCCCTGCAATGACTTCACAACATCATCCTGATCCCTCCTGAGGTCATGGACCCCCTGAACAACCTCTTGAAAGGGAAGAACCATGGGAGCAGAAAACTCTAACACCAGAAGCGACAAGTTCGCTCGATTTTATCTAACAGCAGATATCCGTGAGTACGCTCGCCAGGTGGAACCCGGGCGTGCCACTCAATTTGTACGTCCACTTCACGAAGAAGGGAGGAGTTGGAGCGCTTGCCCAAGGACCCCCCGCAGAAGCCCAGCCTATACAATGGGTAGTCTTAGGGAAACCGTCACGCGCTTTTTCCCCAGGCGTCAAGTGCCTTGGCAACCTCATCATGAAAGGCAGGAAACTTGCCCTCAAGCACCTGGGCATCGAACCTGCCACTATTTACCTGCCCTTCTGCAAACAGCTCTCCAAGCAATCAACGACAGTTTCAGAGCATCTAGCTCTAGCCCTTGCTGGCTTTGGAGGGGAGATCCACTATGCAGGAAGACCCCCTTTGACTCAGCTGCTGGCGATTGTCAACATCGACTTCCCGCCAAAGATCATTGACCGACCCCAACAAGGACCAACGATCTTCACAGATGCGTCCTCAGTGACCTCAACCGCGGCGGCAGTGTGGCAGTCGGGAGAACAGTGGCAATGCGTCAAAACAATCGACGCTACGCTTTCAGTCCAGCAGCTCGAAGCAGCGGCCGTGGTCCTGGCGTGCGGTCTGTTCCCAGAAGAACACCTCAACATTGTAACCGACTCCATGTTTGTGGCCAAGCTTCGTCTAGCCATGTCAGGGCCCGGCTTCGCGACGTCCACGGCAGCCATGATGCTTGAAGAGGCACTCTCTTCGCGAAAAGGCACCATATCCGTCATCCATGTCAACAGCCACAATCCGATCAAAGGATTCTTTCAAATTGGCAACGACAAAGCAGACGCCGCAGCCAAAGGACTGTGGACACTGAGAGATGCCCAGCAGCTGCACGAGTCGCTCCACATCAGGGCTAAAGCACGGGCAAAAAGGTGCGGGATCTCAACTGCCGATGCAAAACACTTTGTTGCTACGTGTCCTCACTGTCAGAAATCACCACTGTGGTCCAGCGGAGTCAACCCCAGAGGCCTCAAAGCCTCAGAAATATGGCAAACGGACTTCACACTCTGTCAGCTGCTGAAACCTCGAGCATGGCTTGCAGTGACTGTGGACACATATAGTGGAGTGATTGTGGCCACACAACACCTGAAAACTGACTCCAAAGCAACCATCCAGCACTAGTTGACAGCCATGGCGTGGCTCAGCGTTCCAAAACAGATCAAAACACATAACGGCCCAAATTTTGTTTCGAAATCGAGCCAAGTGTTTGTTTCAAAGTGGGGTATCACCTTAGTGCATGGTATCCCGTATAACAGCACCGGGCAGGCCATTGTTGAGTGAGCAAATCAGACCCTGAAAGCCAAGTTAAAAGTATTGGCAAAAATAGAGGGCTTTCCGTTCCCTCAGGAGATCAAGCGCGTATAGCAACTGCTTTGCTATCACTGAATCAACTCCCTAGGGGAGATGAAACAAACAGTTCTGTTCAAAAGCACTGGGCCACCCGAGCACTAGAGGAGGGCCCACAGGTTGTAATTAAAAATGAGCTGGGCGAGTGGGAATGGGGCTGGAGACTGGTGCTCACAGGGCGGGGGTACGCAGCTGTCAAAAAAGAGGGCAGAATCAGGTGGTGTCCACTTAAGTCAATCAAGCCAGACCTGCAGGATGACGCTAATGAAAACGGTGAGTTTCTGTTTGCAGGACATGCTCGTGGGGCACCCCCGTAACACGTACACCCCTGTTCCAGAGGAAAGTGACAAACCACCAAGCCGCCCGACAGCACCCAAGAGTCCCGCACCGGTGAGACCCAGACATCAACGGTGTTTTTGTGTGATTCTGCTGTTGGGTCTTGCCGCCAGAGGGCGAGCCAGCCCAGACTATTACCCCCATCAGCCATTCAGGTGGGTCATGCAACACCTTTCAAGTGACAAGGTGTTCAAAGAAATCACCACACCGGCCACCCCATCCTTTGTGTTCCACATCACCGACCTGTTCCCAAGATGACCAAAAATAGGCCCCTATCACCCACACCTCATGCACATGTACCTATCCTACTGGTGCCCAGCCTCCAACCCAGGGAAAAAGTACTGCAACTACCCGGGGTGGGGGTATTGCGGGTACTGGGGCTGTGAAACTATTGCTACAGATGCCAGACCATCAGGAGAGGGGTGGCTACCGCAGGAGCCCGATAAATTTTTACAGTTCACATGGGCACCCACCGGCTGTAGAAAACCCGCCCTCAGGGGAGGATTCTATCGAAACTATTATAGAGACCCTGTATGTCGGACATGCACTGACTATAACATGACCGTTTTGCAGCCAGATCACCCTAGTTGGGCCACAGGCAGGACGTGGACAGTAGTCCTCAAAGCACCAAAAGAGTGGGTGAATGTGCAAATTATCAGGCTCCAACTGCCAACGCCTTGAGCGGTCGGACACAATTTAGTTATTGAAGACACACTGAAAGGGAAAATCACAACCCACCCCAAAGCCTTGCCCACAAAGGTCACTGATATCCCAACCGGCCATGTGGATGCCCTCCAGATAGGCCGCTCAGCCGGGTCTGACTCGGACCCAATCTTTCGCATGCTAGAAGCTACCTTTTTATCTTTGAACGAATCCAACCCGAACCTAACTGATTCCTGCTGGCTTTGCTATGATGTTAAACCTCCCTTCTACGAAGGAGTTGCTTTAAACACCTCCTTCAGTTACTCCACAGCCGACGTCCCCCACCAGTGCAGGTGGGACACTCCTCGCAGAGGAATCACTCTGAGTCAAGTCACGGGCCAGGGCAGATGTTTTGGAAATGCAACCTTAGCAAAGCAAAAAGGCAACATCTGCACCAAAGTTGTCAAGCCAAACAAAAAGACCAATAAGTGGGTGATCCCATCTGCATCTGGGATGTGGGTTTGTCAGCGATCTGGAGTGAGTCCTTGTGTGTTCCTTGACAAATTCAATGACTCTGCTGATTTTTGTGTCCAATTTCTAATTGTTCCTAGGGTCCTGTACCACTCAGACGAAGAGGTGTACTACCTTTTTGAGGAACCCGGCCGGCTCCACAAAAGAGAAATAATAACAGGTGTAACTATTGCAATGCTGCTTGGCGTGGGAGCAGCTGGCACAGCCACAGGTGTCTCGGCCCTCGTGACCCAACACCAAGGACTCTCTCAGCTGCAAATGACCATTGATGAGGACTTGCAGAGGATCGAGAAATCCATCTCCTTCCTGGAGAAATCAGTTTCCTCGCTCTCAGAAGTTGTCTTGCAGAAGAGACGAGGACTGGACCTCTTGTTCATGCAACAAGGAGGCTTGTGTGCCTCCTTAAAAGAAGAATGCTGCTTTTATGCTGATCACACTGGAGTCGTGAGAGACTCGATGGCTGAATTGAGAGAAAGATTAGCCCAAAGAAAAAAGGAGAAAGAGGCCCAACAAGGATGGTTCGAGTCATGGTTCAACCAGTCACCATGGCTAACCACCCTGATTTCCACCCTGGTAGGGCCACTCACCATGATACTCCTGACACTGATTCTTGAGCCTTGTATACTAAACCAAGTAGTGTCATTTGTTAA
The DNA here is from genome assembly GCF_021018805.1 of Prinia subflava. Lineage (NCBI taxonomy): Eukaryota > Metazoa > Chordata > Aves > Passeriformes > Cisticolidae > Prinia > Prinia subflava. The sequence goes on from NW_026960606.1 coordinate 983,392, forward strand.
AAGTCGTTTAGAAAGAGCTAACATATTGCTGGTTGACCGCCAGCAATTGCTTTAATGCACAACTACTAACTGCATGTCATACCACCTTTTTAAAACTTCATACGTAGATTCTAATAGTTTTGCATTTTATAGTTTTTTTAGTCAACCATACGGGTTTTCTACTTTTGACTACTGTACCAATTTTATACCTCTTGTACTTTTATATAGCATTTATAGCATTTATATTTTATAGCTTTTTTAGTTAATCATGGGGGGGGAGATGTAGGTGATCAAGGATATGCGATCGGAAGATTTCGACATCCTAAACCTAAGCTATTTAACCCCATACCACCTGCTAATAAATGCCATTTGCCGTCCACCACACTGGTGTCAGTGAGTTGATGGCCCGAGCGGCCTCGGGGTGGCCGCCGTGCTGTTCCTGAGCCAAGTCGTCACTCCTCAGAGAAGGCAGCAGGGTGGTGGGCACTGTCCCTTCTGGCACCGCCCATACTGAGTCAGAGTTGCCTCTGAGTCATTACTCCATGGCTTCCTCCTCAGGAGAGGGGGCTGGGGTGCCTCTCTCTGCTCTGGTATGGAGGTTTTGTCAGATAGGAAAGCTTGCCTCGCTCCCTCAGTGTGATTCTCAGCTCCAGAACACATCTCTCCATGCAGTTTGCCTTGGAGTCTACATATCTCTTTAGCCTGTAAAATCACACATTCACATCTTTGCTGTCATTCACCCTTCCTCTTCAGGTTTTTTTGCTACATCCTTTTGCATAATAATTTTAAGAATAATCTTTTCAGAGCAAGGACTGAATGGTAACATGAATTTGCACAGAATCTAGCACTAACAGAATAAATTAATGAATACAGGTGGGTAAGGGCAGAAGTGATGGGTAAATACTGGAGTGACAGTGTACACAAGCTCTGAAGAAATCCTTCAGTCATCTATGGATATAGCTATCAAATCAACCAAACAGAAAAAAAGAGAGGAAATCCTTGTTAGAGAAATGAGAGAAGGGAACCAAAAGGACAATTAAGCATAAAATCACAGTTAAAATTTCCCTTTCAAGAGAAAAGCTATGGTGTTCTTATAATCAATAAGTATCTTTATTTTTATTACAGTTAAATATAAATTACTAGCTTTGCAACTATTCCTAAAGACAAACTCCAGTGCTGAACTGCAACTTTTAAAGGTGTCATGACTTCAAAAGTTTTATTTAAGAACAAACTGAACTCTTACATTTCCTTTATGCAGGCTAAGACATGGTTTTTACCCATGACCTCTGCACTTTCAAAAGATCTCATTCTTGGTCATCTCTACTGTCGTCGTAGGATTCAGGACGGCAGAAGAGCAACGACACCGACTCTCCATCTCAAAGACAAGGAGCGATCTTTATTTTACATTGTCCTTTTTATAGACAGTTCCAAGCAAGATGAAACATAATCGGACACTCAGAACAACACCCCTCGAACACACTTGTGAGTAAACAGCAAGTCAGGCAAACACCATATGCAAGGACGAAAAACAACACCTGTGGAAACTGTTTTTCAGCTTCAAGGACTATTATGATTCCTCTTCACAATTTCTCAGGCCAGTGTGAGAAAATTATGTGACTCAATTTATCACAGACTCTGCTGTTGCTGCCTGATCTTTCATTTTCAGCATCCACACTCTACAGAGCCCTATTTCATTCATACAACACCTAAAAAAAAGATATTTTCAAATGACCATAACTTGTCCCTTACCTAATGTATTTTGTTTGCATGGCCAGGTTTTGGTCGTGGGAGGGCTACAGGGGGGACTTCTGTGAGAAGCTGCTAGAAGTTTCCTTCATATCTGGAAGAGCCAATCCGTGGTGGCTCCAGGACAGATGGGCTGCTGGCCAAGGCTGGGCCAAGTTGAAATGGTGGTAATGCCTCTGTGATAACATTTAAGAAGGAAAAAAAGTTATTGCACAAATGCAATTGTGGCCAGAGAATAGTGGGGTGAGAATATGTGAGAGGAACAACTCTACAGACACCAAGGTCAGTGCAGGAGGAGGAGGTGGTACTCCAGGTGCCAGAGCAGCGGTTCTGCAGCCCATGGGGCAGACCATGGTGAGGCAGCTGGGTCCCTGCAGCCCATGGAGAACCATAGGGGTGCAGAGATCCACTTGCAGCTCATGGAGAAGCCCCACACCAGAGCAGGTGGATGCCCGAGAGATGTGAACCCATAAGAAACCCATGCTGGAGCAGGCTCTGGGCAGGGACCTGCAGACCCGTGGAGGAGCCCATGCTGGAGAAGGTTTCCTGGTAGGACTTGTGACCCTGTGGGGGTCCCATGCTGGAGCAGGCTGTTCCTGAAGGACTGCACCCCATGGAAGAGTGAACCACGGGCAGCAGTTTTTGGAGAACTGTTGCCTATAGGATGGATTCACATTGGAGGAGTTTGTGGAGAACTCTCCTGTGAGAGGTACCCTACACTGGAGCATGGAAAGGACTCCTCTTCCTGAGCAGCAGCAGAAACAACATATGGTGAGGGGTGGGGGGAAGGTGTTTTAAGGATTTATTTTACTTCTCATTATCCTTCTCTGATTTTGTTAGCAATAAATTCAATTAATATCCCTAACTTGAATCTGTTTTGCCCATGACTGTATTTGGTGAGTGATCTCTCTCTGTCCTTAACTGATGAACCCTTTGTTATATTTTCTCGTCCAGTTGCAGAGGGGAGTGACAGACCGGCTCTGCTGGGTGCCTGGCATCAAGCCGCGGTCAACCTACTACACTTAACTTTACAGTTTGTACTGTAGCAAACAGTTAAGTGCACAAATACCAAGTATTTTCAAGCAGCTGTTACTGTGTTGCATTGCAGTGTATTGCCTGCTTTCTCACAGCTAAAGATGAAGTGTTGAGTATCAGGCTATTTCATAAACAGGAAAGACCTAAGGAACAACAAATGATGAAGAAGGAAAAGCTCTCCATTTTTATAGCCAACCTAAATACATTTTGGGAAGCAGACTTTTTTTTCCAACCAGCATAGACAGAAGTATGAGGAAACTTGTCAAATGCGGCTAAATTATGTGGATTTTTATACATGTAGAACTACATCAGATAAACCAAACCCTTGAAAGAGCCACCTGAAGGAAAAGACATTTTTGTCTGGCAATTTTCTTCCTACTCTTAGTTTTGGGTGGTAGAGAATGGTTATTGCTTTCCCCTTCCATCTTGTTTTCCAGAAAATATTCAGCAGCCAGGTCAAAAATGTAATCTAAGAGCTCGCTAGAAAAAATCACGAGCCACATAAAAAGGAGACTCTGCCCCTCCTGCTTGAAGAGAAATTTCCTGCCTTAGCATAAGCAAAGACTAGAATAAAGGTAATAAACTGTTCCGTTATTGCTTATGTAAGACCACCTGTCTGTGATACTTCCAACCTCCCTGTCATGGGCAGAGACACCTTCTACTAGACCAGGTTGATCAGGGCCCCATCCAATCTGGTCTTGAACACTTCCAGGGATGGAGATTACACAACTTCCCTGGGCAACCTGTGCCAGTGCCTCACCACCCTCACAGTAAAGAACTTCTTCCTGATATCTAATGTAAATCTTTTAGTTTAAAAATGTTGCCCCTTGTCCTATCACTATCTGCCAATGTCCGTCTCCCTCTTTTTTATAAGCCCCCTTCAAGTACTGGAAGGCAAAAATGAGGGCTCCCTGGAGTCTTTCTCTCCAGGCTGAACAACCCCATCCCTCTCAGCGTGTCTTTGTAGGAGAGATGCTCCAGCCCTTTCATCATCTTCATGGCCCTCCTGTAGACCTGCTCTAACAGGTCCACATCTTTCTTGTGCTGAGGACCCCAGAGCTGGATGCAGTACTCCAAGTGGGGTCTCATGAGGGCAGAGTAGAGGGGGACAATAACCTCCCTTGACTTGCTGGCCACACTTCTCTGTAACAGGATTTCTTAGAGAACATGGACATGACATATTATGGAATGAGGTTTGAGCTATCCCAAACTGGGCGTCAGGTTTGGGCCTGCTGGGCCTCAGTTCTGGGCCTGTGTAGAAGTAGATAAGCCTGTGGCACAGTTAGAATTTAGGTTAAGGTGTGTGTATGGATTAGATAGGATAGTTAGAGTAGAATTACAGTAGTTACCTTAAATTGAGATTGTTTGCATTCCTTTTCACACTGGGTGCGAATTAGAAAACACCTACAACTGTAAACTATTTGAAACTGTATATTGTTGCCATGAATTTCCCTAGTTTGCTGAGCATTCATACTAAAGCAGAAGTGTGCAGCTTCTCACGCTCCTTACTATAAACACTGGCCATGTTTTGCTAACTCTTTCATTGTTTACATATTTCTAGGTGGGAGGGGAAAGGTGATTGACAGTTGGCTTGACCAATGTGGATTGAGAGGTGGAATTCCATCCTCCAATCCACAGGCCCCATAGGAAATGTATAAAACTGAGTTTTGTAAATAAACTGGAGCTCTCGGGCTCTCGGGCTCTGGCTCTCCTGCCCTGCTGCTCTCATGAACCCAGACCTCTGTCTCCTGAGTGTGTCCTTATCTAGCAAGGCTCGCAGTGATAGTATATAATCAGCCATTTTGGGAATAAAGAGGAGAACGTATGATTTCACCATACTGGTTGTGTTCTGCTTTGCTCTGTCCAGCTTCCATACAGTTAATAGAGACCCTGGTTTCATGTGGCACCCGGACCCAGGGATTTTTTTGTTTGCTTAAATGCAGTTTTGTTACGCTTGAATGCAGATTGCTTTGGTTTTTTTCTGCTTAAATGCAGGGTTTTGAACTTTTATTTTTCGTTTAAATATGGATTTCGCTTGAATGCGGTGAAAAGTCTCTGCACTTGTGTCAGCACCGTGGACAAAGTTTGGACCGAGTACCCAAACCAAACATGGAGCTGTGACGAGCTCACAGAGCTGGAAGCTGGAGCATGACCCGTCTGGTTTCATCTGGAGGGAAACAGCGGCACACACTGGAAAGGAGAGGGAAGCGGCCGTGACATGAAACAAAGGAATCGAAAGTAAAAAATGGAAAAGGAATTCCATGCAGCAATGCAGCTTTTCACAAGTATTGTCTCTAAAAGAGGCAAAAAAGTAAATGAAACTGACATAGAACAATTAGCCCTATGGGCCAGAGAGAAAGGAAAGTTAAGCCAACCATCGCTTCTGTTCAGTGAAGCAGAATGGAAGGAAATAGGTGAAATGCTGTGGGATCTAGCCATTTTGCTAGGAAAAGAAAGTAAACTAGCTACATGGCTGGGAGCGGTTTGGAAAACAGTTATAAATACCTTTCAAGTGTTCGTTGCTGAGCAAAAAGCAGCCCAAGCAGCAATCCAGGTGCTGGAAGGGGCAGGGGCACCCGGGTTCGCACCGGGAGTGGCCGCCACTGAACCAAAAGAGCTGCAGAGACCATCTAGGGTTGCAAGGTTTTTCGGTATTAGTTCCACACATCCCATGAAAGGGAATTCGGCCCCGGTTTGCTCTTCACTGTGGGACGTGGTAAATTCAGTAACGAGCCACGCGACCCGAACACTGGAAGTTCCCTGCTAGCGATCTGAGAAACTGAGGGCAGAAAGGAAGTGCCGCAGTCACCAGACTCTGGGGGCGTGGTGAAAGATAAGGAGAAAGGCGGGGCTGAAGGCAGAGCGAGGCCGGCGCAAGAGACGCAACAGAGGGGCAGAGTTCAGGCGGTGACGAGAGTGGGGCGGCGCCAAGAGGACTGATGACGCAGGCGCATGTGACCAAAACAAACATGGTGACTTCCACCACCACTTCTGGAAAACCGGAGCAGGTCCATCCCGATGCTGCTGTGCCTCCGCAGCCGGCAACGGTGAAGCCAGCCGCCGTTGGGCACGGCAACCCACTGCCCCCTGCCTGAATTGGATTCAGAGGGTGAAAGCTCTGAACCCAATTTCCACAGCGCATCGCAGCAGCAGTAAAAATTATAGAGTTCAGATGACTTGCAACAAATAATAGCTAAACTTGCTGAACTGTCAAGTCACCAAAGCCAACTTGAAAAGCAAACAGCTGTGGCATCCCAAATTTCTCCACCAAAACTGCAAAATCTTTCAGCGTTGTCTTCTTTGCAATCTGACCAGTCATTTTTGCCCGCTGCACAGCAGATGGCGCTGCCAGCCACCCAACAAAATCCAATTCAAAGGCTCTGGGCAGGCGTTTTAAAAGATGAAATATTAGGACACTTTAAGGTTGCCAACGCTATTGCTTGCCCAGTCATTATAGAACAAAATCAGGCTCGATGGGAGCCCCACAAATGGAAAGTGTTAAATTCAGCAAGGAAAACAGTTTCTACCTACCTATGGAATTAGGTCAGAAGCGGCCAGAAATATAATTCAGTACATTTTCACATCTGACGTACTTTGCCCAGCAGACTGTTCCAGCATTGCATCTCTACTGTTAACACCCTCAACAGTTTCTCATTTTTGAAAGAGAGTGGAGACGTTTAGCCACTTAAGAGGCAAATAAATATCAAGTGCTGGGAGATCCATTTTATGGGCTCCAGCCAGATATGCTGACAGGACAAGGACTGTACGCTACAACCAATGTTAAACTCACTTTTCCAATTGAGATCCATCAGATGTCTCAAGCAGTGGCTCACAAAGCTTTGCTCTTAGTTCCAGACAAGAAAAAATCTGCATCTTATGCTAACATTAAGCAAGGAGCGACAGAGCCATATGGACAATTTATCGACAGGCTTTTGGCTGCTTTGATAGATGCCCAAGACTTACCTACAGAAGTACAGGAACATCTGTTTCGTTCCCTTGCCTTTGAAAATGCCAACTCACATACCAGAACTGTTTTACCTTCTCTCCCTCAAGGCTGTGCAGTTGATGAAATGTTAGTAAGAGCTACCAGAGCTGAACAAGACAACCAAACAGCAGTGTTCACAGTTGCCATGCAAAACGCAATGAAGCAACAGGGACACATCATTCCAGCTGCGTTGACAGGAGGCGGCGTCAACCATCCCAGCAACAACAGAAAACCAACACCTGGCATTGTTTGTTCTCGGTGTGGCGAGACAGGCCATTTCAGATATGCCTGTCAAAAGACTTTATGGTGTCAGAAATGCAACCTAGACACCCATGCCTCTGAAGTTTGTCGGAAGCAGGGAAACTTCAAAGCCAGGATGCTAAGGCAGCGCACCAGGACACAAGTCAATGCCTTGACACAGATGACCTTGACAGTGCTTTCCTAGTTAAAAACAAGCCTGCCACGTGGGGAAGCCTCAGCATGGATGTAACAACAGCAGAAGAAGTCACCTTACAAGATAAAGAAGTGACCCTGATTCCCACCAATGCGTATGGCCCAATGTACAGCACAATTTCTTTAGTTGGAGGTTTTTTGCTTGGAAGATCCTCCACAAGCAGACAAGGTGTAATGGTGATTCCAGGAGTCATCGACACAGATTACACCGAACAAGTGAAAATAATGGCTTATGCTTTGCAACCACCTGTGACAATTCCAAAAGGAAGCAGAATTGCTCAAATTATAGCATTTGAAAACATTTTACCACATCGTCAACAACCACAAGAACCAACTGTAAGAGTCGGTCCGAAGGTCCCTCATCTGCCTCACGACTGTCAGAAGCCAAGACCCCCAGGGACCCTGGGCCGCAGCACAGGAGTTCTGGCCTGATTGAGGTGGGACCCAGGTTTCTCCCTGCAGGTGCATCTATTGGACCGAGACACCCTCCTCAGAGACCCATGCATGAACAATGGATGCTGTTACGGTTCCTGGGCTGTGTTTGCGGAGGCTGTGTTTGCTTTGACTGGCTGTGCTGTACCTGCTGCAAGGCTCAGGCTGTTCTGCTCCTCCATTATAGGAGAACACCTGCAGTGCCCACGAGATCTCTCTCCCTCCCTGCCATGTTGCCTCTCGCCTTGAAAAAAGGATTATAATAAGGACCCTGAAGAAAGAGCCTCTGAGATCTTCCCAACGGACAAGACGGATCTATTGGCGCACGCCACGAGGACTGCGAAGGTGGTCTTGGTTCCAGCGTCAGGAGGACTCTCATCTGTTTGTCGGTAGCTATGACCCCCCTTTTCCTCTTTTCTCTCTCTCTCTCTCTCTCTCTCTTTCCTTTCTCTTCTATTGCATAATTGTGTGTATCAATAACGATACAATTGATTTTACTTGAACTAAGTTCTCATTGCCTCTTTTTGCACTTTGAAATCAAAACGAACCATCACAACCGTCCATCGGATTGTGACACCAACTGAAAAGGAAAGAAGAGATGGAAGCTTTTGGTCAACAGGCCATGATGTCCTTTTTACGATAAGCCTGAAAAATCACCCATGCAGAACAGTGCAATTATGGCATGGTTCGCACAGCATCACCCTGACAGTACTGCTTGACACCGGCGCACATATTTCCATCGTCAATCAAATGTACTGGCCGCATGATTGGCCTCTACAATCTCCTTGCACCCATGTTGTGAGTGTGGGAGGAATGAGTGTTCCCTCGATAAGCAAAGATCCTATCAGCACCATCTTCAAAGACAATGTGTTGGAGTACATGTTTCCATGGATCTTCCACAGAGAATAAGAAGTGCAGAGACTGAATTAAAACCTTTAGAAAAATTAGAATATATAAAGCCACACATGCATAAAGTAGAGATTTAAGCTTCAGCTTTAGGCTTCATATACCCTAAGTGCCTAATTGTTAGTGTATAAGTTCAGAGCTTCAGGCCTAGTGATAGAGTTTAGACATAACAAAAATAGAGCACTGTTTATAATTTTTGGTATGAATTTCACGCAAATAAGATAAAGTTCCTCACGTATGCTAAGATAAAATTTTTCACATAACAAGATAGAACTTTTACGGTAGCAAGATAGAGTTTTTGCACTGATAGATATGCTATATGCGTAGGTTTTTGATACTGCTTTTCGTAGTTTTACGAACTTAGAAAATTGCACCTAGATTGGGTAGTGTGTAGATAAAGATATGAATATGCATTTGTAACATATAGATAAAATGCCTATGGGTTGGAAGTGGAGGTATTGATCGATCAATCCGATCTATTGATCCAATCTCCACCTTCTGCAGCCTGAGGAACGAGCCCTGTCAGGGAGCTGAAATGGGATTCTAAAGGTACCATCTATTGTAGTCTTTGTCGCTCGGATCAGGGCCCTGGGGTCCCCTTCCCTTTCCCCCTTGCGGCGCTTGCCCTGGATCTCTGTTCGGGGCTGCCGGGGACTCTGTTTGGGGTTCGTGATCCCGGGACCCCTTCTTGCCTCTGTGACCCCGCGGCCGGGAACCCCGTTTTGAATTCGGGATCCCGGGACCCTTTTCTGCCACTGCAACCCCATGGCGGGGAGCCCTGCTTGGGATTCGTGATCTTGGGACCCCTTCCTGTTATTACGATCCCTGCAGCTGGGAACCCTGCTTGGGGTCTGGAATTGGAGGTTGTTTTATCCTAAGGCTGGAATGTTATGTTACATTCCATGTTAAGACTACTGTTTATTCTGGTATTTTATTTCTAAGACTTTATACTCATGACTGATTGTAAGATTGTAAGACCGCTCATTTAGGACTCTCACACCTTCAGACATATGCTTTCATGTAATAAACAACTCTGTATAAGACCTTAATATGTTCTTGGACCTTTAAGACCTATTAACCCGTAGAAACAGCCTCGGCAACAATCAAGTAATCGTGACTCAACCCTACATTATGCCTTTGCCCAGGGAGCTTTCAGGACTGCTAGGCAGAGATGTGCTTTCCCAGCTTGGCATGGTTTTAACCACTGACAAGCATTTTCTTCGATGGCCACTGCAGAGCAGCCACCCATTCTGAAAATTACCTGGTTGACTGAAACCCCTGCATGGGCCAAGCAGTGGCCAATGACAGAAGAAAGTCTGCAAATTACTAAACAACTAGTACAAGAGCAACTTGAAGCTGGACACATTTGGCCCTCTGTGAGTCCATGGAACACTCCAATTTTTGTTATCCCAAAGAAATCGGGAAAATGGAGACTGATACACAATCTCCGAAAGGTCAGTGAGCAAATGCAGGCAATGGGAGCTTTGCAGCATGGTCTGCCAGCACCAACTATGATACCTCAAGGGTGGGACATCGTTGTCATCGATTTGAAGGACTGCTTCTTCACCATCCCGCTTCATCCACAAGACACTCAACGCCTTGCCTTCACTGTGCCATCTGTCAACAGAGCAGCCCCAGCACAATGATATGAATGGACAGTGCTACTGCAGGGAGGTCACAACTCACCTACCATGTGTCAGTTGTTTGTTGATTGGGCCTTGCAACCCATTCGCCAGCATTTTTCCAATGCAATGATTTATCATTGTGTAGATGACATTCTTATTGCCACCAAACAGCCATTGGCAGAAACAGATTTAAACTGGTTCATTTCACAATTGAAACATTGTGGACTGATTGTAGCTCCAGAAAAAATGCAGCGATCAGCTCCTTGGAAATATTTCGGTTGGCTGATCACAGATGCCCAGATTCGCCCACAGAAGGTCACTTTACACACCAACATTTCCACCTTGCATGATGCTCAAAGACTTTTTGGGGACCTGCAATGGGTTCGTACCATTGTAGGAATCACCAATGATGATTTACAACCATTTTTACCATGGCTTCATAATGGTGATGCCAACAGCCCCCAAGAGAGTACCCCCGAGAAGCAAAGAGCCTTGGTTCAGGTGTCAGAAAAGCTACAACGTGGTTGGATTGCTCGCCGTGTGGGACATCTCCCACTGTCACTCTTCCTATCAAACGCCAATGCCTGTCCATTTGCCATTGTTTTTCAATGGCAAAAGAAAAAGGGGGAACACAGATCTAAGTTTTGTTCAACAGCAAGTTTACTAGAAGGGGTGTTTTTACCCATGCAACCAAAGAGCCGTGTCATGACCAGAAAAAATGCCCTTGCTGCATTGATAAAAAAAGGCAGAGACAGGATTGTAGAGATAGATGGAAAGGAAGCAGCAGACATACGTGTTCCTGTGAGAAGTGAAGACTTAGAGTGGAAGCTGAGACATTCTGTTGCAATGCAAGAAGCGTTGTTGGGTTTCACAGGTGTGGTTCACAACCAGCAGCCAAAGGGCCCGATGTGGACTCTAGTCAAGTGCTAGCAGTGGCTAGAGAGACCTTTGTGTTCCTTGACACCAGTTAAAGGAAGAACAGTTTTTACTGATGCCGGTCGAAAAACAAGAAGGGCTGTGTGTGTGTGGCAACAGCAAGGAGAATGGGTGCAACATTTAATTAAGAATGAAGCAGGAGACAGTCTGCAAACCCTTGAACTGAGAGCAGTGTGTTGGGCTTTACAGACCTGGAACAAAGAACCTCTCAATGTTGTTTCAGACTCTTAATATGTGGTTGGAGTTGTGCAAAGAATTGAGGATGCACTCATCAGGACCACCCAGAATCAGCGCCTTGGAGAACTGTTTTTGCAATTAAGAAGCATACTGAAACAGCATCAGCATGCTTTCTGTGTCATGCACATTTGCAGCCATCAGTGCAACAGCGGTTTAGGAGAAGGCAATGCACGAGCAGACGCTGCAGTCAGTTGCGTGGCCCATGTCCCTCCACAAAACAAATTTGTGAGGGCTCGTGACAGTCATGAAACATTCCATCAAAATGCTAGGGCCCTGCACCGACAATTTCAGATTTCCATGAATGATGCACAAGGGACTGTGCATGCCTGCTCTCAATGTAGTCATCATGGGCCTGGCCTTGGCCTGGGCACAAACCCCAAGGGGGATGAAAGCTTTAGAATTGTGGCAGATGGATGTAATTCATGTTCCAGAATTTGGGAGATTGAAATATGTCCATGTCACTGTTGACACCTATCCTAAATTCATTTGGGCCACAGCACAATCAGGAGAAAGAGCTTTGCACGTTGAAAGACACCTATGTGCCTGTTTTGCAGTGATGGGTGTGCCTGTGGAAATTAAGACTGACAATGGTTCAGCCTATGTTGGTCAGCGAGTTGCTAGATTTATGCAAAAGTGGGGAGTCAAGCATACTACCGGAATTCCTCACTCTCCCACTGGTCAAGCCATCGTAGAAAGAGATAATCGTACCCTGAAAGAATATTTAGCAAAGCAAAAACAGAATGATGACACTGATGTAGCTAGTCGATTGTCCAAGGTGTTGTTCACTTTAAACTATTTGTGCTTAGCAGAAGGAAGAAAAGAGCCTGCAGTTGTGATACATCACCATGCAGTGAAAGAGGGAAGACCACAAGCGATTCCAGGACTTTATGTTTGTCACAAGAACATGCAAGCGGGCGAATTGGCAGGGACCGAGTCCTGTGTTATTTAATGGTCGTGGTTATATGTCTGTTTCCACAGGAGAAGCAGGACCTGTTTGGGTGCCGAGCCAAATTACCCGTGCATGTCCGCAGTCAGAGATACCAGCTAACAGTGATAACCACAGTGACAGCAGTGACTTACCTGGAGCATCTTGTGAAGACCCTGAGACTCCTAAATATTGACTTTTGAATTAGAAAAAATAGTTATACAGTTACAGTTATAAGATTAAGTTTAGTGATAAGTTATTTTGAATATTTAAAGTTAGGTAATAGCCAGCTGTTGTTTGTTTTGCTTTTTTTTTTTTTGAAAAAGAACTAAAAGAGACAACCAGAACAATGAATAGAATGTTGGGAGTTGAAATGCTTGTTTTAATTAGTGCTTTAGTAGAAAGAGGATCAGGAGTGCTTGAAATTGACCCAAGACAAAATATGTGGGTCACTTGGGCCAATCGAACTAGACAAGATTCCTTTTGCTTGTCCTTAACTTTGCCATCAAAACCTTTTTGGACTTGTTTGATTCGAGTCCCAGTAGACTCCATGACAGAGTTCAGAACTTGGTCTCAAGTCAAAACTGATCCAAAGAGTGTTTTGGGAACACAGGCTGTTGTCATTGCACGAAATCTTAGAGCTGCTAATACGGCGCCCCGAGAACTCGATCTTTTGGGTTCTGTGCCAGGAAATTACTGTTTGATCTTTGGACACTTTGTCAGGAATTCAAGTTTGTTGATTGTGGACAAAAGGCAACTGAAAAATGGCAACACTTGGCTATCTCCCAGGTCCCCATTGTATTATAATTATATTGAGTACTGCAATGATTGGACTGAGTCTGTGACACCTTTGAAAGGTGTTGCAAGAAAATTGCCACCAGGGATCTTTCTCATTTGTGGAGATAGAGCCTGGTCTGTAATTCCCCAAGAAGCTGTAGGAGGTCGATGTTATTTTGGCAAATTGACACTGTTTGCTCCCAGCATTCATCAAGTTTTGGGGTTGTCTCAGAAGACCCGACGAGCCAAATGCAGTATGTCTCAACTAAGCCCTAATTGTAAAGATCAGGTAGAGTTATGGAAACCTGCAGCTGTAATTTCGGCATCATTCTTTGCCCCAGGAGTTGCTTCGGCGCAAGCTCTCACACAGTTAAAAAACTTAGCCTGCTGGACAGGAAAACAAATTATGATAACATCTAATATGTTAAGTGAGCTTTGCCAAGGATGTTAACGACATCTGTCATGCAGTTCTTCAAAATAGAGCCGCAATTGACTTCCTCCTTTTAGCCCAAGGGCATGGATGTGAAGAGTTTGAGGGCATGTGCTGTATGAACTTGTCAGACCATTCTCAATCAATCTACAAACAGCTGTCACAGCTGAGAAGCAACATGAAAAAACTTGTAGTTGTTGACACACCATTTGACAAATGGCTCGGGTCATGGGGTTTCACTGGATGGGTCAAAGATTCGATCCATTTTGGTGTTGTGATTTTCATTGTTATTATAGTTATTTTAATTATTGTGCCTTGTTTGTTACAGTGTATGCAAAAAGTAACCAGCCGTGCCTTAGAATTAGTTTGGATAGCTCAAACAGAAAAAGAGGGAGTTGTAACAGGATTTCTTAGAGAACATGGACATGACGTGTTATGGAATGAGGTTTGAGCTATCCCAAACTGGGCCTCGGGTTTGGGCCTGCTGGGCCTCAGTTTTGGGCCTGTGTAGAAGTAGATAAGCCTGTGGCGCAGTTAGAATTTAAGTTAAGGTGTGTGTATGGATTAGATAGGACAGTAAGGGTAAAATTACGGTAGCTACCTTAAACTGAGATTGTTTGCATTCCTTTTCACACTGAATGCCAATTAGAAAACACTTGTAACTGCAAATTATTTGAAACTGTATATAACCGGCCATTTCAGGAATAAAGGGGAGAACGTATGATTTCACCATATTGGTTGTGTTCTGCGTTGCTCTGTCCAGCTTCCATATAGTTAATAGAGACCCTGGTTTCAGTGATCCTGTGCCCAGTGCACCCCAGGACACAGTTGGCCCTCTTGGCTGCCAGGGCACTGCTGACTCATATTCAACTTGCCATCAATCAGGATCCCCAGGTCCCTTTCCATGGTGCTGTTCTCCAACTTCTGATTCCTCAGTCTGTCCACACATCCAGGGTTGTCCCATCCCAGGTGCAGAATCTGGCACTCACTCTTGTTAAACTCTAAATAGCTCATAATTGCCCAGCCCTCTAATCTGTCCAGGTCTCTCAGCAGGGCCTCTGCTTCTGGAGTCAGCAGTTCCAATTTAGTATTGTCAGCAAACTTAGTATCTGTTTTGCTTGTTAATGTGATTAGCAAAGGGATTGGAACAAAACAATGACTTATTTAGAGATTAGCTTATTTATTACATAGATGATAGGCAAATAACAGAAATAAGCTCGATGGATAATTGTTACATTCTCCTGTGGGAATGGTTTCTCCCCCCTCAGGGACCCCTAGAGCTTGTAACCATGTAGTTTAACCCTTCCTCCTCTTTCTGACCCTATTGGCTGTGTCCCAAACTGCCCCTCCCTGGCAGGAGCTAAGAAAAGACCCTCTCCCTCTGTGCACGCCCTCTTTCCCTCTGGAGACCACCTGGAATAAACGTCTTAAACTGCAGCTGGGGGTCAGAGCCTCTTTTGGGTCCTTTATCCTGTCCATGAAATATTCCTCCAAAGCCTTCTAAGGCCTGAGCTAGCATTGGAACTTCAGAGGGATTAAAGGAGGATTTATTTCAGATCATAAGCAGATAACAGAAATAAGCATAGAAAGGCAATGCATCAAATCATTACTACAGATGACAGTTAGTGATTAGGAAAAGATACATCACCATGAACCCTAATAGGTTACCATCATCCTGGTCCATACTTCAGCTGAGGAACCTCATTGCAGTGAAGGGCTGGAGAAATCCTCCCAGTAATTGGGAAATCCTATGCAGACCATTTGCTCATAGGTGAGGCTTCCAATCCTGCTACAAAGGGGCCTCACTTTTATATTGTTACTTGTATAAGGGTATGTGACCAGATGTTTCTTTTGGAACTTTGTGGTCTGGCATACCCATCTGCTGGCCAGGTACCTGGGCATGTTGAGCACAAAGCCCATCTTCCTAAAATTGCATATGTTGTTTTGAAAAGGTTTGAAAGTTCATACAGTGGACAGTTTTGATTCAGGCTCCACATAGGGCCTACCATTTCAGTATTTCTTCCAGTCTTGCCTCCAAGTTGTTTCTGAAGATGTTGAAGAGCACTGAGCCTAAGATGGAGCCCCGTGGAACCCCACCAGTGACTGGTTGCCAGCCTGATGTTACCCCATTTACTATAACCCTTTGAGCCCGACCTGCAAGCCAGTTGCTCACTCATCGTATGATGTGTTTATCCAGTTGTGTGCTAGACAGTTTGTCTAGGAAGATACTAGGAGAGACAGCATTGAAAGCTTTATTGAAATACAAAAAGATGTACATCAATTGGCATCCCTTGATCCACTAGGTGGGTAACCTTGTTGCAAAAAGAAATTAAGTTTGACAAGCAGGACTTTGGCCTCATGAAGCCATGAACAGTCCCAGAATAATCTTCTCCACAATTTTATCAGTCACTAAAATGAGACTGACAGGTCTGTAGTTTCCAGGGTCATCCTTGAAAATTGGGACAACGCTTGCCAGCTTTCAGTCAACTGAGACCTTTCCAGATTCCCAAGACTGTTCAAAAATCATTAAGAGAGGCCTAGTGGTGACATCAGCCAGCATTTTAGTATTCTTGGATTAATCCCATCAGGCCCCATAGATGTGTAGGGATCCAGCTGGAGCAGATCCTACACAAGTTCAAGGTCAAGTGGGAGTTTATCATTCTCACAGCCGTGGTCCTCCAGCCCAGGGCACTGGGACCCTCTTGGTCCATCATCCATGTTGAAGATAGAAGTAAAGAATGCATTAAACACCTCTGCCTTGTCCATGTCCCTGTTTGTGAGATGACTATCCTCATCCTGTAACAGGCTGATGTTATTTCTGAACTTCCTTTTGCTATTGACATACTTTTAAAAGCTCTTTTTATCGTCTCCCACAGTTCTGGCAGCTTCAACTCCAATTGAGCTTTGGCTGCATGAATTTTTTCCCTACAGTGGTGATAAACATCCCTGTATTTCTTCCATGTCAGCTGACCTTGCTTCCACTAGGCATACACTTTCCTTTTTGGCCTTAGGTCCAAAACAAAGATCACTCCTCAGCCAAGTCGGCCTTCTACCTCACCTGCTTGACTTCTGACATTTGAGAATTTCCTTGCTCCTGTGCTCTTAGGAGGTGGTGCTTAAAAAGTGGCCAACCCTGATGGACCCCAGCACCTTCAACAGCGTTTCTCCAGGGGGCCTTGCTAGCTAGTTCCCTGAGCAGCCTGAAGTCTGCTCTCCTCATGTCCAGGTTGATGTTTTGCTGGCAGTTTTCCTTCTGTCACCAGACATTTTAGGCACCACAGTTTCATAGTTGCTGTGACCAAGATAGCTGCCAATTGCCACTTCACTCATGAGCCCCTCTCTGTTAACAAGCAAAAAAATCAAGGAAAGTACCTTTCCTAGTTGGCTCCTTTAGTACCTGTACCATGATGTTGTGATACAGGTGTTTTAGGAATCTTCTGGACCTGTTTATGCCAGGAGTGTGGTGTTCCCAGTTAACATCTGGCAAGTTGAGTCCCCCATAAGGACAAGGGTGGTTGATTTAGAGGTTCCCCTTGGTTCCTTAAAGAATAATTCTTGGTTGTTGTCGTCATGGCTGCGTGGTCTATAGTAGACTCCCACAATGACATCCAATAATTATACACAGATAATTATTTCTCCCTTACTCCTTAGCCAGAGAATCTCAACTGTGCCATCGCCAATTGCAAGCTCCGTATACTCCAGCCCCATTATTACACAGTATGCCATCTCCCCACCTTGCCTGCCCTGCCTATCCCTCCTGAAAAGCCTGTAACTATCCAACATGGCACTCCAGTCACAGGACTCATCCCACCAGGTTTCAATTATGCCAATAACATCATGTCTCTGGGACTGGACCAAACCTTTGAGCTCCTCTTGTTTGTTCCTCATGATGTGTGTATTAGTGTAGAAATATTTCAGGTGTGCTGGATTGTAACCAAAACCTCATGGAGCAGATTGAAGGATGTCACTAGCACTCAGTCCCTCAAGTTTTGGTGTGCCATCCCATTGCTTATCCCTAGCCAGCCTGGTTTTGTCCCTTTACCCCTTCCAATGTAATTTAAAGCTCTATCGACCAGCCCTGCTAACTCCTGTGCAAAAACACTTTTTTCCCCTCTGAGAAAGGTGTATCCCCTCAGGTGTCAGTAGATCTGCTGTTTTATAAACCATTCCATGGTTAAAACCCCAAAAATTGCCTATGACACCAGCCTTGGAGTCACATGTTGATCTGATGGGTCTGCCTGTTTCTTTCATTATCCTTCCCTGCCACTGGAAGGACCAAAGATAACATTACCCTTCATCCTGATTCTTCAACAAATTACCCTAATGCCCTGAAATCCCTTTTGATTGCCCTTGGATTTTTTTTGCTATCTTATCACTGCTGAAATGAAGAATCAATAGCAGATGATAAACAGAGGGTCATACTAGACTAGAGATCTTTCTAGTAATGTCCTTTACCCAGGCCTCAGGAAGGAAGCAGACTTTCCTGTGGGTTGGGTCCATTTAGCATATCAGGCCCTTTACTCCCCTTAGAAGGGAGTCACCAGTGACAATTACCCTTCTTTTTGTCTTAACAGAGGTGGTCATGATGCAGGGGGTAGGCTGTCTTGCCCTAGGCAAACCCTCTGTCCACCTCATCAGTTGTCTGTCCTTCCAGTTCCAGGGTCTCATTCCTGTTGTATAAGGTACAAAACCATCCTGGGAAAGCCAAAATATTATTGTATTCTATATCTATCAGTGCCCAAAATTGTTACTGTCTCTTTAAGACCCTGCAGCCAGAAATGGAATCAAAGGGCCAGTGGGTGCCAGGCTTTTTTAAGTCAGAGTCACCCAAGCAGAGCTCTCTTGGCTTTCTTGCTTCTTGACTCTTGGCTTTTGCCATACAGCTGAGGTAGCACAGGTGAAGGCTTTACTTTTGGGTTTTCTTTTGTTTCTTTTCCCAGGGGGTTGCTCTGGGCATTTGGGTATTTTCCAAGAGACTGCTTTTTGCAGTCCTGGACTGCCTCAGGGCAAATTCTACGAGCACCGAGAGAAGTGGAGCAGCCCCACTCTGTGTGGTCACCCCAGCCCACCACCAGCACCCAGAAGTTAGAAGGCACAAAGTCACCCCAGCCAGCTGCCTGTCATCTTCTGCTGAGAGGAAGGCAAAGTCGAGTTTTAGTCCATGATGAAATACCAGCTGTTGTAGTGTTCCAGCTGTCTTTCTTGACAGAGCTGCTGCTGCCAGAGAAATAAGGGGGAGAGAAAAAAGGGCTGCCACCATTTTCCCTTTGGCTCCCTACACACAGTCATCCATGGAGAGCACCATCCTGGGGTGAGTACTCTGCTATATTTTGAGTTTCTCTTTGTTTCTGGGGAGTCCGTGAGATTTCAGCAACTTTGTAACTAGTGACTATAACTGTTATGTTTGCCTGTTGCTATTTTTTTTTTGTAAACTGTTATTTTTCCACTTGTATCTGTTTCTATTGGTGGAAAGGGATAGGTTAAAAGTATAAGGGGAGGTAACTCATTTTAGACTGTCCACCTCTTTAAATTGTCTTAAACCAAGACATATTTTGCACCCAGCTAAAGGGGCACAAGAGACAAAGGGAAAACATAACAATTTTGATCAAAACATTTGTGTATTGTGTACAGAACTCACTGATCATCATACTGCTCAGTCTAATCATGGAGCTGTGGCACCTAAGCTTGTATACTTCTCCATATATATGGTACAATTTCCCCAACATAAAGCTCTTTTTTGGATCAGGGACACAAACCAAGATTGTTTTGTTGATAATCTCTGTGATATCAGGTTATGTAAAGATAACATCAGAGGCAATGAAGATCATTTGGGATGTGTATTTCTTGTTGTTTGCCTGTCCTGGTCTCAGCTGCTACTTCTGGGGGCTTATTAATAATCACACCCAGCCTCATGGGAGAAAAGTAGGGAATTATTTTCCCCAAACTTTCACCTCCTTCTCCCCCTTCAGGTCTGACACATCACCTTTTGAGAATGTTCAGTTCTCTCTGGATGTTAAAGATGCCATATTTTTGTTGCAAATTCTGCTATATCTCCTCTGTACGGTCTACAACACATTTAGAATCAGACTGAGATTTCCATGGAGATTGCCCAGAGATCTGCCCTAGTGGTGGAAAATCCTGAGTGGCATGGGATGTGAAGGAAATGGGCCAGATTTTGAAGAAATATTCTGTCTCAGTAGTTTGGAAGTTCCCTCCTGAACAAATACTGAAGGCAGCTAAGGTAGTAGAATATCTGAAAGAAAATTGCAGTGGCAGCTCCAAAGAGAGGCAGCTTATTGCACTGTGCTGGGCCCTGGCTAATGCTTATTGTGTGCTGCTCGTTATTGTACAGCCTCAACTTCAGCCAGAGGAAAAGGAGAACAAATCAGCAGACACCCCAGTCACTCAGACTGCAGTTAAACCAGAAGGGCAGCCTAAGCCAATAGCAGTTGTCTCTGTCCAGAGGAGAAAATACAAGACCATTTGCCTGGTGGATGATGATGGGGAGGCAGGAACCTCACAGCCAACAGAGGAATCAGAACCAGAAATAATCACTGAATCTCTGTCCTTAGAAAGTCTCAGCAATCTGAGGAAAGACCTCACCCAGTGACCCAATGAGTCTATATTGAGCTGGTTGATCAGTCTGGGACACTGCAGGTGATGGTACAATTTTGGATAGTACTGAAGTGAGGCACTTGGAATCTGTCACGTGATGTGAGTATTGACCAGGGGATCGTGAGGAGGCCAGAACCTCTCAGCCTCTGGATGTGACTCTTAACAAGTGTGAAGGAGAGATACCATTGCCCAGAAGATCTCCAGCTGCAGCAAAGCCCTTGGAAAACCATGGAGCAAGGAATCTGATGCTTGCAATAACTGGCTGTAATAACTATCCTCTTCTCAAACAGCAACCAAACCATTAACAGTCCAGACCTGGGAAAATGAACAACACTGATGAGGCTCAAACTTGCACGACTTGGGATACAAGTATACTCTCAGTTCCTAGTGATGCTGCAATGGAATTAGGGAAATGAGAGGGTGGGCACTATGTCAAGAAGACTCCAGAATATGAAGATACTGTCCATGCCCCAACATGAGCCCAAGTCTCCAGAGCGTAAACAGACTTGACTGAGCATATGTGGAAATTGGAAGAGAAGATTGCAGTAAGCCATTGGAAAGTCGGGAAGGAGCTTAAAGAGGATTTTCTCCAAGTTTTGTCAGTACAGACTAGAACCACTGCTATCAGAAGCAGATGTCCCCCAATTAGGGAGAGGGGGTACACTCCACAATGTAATCTGGTTTCTCCTGTGTGAGCATGGGGAAGACGTGAAGATGGGATGGAAAACCCACCTCTGTCCTAGCAGCACAGGTGCTAAAGCTAAAGGAGGAAACTATCAATGGAGGGAGTTCCACCAGAATTAATGTAGCTCCAATTTCCTGTGATCGAGCTACTAGGTATAACAGAAGGGAGGATGACATGTCTGATCCCTTTGAAGGGACCTCCAGAATGTATGCCTAGGGAGGGAACAATAGCCAGAACTAGAGGGGCCCTGCCTCTAGCCAGGTAGAGGCCAGGGAAAATCATGTCAATTAGACTGAATGGATCCAACAGCTTGGCACATAAGAACTACAAAAATACAAGGCCTTGGTTGACACTGGCACAAAATGTATTCTTATACCATTGGGACATGTAGGGGCATAACCTGTTTCCATTGGTGGAGTGACAGGGGATTCTCAGCAGTTGACTCTCTTGGAAGCAGAGGTGAGCTTGACCAGGAAGGAGTGGTACAAACACCCCATCGTGACTGGTCCAGAGGCACCATGTATTCTGGGCATAGATTACCTCAGAAGTGGTTATTTCAGTGACCCAAAAGGACTCAGGTGGGCTTTTGGGATAGCTGCTGTGGAGGCAGAAGGCATTAGACAGTTGAACACCTTGCCTGGTCTCTCAGAGGACTCATCTGCTGTAGAACTGCTGGGGGTCAAAGAACAGTAGGTACCAATTGCCACCACCACAGTGCATCATCGTCAATACTGCACAAACTGAGACTCCATGATTCCCATACACAAGATGATCCGTGAACTGGAGAGCTAGGGAGTGGTCAGCAAGACTCACCCTTCAATAGCCCTATATGGCTTGTGTGTAAGTCTAATAGAGAGTGGAGACCGACAGTGGTTTATTGTGGCCTGAATGAAGTCATACCATCACTGAGTGCTGCTGTACCGGACATGCTGGAACTTCAGTGTGAACTGGAGTCCAAGGCAGCAAAGTGGTGGAACTATTGATATTGCTAATGAGTTTTTCTCCCTTCCTTCAGAAGCAGAGTGAAGGCCACAGTTCATGTTCACCTGGAGGAGCATCCAGTACACCTGGAACCGACTGCCCCAGGGGTGGAAATACAGTCCCACTATCTGCCATGGAATGATCCAGACTGCACTGGAAAAGGGTGAGGCTCCAGAACACTTGCAGTACATTGATGACATCATCATATGGGGGAACATGGCAGTGGAAGTTTTTGGGAAAGGGGAGAAAATAATCCAGATTCTTCTGCAAGTGGGTTTTTCTATCAAAGTAAGGTCGAAGGGCCTGCTCAGGGAATTCAGTTCCTAGGGTGAAGTGGCAAGACGGACGCAGGCAGATTCCAACAAAGACAATTAATAAGATAATTGTCTTAATTGTCTTAAACCAAGACATAAACCCATTTGTCAACTCTAAGTTTTAGGAGGAGAAGCCTTCCTCCTTGGATGGGCAGTGACCAGCTTCCAGCTTCCATGTTCAACAGACCTTTGCCTTAGTGCCTGACATGGTTCTGAGCCCACCTGCCTCTCCACTGCAATGGAGGTTTGAGACTCCTGACACTAGTGTTTTTGAGAATACTCTATCAATCTCTTGCTCATTCTCACAAATGCTGCACAGCCAGCTTTACCTCCTCATGAAACTCCTTGACCTGGAGACACAGCTCATCAACAAAACACCTCCTGCAGAAGGGATGACTGTCAGCCCCAGCCTCATGGCATCAGGCACTCCTGACAACCTGAGACCATCAGAAGGTCTGTCTGGGTAGAAGCCTCTGACAACTGTGCAGTGACTCCAGCAGCTACAGGGGAATGAGCACTGTGATGTGTCAAAACCACACTTGAGGGAGCGTATGCTAGTGAGACTGGTGATGATGAGGACTCTCTGTGCCCTTCTGCGCCAACTACTATGCCTGTCTGCTGCCTCTGCTAGCTTCTCCCAGACAGTCACATGTAGCAAGAGCAGGATGTCTTATGGAATGAAGGTTGAGCTATCCCAAACTGGGCCTCAGATTTGGGCCTGCAAGGCCTCAGATTTGGGCCCGATGTAGTAGTAGATAAAACTGTGGCGCAGTTAGAATTTCAATTAAGGTGTGTACATGCTTTAGCTAGGACAGTTAGGATGGAAATACGGTAGCTGCCTTAAACTGAAATAGTTTACATATTTGCTCACGCTGAATACCAATAGAAATGCACCTGCAACTGTAAACTGTTCTGCACTGTATAAAACCAGCCATTTCAAGAATAAAGAGGAGAACGTATGTTATAACCACATTGGTCGTATCTGCGTTTGTTCCGTCTCCAATCCCAATTACAGTCCCTGATTTCAGTCACAGACTGGTACCAAGTTGCTGGGTTGTGTGTACTTCAAATTTCCCAATCAGCCACCAGTGGAAGGGCCTTCTACTGCTGGGCCATGCCCTGGTCACTCCTGCTCCTGGGGCTCCTTATGAGACTGAGAGCAGTCACTCCTGGCCCCACCCATGCTGAGGCACTACTCTAGGACAAGCTGCCAGCTCCACATGGGTCTCAGTGTTTCCTGGGGTTCCCCCACCTCTAGAATGTTGCCCTGTTCGTGTTGATCCCCAGCAATGGAGCTGTTTGCCTTGGCAAATTTAGGGGGAGATAAGTAGCATTCCTTTTAACTTATCTAAATAATAACACGTGAGAAATAAGAGGTACTATGGCTGTGGAAGGAGTATTACAAAAGCAAGCATATCAAGATACTGGTTTACTAACAGCAGGGGTCACTTATTTGAATGAGTATTTCCATAACAATACCACGTAATGCCAAATTCAGTAAACGCCTAGAGCTCCAGGGTTTAATTCATCTAGTTTAACCGTAGTGACTCCTCCATTCCTCAACAAGACAAATCACATAATTTGTCCTTCCCTCTATTTTAACAGAATTATTCTCTGTGCATTGCAACATTTTTTTACAACCCAAAAAGCAGCAGCATACAGTTTTATTTGCTAAAATTCTTGCTTTTCAGTAACACCAAAATCAGGGCAATTAAGTTTACAGATGTGTTTCTGATTTGAGCTCATGTTGCCTGCTGCCTTTACACTTGTGCTTCTGGAGGGAAAAAAATTCCATACTTTTTTCACCCTACTAAATGTCATTGTTCCACTCAGAGGCCAGCTCACCTTACCTCTGGAAAGCCTGAGCTTTTGTAAGCTGTTCACATGACAAACAGCTGTAGGTGTATGGAAAACCTATTACTACATGCAGAAAATGAAAGCTGGCAAGTAGATTCTGTATTTATAATGGAAGAAAGCCTCCAAAACACATAAGCATTTCAATATATTCAGGAAGATTTTTTTTTCCTTCCCACACTTATTTGGTGATAGCCTTCAAAATTACTCTGTGTAAACAGCATGATAAATGTAATTAACCTCAGAGTGCAAAAAATAGGCTATCTTCCTTGCTAAGTGCTATTGTGAAATGCAAGAGCATTAGCAAAAGGAGCAGCAAAATTACCACTGGCACATTGGGTTAATGAAGGTTTTCTTGTAGATCTTGTTCCTGCTTTAAGTGCAACACTAGGTAGGTCGATATAAGTCTAAACAGGGTAGATGTATATCAATTTTGAATGCTGTCAACAGCTTGAGAACAGCATAACTTTCACCAAACTGATTAAAAGCCACAGATTCTCTTCACCAACTATATTTTTCACTCTAAAAAACCCTGCCAATTTCTCAGGGTTGCTGTTCCCTGAGATTCTCGTCAGAGTTGCTGTTCCCCGAGGTATATAGGGCTTTCGAGCTTTTCTTGCCCAAAAGGTCCCATGCCAGAGCCAGAGAAGACAAGCTGAGTCCGCCAGTGCGTCTTTCCAAGGTTGTTTATTCTTTCATTATCTCTCAGTTCTTTCTCAGCTCTGCCAGGCGTCCGCAACAGAGCGGGACACATGGCGGGCTGCCCGGATCAGAGGGTCCTGGACCTTTTGTACCATTTCTCTGACCCAACCACCATCCACAATGTACCTTTTATGTACAAAATTTTACCAATACTTACTACCTATGTTAACATGTCATTTCTACTCTAAACCAATCCTTGTGATCCAACTCAGCAGAAAATGGGAGATGAGGACAAGAACAAGGAGGACAGGACCACTCCCCAATTCTTCCATCTTGCCTCTTCAAACCCATATACTAAAAATCCTAGATTCTACATTTACACTCTGTGATAAACTAGCTACTACTTATTTTGAATTCTTTCACCTTGTGATTCTTCATACAATGTGGGCATTCACTCCCATGGCCAGGGATCAAAAGCAGCATCCTCCTGGGCTCTGTGTGAGGCTGGTTGACCCCCTTGTACAGATCCCAGACCCCCCTGTCCAGTCTCCAAACCCTCCAGGGCAGACAGAGAGATGTCCTGGACTACGACACAAATTATGGTACAATTCCAAGTTTCATATTTTATTTCAGGTATAGCAAACTTCAAATGATGACCAAGATATAGCACATGCCTACTTCATTCCATTTTCTGCGGAAACACATTTTTCCTAAAGGACCAAGTTAACTGAAGTTATTACAGCTTTCAAATGCCTTTTTCACCTTTGAGTTCCTTTCACTCTCCCCATATATATCAAATTAAAGTGAATGGCTTTCTTGGGTGCCTGGCATTTGGCCAGTGTCAAACCACGACAACCTGGTACAGTGTTGTTCATGGGAAGATACTATTAAAGGGTATCTCTTAAAGACTCAGACTAGTCAGTTTTGTGCCTGTTGTTTCTGCCCAAGTATTCTGAGCTAAAACAGACCCGGAATTCACATTCTAACTCTATAACAGATTCAACCGGATAGAAGTCTATCAAAGCACTTGATGCACTCTAAGATCATCTGGGGTGCATTTAGCAGAAAATGTGTAGTGAAAGTAATTTCATGAGCCAAATCTCCTAGTCTGCACACAATTTTATCTTTAAATATGGATACATTCAAAGATACTGCTGGATGATCTAAATCTGCCACTTGCACAGCATAACTGTATTTGGATTTTTGTGGCAAGGTTTTGGTAAAATAGAGGGCTACAAGGGTGGCTTCTGTGAGAAGATGCTGGCCAGAGCCAAGCCAATCAAGCAGTGGTGGTAGCACCTCTGTGATAATATATTTAAGAAGGGGGAAAAACTGCTGCACAACAACAGCTGGGAGAGAGGAGTGAATATATGAGAGCAACAACTCTGCAGACACCAAAGTCAGTGGAGAAGGAGGGGTAGGAGGTATTCCAGGTGCTAGGCCAAAGATTCCCCTGCAGCCCATGGTAAAGACCATGGTTAGGCAGGATGTCCCCCTGCAGCCCATGGTGGAGCAGAGATCCACTCTGCAGCCCATGGAGGGCCCCATGCCAGAGCAGGTGGATGTGCCCTGAAAGAACCTGTGATCCCATGGGAGAGCCCATGCTCCTGGCAGGACTTGTGACCCCCATGGGGGACCCAAACTGGAACAGTCTGTTCTTGAAGGACTGCACCCCATGGAAAAGACCTGTGCTGGAGAAGTTTGTGAAGGATTGTCTCCCATGGGAGGGACCCCATTCTGGAGTAGGGAAAGAGTGTGAGAAGAAAGGAACGATAGGGACAATATGTGTTTAACTGACCACAATCCCCATTCCCCATCTCTCTGTGCTGCTCAGGAGAAAGAGATAGAGAACTTGGGAGTGAAGATGAGCATGGGAAAAAGGGGTTGGTGAGGTTGGGTATTTTAAGATTTGTTTTTTATATCTCATTATCCTGCTCTGATTTGATTGGTAATAAATTAAACTAATATCCCCAAGTCTGTTTTGCCTGTGACAGTATTGGTGAGTGATCTCTCCCTGCCCTTGAACCTTTCATTTTTCATATTTTCTTCATATTTTCTTCATATTTTCTTCATATTTTCTTCATATTTTCTCTCTCCTGTCCAGCTGCTGAGAGGAGTGATAGAGAGGTTTTGGTGGACACCTGGAAGCCAGCTGAGGTCAATCCACCAGAAATTGACAGGAACTCACAGACCTGAATTCAAATAAAACCAAAATGGATAAAACTAAACAATTATAATAGTAGTAGTTATCTGAACCCAGTATGACCTCTTCCTCATATCTTCAAAATTAAAAACCTGAGCGCTGTTTTAGATTTCTCAACTAGGTCAAACAAGTTTGTATAACTTCACACCTATTGCAGCAACAAAAACTATGCAAAGGCACAGCTAGTGGCACATTTACTACTCTACAAAAATTGCTCCAACAACAAAATTGTCTCCCAACAGAGACTGGAAAGTAAACGCTAGGACTTTACCTGCTGTCTTTTGGGAAAGTGTGAGTTGAAGGTCCAAAGAGGAAATTACAGCAAGCAGCTTCTGGCCATGCACCCAGAAACAGCATTCTCACCTTAAGCTGGTGTGAAGGTATTTACATAATGCTTCTGGAGGACTTTGGAAAGGATGGCAAGTACAAGTCAGGATTCCTTAACCAGTTCTGCAAAATTCTGAACTTGTGAGCAAGTTTGTAAGTAAAGAACTAGGTAAGTTCTGTTTTATGGTGATAGACTGTTTTTCACTCAACCCCAGGGTTGCAATAAGAACACCCACTGTGAGCTGTCTGTTCCACTAAAAACCATCAATCCCACTGCGTTTTGTTTGGCAGGTTTGAGGAAGCTCACTCAACTGTAGGACACAAAATACCCAGGCTCTTAAATGCCTTTCCAATAAAAATGCTTTTTGACATAGGCAAAAAAAAAAAGCTTTCCCCAGATTAAAGACAAAACATGCTTGGTTACAAATAAAATGTAACTGAAAATACTTTTTTTAGCCTAACATGAATCTGTGTCACAATCTAATTAAAGTATATGCATCCACCAATAGCAGATGAAATAACTTAAGAATTTCATTAAGATAAAAGAAGCTTACAAGTACTGCTACTGTCCTCTTCCCTTACTCAGGTCCTATTTATTAGCCTTCACCTTTCCTGGGATAGTACTGAAGTGATAGTACACTGAATATAGCTTAGCCGAGCTTCAAAACAAAATGCTTTTGTTTTATTTGACTGTGTTTGAAGAACCTCTTGCATTACTCATGGGGATTGTTCTTTTTCCTAGTTGTTAGTTTCATGTGAGCAACAAAACTGAATACAGCTCATTATGCTGCTCTGAACAGCCAGTTTCTTTAATTGCATGCCTTCAAAATAGCAAAGAGGAAGTAGGGGTAGAAGTGAAAGGGTTAAAAGGAAGACGGCCATGAAAAACTAATTTGTATAAAAACTGAAGGACTGATATACCTGACTGTTCTTCATTCACTAAGGGGACAAGAGCTCAAGCTGGTACTTCTTTAATAAACCTAGCTTGCAGAAATCATGATCAGTTCACAAAAGTATCACATTAAACACCTGTGATCAGCCTAAAATAGCATTTGACAGAAAGGAGGCATTTAATTTTAGAAGACTTAGCAGCACAACAATGGAGCAGGAAAGACAACAGACCAAGAAATTTCCTCATTTCAGGAAGGTGAAGTATTTAGTTTAAAAGCCTGGATAAACATGTACAATAAACACAACCAGCAGAAGTTAGGAAAGAAACTAGATGCTTTAGTTAGTGTTGGAGGTCATGCAGGATCCTTTCTAGCAGGAGACAACCAAGAGGTAAAGTACCCTGCTATGTACAGCTTAAGGACTCAGTCTCTCACTCATGCATATCTTAAAAGAGTCTGACAGCCAAAATCCTCTAGGCAGACCTGTAGGGGGACTCTAGGAAGTGAGCAACCCAAATCAATCCTTCCACATCAAAAAAGGCAACTGTTGAAAGCAAGCCTTGTTGATAAGCTTTAATCTCCCTGTCACGGGTTGGCGCTGGTGCGATGCCAGTGCACCCATGAGTGTGTTTTTCCTAACAACTGCTGTGAGATGTGATCAAGAACAGAGCAGAGCAGGCCCAAAACTTGGAAAGAGAAAGAAAACTTTATTAAACTACATAAGAACAGAAATGAAAAAAAACCTAAACACACAAGAAAACAGAAATTAAAACCTTCCAGAACATTTCTTCTCCTCCCCCAATTTCCACCCTTCCACGCTCAGACAAAACCCTGAGTTCTCAATCAAGTCATCATCACTCAAAAAGAACTAATCTTCAATTCAGCAAGGGAGAGAGGGGTCTCTCTCGCACCACAGACCCCCCACAGGAAACACAGGTCCACCCTCCCGTGTTCCCATGTCACCCGTGGCACCACCCGGAGAAGTCTGCCATGGTGACACCCTCCTTTCCATGTCCAGTGCTCTCACCATCGTCCATGGACCAAAGCTGCATATAGGGCTCCTCTAAGGACGCTTGGCCAAGTACCAAAAACCAACCATTTTTTCATTTTTGGGACAGAAGTCCCCCCCCCCATCTTCTCCCCTGGGGCCGAGGGTTTCAGGAACAGAGAACTTCATCCTTGAAGGCAGAGGGTGCCACCACACCCTCTTCCTCTCTTCTCTGTTCACTCCACTCCTGCACTGGCAGTCACTGCCACAAGGTCCTTGGCTCAAGCCAACTGCATCCACCCAAGTACAGTCCTTGTGTTCAGGAGGATTTAGGTTCAGTCTGTGGCTAATATTCTACAAGAAAAGTCCAGTCCAAAAAGCCACTCCTCTTCATCTCTGCCCATCTGGGATTCCTTTCATCTTCCTCTGACATCTCAGTCCCAGGCTGTCTCTCTTCTCTCAAACCACCAGCCAAGAGAATCAGTGTCTGGAAAAAGTTTTCTTCTGCCTAAGAAAGGGTTAAAAGTCTCTGGCTCTCGGCAGGGCCGCAGGCACAGAAACTCCCCCATGCAGCCGGGCACTTTTCCCCCTCCTCACTCCTTCTCTGCTGCCGGCTGCTGCCAATATCAATTCTAAAGCAGGAATCTCTCCCTGGGGCGGGGAGAGGGGTGGGGAATGGGGACAGAAGGCACCTCCACAGTTCTCCACCCTTCCATCCTGGATGGGGGCTGGCCCAGCTCCAGTCCCTTTTCCCCCCCTTCTCTCTCTGGGGCACCAGCCTACCTCAGTTTGGCTGCATGGTTTCCCTCCCCCACCCAGCCCTGTGAGCTGGGCAGGGGAGGATGTGTGCTCCTCTGCAACCAGAAACAAAGAGAGCATCCCTCTGGGAGTCCTTGCTTTTAACCCCTTGTGTTCTCAGAGGCGTGTCCAGCCTCTCAGTGGTCACTCCAGGTGCCAGTATTCAAACCTGACCACTGATTGGTTTGACCTCAGCTTCCTGGAAAACTCACTTCCCCTCAAACCAGGACACTCCCCCAGTGCAATCAGTTGAGAAAGCCAAAGCATTCTATCCCAGACAGGCCCGCATAAAACTCCATTAAATGTCTCTTCACCATAAAGGGAAGTAATTTTTGTCCTGAAAATGGATTCATTTTCACTGTGCAGTATTCAACGGGGCTTTCAATGCACTTTTTTCCTCCACCAGTTTTGCACAAGCTTAGTGCTGCTTTTAACCACTGGGGTTGCATGGTAGGGGAACTCATCCCTTGGTCAATGTGTTATGACAAGAAAAAACACTATGGATGAGGAAATATGGAAAATGGCTCACTCATGCAGACCCAACATACATCACAGCTCCAGAAAGGCCCACGCTGACATCTCTGGAACAATCAGGCCACCACCTTTTGCCAATAGTGAAGTTCCAAGCACAGCAGCTTGGTCTCCTTTCCCCAGGCAGCAGTCAGAGCTTCATGATCACTTTAAGCTAGTCTAAGTGTGACTGACAGAGAAATGAGTCCTGCACTTCTCAGTGCCCTCCTCTTGTAATCTGCTCTCCCTTGAATCAACAGTAGCATTTTTTGGGGGGGCAATAAACCACTTCCTAAAAAACAGAGGGGAAAGAGTGATAACACTGCTAAATTATAACTGGAAATACAATTTCAACTTCTCTCAAATTTAAGGTTTATGGCTTTTGTAATTTATAATCGTTGTCAGGCAACCCAAGGTTACCAGCCTTAGAAAGATGATCAGGCTTATATTTTAGCTTTAAACTTGTATTTACAAAGACCATAGACTATTGGTTTCAGCCTTTGATCAGCACACCACCTTTATGACACAATCCGGGTTTTGTAGGCCAGCACAAGTCTCTGAACAGCTGACACACAGAGCTCAAGTTAATGGAGGCCCTTTCATCATAACACCAACTCCTAGTACCTGTATCACTGCACCAGCATGCCTATGTCAGGGCTAATGAGCTGTAATCACCACACTGGACACTGCAATTAGACATCTAGACCACATATTGCTAGCAAACCTTACAACAGCCTCCTGCTCACAAGTATATTCATTTTCACAGGAAAGCAAACTGAACAAAGGCCTAGTAGTGCTTTTGCCCATATAAGAGGAGCCACTCAGTGCTGAGAGCAGGGTGTAATGGTACTGAGCTCTGCAGGGGATGAGCCTGTCAAAAGTCCCTCCAACCTATACTGAACATGTTGCTAGCAACTTATATGACTTGTACCCAGTTATGGATGGAAGATTAAATTGCAGGCTACTTCAGCAGCAGTCCCATCACCAGGCCACACTGCAAACATACCCTTCCCACTGCACTTCAAACCAGCATCAGATGGCAGGAACTGCATTATAGGTAGATTTGCTTATTCCATTATACCACACTCCCCCATCCCCAGGTTCAGAACATTCATTTCCTTACCAAGGTCACATTCAATGCTATCCCTTCCAAGCTACCTGGCCCAAAACACAGCTACAGATAACACCCCACCTATCGCTGCAAGCCTAGCCAGAAGGACACTCGGAGCTAGAGTTCTGGGTTCATCAGAGTAGCAGGGCAGAAGAGCTTGCCCTTTGTTTATTCTTCTTATTATATACTTTTAATAAGGTGACTATGGATTGGAGAGTTAACATTCTTACTTCTCACTACATTGGTCAAGGGGACTGTCACACAGTCTTGTTTGTCTCAGCATGGAATGTGAAAACAATGGCTATGTTTATAGAACATCGCTGGTGTTTACATGAAAAGAGCGTGA
The DNA here is from genome assembly GCF_021018805.1 of Prinia subflava. Taxonomy (NCBI): domain Eukaryota; kingdom Metazoa; phylum Chordata; class Aves; order Passeriformes; family Cisticolidae; genus Prinia; species Prinia subflava. The sequence goes on from NW_026960606.1 coordinate 1,015,122, forward strand.
GAAGGTACAAACTTCTACTTAGTATGAAACGCTCTACAAGCTAGGAAAATCTCATGGCAACACCCACCCACCAATAAAACTACATGTATGCAAGGCTAATATACAGACTTTTTTTACACTCATTCTGCTGATTCCTCCACCTCATTCACATATATAACTTTTGCCTGAGGTGTTTGTGTTACATCATAACATCACTTGCCCCACCTCATCTTCTCACTCACTTTGCCAAATAATTGAGTACACTGAGGTTTGTGGAGGCTGCCAGGCCTCTGCCCTGGAGGGATGTCCCTTGAATGGAATGTGATAAGCTCAGCTCAACCCTCCCCGGGAGATAACCCTTAGATGAGGCTGTTCTCCATGATCATGGCGAGTACCCATAATGCTTTGATATACCCATGCAGATTCTTTCTAAACCATTGGTTTTTCCCCTTTGGTACCACCCTTGTTTTCCCCTATAAATACCCCAGCTTCTGCCCAGTTTGAGAGGGAGCTGTCATCCCTGGCCCCCTTCACAGGGTGCTGGACAATGAAGGCTAGCCTGTGGAACTGCCACACAGCACTCCTGTCTCTCTCTGAGTTGGCCTGGGATCACCTCACAAGGCAGAGCTGAAATCACTGCTGAGAGCTGAATCACTTGCAGCCACCGCCTGCGCCTTGCTGAGGCTACCCAGTGGCTGGAGGACTGCCCGAGATCCCTAGAAGTTTGTCTCTTGCGAGACCTCTTGATGCCTTAGGGCTGGGTTTTTTCTGTTTTGTCTGATAGCACTGAGTGGTGCTAGGATCTTCACGGCGTGATGGGGGTAGGGCGGCCTTTTTCAAGGACATTGTCTCTAAGCTCCAGGCCCGAGTATAAACAACCTGGAAGAGAAGGGCAAGTCGAGAGGGGGGTGTTTGGTGATTCGGGGTTATTGATTGGACGGTACATTGCTATATGCAAATGAATGGAAACTTGTAAAAGGGGTAAGATCTGGGGACAAGCCCCTTTTCGTCTCCATCTTGGGAATATTCGGGTTGGGCCACTTCTGTGGGTCCGGAGACGCAAGGGCATGGGCTCGAATAAACACTCATTTTGTTCCTTTCACTCTGTTTAGCCTCTGTTTCAGCCTCAAGGCATCACTCTCTCTGGGAAGGTTGCGGCATTCTGGGTTGGACCAGCAGACACCTCCTTGGCCATTCTCAGAGGTCCTTGCCTGGAATGCTATTCTACCATTGAGCCTTTGCTGGTTCTAGTGCAGTGCATCATACTGGGATGGTTCTCACCAAGGTCCCTGGTGGAAAGCTTTTCTGGGAATGCTTCAGGATTGATATTCCTTTGCGTTTCAGTGCTTCTATAAATTCCTCTCCCAGAACTTTTGACCTTTGACCTTTACTGTCTTTTGTGACTCTCCTTTTACTTCCTTTTATTTCCTAAAAATCACAGCTCAGTGTCTCCTTGCCCATCCTCCTACATTTCCTCCTTTCAGTAAATGTTTCTCAACACTTCATCTCAACTTCATTTTGTTATTCAAGGAGGGAGGAGATGGACCACATAACAGGCATGATTCACTGAAGTACATGCTCATGTACACACCTCTTTCCACTTATCCAGGCGAACATTGCATTCCCCATCCTTATTCCCAGATCAGCACAATGCATAGCCTTGGGTTTAAAAAAAGGAAAAAAGAAAAACACCTCAGTTTTTCTCAGGTCTGGGTATCACAGATATTCACTACTGTGAAGGAGGGAAAAATTATAGAAAATACATACCTGGTCTTTTTAAAGTTAAGCCATTTATTGCCAGTTGATGAGAATTAAAACACAGTTTGACTATATCTCATAATAAAAGAAATTCTGTTATATTCTATGATCTTATCAATTCACATTTAACTTTGTGAATAAATCTATTTCAAACAGTTGTACAAAAATGAAGTCACTAGCTGTTTTACCAATGTAATGATGGAGTCTCCACCATGACCCAACAAAAAAAGCTTCTGCTTCTGATAAAGTACAGTTCAAGAAACACCCTTCAATTACATAGAAAGTCAGCATTTTCTGAGAAACAGGGTGTATCTGACACACAAAGGAAATATTTCTAAAATTTAAATTGGGGTGTAAGGTTAAAAAAGCAAGCAAGAAAACACTGACTTCATAACTTTAAATGTATTTTACAATTTCAAAAGCTACAGGACAACTAAATTACAGTTTGGCAACCTGCTTTCCATTTTGAAAGCTTAGATTCTTTCCTACAAAATGAAACAATTGGCTTCCATGCCTTCACTAATACCCATTGAAAGCAGACCATGTAAAGGGGGCAGTCATTCAGACTATAGTCTCCTTAAATACATCTCCTCAGGGATCTACTGAGCTCTTTGACCTCTACCTTATCTCAGGCATGACAACTTGCCTATTTCTTTTCCTAGCCTGCCATCTATAAACTCAGCATTTTACTCTCTCTCTTTTCTTCAAATATATCTTATTCTATGAGCCAAACTCTTGTTTAATCCTAAACACTTCTTTACTCCCAACAGCCACTTACATGTATCATCTACATAACTACCTAGAAATTAAGCCTTTAAATTATTGACAGAATACATGACAATGTAAAGTTTGATCACTGAAAACTGTCAGTAAAACTTAAGTGGTATGCTACTTCTAGAAGTAGAATTAATCAAGTTATTCTTAGCTTCCTCATCCCATCAGACCACCAAAGCATGTTACATCAAGTCCCACTCATAGTCACTGCCTACTATTCATGCATTAGTAGCCCACTTAGCTGAAGCCACCTCTATAAATTCATGCATTTAGATTTGACCAAGAAAGCCGCATGATGGCTCTCTCACATAACCCAGCTTCAATAACAGAGCTAAAAAAGTTATGTATTTTGTCATCCTTGTCCCTCTGCTCTAGAAGAAGCAAAAGTGAAGTTTCATGCTTTTATATAATATAGCTACACTAAATCCAAATACAAAATACAATGGATTGATAATTTTATCCCCAAGAAACTAATTGTAGTCAGTTTGCAAGGTTTCAGTTTACAACCTAAACCAGTGAAGCAACTGAAACTCATTTTGCATGTACAACAGCAGCAGACCAGCCAGTTATCACTGGTCATAGCACAGTATTTCAGAATATAAGCATTCCAGGTTTCCTTCCTTTAACTAATATATTAAACAAGTCATTTAGACTATTAATTTTTCCCTGTTCTTGTACTTTTAAAAATCAGTTGACTCAGCAGCATTGTCTTGAAAAAGTGCAAGCCATACTAAATGTGGTCACAGAGGGCACCCTTGTAAATATGCAAACGAGTTTTAGTGAAACTACTTTGTCACCCTCTCAAAGCAGTGTACTGTATTCCTCAAATCTGAGAGGAAATCTAAGTACTTCATTGTAGCAACTGCTGTGCAAGTAATCAAAAGGTTACTGTAAAAGTTCTGCACACAACTTGGCTGACTAGCAACTCAAGAAGCTGCATTTTGCAAACAAAAAATGTTTCAGAGTGAATTTTGCAACATCTATCAGCAGCACAGAGCCAGTCTGGAGTCAGGCCACTCCTCATTGGTGTTCAAGAGTCTGTCTTCTTCCCCCCCATTGGAGCAAGGGCCTAAGACAGCAGCACTAACACCGGCAGAGTCCAGTGGGTGGCAGGAGGTGGCAGCGAGTAGCAGCTGCTGACCCCACACATGCCAGTGGTTCTCATCTGCCACTAAAATTGCTTTGTAAGCTCCTAACTTCCCAGTTTTTTGTTCCAGAGGGAAAGTTGAGCTGTGTAGGATTTTTCTACCATCTCTCCATCTCTCTTTTGTCTCCCAGACTCCACAGTCTTCTGCGGAAGTGCCATCTTGGGGGGGAGCATGCCTGCCATTTTCCCTTTGCTTTCCAAAACACGGTCACCTGTGGAGGGCAGCATCTTGAGGGGAGGAAGTCTGCCATTTTCCCTTTGTCTCCCTACATGCAGTTGTCTGCGGAGGGTGCAATCTTGGGGGGGGGGGGAGAAGTTTACTCTGGCATTTTGAGTTTCTCTCTGTTCCCAGGGAGTCTGCAAGATTTCAGCAACTTTGTAATTAGTGACTATTGCTGTTATTTTTTGCCTGTTGCTATTTTGATTTTTTTATGAAATTGCTATTTTTTCACTTATATCTACTCGTATTTGTTTCTCCTTATTGGTGGAAAGGGATTGGTTAAACTAAAGGGGAGGTAACTCCTATAAGTGTCCACCTCATAAAATTGTCTTCAACCAAGACAAATAGATAAATTTTAAAAATGAAGCTCTCCTTTTTAAAGTATGATGGTACACATCACAATTATCTTAAAATATATTTCAAATGCAGTTAGTTTCCCAAAATTTACACTTTATTTTTTATTTTTCAGAAGGGTTTAAAAAGCATTGGTTAAAAAGCCCACATTAGGAGACACTTCAGTCTATTTCTGATTTGACCCAATTCATTAAAGTATCCTGTACAACTGCTCAGCTCCTACAGGAGGCCTCTTACCAGTTCTGACTTGACCACAAAAGAATTCTCTACACTTTAGTTACTATTAAAAGGCTACACTCCTCTGGTCTGTTTATACATTTGTAGAATTAAGTCAGAAAAAAACCCTGTTTTATGATAGTGACTTACATCACAAGTTTACTAGACCTTGTCTTCAGTAGTGGGGCTAAGGCAACAAAGACTGGATGCATATTGCTAACACATCAGGGGAGAGCATAATAATGCATTGCAAGGGCATCACAACATTTAGAGCAGCCATATAAACCTAGTCCTATACTGGATGCTCCTGCATTCACTTCAGACTCTGAAGTTAAAGATGTCTGGTTCATAGATGCCTCAGTCAAATGCATTGATGGTAAATGGAAGTACAGAGCAGTTGCTCTTAACATTCAGACAGGAATGGAAGTAGTAGAAGAAGGAACGGGAAGTGCACAGGTGGAGAGTTAAAAGCTGTATTGCTGGCACTAAAGGAAAAAGCAAGGGTGATATATGTTGATTCTTATTCAGTCTGTGCTGGTGCCACACTGGTTGTGTCGGTGGGAAGCATTAGATTGGCAAGTGAATGGAAAAGAGGTTTAGCAGAAGGAAGATTGGAAGTGGTTGTTGTTACAGGCTCAATCCCAAAAAATCCACATATGATGTGTCAAAGCTCATGGCAATGATCAAGCCTTATAGACTTATTGGAATAACAAGGTGGATCATCTGACAAAAATTGAAAAGATAAAAATTGATCAGTTGAAAGATCCACAACATTGGTATCAACTGGGTGAATGAGTACATTGTAAATTAGGGCATACTGGACAGGAAGCTATTTTTTGCAGCACAAAGCAGAGGTTGGCAATTGACCAGGAAGATGTGTAAAGGCCTTCTCTCACAATATCCCCAGTGCCAATTGAGACTTGGACAAAATTATCCAGACCTGGCATTGCCTTTACATATCAAAAGTGACAAAACACTCTCGTCTACCTGGCAAATAAGATTATATTGGACCTCTGAAGACATCTAATGGTTACAAGTACATACTAACAGGTGCGGAAGTGGTATCTGAACTGTTAGTTGCCACTAAAAGCTGAATCAGCTAAATGCTGATGCCAAAGCTACTATTTCAGGACTCAGAAACTGGTTTTCCACTCTCCCAGTCCCAGACTCTATACAGTGTGACAATGGATCACACTTCACCAGTGTGATGGTACAAGACTAGGCCAAAAGGGAAGGTATCAAATGGGTTTTTCATACACCTTATTATCTCCAAGCAAACGGGATTGTGGAGCATGCCAATGGTTTGTTGAAACGCTACTTTAGGCCAAACGAACCTGGATGGAGTAAAAGGTGGTACCCTCTGTGTTATATCAGATAAATAACTGATATGGACCAATGAGTAGTCCTGTTTTAAGAGCTTTCTTGAGTCCAGTGTCCCTTGAATCAGCTTCAAATGATAAAATTGAAGCCTTTCAGGACAACCTAAAGGTGGGCCAACCAGTCATGGTCAAACCATCCCAAACTGGGATTGTACCTATTACTCTAATGGACACTTAAGGACAATTAGCCTGGGTAGCTACTGACTTTAATGGCCACCAGCACAGAATCATTTCCTGATTAATATTTACCACATTCTGAACTAAGGAAATTAACCTCTCTCATCCAGTGCACCTACCAAGATAGATATTTTACAGAACAATGTCTGTCTGCTCTTATAACTGTATAAGTTTGTTGGTTTAGCCTCTCAAATAACCTTGAACATTCAAGTATATCCTCACCAACCAGAAGACTGTGCATACATTTGGACATGAAATAAAGATCCGCTTAAGCAGAAGTAGAAAGGACTTTTGACTACTCATACCACTGTAAAAATTACAGCTGAATACTTCTAAATCCCCTATACAAAAATGAAGCCAGCTCTGGACACAAAAGAACTGTACTGGACCCTACAGTAAACAGTAAATCCACTGCAGACAGATCTGCAAGAGAATCAAATACTCTGAAATGAAATACATTAAATGTTTCTTTTTGTGCGTGTTTTCAGATAAATGTTTCCAATATTGCAGCATGGTTATTTGTTCCTGGAGAAGTCAACCATGCTAGCCGATCCTTGCATCCAATGACTGTAATAGCAAGTATGGCTACATTAAAGGTTGGTTCTGGGAATACACAAGACAGAGAGTCAAACAGACTTGATTAGCATATCTGGTTTGATAACCAAGATGCCATGGCAGGAACAAACAGAACTGTGAAAATTACAGGAGATGGGATTACACCTGCTTACGGGAAGAGAGAAGATTCAATCAACTTCTGCAAGCAAAGAGTTGTTGTAAAATGCATGAGTTTTCTGTGTGATTTTTAACCTGATTATTGTAGTAGAAATGATTAACCTGTCTGAAATAGTATATAAGCTTTTGGAAAACCTGAGTAAAATCGAATTCTGATCACCGAATCAGTCTTCCCGTCTCTCATAATCGCCAATAATTGGTGCCCCGTGTGAGGAGAAGAACCGGCGGTCTGCTGGCAATTGGCGACGCCCCTGGAACTGATCGTGGCGGTGAAAGAACCGTGTTTGGGCCTACAATCATCTGTACGCCGGACGTGACAGGTGAGCCAGGGGAACTCAAGGTATGGGACAGGTCATGTCCGACGGGAGAGACGTTAAGAAAACCATCCAGCGCTTGCTGAGCAAGCATGGATCCCCCATTCTTAAGCAGGACCTTAAGTCGCTCCTACGATGGGTGTCACGCATGTTCCCCGATACCACCCCTTCCTCTGTTCTTACTCTCCGCTACTGGGACAAGGTCGGCGTAAAGCTCTACGACCTGGCTACGCTGCCTGGCCACGAGCCAGAGCTGCGCCTGCTTCCTGCATGGAGGGCGGTCATGGAAGCGGTTAAAAAAGAGGGGGGGAGCGAGGCAGCCTGCGAGGCTACCGCGGAGACGGCCCCGGAGGCCGTGCCAGACCGAAACCTGCCCAGGTCCCGCTCCCCGTCCCCCGTCCGCACCCCCTCCCCGACGAACGCCAAAGATAAAGCCCAGCCGCCAGCTGCACCCCCACCGGGATCCCACCAGCGACCCCAGAGCCGCCGAACGCTAACTGCTTATGGGGACTCTGACTTTAGCAGTGACGGGGAGTCTTTTGATCCCAGCCCCGAAAATGATCTGGACTTATTCCCTTCAAATAGGCATAACAACTGGTTAAAGATAAAAAAGAAAGCCCTTAAGGACAGAGACTTTGATACCGCAGCAGAAATATTTGTAGCCCCTGTGCGTCTTGGCCCGAGGGGGGGGAATCCCCGATGGGAGCCCTTGGGCCACTCAGAAATTAAGGAACTGCGCCGTACCGCAGCAGAATACGGTCTGGGGTCCCCTTACTTCAGTAATTTGTTGAGAGCAACTTTCAGTACTCACCTCATGACCCCTCATGATGTTAAATCCTTAGCAAACCTTTTGCTCACTCCAACGCAATATGCGATATTCATGGCACAATGGAAAAGGAGACTGGAGAACTTAATTGTAACATATGCAGGGCAAGCAAACCAAGCCCTGGTTGCCTTAACTATTGACCATTTAGCGGGGGAGGGAGCGCATACCGATCCTAATGGCCAAGCTGCCTTGCCGAGGGAAGCCCTGGAAGGGATCACGGAGGCAGCTCGTTTTGCATTTCTTAAAGTCCCTGATGCAAAAACCCCGCAACAGTCCTTCATAAATATTAAACAGGCTCCCCAAGAACCCTATATGCAGTTTGTGGACAAATTGAAACAAGCACTGGAAAGACAGATTGATAACGATCAAGCCAGGGAAGTTGTGCTCCTAAAACTGGCTATTGAAAATGCTAATGATGACTGTAAACGACTCTTGAAGGCCCTGCCCCCAGAACCTGAGCCCACACTGCTCCAAATGATAGAAGCCTGCAACCGCCTGGGGACATTGCAGCACACTACAGCAGTGACCTATCAAGCTGTGGGACAAGGCATAGCCGATGCTTTTGCCGCTTTAAAGATAATACCCAAAAAGCAGTCGGTTTGTTTCAGCTGTGGGGAGCCCGGGCACATTAAAAAAGACTGTCGAAAGGCACAAAACCCGAGAACACCGAATATGTGCCCTCGTTGCCAGAAAGGTCCTCACTTTGCTAATTCCTGTCGCTCTAAATTTCACAAAAATGGCCAGCCGTTGCAGGGAAACTCATCTCACAGCGCGGGATGGCGACGCGTGAAGACACAAGTCCCACAGCCAACCCAGCAGCTGTCACAGCCAGAGCCAACCTTCAGCTTCCAGCCAGCGCAGGCCCTGCCCGCCGGACCATCTCCGACCTACGTCCAGCAACCCCAGGGAGCGCCGGATTGGACATTTCAACCCGTGATACAGTAACGTTGACCAATTCCTCAGTGTTTTGTCTCCCCACAGGAATTTACGGACCTTTGCTACCAGGTCACCATGCTTTGCTTTTAGGTAGATCTTCTACCTCAGTAACAGGATTATTTGTTTTGCCAGGAGTTATTGATTCTGACACGGTTGGGGAAATAAAAATCATGGCTTGGACCCCACAGCCCCCCTGCGTGGTCCCAGCAGGGACCAAAATAGCCCAGCTTGTACCTTTTCCAGCAGCCCCCTTATCCACACCCCCGATAGCTAATCAGAGGGGAGGCGGGTTTGGTTCAACGGGGGTACCACAAATTTTTTGGACCCAGCGCATAACTCCTGAACGTCCTACGTGCAGGTGTAAGGTGTCTCTGAGAGGTAAAGAGTTAATTTTAACCGGATTGATTGACACGGGCGCGGATATCAGTCTTATCTCCCAAAATCAATGGCCTAATGATTGGCCATTAATGCCTGTCCCCCAGGTCCTCTCAGGGGTGGGTGGAAACAGTCAAAGCTATCAAAGCCAACACCTGGTACAGATCACAGGGCCTGAAGGCAGGGTAGCAACTGTCAGGCCTTATGTGTTGTCTGCGCCGCTGATTTTATGGGGGAGAGATGTTTTGTCTCAATGGGGAATTTTCATGCAGTCAAATTTTGTATAAGGGTCATTGGGGCGCGCGAGACCCCCAAACTGACTTGGAAATCCTCTGATCCAGTTTGGGTAGACCAATGGCCCATGTCATTAGAAAAACTGCGCATTTTACAAGAACTTGTAAAGGTACAGCTGGAAAAGGGACACATAGTCCCATCTAATAGCCCTTGGAATTCACCGGTGTTTGTAATCAAAAAGCGGTCTGGGGGGTGGAGGCTATTGCATGACTTGAGGAAAATAAACGAGGTAATTGAGGGAATGGGGCCCCTACAGCCAGGCCTCCCTTCCCCTTCTATGATTCCTAGAAATTGGCATTTAACAGTAATTGATTTAAAGGATTGTTTTTTTGACATTCCTCTGCATCGAGATGATGCACCCAAATTTAGCTTTTCTGTGCCGAGCATTAATATGCAGGCACCTCTAAATCGATATCATTGGTTATCACTTCCCCAAGGAATGCGAAATAGCCCAATTTTGTGTCAGTGGTACGTGGCAAAAACCCTGAGCCCGATACGGGAACAAATGCCTGATGTTCTCTTTTATCATTATATGGATGACATTCTTATTTCTGCAGAAACCGTGGGTCATATGGAGGAAGCAGTGCAGGCTGTCTGCCAAGCTGTTACCTCAGCAGGCCTCACCATTGCTTCTGAAAAGGTTCAAAAGACATCTCCCTGGAAATATTTGGGCTGGCGAATAAGCATGCATTCTATTTCTGCACAACCCTTGCAAATCTCAACTGAAATCAAAACTTTACATGATGCACAGAAGTTGCTAGGAACAATAAATTGGGTCCGTCCCTTGCTTGGGATTTCAAATGCAGATTTAGAGCCATTGTTTGCCCTCCTGGGAGGAGAGCCTAACCTCTTATCACCCAGACACTTAAACAAAGAAGCACAAATTGCGCTTCAAAAAGTAGCTGATGCTATCTCTCAAAGGCAATCAGCTAGGTGGGCTCCAGAGTTGCCTTTGTGGCTAATTATTCTGAATCCTAATAAACAGCCTTATGCATTAATATTTCAGTGGGACTCAGAAAAACCAGATCCTCTTCTAATTATCGAATGGGTCTTTTTGCCTAACAATATGCCCAAGACTATTTCCATGCAAGATGAACTTATGGCCATGTTGATTGTCAAGGCTCGGCAAAGACTGACCTCTTTGGCTGGGAAAGATTTTGATATTATCTATCTACCTCTCACAATGTTTTATTTGAATTGGTTGCTACAGATGTCTGAAAAATTGCAAATTGCTTTAACAAATTACCCAGGGCAGATATCTATCCATCCGCCTAAACACAAATTATTAAGTTCGTCTTTTAATTTAATCCCCAAGCCAAAGAGAAGTGAGACTCCCTTGCAAGCTATGACAATATTCACAGATGGGTCTGGGAAAACCCGTAAATCAGTGATTGTATGGAGGGACCCTGAAACTGGAACTTGGCAATCTGATATTGCTGTGGTTGAAGGGTCTCCACAAATAGTGGAATTAGCTGCTGTTGTCAGAGTGTTTCAGAAATTCAGCACACCTTTTAATCTGATTACTGACTCCGCATATGTTTCAGGTATTGTACAGAGAGCAGAGAATTCTGTTTTGAAAAATGTTAAAAATGACATTCTTTTTTCCTGGTTAAAACTGCTGGTCTCTCTGTTAGACCAAAGGACGGCTCCTTACTTTGTGATGCATATCAGGTCACATTCCAATCTACCGGGTTTTCTCACTGAAGGTAATGCCCAAGCAGACTTGTTAACCTTATCAGTGCAGCATGTTTTGCCTAACAAAATAGAGCAAGCTAAACTGAGTCACTCCTTTTTTCACCAAAATGCTGGGGCTTTGGTAAGACTTTTTAAATTAACTCCAGCACAAGCCTCTAATATCATTTCTATATGCCCTGACTGTCAGCGTTGCACACTTCCTAATGTGAACACAGGGGTCAACCCAAGAGGTCTACAGAGCCTACAAATTTGGCTGACAGATGTGACACACATTCCTGAATTCGGCCGCTTGAAATTCATGCATGCTTCTATTGATACCTTTTCAGGTGCTCTGTTTGCCTCAGCTCACACGGGAGAGACAGGGAAAGACGCCTGCCGTCATTTCGCTGCTGCCTTTGCCACCTTAGGAATTCCGCAACAGATTAAGACAGATAATGGACCCGCATATATTTCCCGTAGAGTTGCAAACTTCTTCTCATTATGGGGTATCACCCACAAAAGGGGCATAGCTCACTCACCCACAGGACAATCAATTATAGAACGAGCCCATTGCTCTCTCAAACGTCTTCTGTTACAACAAAAAGGGGGAGCCGAGGATACTCCTGCGGAAAGATTATGCAAAGCCTTGTATGTCTTTAATTTCTTGAATTGTTCAATGACAGACTTAAATCCCCCTATGACTAGGCATTTTACATCATCCACATCGCTTTCCTGCAAAGAGAAACCACCAGTACTAATCCGTGACCCTGAATCTGGTAAAATCCTTGGCCCTTACCCTTTGATCACCTGGGGAAGGGGCTATGCTTGTATCTCCTCAGAAAAAGGACCCCGCTGGATTCCGGCAAAAAACGTGAAGCTGTTCCGAGAACCTCTACCGACAGCTGACGGAGGCCAAGACGCCACCGCCACCGAGCCCCCGAGAGAGGAGGAGGAGGAGGAACCCCACTCAGACTGCAGTTGATGACATCCTTTGTTCTATCGAGAAAGGAAACTGTGAACTTTTGGGTTTGATGTCTGTGTGAAGGGTGTGGGAATTGGTGATATCACAGAGCCCTTTTTGGCAAAAGCGTAATGTAAAACAGGTATAAATCCATTGAATTTTTTGTTATAACTGACCACCAAAAAGGTAGGCCTTGAACGAGGACCAAAAGGAGATAAGCTAAAAAAGGTTTTGTTTTCTATGAATCTTTCTGATCACTCAGAATCTATCCATAAAAGCATTCAGCAGCTAAAAGATAGTGTATTTAAATTAAAGGTAGAATCTGGATCTTGGCTAGATAACTTGTTTAGTGGCTGGGGTTTGACACCCTGGCTAAAAGATTTTCTTAGGATAGGAATGCATGTAATGATTTTAATAATAATTGTATTAGTTATGATACCTTGCTTGCTTCAATGTGTGCAGAGATTAGTTAATAAAGCCATCAAGGGGGTATTCTTGGTTAATACAGAAGGGGGAGATCTGGGAATACACAAGACAGAGAGTCAAACAGACTTGATTAGCATATCTGGTTTGATAACCAAGATGCCATGGCAGGAACAAACAGAACTGTGAAAATTACAGGAGATGGGATTACACCTGCTTACGGGAAGAGAGAAGATTCAATCAACTTCTGCAAGCAAAGAGTTGTTGTAAAATGCATGAGTTTTCTGTGTGATTTTTAACCTGATTATTGTAGTAGAAATGATTAACCTGTCTGAAATAGTATATAAGCTTTTGGAAAACCTGAGTAAAATCGAATTCTGATCACCGAATCAGTCTTCCCGTCTCTCATAATCGCCAATAGTTGGTTTATGGATTTTATTCCAAATTTGCAAAATAAGGTGTAACAGAATGTGCAAACCTGACAAAAAACATTTTATCTAAAACTAAAAGGGTCTCAAAAGGATGGCTGGCTACTCTAGCTTCAGTTGGTCTACATGGTGTTAAGAATCTTGATCAGTATTGTTAAGGTACTAGACAATTTACATACATTTTACCAAATAAGTTTATGAATAGTGATTATTGCATTTTAATGTCATCTAAGTTCCTTTTAAAGACTGGTACTGTTAGTTTGATTATTAGATATGCATCTAAGTTTTCTGCAAGCACTGCTTTGAGATGCTTGTGCCTTCTCTCTAGTTGCCACAGATTTTGAAAAAGATTCCTCCCTGAATTAAGCTTGGGAGGCCACACAGAAGTTCATGACTGAGAAATCAGATTTGTATTCTGTACAGAAGGAAGTTGATGACCAATTTGCTGAACTCTTCCAATCATTACAAAATTACAGAATCACTAGGTTGGAAGAGACCTTCAAGATCATTGAGTCCAACCCATGACCTAACACCTCAACTAAACCATGGCACTGAGTGTCACATCCAATCTTTTTTTAAACACATCCAGGGATGGTGACTCTTATCACCTCCCCAGGCAGACGATTCCAGTACTTTATCACCCTTTCCATAAAAAACTTTTTCCTAACATCCAACCTAAATTTTCCTTGGTGCACCTTAAGACTGTCCTCTCGTTCTGTCAGTTGCTGCCTGGAGAAAGAGATCAACTCTCACCTGACTACAACCACCTTTCAGGAAGTTGTAGAGAGTGATAAGGTCACCTCTGAGTCTCCTTTACTCCAGGTTAAACAACCCCAGCTCCCTCAGTCATTCCTCATAGGGCTTGTGTTCCAAGCCCCTCACCAGCCTTGTTGCCCTCCTCTGGACACACTCAAGTGTCTCAAAATCCTTCCTAAACTGAGGGGCCCAGAACTAGACACAGTACTCAAGGTGTGGCCTCACCAGTGCCAAGTACAGAGGAAGAATGACCTCCCTGGTCCTGTTGGCCACACTATCCCTGATACAGGCCAGGATGCCGTTGGCCTTCTTGGCCACCAGGGCACACTGCTGGCTCATGTTCAGTTGACTGTCGACCAGTACCCCCAGGTCACTTTCTGCCTGGGCACTGTCCAGCCACACCACCTCCATCCTACAGCATGGGGTTACTGTGGCCAAAATGCAGGACGGACACTGCCCATCCATCCAGCTGTTCCAGGTCTCTCTGCAGAGCCCTCCTACCTTCCAGTAGATTGACACACGCTCCCAGCTTAGTGTCATTTGCAAATTTACTAATGAAAGACTCAATACCCTCATCCATGTCGTCAATAAAAATATTAAACAGAACTGGCCCCAACACAGACCCCTGAGGGACACCACTGGTCACTGGCCGCCTGCTGCATGCAGCACCATCACCACCACTCTCTGGGCCTGGCCATCCAGCCAGTTCCTAATCCAGCAAAGAGTGCTCCTGTCTAAGCCTAGGGCTGCCAGCTTTTCCAGGAGTGTGCTGTGGGAGACAGTGTCAAAGGCCTTGCTGAAGTCCAAATAGACAACGTCCACAGCCTTTCCTGCATCCACCAGATGGGTTACCTGGTTATAAAAGGAGACCAGGTTGGTCAAACATGACCTACCCCTCCTAAACCCATGCTGGCTGGGTCTGATAGCCTGGCCATCCTGTAACTGCTGTGTGATGACACTGAATACAAACTGTTCCATTACCTTATCGGGTACTGAGATCAGACTAACTGGCCTATAATTACCAAGATCCTCCTTCCCACCCTTCTTGTGAATGGGCATCACATTGGCCAGCTTCCAGTGATCTGGAACCTCACCAGTGAGCCACGACTGTTGGTAAATGATGGAGAGCAGCTTCACAAGCTCATCTGCCAGCTCCCTCATCACCCTGGGGTGGATCCCATCTGATCTCATAAATTTATGAACATCCAAGCAGCTCAACACTTCTCTGACTGCCTCCTCCTGGATAACAGGAGGACCATTCTGTTCCCTAACACCATCTACCAACCCAGGAGGACAGTTGTCCTGAGAATAACCCATCTTTCCACTAAAGACTGAGAAGAAGGTGTCAAACACCTCTGCCTTCTTCCCATCTGCAGTTACTAAGTTCCCTCCCTCATCCAGTAGAGAACAAAGGTTGGTCTTACCCCTCCTTGTGCCGTTAATATATTTGTAAAAACATTTTTTATTATCCTTTACAAAAGTTGCCAAATTAAGTTCAAACTGAGCTTTGGCCTCTCTAATTTTTTTTTCTACATGCCCTAGCAACCCCCTTAAATATTTCCTGAGACACCTGACCCTCCTTCCAAAGATGATACATCCTCTTTTTATTCCTAAGTTCCTTCAAAACCTCCTTGCCTATCCAGGCTACACATTTGCCTTGTCAACTCATCTTTTGGCACACAGGGTGTGAGAGTCAGTCCAAAGACCCTTCATTTGCCTCCCGTTCGCTGCAGGACAGGAGGGGAAAGGAGGCTGAAACCATAGAGACCCCAGACTCAGTTCCCCTAGCTTGGCACAGGCTGAGGTGGAAACCTGCCAAAGTCCTGCAGGTGTGCTCACTGGTCCATGGGAAGAACAACAGACCCATCATGGGCACCTGGGCTGTGTTTGCTCTGAACTAACTGTGCTGTACCTACAGCAAAGACCAGCCTGTCTTGCCCCCTTGTTGAGCAAGACAGCATTGCTCACAAGACCTACCATCCCTCCTGGTGAGCTGCCCCTCGCCTCAAAAAGGACTATAATAAGCTCCCCAAAAAAGACCCTTTTGAGATCTCCCCGGTGGAGAAGACAGATCTATTAGCATGTGCCACAAGGATTTCAAAGGTGGTTTATTGGTTCAGCGTCACGAGGACTTGTGTCTCCCGTTGGTAGCTATAATCCCCTCTTTTTCCTCTTTTCTCTCCTCTCTCTCTTTCTCTCCTTTTTCCTCTATCGCATTGATTGTAGGTATCAATAAAAGATACATTGATTTTTGGTTAAAACTGAGTTCTCTTTGCCTCTTTTTGCACTTTGAAATCAAAACGAACCATCACGACCGTTAATCAGATCGTGACACAGGGACAGTCTGTTTCTGTGCCCTCAAGATACCTGTTTTGAAGCACGCTCACCTTTCCTGGACTCCTTTGTTTTTAAGGGTTGCTTCCCAAGGAACTCTCTGAATAAGTCTCCTAAATAGGCCAAAGTCTGCCCTTCGAAAGTCCAATGTAAAAGTCTTATTGATGTTCCTCCTGATTTCACCAAATATTGAGAACTCTATAAATTTCATGATCACTATGCCCCAAGCGGCCTCCAACCAAATCTCCCACCAACCCATCTCTATTTGTAAACAACAGATCCAGCATAGTCCCTCCCCTGGTGGGCTCACTCACCAGCTCTCACAAAAAATTGTCCTCCACACACTCTAAGAATCTCAGGCACTGCCTCTTATCTGCTGTATTAAGTTCCCAGAAGATGTCTGGTAGGTTACAGTCACCTACAAGAACAAGAGCTGAAACATTCTCCAGCTGCTTGTAGAATAAGTTGTCCACGTCTTCTTCCTGGTTGGATGGATGATAACAGACTCCCAGCAGGATGTCAGCCTTCTTGGCCTTCCCCTGAATTCTCTACCCATAGGCATTCAACTGCATTGTCATTAGTTTCAATAACCATGGCATCAAAACTCTCCCAAATATAAAGGGCCTTCCCTCCACTTCCTCTCCCTTTCCTATCTCTTCTGAAGAGCTTGTAGCCATCCAGTACAGCGCTCCAGTTATGCAAGTCATCCCATCACATTTCTGTGATGGCAACTACATCATAGCTTTGCTGATGCACCATGGCTTCCAGCTCTTCTTGTTTGTTACCCAAAGACATTGTAACCTAAAGACTGGTTTCATGAACTCTTCTGCCTGGATCCCAGTTTGTATCACATCTTTCTTGTAATTTTTGAGACTCGAGGGGTAGGGAATATCCTGATCTACATGAACTGGTAACATCATTGGTAAGATGACTTGTTTGGATTGTCCCCAATCGCAAGGGACATTCTGAATTTAATGTTACACCTGGTTGTTGCAATATTATTACCTAAATTCTAACTGATTTCTATAATAACTGTATGTTAATGTGTAATGTATAACTCAGCTAACACTCTTTCAAACTACATGAATTAAGAAAAATAGTAAAACTGAGGAGATTGACCTATCTCAACATATTTGACAATAAGGTACATATAAGTAGCGGATGCTTTTATAGCTTGGAGGCAAAAGGTACCTGCACTACCACTTCATGAGGTAAAGATGATTGACTGAAGTCAAGGGGTAGAGTGTAGCAGGATGCCCTGCCCCGGATGCTGTGTCTTGGAATTTGGTCAAGTAGAGGGTGTGACATGCTGGTTTTGGTGCCGAATCACACTAAAAGCAGTCTGTCTCAGCAAACAAATCAACATCCTGATAGGGAGGCAAAGATTTGGCAGATAAGCTGCTAAGCTGATCTGGTGACATATGACTGGCAGTCATATCACTTCACACTAGAAAAGTCCAGTCCACTTTCATATGGTCAGGTTCTAACATATTCCTCCTTGGAGTGTGCATATGAAGTTTCCTCCCTAGGGAAGGGGGTGTCCCCCAAGGATACTCCTTGAGGTAAAGGTAGCTGCCCACAAGTGTTGGTATGGGTGAGTTAAATCAATCTCTACTTAATAATTGTTTCTTTTTGCTAGATTTAATATAATTGCTTTGATATAGCACACTATATTATACACTACTAGTAGTTTTAGCTTTTATACTGTGTAGTATATAATTCTAAGATCTTTTGTCTAATCATTTGTCATAATAAATAATTCATTTTATATAAATATATCTGATTTACCATCTCTAATCCTGAGGGGAAAAGTTACTTAAACCATTGACAAAGTCTGGAGCTAAGACTGGATTCAGCCATACCCTGACTCCTCTCTAAGGAGTTTAGAAAGCAAGGAGGTCCTCTCTGTACCTTGTGGTTCAACAGCAGGGCTTCTCCAGTAAACTTCATCTCCACCCACGACAACCTCCTAAAGTCAGAGCGCAGAGAGCACACAAGCATCAGTTGTTGGCATGGCAATTGTCCCAAATTCAAGAATCGCTACATACCAAAATATCAGATCATATACAGATGTGTTAGTTTTGTACGGCCTGGTTTTTGGTAGCGGAGGGGCCAGAGAGGTGGCTTCTGTGAGAAGCTGCTGGAAGCTTCCACCATGTCCAGCAGAGCCAATCCCTGATGGCTCTGAAGACGGACATGCTGCTGGCCAAAGCTGGGCCAATGAGAGATGTTGGTAACGCCTCTGTGATAACATATTTAAGAAGAAAATCAAAACAAAGTGGGGCACAGTTTTAATTCCAGCTAGAGAACAGGAGGAGGTGAGAACATGTGAGGGAAACAACACGGCAACACCAAGGTCAGTGGAGAAAGGGGCGGAAGGAGGTGCTCCAGGTGCCAGAGCCAAGATTCCTCTGCAGGCTGTGGTGATGACCACGGTGAAGCAGGCTGTCCCCCTGCAGTTCATGGGGGTCCATGGGGGAATGCAGAGATCCACTCGCAACCTGTGGGGGAGGTGCTCACACCAGAGCGGGTGGGTGCCTGGAAGAGGCTGTGATCCAGTGGGAGACCTGGTAGACAGAGGGGCCCCTGCTTCCAGGCTGGAGCAGCCTGTCCTCTAAGGACTGCACCAAAGACTGGGAAGAGTGACCCACGCTGCAGCAGTTTTGGGAGGACTGCTGCTCATGAGATTGGAACCATGTTGTAAAAGTTCATGGAGAAATGTCTCCTGTGGGAAAGGACCCCACGGTCTCACAAGGGAATGACTCCTCTCCCTGAGCAGCAAAAGATGATCTTGGGTGATGAACTGACCAAACCCCCCACGCCCTGTCTCCCTGCGCTGTTGGTGGGAAGGAGGGAGAGGTTAGAGGAAAAAAAGGTTTTTAAGGGCTTATTTTACTTCTCATTGTCCTCCTCTGATTTTGTTAGTAATAAACGCACTTTGTACTTCTAAACTGAGTATGTTTTGCCCTTGGAGTGTTTTCTCCCAGTCTTTAACTCATGAAGCCTTTGTTAAATTTTTGCTCTTTTCTGTCCAGCTGTTGCAGGGGAGGGTAAGTGAGCAACTTTCATGGGTGCCGGGCATTTGGCCAGCGTCAGTCCACAATGGAATACCTTTCCTAAACTGAAAGCAAACTCTGAAACTGATTTCTTGAGAGTTAGGAAAGCCTTGAATTTAAGGGAAAAATTAAATGTGAGAAGCATGAAAACTGATCTAAAGCAAATTATGAAAAATTTTGTTAGGTCAACCCAATTTAAACTTTTCTATAAAAGAAGACTCCTTGTTTTAAAAACTATGATAGGAAAAGATTTACAATTCATTTTCTCCTTAAAATAACTTTAAAAATTCTAGTGCTGACCAAAAATTAAGACATGTTATTAAGGGCATTGTCTAAATGCCTTTTAAACAGTGACAAGCTTGAGGCATCAACTACCTCTGTAGGAATCCTGTCCCAGTGTTTGACCACCCTCACAGTAAAGAGATGCTTCCTCAGGTCCAGTCGGAACTTCCCCTGGCACAGCTGAGAACCATTCCCATGCATACTGTCACTGGATCCCAGGGAGAAGAGGTCAATACCTCCCTCTCCCCTTCCTCAGGAAGCTGTAGAGAGCCATGAGGTCACCCCTCAGCCTCCTTTTCTCCAAACTAGACAAAACCAGAGCTCTCAGCTGCTCCTTACAGGACATTCCTTCCAGCCCTTTCACCAGCTGTGTTGCCCTCCTCCGGGGGCAATTCAAGGACCTTCACATCCTTCTTAAAACTATGTGGCCCAGAACAGTACCAGAGGGAAAGCTGCACCAATGCTAAATACAGCAGGAATAATGTCCCATGTCTGTTCGAAGCATTTGGGCAATGTCCTTAACAATACAACTGACATGTTTCATATCACCAGCTTCCACTATTTTTGTGCAGCCTTCCAAAACAGGCCCATATAAGGTAAACAAACAAACAAAAAATTTCAAACCCAAACCCAATCGAAATATTTTCAGTAATAGGTATAGCATTTTAGAATGCAGTTAAGGAGTACAGAAGCAGCAGTCAATACTTCAGTTGTATTTATGCATATTTTTTTCTCCACATTAACCCTTCCCAACATTACTTCCTTTGGAAGCTATAAAAACCACTTTTTAAAAATTTCTTTTACAGCTACTCATTGAGGCCTATTCCACTGCTTGAAACCAAGCAAAGCCAAGACCACACCAGGTGTCCTAGAAAAGATTGCTTCCATTTTTATCACCCCTTGGCTTTTTTTCAGTGAATTTCTAGTTTAAATGTAATCAACTAAGAAATACCTCCCTATGTGCACTTCTGCCATTCCTCATTGCTTGCCAAGAGTATCAAGTCCAAGCAAAAGGAAAAAAAAAGCCTCAGCACTGCCAAACTAAAAAGGTCCTACTTCTGGTTTTGCCAGTCCTGAGGAACCACCAATGCACCTCAGACCTTTAGAGAAAAGGAGAGAAAGACAAAACATTAAACTTATTAAAAAGTTACTTTAAAAGAAATAAAATGCTTAAGAATTAAAATAAGTTTAAAAAAATAAAAAAAATTAAAAATAATTAAAAAAAAAAACCACAAAAAACCCACTCATATCTAAAGCTGAAGTCCACCTAGGCAGAAGAGAAGGGCGCTTAATCCAGGAACAGCAAGAGCTTCCCTTCAGAAAGTAGAAGGCAAGTTTGCAGGCTGCCCGCGAAGTGAAATCCGCTGCGGACAAGGCCGACGGAGAGCCCAACACCGAGACTAGGGATGCCGCTATAACTCGGCACGGCTCAGCCCCACACGGCGCCGCGAATTAAGGGCAAGCAGCTGCCGCAGTCAATGCACCACCAGAAGACGGTCCGGCCCAGCACAGGGCGGGACAGAAGGACCGGCCGCGCGGAACCGCCGTCCCGCCCTGCCCCAATTGTCGAGCCGGCAGTGAGGAGCGATAGTCTTTTGTCCGGTTTCCCCTTTCGGTGAGGGGCAGAAAACCGATGAGAACATAAATGTTAAAATGAGAACAAAGTGTCCAGTTGCCGCCTCCAGCGCGAGGCACCGCCGCACAGCAATGCGCATAGCGATGTGTACAGTCATGCGCCCGGGCCGTACAAAGTGCAAGAGCAGCACCCTCGGCGTAAGTTCCCTGAGGAAGCCATAAACCCCTTCCCCACAGAGACACCACCACCCCAACGGGGCCTGCTTGTGGGTGGGGGTAGTAGCTCTCACTAGCACATACGGCAAGGCAAAACTGCCCCCCCCCCCCCGTCGGGGCGGAGAGTACCAACCTCCAGTGCCTTGGAGAGGTAGGAAGGAATTAACCAGGAGCACCAGCTCGAAGAGGGGGAAAAACAGTGGAAGGCGGCGGTCGCTTCGTGCGGGAGCAGCAGCGAAAGGGGGGAGGGAAGTATTGCTCCAGAAGAAGAAAAAGCAGCGATTTTCTCTTCACCTCGCCGTTGTCACGCAGGGGCTCATCCTAAAGTAATCCGTGAGACCCTCCGCGCCCAAGCTGCTGCAGCCCCCCGCCGTCACATCCATCCCCCGCTTCCCCCAGTGGTGGGGGCTGAGCAAATCGCGCCTCTACCCTCTGGCTCGCCGCCCCCCTAGAAATGCCTTTGTTTGCAGCTTTCCTCGCACCGCACACCCACTTCTGGGGGGTCACACCCTCTTTTAATTCTTTATTTTGGATCGAGATGCCTCCTGCTCTCTTCCCCCGTCGTCCCCATTCTGCTGGTTCATTTCAACCAGCGGTTCTGAAGGGGGAGGAAGCGGAGGCATCTCCTTGCTATTGTGGCTCGGGGTATGGTGATGACCCGGATTGCCAAATGTGGGGATCTAGAAGGAAGCAAAACCAAACGGGATTATACACTCTGGATTACATGGAGTGGGCACAACGCGTCGGGAAAGTTAAAGGGACATGCAAAAGGCAGCGTGCCCAACCCTCCTGTCAGTCATTCCGTGTTCTGGATCTGAGGAGGAGGAGACTGGTAGAGGAAGCTGCCCGGCCCCAATTACAGCCTAAGAGTGAAGACCGTACTGCGAGGAGGGCGGGGGAGTCGCACGCGCCAAGGAGGTGGAGTGGCTGCGGCCGCCGGGCCGCACAGCAAGAGGCGGCTCCCCGGATAATAGGCGGGAGACGCGTCAGGGGGAGACCCACGTCTGAGGAGACCAGCAGCGCCCTATCTAGGTGGCCGTGGCCCGGCTCCGCAACGCGGGCCCGGCCGGTAACTCACCGACTTGCAGGACATTATCGACATAGCCGCCATCTAGCAGAGCGATGCCTCGGCGAAAGGGCAGGCAGTTCTCGTCGACGGCGGAGAGGTCCGTGCCTCCGCCGGGCGTGGTACCGGAGGCGGTGGTGAGATCCTCGGCGCCGGTATTGAAGGAGGAATACATGCAGATTTCCCTCTCGCTGCGAGGGAAAGACCAGTAGACAATCCTGCGTTGCACCGGCTCTGGGATCCGTTCGAACCGCTCTTCCACCTGCTGGAAAGGCCACTTCTCCGCCACCTTGCGAGCCGCGATGTCCAGCAGGGACTCGGGGCTCTGGGTCCTGCCGAGCGGTAGCAGCCCCAGAGCGGCAGCAGCTGTAGTAGGAGTTGCGGAGGAGGGTCCGGCGCAGAGCACCCCACTGCTGAGGCCAGTGCCGCCCGCCCGTTGGCCTGGCCTGCTGGCCGAGCCATAGCCAGGTCTGCAGCAGAAGCGCTTAGCGGGGAAAGGAAGTTGACCACGCTCCGCCATGATCGCACCGCTTCTAAGCAGATAACGGAAGTGGGTATAGCCTATAAACGGCACCAGGAAGGCCGCGAGCCACCCCTGGGTCACGCCCCCTCTCCTTTACGTGGCCGCAAGGGGCGGTACCGGCTGCTCGGCCACGGTGGGGGGCGGAGTCCCGAGGAAAGCTTGATCCCTGCGTGGGTGGGGGATGGTGCGCGCGTTTTTGGCGCAGAGACGCTGTGCCGAGGTGTTGGTCGCCTTCCTTTCTCCCGACGTCACGCGTGCAAGTCTGAGAGCACCTTACGTGCCTTGTGGGGAAGGGGAACGTGGCTAGTGGCGCCCCTCTCTCACACCATGTGAAGAATGGAATGCGGGGGTGGGGCCGTCGCGGTCTCAACCCGGTCACCTCCACTAGGAAAATCGGCGGGGGTGGGTTAGAACTCTGCCCTGCAGCCTGAAAGTAAAGTAACGGCTGAGGCAGCCACTCTCCTCCACATAAAGGTGAGGGCTGGCCTACCGCAGGCGCCTTTCCTGGGGGAAGAGAGCGACTCCCGCCTTTCGCCGGAGCTCCGAAGGAGTTGAGGGCTGCTGGGAGGCAGCAGAGGCGCCTCGGAGGGCAGGTAGAAGGTGCTTATGGGTCACTCCATGTGGCATCGAATGTCCTGGCCTGGGCTCCTGCTTCAGAGGCGGGCTGAAATGGGCGAAGCTGGGGTGTTGCTGTCGGAGGGCTGCTCTTCTGGGGCAAGATCTGGCGTGGCTGAACCCACGCGTTCCTGCAACAAGTCCTTGAGGCAGCTCAGTAAGGCGCGACCTAAATTTCCCTTTTATTGGAAACACTACGGTATCTACGGCCGTTGGGCCGCGGGGTGGGCTCCTGTCCCGTGGGGTGCCCGACGTGTGCTGGCTCGCTGGTTGCGCGCGCGCTGTGGACGTGTTTGTGTGTGGGCTGGTTGTAGCCCGGTGCGAGCTCCACGCAGCCGACTCGCTTCACAGGTTCAGCTTGGAACCGCTCTGGTAGCCTAAGATGAAGGGCTCCGTGACATAAACCGCGGTGAGTAAATTGAACGCTACTAACGCGTTGTGTTTGCCCTGGTATTAAAAAGGTCTGTAAAAAGGCTGGTGTTGGCCATCTGTCCCGGTTAATTGTTTTGCAAACGGTGCGGTGCATAATGCTCGCAGTTGCTGCAGAGCATGAAGTGACAAATATTGTTTTTATTTTTCAGGATTCATTAAAAAACAGCAATATATGGGATCGTATCGACTCCTTAAATCAAATGGCATTCCTGAGGAAAAAAAAGCTGATTACCCGCAGAAGCAGGCTGAGAATATAAGACTCCTGCATAGCAACTTGCAGTTGAAAACACTTGTTCATCTTGCTTGAATTTAACTATGAACAGCGCTTGATAGTATACGATGCAGAAGCCATGATTTGAGTGCCTGGTTGCTTCATTCACGTAGATTAGTTTACCCAGGTAGACTACATTTTCTATGATGTAATGCAAGTGTTCATCTGGAAAATGCATAGTTGGGAGATGGCTCCATCAGGGAAACAAGTGAAAGAAGGTCAAGTGTGTCAGGTATAAGATCTAAGAAGTACAAATAACATCAAATTGACTTGAAACTTGATATCTACTTTTTGTTTTCACCAAAACCTGGGACTACACCAATAGTTTATTCTTTTAAAAGGTGATTAAAAAGCTTTGCAGAAACTATATTTTCCATTAAAACTGGATGGGAAATTCAGTGACCTGTATATGATTTGCAGACCGGTTTTTAAAAAAAGATCAACAGAAAACCTGAAGATGGTTTAAAATATGAAAGTATTTGCTTTTTTACATACTGCTAAGCTCATAGTAGCATTGTTTTGTCATTTCATAGGTAGAGATTTTTTTACATCTAGGTAAAGAACTTTTCCTGCTGTCAGTTGATTATATTAAGAAAATGGCTAATGGTTTTTAATCGAAGAGTTTAAATTGCAGACTACATACAGGGACTCAACTGTGTTCTGCGGAGTTCATTTTCCTTATATGCTATAAGGTCTTTTTTCTTTGGGATCATGAGCTCTACCTCCTGAACAGGAAATGAGTTTAAACTGATGTTTGTGCTTCTGTGTATAGACAGTACAAAACAGTTACTCTTGAGGTACCAGTTTTGTAAGTTCACAGATACCTTGCTGAGATATTAACTTGCATTTTCATCATTTTATCTATATACTTTAGAAGTGATCTACTGGATTTATAACTTCATTACTACTAAATTTAGGAGGTATTTGGGAGCCTGAATGCCACAGACAAGAGATAAGGATGAAGCACTTTATTTTACTATTAATATGGTACTGATTTCAGTATTTCTGAGAGCAGATTAATTGAATATATATCGAGTAAAAAGGAAGAAATTAGTGACTGCATGTGTACAAGAGCAGAGGAAATTTATATTTAATTTTCACCCCATTGCTCTCTGTTAATAATTGTTCGCATCTTAAAGTATTTTTTTCCTATAGTATTCTTGCACTATTTCTGTTTTAAACAACTGTCTATTAAGTCAGTAAAAATGCTCTTCTAAATTGGGTAATGGATTTTCTTTACCAAGTCTTAACCACCTGCTGAAATAAAAATAACACGCTAATGCTACTGGAAAAATTCTGCCTGTCATAATAAAGAAGCTTTATAATGAAAATTGAGATCCATGTTTTTCATCCATTTACTACTCAGCAGGAATGTCTACTTCCCGTTAAGTAAGAATATTAATAGCTACACAGGATGCTCTTGAAACATTTTACATTTCTGGGCTAGGGAGTACATGAAGAAGTAATAGCATCTTTGATCTTGAAATTCTGCCATAAGCACCAGGTATGCTTCTCCTTGGGCTTTCTCTGCATTGGTGCAGCTCCATAATTATTTGCAAATTATAATTTGAGTCTGAAGTTCTGAGTCTGACCTTAAACAGAGCCTAGACAGAGTTAAAGGAATAAAGTAGGTATTTATTGAAAGGCCTTCAAAGGATACACCTTGGGCAGTACAAGAGCCCAGCCATGGCTATACCCAAGATGGACGACTGGTCACAAGTCTTCACACTTTTATAAGTTCTGGTCCATTTACATACTGGGGTTAATTGTCCAATTACACCTTCAGGTTATGAAGTCTCATCCTTCCAGTTTGCTGTCTTTGTTGTTGTTTATACTTTTGGGCCTGAGGCTTTAATGGCTGTCCTTGGTTCTCAAGCTGGAAAAGGATTGTTTTGTCTAACTACTCTGTGACGAAAACTTGCTAACACTTTATATGAAGTTCAGTCACACACTAAGGCAGTATAGAACCTAAAAAATATGAAAGCTAAAACTTAAGGCATCATTTCCCCCCTTTAAAGGCTTGACAAGGACTTTACCTCGTTGAGTCTCTATTCTAAATATCTACTAATAATAGGTATTTAATAACAGATAAGTATCTAACAATATTAAATAACTAACAATAATAAACATCTAAAAACACTAAACATCTAACAACAGATAAATAATACTAAATAAATAGCTAATTGATAAATCGCTAATAACAGTAAATATCTAATAATAGATAAATACTTAACAACAGTAAATAACAATAATAATAATAACAGTAAACTAATGAATAACAGTAGTAATGTCTTGCACAGTCGGGTATCATGCAAAGAAGAATAATGATTGTGATAAATGATGTGGGCTAATTCATGTTTATAATGTATGTGTAATATAAACCAAGTTGTGCTCTTTAAAATAAATGGTAAAAATCATTCAAGCCTGTGGATAAATGAATTTGGGAATTGAAAACGACTCTGCCGGAACCCGGGAACAACTGAATTTACAACAGAAAGGAGGGGAGGTCCAAGGAAGATGGGTCTTCTCTGGAGATGGAACTGTTAACGACCCAACCGTTACCACCGATATGGATCTCGCTCCACCATCTGGGGACGCGCATCTCAATGCACAATTCCCAGAAATCGTATTTAATATTCATCTCCCCAGCCGAGAGGATGAATCTACATGAATATGAAGAAAAACTGAAGGGACAAAGAGAGTATGAAGTAATACCCTGTCCCACAAAAAAACTGTATATAAACAGGACACAAAACCAAAGACGTGAACAGGGGAGCTATGGTGCCATAGAGGCCACAGCTAAGGTTCACCCAGTGCCGATCCCGGGACTCGACACTGATTCTTTGATTGTTGGCTTACCCAAAATTCTCTTCATTGATTTTTTAAAAATTAATAAAATCATTTATTAATTTGGAATTGGCTTTACATTTATTACAGTGATTATTATGAACAGTTCTTTAGGCACAGAAGAGGAATCATTTAAAACACGTTTTTGTCTGCATCAGTTTCTGTTTCTCCAGTTGTTTCAGGAGCAGAAGCCTTCTTAACTCGAGTAGTGAATCCAGGGTCCTTTGCCAGTGACTTTGACTGCAGTGAGAGTAGTCAGCAGAACTTGGAATGGTCCTCTCCACTTGGCTTGTAGAGGATCACTGTCCCACCACTTAACATAGACCCAGTCTCCAGGTTGGAAGGGATGTGGAGGTGTGTCCAGTCCTATGGGTCTGGATAACAAGGTGGAATTCTGGATCTTCTGCAAAGTGGAACCTAAAGCCATTAGATATCTCTGTAAATCAAGTTTTCCCCTGTTATAAATGCCAATCTTATTCCAATTAATAAAATATAATGTTATTAATTAAAGAATTACAAGGCAAAAATTTAGGCAACACCAGCAATGGGAAGTACAGTGCCGATACCCGGGATTACCGCTGGGTGAACCAGTTACAGCCCCTAGCATGCTGTAACCCCCTAGTTCACTAATTGGTCTGTTTCGGGGTCCTGGTTTTATACAGTTTATTTGGCCCACGGCAGAGGATTTCTCCGCAGTTCTTTGTGTTCGAGGTGGCTTTTTCAAATTCATCTCCTCTGTCTGTCGGGCTGAATGGGACTTCTCCTCCAAAGCATGGGCATTGTATGAACGGGGCACAAATTTCTGAATGGAGAGGGTCCCCCGATAGTATCTCTGGTGATAGCTGAGCAGTTTGCAGTTCTACTGCCCCAGGAGGGCTGATTTCAACCTTGATTTCCCTGTCATTCTGATGCCAATAGTGGAGTCCTGGTCCTCAGCAAGGCATTGTCCTTTTTTGAATAGCAGTTCCAGGGTGTTGCCCGACCCGAGATTAGCTGGTTTCGTGCCTGGCCTGTGTTGCTATGGTTTTCGGACGGCACAGAAATAACAACATGACTCTCCATGATGGTAAAGATGAGAGCAAACTTTATTCTTCTAAATTCTACTTTTATAGAGTAGTTCGGTACAAAGAACATGATTGGTTATTCAGCGTCTACACCCTTTAGTAAACATTTCTTTCCAGTAAACACGTTGGAAAAACACCACCTGCAGATGGTTTCTCACTTCCCAAGGTTTGTTTGAATTCCTCCTTTAGATTTCTCAGGCTAACATGAGAAAGTTGCTCACTTGCCTTTCACACAGACACTAGCAGAGCCTGAAGCCTAAATTCAGACCAATGTCAGGCCCACATCTCCCCCTTTTAGTTTTTGCTGAGGGCGGCGTCTGTGTCTGTGTCCTCTCCTGCAGGGCCCTTGCAAGAGAAAAAAGACAAACATGACACCAGAAGTCCCTTTAGTAATCAACCAATCACTAAATAGAACTTTCATTGGGCACCAACTTAAATGGTCAGGGAAGTTCTGTGGCATTTGGTGTTGACCCTTCATAACCATGTCCATGCACCAGCGTCAAGCTTAGCTATTTACTAATTCTAATACAGAAAAAAACAAAACATCATTAGCCTGCTCAAAAATGGCAGTCAAATTTGTCAAGATCTATCACTCTAGGAATCATCCTTTCAGATAACAAGGGCTTTTTCTGCCTTTTAGCAAAGGACAGTGGTCCTTGCATTACACCTGCAACCGCAAGCTGATTTAATTTTCCAATTATTTGGACAACCTGAGTTGACCCTTTTTTTTTTTTTTTTTTTTTTTTTTTTTTTTTTTTTTAAATGCAAAAATGCATGTGATGTTTGAAAGGGCAAAGACCCATTGCAGGATGTGCAGGACTGGACCACTGGTCACTCAATTGGCCCATGATACCTGTAGGATGTCACCTAGAAAGAAAAAAAAAGAATAACAAAATTAATAAAAATATCAATAAAAAGATATCTGACTCCAAAAAAAATCTACATGATCCCAAAGACCAGAAAGGCAAAAACCACAAAGTGAAATAACAGCCCTTAATAACTACAAAACATACACCGAAGGCACGTGAAATATTACCTAAAATACAACTACATCTATGTAGGAAACTTAAATGAAACAACATCTACTATAAAATTAAAACACATGAAAAGGAAATGTCCATTGAGACAAGATGTTGATCCTTAGCATCACTGGATGTCTTCTTGAAGTCTGAAGCAGGGAGTGACTCGAGGAAGATCGATGAAAACAGGACCATGCTGCTGACACAGGACTTCTGTTGTCTCCATAACTTCCAACCGCATGGTCATCTTTGCAGTCTATATGACAGCCACTAAGGCTATGCAATGTCCCTTTTCACTCCTCAAAGGTGATGGGTAACACGACTGCTGAACCTGCTAATGATAAAACACAGGCACATCTTCTCCTTAAGTTAACAAACTTGTCAGGCTCCATTGTCTAAATTCAACATCCAGGTTTCATATTTACTCTTTCTTCAGGTTCATAACATAAATGTTACATTGTTGCAAGTTATCTTTTTAATAATAATTTTGATCAGCCCAGGAACTGCAAAAGCTGAAGTGCTTCTTTTCCAGTGAGATCCTGTTCATCCTTCCCGGGCAGGAATTCCAGGTTCACCTCAAAGATCAATTCAGCTATTATATTTAAAGGTCAAATTGTTGAGTCAAATAACTCATATGTAATTTTCTTGCTAAAACATCTGGGCAAATAGGCAATTCCCATCCAGAGAGAGCCAAGGCATGGCCAGTGCCCAGCTCTAACTGCAGAGGAATCCCTTACACCAATTTTAAAAACAAGCTTCTTAAAAATCTTATAATAAAAAACTAATATGGTAATTGACACCTCCTAAATTTGTCAGGGTAGAGATGCTCTGAGCTCAGCAGGCTCCTGAGATGGTCTGTGACCAGGATTGGAACTGCATCCCAAACCGTCAGGACAGAGGAGGCATTCTTACAAACTCAGATAACCTTGTCTGGAAATCTGAAAATATTTAGAAAATCATGAATGCAAAGCTAGCATAGACAGCTAGAAAACAAGGAAAAATTCTTGGCTGACACGTGTCTTACAGGCAATTATAGACAAATAGCAAAGTACATGAGAAGAAGAAGAAGCAGAAGCAGCAGCAGTAGCAGTAGCAGTAGCAGCAGCAGCCGACTGTAGAACTGTGATAACTTTATCATATCTGTGAATTCACATCAAATATCTTAAAAACTGAGATAACACTTAAAACTCATAACTGATGGTTATACTGTAGAATTATTAATAATTCTTGTGTTATCTGCGAAAGGCAACAAAGGTTGCTTATTTGTTTTTTGTATTTTTTGCCATTTTTCTTCTATTATGAACAGGCATCTGTTCACAGAGACGCCTTGAGAAGAAATGTTTTGAGGGGGGGGGGGAGGGAAAAAACCCAAACAAAATTCAACTGTCCCTCTAAAGGGAAAAGCTTCTGCTCACCTCAAAGGCGATGAAGCTATTTGGCCCTCCCTCAGTGGGGCTTTGGGGGCTCAAGGGCCCCAGGGCCGCCCCGCGGAGCTGGGGGAAATCCAAACAAACGTGGCCCCCATTTTTCTGTAAAGGAAAAAGCTTCTGCTCACCTCAAAGGCGACGAAGCTATTTGGCCCTGCCCTGAGTGGAGCTTTGGGGGCTCAATGGCCCCAGGGCCGCTCCGCAGAGCTGGGGGAAATCCAACAAACGTGGCCCCCATTTCTATGTAAAAAAATTCAAGCGAAGCAACTCCCACAGCATTATCCGCTGTCTAGAGGAACGGCAAGTTCCTCGTGCCCTATTCGCAGCCAGCCGCTCGGCCCGCAGGGAAGGAGTGGGGGAGCGAACCCCGCCGCTCATGGCGGGGGGAAGGGGGAAAAGGAGCGAGGAGACCGCTCCTCCGTTCCTATGACGACTTGCTGTGCAAATTCACGCGGGAAGGAAATGGAGGGGAAACGGAGAGGGGACAACGGAGCGGTGCTCGGCGGAGCTCAGCCCGCCGCCGCCCTGCCGCCGCCTGTCTCAAGCGGAGAGCCGGTGGCCCCCCTCACCGCCCTGGGGGGAAGGGGGGGGGGGACGAAGAGGCAAAGCTGCTCCAAGCCGCCCGTCTCAGCGGCACCGCGCGGGGAAGGGACCTGCGCGCTCGCCCGACTCGCGCGCCTGTGGGGAGGGGGGGAAACCGAGTACGGAAAAATGAGAGAGAGAGAGAGATTTTGCAGCCGCTGCAGCGCCCTGGAGCAGGGCGGGAAAAAAACCGAGCGAGAGAGAGAGAAGGCAGGGAGATCGCATCCGTGCTGCCATGCCTCTGTCTCACCGCACCCCCACCCCCGCACAAGGGAAAGAACAAAGTTAAAACAGAGAGACACAAAGAAAGACAAGCCCTAAACTCACACAGGCAATCATAAAAACAAGCACAGGTAACGTTAAAAGCATAAAACACTCATAAAGTGAACTTTTCGCCCTGAACACACAGAAGGATACAGAGGGATCAAAGGTTTTCGATCCCGGTCCCGTCCGCAGGCCAGATGCTGGGCCACGCCGACGAGGAAAGGATCGTTGTGTCACACTCTGGGTCGGAATCTGACCAGCTGTATCTTGGACGGGCTAGCATCTTTTAAAGTCACGGTACAGACTAGTCGCAGTGGATGATAGCGCAGGAACCACTGCCAGCCATCCGTGGTATGAAGAAAGGAGAAGGAAAAGCCAAGGAAGCGCCGTCTCTGCCGGCCAGGAGAGGCTTACAGACGCTCGCTTTGATCTCGGCCAGACAGAACCGAAAGAGGTCGGGGGAGCGCTGGGCAAGCTGTCGGCAGCGAAGAATTCCAGCTGCTCTTGTCAGGAAAGGCACAAGCTGTCCTCTCTCAGGAGAGGGGTTCCCCAGGTTTTTCTGGAACCTCTGCCCGGCTGTCTTTTCTAGAAATTAAAGTCCAGCTGTGCTGGGTGCCGTCCGACCTGCTGTCTTTTGGCAGGATTGATCTTTTTCCATGGTCAGCAGGACCAGCATTCTTTAGAAAAAACGTGGAGATACTTCGCTTACCTCTCTGAGGAGGCAGGTAGAATTTTCAAGCTTTGCTGCATGAATCAGTCCCGGCTGCGCTGAACTTCTTCGAAAAACGTCGGGGTCACCAGATGTTGCTATGGTTTTCGGACGGCACAGAAATAACAACATGACTCTCCATGATGGTAAAGATGAGAGCAAACTTTATTCTTCTAAATTCTACTTTTATAGAGTAGTTCGGTACAAAGAACATGATTGGTTATTCAGCGTCTACACCCTTTAGTAAACATTTCTTTCCAGTAAACACGTTGGAAAAACACCACCTGCAGATGGTTTCTCACTTCCCAAGGTTTGTTTGAATTCCTCCTTTAGATTTCTCAGGCTAACATGAGAAAGTTGCTCACTTGCCTTTCACACAGACACTAGCAGAGCCTGAAGCCTAAATTCAGACCAATGTCAGGCCCACAGGCCTGCTGGCATTTTATTTTACAGAACATATTTACAGTTTACATGCACCAAAACACGAATTAATATACCATATTTATTACACCCCTCATATGAATTTCACCTGGAACATGCAGAATCTTATATGCCTGCCATATATTTCATAGGGACTGATGTTATCCCTCTGCCTTGGTTGTATGCGGATCCTCAGTAATGCTATAGACAAGACCTGAACCCATGTCATAGATGTTTCCTGACAAATTTTTCTAATTTGTGTTTTGAGAGTCCCATTCGTACATTCAACGTTACCACTCGCTGGGGTCTATAAGGTGTATGCAGATCCCAAGTAATTCCCAAAATCTGGCTAAGTTCTTTAACCACTGTATCAACAAAGTGTGGTCCCCTATCTGATGACATCCCCAAGGGAACCTCAAACCTCAGAATTATATGACTGAGCAAAACTTTCACCACTCCCTTGGTTGTGTTAGTGCGACGGGTAAGCCTCTGGCCATCCACTGAAGGTGTCAACTAATACCAGTATGTACCAGTATCCCTTTTTGTGTGGAAACTCTGTATAATCTATTTGCCAGTAATCTCCAGGAAGATCCCCTGCTTTTGTTACTCCTAACACAACTCACATTTGCTCACTACTGACTGTACAATGTCAGTCATTCCCTTTGCTATTACTACCTTTTTTAGATGTTTCAAAAGATTTTCAACCCCCAAATGTGTGTTTTCATGTGCTCTTTGAGCTAGCTCTTGCAGGATCAGGGGTGGGACTACAACCTGATTTGCTGGTGTAACAGCCCACCCACTTTCTGTGATCTAAGCCTTAACGAACTTAATTAGCTGCCTAATTAGTCTGCCTGATCATACTTTGGGGTGAACCCTAAAAGATCAATCTCTATCAAATCCCAAATTCTGGAGTTGTTTGCCCTTTCCAATGACTCCTGAATGCATGATAGCTACCTCTGTGGGCTTTCTGATGCCCTCCAAGAGGGCAAGTATCTGTTCATCATGTTTGATTTGATTTCCTTGAGTGTTCAAAAGTTCTCTCTCCTTCCAAATGGCTCCATGGGCATGGACAAAACTAAATGCATATTTAGAGTGAGTCCATATATTTATGCTGAGGTCTAGGGCACTTGTCAGTGCAGTCAGTTCATCTTTCTGAGATGACACATCTGCAGGCAGAGCCTTCGCCTCGATCACCTTGTCACTACATAGCCTGTCATTCGTTTACCATTTCTCATTAATCTGCTCCCATCTGTAAAAAGCTCCCAGTCTGGATTTTCTAGGGGCACATCCTTCTGGTCTGGTCTGCTGGAATTGACCTCTTTGACTGTCTGCAAGCAGTCATGCTCAGGCACATTGTCAATTAAGGTGGAGTGTGGAATTGCATTTTATGGAAATGGTATGCTCTGGCTCACCCCTGGAAAGTGTATGGTTTATCTCAAGTCTGTAACCTCCCTGCAGTATTGTGTATCTGTAACTCTATTGGCTGTAGAATCTTACCGCGCCCACTTTGAACCTCTGTGTTAAGAATGCAAACGCAGGGGGTTTGCTCTCTTTGCCTCTCTTCCCCCTGGAGGTCTCCAGACGCTCCCCTTCCCTCTCCCCCCTTCCCCCTCTCCCCTTCCCTTCCCCCTTTCCCACAGGACCATGCTTCCTGCCTGGAGTGAGACTTTGAATAAACCCTCATCTCAGCAGCCGTCTGAAGTCTCTTTGCCTGCCAACATGCGAATACCTACGACCCTAGAGCCTGGAGGGTCTCCCGGGGGACCCTCCCTGGGGACCCCCCAAAATTTAAACTACAACAGTGGAGGACAGAAACATGGCAGGGTAAACAACAGAAGTTGTTTTCAAGGTAACATCATCTTGTTCAAACAACAGTGATTCATATTTAAGCATATGGTTGCCGGACAACCAATGTCCTCCCTTTTGTTCCAGTACAGCTGCTATGGCATGGAGTACATACACAACAATGTGTCGCACAAGGGTGAGTTTTCGGACCCCTGAATTAAGATGACAGTAGCTGCCACGGCCTTCAAGCACCATGGCCAGTTGTGAGCAACACTGTCTAGCTGTTTGGAAAAGTAGGCCATAGCCCTCCATTGGTTCCTGAGGTGCTGTGCTAGTACTCCCAAAGCCACATTCAGTCTTTCATATGCAAAGAGTTCAAAAGGTTTAGTTAAATCTGGCAATCCCAGTGCTGGAGTTGACATTAGAGAGTGTTTCAGCTGTGAGAAAGCAGCTCGTGTTTTCAGTCCATATGATAATTTCCTTTTCAGGTGCTTATAGTGCACCTTCCAGGCCACTTCTAGAAATTTATCTGTCTTGAACCCCGTGTAGCTCTTGCAGCTTTCTCCTTATATCATTTGTAGCTTTACCAATGAACAAGAAAATTAGATGGGCTTTTCCATCAGCTAAAGCAGTATCTAGATTTATATATTTAATTGCAGCTTCTCTTAACTTGTTTAAAAAATCAGTGGGAGACTCATCATAATTTGCTTTACTTCGCAAAACTTTGACCAGTTTAGAGCTTTAGGGACACCATGTTTTAACCCATTACCATGAGATTTTGATATTGCTTTAGTTTTGCTATCTGTGCTGGTACATTTGGATATCATTTTGGGTCATGTGATGGAAAAACCTCCATAACGATACCCTGGATCAACCCACTTGCTATATTTGCCTCTACTGAAGTTGCAATAGCTTTATTAATC
This sequence comes from Prinia subflava, assembly GCF_021018805.1. Lineage (NCBI taxonomy): Eukaryota > Metazoa > Chordata > Aves > Passeriformes > Cisticolidae > Prinia > Prinia subflava. The sequence goes on from NW_026960606.1 coordinate 1,050,255, forward strand.
ATGTCGCTCAGTGGGATCAAGCAATGTGTCCATCATAGGTTTCAAATCAGTCCAGTCAGAGTTTTGTGTGTTAATTGGCTTTTTTACTAAATTTGCTAATTTTTCTGGATTTTCTTTATATTATCCAACTGTGTTCTTCCACTGTTTTACCTCCACAAGGGAATACTGAACCTTTATATATATTGGCCCCTGATTGCCGACTGCTTGCCGTAATGGGGCTTGCAGAACTGGTTCTTCCCTTTTTTCCCTTTTTGACCAAGTAGGTTTGGTTATTGGACTATATTCCTTTATGACTCTTCCCGCTACCTTTCCCCTCCTTTGCCTGTTCAGGGCAACTGAGATCTCATCTTACTCTTCAGAAGAGCTACCTGAGCGAGAGCTGTCTGATGCTATTGAACTTGCTGTGTTAGGTTTATCTCGACCAGTGCCGGTATTAGGGATTGCTGTCCAGGATTTGCTCCAACGTAAGGAATGGGCGGCGGGCCTGCTTGCTTCGATGACGTCATCTCCTGAGCCAGCTTCCCGGCGCACGATGTTGCTATAGAAACTCACTCAGGTGAGAGTGGGAGGGGCCACTCCCCCTATGGGAGGTACCCTCTCCACCCTCTCGGTAAAAAACCCTGCCCCATTCCCCCCCCCGGCTCCACCCCTAGGGGCGGTGCCGTTGGCTGCACAGGCTAGCTGTCCCCTCCCCCCACCCCTGCCCACCCAGGAGCAAGAGGGGATGTGAGGTGGAGTACAGGCAGGGGATGTCCATGCCTGCGGCGGCGGAGGCGACGGAGAAACAACCGGAGCCGCTGCCACCGCAGCCGCGACCGCCGGGGGCTGCAGAAGAGCGACCGAAACCGCAGCCAGAGGAGGGGGGAAGAGCGCAGGTGGAGGAGGCGTCCAGCCGGAAGTCGATAAAAGCGCCTGCGCCATTTCCGGCTGCCAAAGCCATCCTCCCTCTTCCCTGACTGGCAGGGATCCCGCCAGAGCTGCGTTTTCCCCCGCAGCCGCCTTCCCCCATAGCTGTAGCGGTGGCGGTGGAGCGGGGGCTGGGGCTGTGGCGGCTAAAGCTGCGGCCGATGGAGGAAGGTGTTAAAAATGACCCTATAATATTTGCTTTCGCATTTATGTATTAGCTTTTACATGTTGTTATTAATTGTAAGTATTCAAATATAGCACAGTTTATAACCTCTTTTAGCTGCTTGCTAATTGTTATAAATATGACCCAATTTTAATTAATAAAATATTTTTTATTAATTAAAGAATTACAGATCAAAAATTTTGGGCAAACCAGCAATCAAAAGTGCAGTGTCGATGACCCGGGATCGGCACTGGGTGAACAGTAGCCACAGCCTCGCACTGTGACCCTCCCCTGTTCACAAAAGTGATTTATTAAAATAAGAATATCGATCTAATATCAATATTCACCTGTGACGGACAAAAGACTCTCTAACAATTAAAGTTAGAAAATGTATGTTTATTGCCATGCTGGGCAGTGCGTGGGATAGCTCCCTAATGCGCACTGCAAAGATCACAGGTAATTGCAGAGCCTTTTATTTACAAAAATGTTGAATGCACAAAATACAAATACATATTCATACTCCTGTCAGTTCCTCTTCTCTGCTTTGTATGCTAATTGACACAAAGGCTATTAAGCACGCGGAGTTTGTTCCCTGAAATGGGTCGGTGGTCCTTTTGTGAGGAGTGGTCCCCAAAAGGAGGAAGTAAAGCGAGTCTTCCTCGTTCTAAACTTTCAACCTTTTTGTGAAAAATACGGGATGTTAATTTGTGTTCTTATGGGTTATGGCATGTTAAAAATTATAAAAACCATTGTATATATGTTATATGGGAATATACTCTTAAGTTTCAGTCTGCCTCGGAATTCACTGAGATGGAGGCAGGCACCACCCTGGAATTTCTATTTAGAAAGGAGACAAAGGATTTACGGGAAAACCCTGGCCTTCTCTTTGGCATCAGAAAGAACACATTAAGATAAGCAATCAGTCCTTCCCCCATGGGCAGCAGAGCCATCAGAGCACCATCATCGTCCAAATGTCTGGAGAAGAACTCTTTCCATTCATAAACTTTGGTGTCCATTCACTCACGGGAAACTAGAAAATGACACCTTGCAGCAGAGGAGGAACTCTTTTCAGCTAAGCTGGAGACGACTATGAATTCGAATAACCAGCCTTGAAACAAAAGGACTATGGGGAAATTTGTGCCAGAGGCGGAATAAAATGTATAAAATCTAAGCCCCGAACCAGGCTAATTCGTGAACCTAGGGGGGACAGCAGTCGGCCAGGTACTGCGTGCCGGTTCACCCTTGATGATTCCCCGGGTCAATCGTCAATGTAACTCCGCTGGGGAGGTTTTGCCGAAATTCTGTAATTCGATCCTTTTTAATAAACCAAAAATTATATTTCTAATTGGACTACTGTATTGGCATTTATTACACTTTTCAATGCAGATGTGATTGATGGATGGTAGAACTCCGTGTTTCCTGTTTTCCAGGACTATTTCAGTGGGTTTCTGGAAACAGGAGGTCTGGTGTTGTATTGATTAGCTTCTCTGTTTGACAAGCAATGAGTTATTAGATCCGGGGTAGCTTATCTTAAATCCGGTTTCTTTTAACCATCCTGTTAATTTTAACTGATTTCAGCCAAGCTTATCTGTTCATTTCAGCTAAATCAGCAACATCTATTGTTAACTATAACCTTAGCTTTTCTCAAAGCTTCAAAATTAGCGTCTCATTTCCCCACTTCTTTGAAATGAGTAAATTCTTTTACTCAGTATACAGCGTCTTCTTCATCTATCCAAGCCGTACGGCTAGTGTCTCTCAAGACCAAGCTGTACGCCTTTGATAGTGATGTTAAAGCTGCCACTCGTAGCATCCTCCAATTCCAAACAAGTATTATGTTGGAGTCCATGTTTCCATGGATCCTCGGCAGAGAGTGAGAAGTACAGAGATAGAATTAAAACCTTTAGAAAAATTAGAATATATAAAGCTTTATGTGCATAAAGTAGAAATCTAACCCTCAGCTTTAAGTTTTACATGCCCTAAGTCCTAGTTGTTAGTGTACAAGGACAGAGCTTCAGGCCTAGTGATAGAGTATAGACACAACAAAAATAGAGTGCTGTTTATAATTTTTAGTATGAATTTTATGTACAACAAGGTAGAACCTTATGCTAGTAAGATAGAATTTTGCGTTAATAGATATGCTATGTGCGTAGGTTTTGATACTGATTTTCATAGTTTTACAAACTTTAGAATTGTGTCTAGATTGGCTAGTGTGTAGATAAAAAATATGAATATGCATTTTGTAATTTGGGATAAAAAGCCTCTGGGTCGGTCGGTTGGTGTCTATTGATCAATCCGATCTATCGATCCAACCTCCACCTCCTGCAGCCTGAGGAAGGAGCCCTGCCAGGAAGCCGAATGGGATTCTAAAGGTACCATCTATTGTTGCCTGGGATCTGGGCCCTGGGGTCCCGTCCCTTCCCCCTGCGAGGGTTCGGGACCCCGGGACCCCTCCTTGTCCCTGCGGCCCTGCGTTTGGGAACTCTGCAGGGTTCGGGACCCCCCCATTGCCACTGTGATCCCCGCGGCCAGGACCCCTGTCTGGGATCTGTGATCTTGTGATCCCTTTCTGTTATTGTGACCCCACGGTTGGAAAATCTTGCTTGGGGTCAGGAGATGGGAGGCTGATTTACCTGGAGGCTGTAATGTCAGATTTATGCTTGCTTATAGTCTTACTAGAGTTTTGCTTGTTAGGAATTCTATGCTCTGCTTGTTGTTTCATTAGAGTTTTGTTTAAGATTTCTATGCTTTGGTTATTGTTTTACTTAGACCTTGCTTGTTTATGTTTATAATTGATTGTATTGTAAGACCGCTCTTAGAACTCTCGCACCTTCAGATACATGCTTTTAAATAATAAACCACTTTGTTTAGATACTAAAATGTTGTAAGACCTTATAGAGACCCTATACCCTTACCACGACCTCAGCAGTATTACAACAGATAATACTTGTAGTCGTGCATTTCTGTACCTGAGCAGGTGTTTCTATATAAGGAAGTTAAACTAGAATTTTCTATAGCCTGCTCGCTGCAATTGGCTCAGTACCAGCACAGACACAGTGACAGGGCTTTGGAAATGCACCTCAAAGCCTAGTGTCAATCTCATTGGGCAAAGAGCCAAATAAGCCCACCTAGACCATCAAGTACTAAAGAGCCTGCACAGGGGGTGCACAAGGCTTTTTGGGAATGCCTTAGCCTGTGTAACTGTGCTTGGTACACTGTGCTCGGCTTATCTCTTTTCATTTTGTAATGTTTGTTATTTTTGCTGTTATTAAAACCTTTATTTTACAAAGCATATCCTGGGAAGCCGTCTAGCTGTTTTATTAAGCCATTACTCCGCTGGCTGGACCCTCGGAGGTATTGAGAGAAATCTCGATAAATACTAAACTTATGCTGACTAAAATAAGCAACACAATTATAGGGTGTATTAAGGCATTCAGTATACCAGTTGCTGTGGGTGACCATCCAAAAAGCACATCCCACCAATGATGAGACAAATGTTCCTCAAGCCTTTTAAAAACCCCTTTGATGGTCTCTGTGTCATGATGTATTGCAATTAATGTCTTTTTCCCTCCATCTCTAATTTCTTTTAAGATTTCTCTCAATTTGTGATGTTTCATCAATTGAGCAACTAAAGTCAAATTCATTCCTATGGGCACAGGCAGTATCTCCTGCACAGTGACTAAGTTGGCCTTTATATATTGATGTGATATTACAGGTGCCCGATAGGAAAAATCATATCCCTTAATTCTAACAAAATTGCAAACACACAAATTGAATTGAGTCTCATCTATAATTTGGTTGTGTATCCTTATGATGGGGTATGCAGTCCTAAGACAGACACAACCTTGTCCCATATACACAAGTGAAGTGTTCCGTTTGCCTGGATGTGTTTCAAAGTGACAAATAGTTTGATCTGTATCCAAACAAGTGTCTTTGTCACCTTCTAATGTCCCTTCACATATGTATCCTAGTTGTCTCCTCATAGTACAGGGCTCTAGATTAATGGTTTGCCATTTTCCTTCAATTTCTCCTGCCCACATCCTGTGCTCAGAAGGGTACAATACTGTTCTCTCATGGTTTAATCCTAAGGAGACTATTGGATGTATTAGGTCCACTGAGGCATTGTGTATAGTTAAAACAAAGGCTGTCACCATACTGGTCACAGGGTTATAGGTGAAATGGACCAACATCCACCAAGACTGAAGTTCCCTCTCCATATCAGAGGCATTGTCCCAAACAATCTTGGGAATTTCAGCAGGGAATGTTCCCTCTCTACCTTCCCTGATGACTGCAGCAGCCACTGATTGCATCTACAGTTGTGCTTGAGCACACCCTAGAGCCAGCAAGATGTTTTCACTAGCTGTGCCTAGCACATTAATTATTACCTCATGATCTCGCTCCTCTGTATTTTCCCATTCTGGTAATATTTGGGTCAATTTCCAATGATTGTTACCCAGTGCTAGTAGAGACGATTGCAAAGGTGGTTGTAGTTTGACTAAATCGCTCCCTACTGAGGTTAATGTATTCATCAGCACTTCTGAATCTATTGTGTTCAGCACTCCCAGTCCTGTCCCTAGCAACCCAGTGAGATCCCTCTTACTCCTAAAATTAGGAGGTGTACTTTTTTGGAGCCAAGTGGTCCAGTCCATAAAGGAGTTCCTGAGAAATGGGGCACATTCTGGCTGAACGTGATAAGCATTTGCCTGTACTCCCATTTCTACTCGTTTCAAAGACCACTTTGGGTTAACTATCAGCTTCTGAACTCCTGTCTTCTTAATAGCATATGGCCCAATTCTGGTAACTACAGGAGTTATTTGTTCCTCTACTTCTGGAATAGCTGGCATCTGGGTGATCACAGCCTTTCTTGGCACTGGTGGAATAACCTTGTTCTGGTCCTTATGGAGCTCAGTACATATCTGGGTGATGTTAAAGTCAATATCATACCCTCTTATTGCACACCCCTCTATTTTGAGTCTAAACTGAGGACACTTACTCAAGCATTTGTCACAGCATTCAGGACTAATCCAGATGGGTCTCATGGGTGGGTGGTAAGCCTCATGGAATCCATCCTGTACGAACACATATTTACAACCCCAAACATTTCTTCCTTCCCACAAGCTTGCATTCGTGACATTTAGCATCTTGTTTAAAGCCTTACGAGAGTAAGGGTCATAAGCTCTTCCTTGGCACCAGTATATCCTAGTCACATTATACCTACGTGGTATTGCGCTGACTCTTGTTATGGCTAAGGTAATTACTACAATAGTTACAACTTTCCACATAATGTCCATAACTATTAGTCCATTTATTTGTGGTTCCGAGTGAGCTTCAGCTTCAGTTCATTATCGCCTGGTGTGACCTTCCAAATTCTCTCGGGGGCTTTCTTCACTCGGGAGTGATGGATCCAGGCCTTCTGTTCTTTGATCTTGATTGCATTGAAGGTAGTGAGGAGCACCTGGAATGGTCCTTCCCACTGCGGTTCCAAGGTCTTTTCTGCAAAAGACGTTATGTACACATAATCCCCAGGTTGTACATCATGTACTGGCCCATCTAATTCCCTGTTTTGATCTCCAGCCACATATCTCTCAATTTCTCTGAGTTGTTTATTTAGGGCTAACATATATCTATGTAGGGTTTCTTCCCCTACTTGAATGGGTGTTGTCCCCTCTTGAACTACATATGGCCTCCCATACAATATTTCAAAAGCGCTTAGTTTCTCTTTTGCCCTTGGTTTTGTCCGAATGCCAATGGGAGAGCCTGGGGCCAGGGCAAATTTGCTTCTTGCCCCAATCTCACAATTTGTTGTTTAATCAAATGGTTCATTTTCTTTACTTGCTCACTAGATTGAGGGTGGTATGGGGTATGCAATTCCCAGTCTATTCCCAGGTGGTGACTTATTTGCTGTACAATTTTTGAAATAAAGTGTGGCCCCCTATCTGAGGATATGGTGGCTGGAACTCCAAATCATGGTATTATTTCTTGCAACAGTGCTTTGGTCACTTCTCAGGCCTTAGCTGTCCTGGCAGGAAAGGCTTCTGGCCATCCTGAAAAGGTATCAGTTAGCACCAATAGGTAATGATACCGTCCCTTCCTGGGCAGTTCTGTAAAATCAATTTGCCATTGTTGTCCAGGTCTACAACCTTTCCCAATTTGTCCCACTTTAGGCTTTGGGGTGTTTTTAGGGTTAGTTTGGAGGCAAAGGCTACACTGATGAGTTACTTGTATCACTGTGCCCTGCAATTTCCTGGCCATGATTCTTTCTTTCAAATGGTTATACAGGGGATCTATTCCCCAGTGTGTTTTCTCATGTTCCCTCTGTACTAATGACAACAACAAATGAGAGGGTACAAATTTCCCTTCTTTTGTTGCAGCCCATCCCTCCTGGTTTTAACTTGCCTTTTCTACCTTAATAAGTTTCTTATCCTTTTTAATTGTATATTGGCTTACCTTCAATAGAAATTTTTCCATCTGGAATCAATGCTGTCTCAATTGTCTCATGAGCTATCTCACCTTTTGCTGCTTCTTTTGCCTCCCTATGCACTAGCATATTCTCTTCCAATTCAGAACTCACTTTTTGGTGCGCTGTAATGTGCATGATGGCTACCTTTTCAGGTAATTGTACTGCATCTAATAGTCTCAGTATTTCTTGGGCATGTTTAATATTCTTCCCTTGTGAGCTCAACAGTCCTCTCTCTTTCCACATGGTTCCATGTGCATGAACTACTCCAAATGCATACCTTGAGCTGTATAGATGTTAATTCCTCTTCCTTTTGCCAGCTCTAGGGCTCGAATTAAGGCAATTATCTCAGCCTTCTGCGCAGAGGTATTTGTTGGTAATGGTCCAGACTCTACTACCTCTCTGCTTGTGGTAACTGCATACCCAGCATGCCTCTTTCCACTGATGACATAGCTGCTCCCATCAGTAAACCAGGTCTAGGCATTCTCAAGCGGGGTATCCTTCAGATCCGAGCGACTGGAGTCGGTGGCTTCGATGGTCTCCAGGCCATCATGGATCACTGGTTCTCCCATATTCCCGCTGAGGAAGGAAGCTGGGTTCACAATGTTAGTTACCACAATCTCAACATCATCTTGTTCTACCAGTATAGCTTGGTACTTCAGGAATCTCTGTGGGGAGAGCCAATGCCCCCCTTTCGCTTCCAGGACTGTAGACACTGTGTGGGACACTAGCACAGTCATCTTCTGGCCCAGGGTGAATTTGCGTGCCTCTTGGATGTTCACTGCTACTGCTGCAACGGCTCTGAGACACCCTGGCCACCCCTTAGCTGCCGTATCCAGCTGTTTGGAGAGGTAGGCAACTGCCCTTCGGTATGGGCCCAGATTTTGTGCTAGTATTCCTAAAGCGATTCCTTGCTGCTCATGAGAAAACAAAAAGAACAGCTCACCCACGTCTGGAAATCGCAAGGCTGGTGCTGACATAATGGCCTTCTTTAGCTGGTCGAAGGCTCAAGTTGCTTTTTTTGTCCATTGAGGGTCTCTGGTCCCTTCCATGATCAAGGCATACAGAGGTTTAACGAGCAATCCATAATTATAAATCCACAGTCTGCACCACCCTGTCATGCCTAGAAAGGTTCTCAGTTCTTTCACTGTCTGAGGCTTTGGGGTCTGGCATATTGCCTCCTTGCAATCTTGTCCCAAGGTTCTTTGTCCATCATTTACTTCATAGCCCAGGTAAGTAACTGTCTGCTTTACCATCTGAGCCTTCTTTTGGGATACTCGATACCCTTGCATGCCCAGAAAGTTTAGGAGGCTTACCGTCCAGTCCACGCATGTTTCCTGAGTCTGGGTGGCTATTAAGAGGTCATCCACATACTGGAGGAGCTGTCCTTCTCCTGGAGGAGGTTCCCAGGACTCCAAATCCTTTGCAAGCTGCTCCTCAAATAGGGTAGGAGAGTTCTTATACCCCTGCGGTAATACGCACCACGTGAGATGAGTTTTATGTCCAGATCTAGGGCTTTCCCACTTGAATGCAAAAATTTTCTGGCTGGCTTCATGGAGAGGTAGGCAAAAGAAAGCATCCTTCAAATCTAAAACAGTAAACCAGGTTAATTCAGGTGTTAAACGGGTTAACAGGGTGTAAGGATTGGCAACTACTGGGTACAAGTCCTCAGTTACCTTAACAGCCCTTAACTCTTGTATCAACCTGTATGGCGCATCAAGCTTTTTCACTGGCAAAATAGGAGTGTTGAAATCAGACTGACACTCCCTCAGTAGTCTTATCTTCAAAAAGTTTTCAATAATTGGACTAATCCCTTCTCTATTTTTTTTCTTTAGGGGGTATTGTTTAACCCTTACTGGCTGTCCTCCTTCTTTAAGTTTAATCTGCACTGGTAGTGCATTCTTTGCCCTTCCTGGTATATCAGAAGCCCACACTCCAGGAAATACCTGATCTATTTTTTTCCTGAAATTTTCCTCTTCATTTACAACTTCAAATTCTTGGGTTATCATCATTAAACTTAACAGTTCTACATATTGTTGATCTTTTACCTCCAAAATAATCTCCCCATTGTTAAATATTATTTTTGCCTCCAGCTGCTCGAGCAGATCTCTGCCCAAAAGTGCAGATGGAGCTTTAGGCATGTATAAAAATCAGTGAATTCCCCACTGTGTACCCAATTTATACTTCAATGGTTTTCAAAAATAAGCTCTTTCAGATTGGCCAGTCGCCCCTTTTACCATAACAGTCACTGGTTACAGGTACTAGGGCCTTATTCAGCACTGAAAATGTTGCCCCTGTGTCTATCAAAAATTCCACCTCTTTCTCTTTGTTCCCCAGTTTGACTATAACCAGAGGGTCCTCTAGGGTAGGGCCCTCTGGTCCCCCTCAGTCCTCTTTTACATGAGCAATCACTTTTTCCCCTTTCTGACCACCTTTTCTATGTTCATCACCCCTTCTTAGTTCTGGACACTGGTTTTTCCAGTGATCAAATTTTTTGCAAAATGCACATTGTTCTTTTCCCAGGCGGGGTGGTCTTTGTTTTGGTGGACCTTGCCCACGTTTTCCTTTTTCTCCCTCTTTTACTACTGCTACTAATTTATTCACCCCTTGTTTATATCCTTCTTCCCGATTACTAAAAAATCTCCAGGCCTCATCCAGTAAAGCTTCTAAATTCCGGCTGTTTGGACCCTGGATCTTCTGGAGTTTCTGCCTGATGTCTCCTGTAGACTGTCCTAAAAATAAATTTATTAATTGCTGGGTCCCTTCATCAAATCCAGGATCCAGGGTGGTGTGTCGGCGCATTGCGTCTGGCAGGTGATCTAGAAATTCAGAAGGTGTTTGAGAGGGGCCCTATTTGATAGCATATAAGGCTGACCAGTTTATGGTTTTGGGGATTGCTCTTTCCAGCCCTTTTACTATCAATTCCTGGTATCTCTTTAACCGTCCCAACCCCTCATCACTATTAGGATCTCAACTTGGGTCTTGAAGGGTAAGTATATCATTAACATCCTCCTGTGTTGTTCTACAATCATCCTTGGCCAGATCCTTGGCTACTTTCAAAACTAATTGCTTCTCAGTCTCTGTTAAGGCATCAAACAGCAGTTGGAGGTCTGCCCAATCAGGTAAACGCTGCTTAATCATAAACTTCATTTTCTTAGCAACCCCTATTGGATCACTTCGATAGCCCTTAGCACTCTTTGCTGCCTTCTGCTGAAAGGTGGGCGACCTGGTCCCAAGAAGCGGTACAGCAACCCAGCCCCACCCGGGTCACTCGGACCACTGACACACTGACGTCAATGTGGTGGATGGTCAAATCGCGTTTATTACATTACACCGTGGGGTTATATAGTCTGGGGGAGGTTATGTTACGTCACAGGGGGGATGGTAGCTGGGGATGGTCATAGCTGGGTCTAACTAGGGTTAGTAACGGAATGGAAAATTACTGGGGCTAGGGGATTGCATACCACGGGAAGTGAGGGGGGAAGGGTCCCGCTTTCCATACATCTCGAGATCTTCCGAGCGCCTGTCCCTACTTACCACACTCTTTTCCCAAATTTCTAAATCAATAGAGGAAAAGGGAACCTTAATCAGTTTTGTTTCTCCATCAGAGGTCATTGCTTGTCTTAGAGGTGCTTGTATGACCTCTCTGGTTTGTTTTCGGGTCCTTATTGCTATGGGTCCTTGTGGGGGAAGTTTGGGAGCTGGTGGGGGAGGTTCAGGTTCATCCCACTCACTGTCACTGCTAGGCAGTGGTGGATAAAATTTGGATGGTTCCCTGGGTTCAGGAGTGGATGGAGAAACCCCTACCTCAGCTGCTGTCCTTCCAAAGGAAGATGAAGCTAGAGATGAAGCGGGGGAGGTTGGAGTTAATGATGGTTCTGAATCTGCATCCCCCACCACCCTCCTCCTTTCCTGCCTTTTAGGGGGTGGTTTAAGTATGTCTTCTGTCTCTTGTTCCAAAGCCTCTGCTTGGTATACCTTGTCAGGATGTGTGCACCTCTGATTTATTGAGCAGGTGCTACAACTCCGTTTGGGCTTCCCTTTAGTGACTTTATTGTCCTTTTCAAGGGCCAGTAATAAAGGATCAGATGGTGGCCTCATTCCACAATCCCTTTGCCACTCAGGATGATCCCTAAGAGTAAAAAACATACCAGCATAAGCCACTTCCTGCCACTTTTGTTCACGGCGTAGGAAGAGCATTAGCTGCAATAGAGTCTCATAGTGCAGCGTACCATTTGCTGGCCACTTCACCTTCTCTTCCAGCCTATACAGTGGCAACCACTGTGTACAAAACTTAAGCTCCCTTTTGGTTTCTGTACCCCCATAGCCCACCAATTCTTTCCAGTGTGTTAAAATACATCCCAGAGGACTGCCTTTAGGAATCTCTTGACTTCCACTTGCTCCCTTAATATTCCTCTGGTATAAAGATATACTGGGCACTCTCCACCCTGAAGATTTCCACTGGCTTCCCTATATCTCCTGCTCCTGGGCATATACTTTTACTGAAGAAAGAAGCAGGGTTTACACGCGCACACACACACACTCCGGGAAGGGAAAAGCTCCTTTTTATTTTAATCTAAAAGGAAACAACACAACACAGTCAAACAAATTGACAACACACAGACTTGTTCCCTCTTCCTTGCTTAAATTGCTGATGACAAATCGCTATCGAACCAAGTCCTGTTATGCCTTGCACTGGCTATATTGCAGCTAAAATGCGCTCAAAAACTGCAAGCAGTTTTACACATACTGCAGCAAGGGGACAGTTAAAACCCAATGCAATTCCTGTCGAGCCATAATCAGAGTATAGATGGGGCTCTTGCAGAATACCAACCAATATCTGGCTTCTGCCAGATGTTAACAATCCCAAACATACACACTCAACCAAAAAATTTTAACAAAGTCTCGCCGTAAGCCAAAGGGCTCAAGCGGAGACACAGCACAAATCCTTCTGCAAGAGGGAAGCGGGGGGGCGACTCCGGCCCCACACTGTCCTGCACTCTTCTGAGGCCAGGAATCACCAGCTCCTAGTTAAAATACCACACCACACACACCGGCAATCTCAAAGCCTCACAAACAATCAAGTATGTTCCTTCACAGTCAAGGCAAGTCCCCACAAACAAAAACCTTTTGGGGTCGAGCGGGGCTGGTAGAACACAGTGCAAGACTAAAAAACCTGGATCCTTCCGCCGGTTACCAAGGTGATACCGGGCGTAATTTCAAACCTTTCACACCACTCATTCTTTTACACAAAATAAACATCTTATTCACTTACAACCGTCTTCTCCACTTAACAACACACTGGTTAAAATATCATTGCCAGCCACACAAACAAAACTCACACACAGCACTTCCCCGTGGCACACACTCCAGGCACTGTGTAAGCACTATGTTATAAATGCCAATACAGTAGTCCAATTAAAATTATAACAATTTGGTTTATTAAAAAGGATCTAATTACAGAATTTCGGCAAAACCACCCACAGCGGAGATACTTGACTATTTTTACCAGGGAAAATGTCAAGGGTGAAATGGGACGCAGTACCTGGCTGACTGCTGTCCCCCCTGAGTTCATGAATTGGCCTTGTTTGGGGCTTAGTTTTTATACACTTTATTCTGCCCCTGGCAAAAATTTCCTCATAATCCCTTTGTGTCCAAGCTAGTTATTCGAATTCATAGTTGTCTCCGGCTTAGCTGAAAAGAGTTCCTCCTCTCCTGCAAGGTGTCAATTTTTGGTTTCCCGTGTGTGTATAGATGCCCAGGTTTATGAATGATAAAAGTTCATCTCCGGAGATGTGGATGATGATGGTCCTCTGATGGTGGTGTTCCGATGCTCTGATGAGGGTGTTGGCTGAAGATAATGATCTGACGACTCTGCCATCCAGGGAGGAGAAGACTGATAGCTTATCTTAATGGGTCCTCTCCTGATGCCAAGGAGAGCTCGGTTTTCCCGTAAATCCTTTGTCTCCTTTCTGAATGTTAAACTCCAGGGTGGTGCCTGCTTTTTGTCTTAGCGAATTTTCAAGGCAGACTGAAACTTGTATTCTCATAACATATATACAGTGGTTTTTATAATTTCTAACATGCCATAACCCATAAGAACACAAATTAACATCCCATATTTTTCACAACTACTTTCGCAAACACCAACGCAGATATCCCTCCGCTGATCAGGCGGGGCTTTTAAAATTCTTTTACAACTTTAAACATACACCACTCCTCCAAAACACATACAGCATGCTACCAGCACACCCCAAAAACACACAAATCAAAATACAAATCCTCACAAACCACCACCAGTAATTTCCACAGTGTAAGCACACAAACTTACAAAACAAAGATTGTTTACACTACATGCACATCCAGCTCGCATGGGCTGCAATTGTGATCTCCTGCAACCCACAACAGGACCCCTCTCGTCCCAAAACTCACGGCGGGCACTCAAAGTACAGCCCACCAAGCTGCTTCTCAGCCACAAACCAAGCCAAATGGAGCCACTACTGCTCCCAGAACACAGCAAAACTGGCTGTCCTGTTGCCACTGCCCCACCCCGGGACACAGGCTACAAACTCCTGGTGCTGCTGCCAGCACCACCTGAAACACAAACCACAAATACCAGACTCCGCAGAGCTTACAGAACCCAATCAGGCCTCTGCTTTGCATAAGACGTCTCTTATGACTTATAAGCTACCTCTACTCAAAGGTACCCATTTCCAATATTTATTAAAGTGAAAAATATGGGATGTTAATTTGTATTCTTATGGGTTATGACCTGTTAAAAAATTATGAAAACCACTGTATATATGTTATATGAGAATATAGTTTCAGTCTGCCTTGAATTTCGCTGAGACAGAGGCAGGCACCACCCTGGAATTTCATTTAGAAAGGAGACAAAGGATTTACGGGAAACCCTGGCCTTCTCTTTGGCATCAGAAAAGGACACATTAAGATAAGCAATCAGTCTTCCCCTCCCTCCATGACAAAGCCATCAGAGCACTATCATCAGCTATCTGAGCACCTCATAAAAAGCATGGAAGCACTGTCATCAGAGCACCATCATCGTCTAAATGTCCGGAGAAGAACTCTTTCCATTCATAAACTTTGGTGTCCATTCACTCACGGGAAACTAGAAAATGACACCTTGCAGCAGAGGAGGAACTCTTTTCAGCTAAGCTGGAGACGACTATGAATTCGAATAACCAGCCTTGAAACAAAAGGACTATGAGGAAATTTTTGCCAGGGGCGGAATAAAGTGTTTAAAAACTAAGCCCCAAACAAGGCCAATTCGTGAACCTAGGGGGGGGACAGCAGTCGGCCAGGTACTGCGTCCCATTTCACCCTTGACATTTTCCCTGGTAAAAATAGTCAAGTATCTCCGCTGTGAGTGGTTTTGCCGAAATTCTGTAATTCGATCCTTTTTAATAAACCAAAAATTATATTTCTAATTGGATTACTGTATTAGCATTTATAACATTAAACATACCTTTTTGCCCATAGTTTTGACACGTCCTGGTCTTTCCCTGGGGTGTCAGCGGGGCCACAGGAGCCCTCTTCCCAGAAAATCCTGGGTGGGTGCCCAGAGGGGTCCCAGACCCCGATGGCCCCTCGGCTGGAGAGAGCAGTCTCCTGCCTGGCTCGCCAGATGATTTATTAAAATATGAATATCGATCTAATATCAATATCCAACTGTGACGGACAAAAGACTCTCTGACAGTTAAAGTTAGAAAGTGTATGTTTATTGCCACGCTGGGCAGTGCGTGGGATAGCTCCCTAATGCGCACTGCAAAGATCACAGGTAATTGCAGAGCCTTTTATTTACAAAAATGTTGAATGCACAAAATACAAATACATATTCATACTCCTGTCACTTCCGCTTCTCTGCTTTGTATGCTAATTGACACAAAGGTTATTAAGCATGCGGAGTTTGTTCCCTGAAATGGGTCGGTAGTCCTTTTGTGAGGAGTGGTCACCAAAAGGAGGAAGTAAAATGAGTCTTCCTCGTTCTAAACTTTCAGCCTTTTCAATGCAGATGTGATTAATGGATGGTAGAACTCCGTGTTTCCTGTTTTCCAGGACTATTTCAGTGGGTTTCTGGAAACAGGAGGTCTGGTGTTGTATTGATTAGTTTCTCTGTTTGACAAGCAATGAGTTATTAGATCCGGGGTAGCTTATCTTAAATCCGGGTTTCTTTTAACCATCCTGTAACTTTTAACTGATTTCAGCCAAGCTTATCTGTTCATTTCAGCTAAATCAGCAACATCTGTTGTTAACTATAACCTTAGCTTTTCTCAAAGCTTCAAAATTAGTGTTTCAAAAGGGGAACTCCTCCTGGCGTCCCCCTTAAATACACTTTATTTCGCCGGCGGCACCCAAAGTTCTTTGTCCTATTCTCCCTCCCCATCTTCTGAATAGGCTCTTTGGGGAAAGATGAATAATAACTTTGGGTTTTTGGTTGGTCCTCCCAGCTGCAAAATAGAATAATGAATAATGAATAATAATTTCAGTTATTTAGGGTGTCTGAATAGGGAGTCAGAGGGTGAATAGAGGTGGGTCCACTCTGATATTGCTGTCGAGATTGCCTCCGTGATTGGTATCTTTTCTTGATTTCTCAGTCCACCCTCCTTTCTTGTGGGTGATGGCAGTGCTTCTCACTTCTCCAGCTCCACCTTGGGTTTCCTGGCAGCGGCTTTTGTTTGACCTAATTGCTTCAAGCCCGGGCTTGTTCTGTTACATTTATTTTTATTTACTTGTAACCTTATAACACAAACAATACTGTTTCATAATTTTATAACACGAATTATCCCATAGCATTTATTACACTAATGTAACCTAATTTCTCATTCTAAGTAAGTGCTGTACAGCCCACAGAAATAGTAGTGTGATGAATATATCTATGTATACGCCTTATAGCTTATAGAAATAATGGTGTGATGAATGTATTGTACTGTAGGCCTTAGCAAAATATAAAATGTTAAAATATTTATATATAACTGAGAGAACTGTGTTATGAACAAATTTCCAGTGGGTATGAGGGCTCTCAACAGAGTAAATGGGGGGCACTGGAACCACCAGCTTTTCCCAGGGACGGGAAAACCCCGGTCGAGAGGGGTTGTGCCATCCCTGTCCTAGACCCCATAGTGAGACAGCCAAGACAGCCGCTCCATCCCCCCAGAGGAAAATGGGGAGCATCCATTAGCATATTAAAAGAGTTTCTGAGTACTCAAAATGCAACTCCCTCCTCCCAATTTGTGCCATCACCCAGCCTTTTAGAAAGATGGGAGTTTTTCCTTTTTTCAGAGAACCCCATAGCTGGGGTGATGCTGCTGTTCCTAGAAGAGCCGCTGACCTACCTCCCAGCTAGGCGAGATGTAGCCCCACACCCCAGCAAGTTTGAGGATGAGGGGAAGCTGCCCTGTGGCATTCTCCTACTTCATTAAAATGTGAAAAGGAGCGGCTCCTGTCTAGATAGCCCTGTCATTGTTTCGCTGTAACTACCTTTTTCAGCAGGGATACCCTCTGCTGCAACCAGGACAAATGCATATGCATTTGTATATGCAAATAAAACCGACCCTGTGAATCCTGGGAGGATTTTTTAGAGAAACTGCACCCCAAGACAAGAAGCTAGATGCATCAGAGGAGAATTAGATAGTGCCCTGGCCAAGGAAGGAGTGGACGCACCCCCTGGCCTGGTTTGAAGATTCACCATAACCTATGAGGAGTCTGAATGGAATGGGAGCTGGCCAGCTGAAGTGACTGAGACAGACAATGGGAAACTCTCAAGGTTTTTTCCCTGAGGGTAAAGAGCTGAATCCGTACTCCAGTGACAGACCCCTCACTGCTCTGCCTTCTGATGGTTGACCAGAGAGAGCTTCTAGTTGTTCCCATGGAGACAAGGACTCGGCATCTACTGAGGGCAGCTGAGTGAAGAACTGCAACAGTACCCGCTCCTTCGGATTGCCACAGCAGAGTGAAAAACTCCTGTCAGACTCTACAATCCTGCTGATGACTTTAATAAAGAGCTGATCACTTTAATAAAGAGCTGAATATTAATAAAGGCATAAGCCCTGTTCTTTTCAAACTGTATAAAGCAATTAGGTTATTTCCCACATCTGCTGACTGACCTCTCCAAGTGATAACAGTGACACAAACCAGAGCACCGGAGGAGAGAGAAGAACTTGTTAACTCCTTGTTGTCAGGGAAGTGTGAAACAACTGGATGAAACCAGAAGAAGGAATAAAATATACTGACCAGATCTGCAGGATGTCATGAAGATATATCAGAGTGAAAAACCAAAACAAAGTTCCTACAACATCAGAAGCTCTCAAGAATGTTTGAATAATGCATCAAACTTATGCATATGTAGGTACCTTAGTAAAGTAACAGTATATAGATAACACTGCCTTAATGTACCGGTGTGTTCATTGGCCAATAGCCAGGAACACCCCAGCGCTGGACATTGTCCTTTTTTATTCCCTTATTAAACTTTTGAAAAATATTCTAAGAGTGAACTTTCATTTTTCTCAAAAGGGAAGTAGAGAGTGCTGCAGGCAGCAGCATGGGCGGGGCTATACCCTGAGCCCCGGATGGCCCAGGTCTCAGAGCGGGGGCTACTAGGTCTGCCTCCACCTCTTCCCTGCCCCCACACTTGGGGTTTAATATGGGCTGTCTTTTTTCACCCTTTTTCTCTTTTTTCTTTAAATGCAGTATACACTCTTTCTTAGGTCTTTGTAGATTTTAATCTTGTGATATAACTAAAAAAAGCCTCTTATGTTCAAGTTCTATAAAACAGTAGTGTTGACACAGGCAAGACATCAAGTTGGTTATTAATTCTTCATCTAAGCTACCAAACTTAGGCCACTTCTGTTTGTTATCCAATTTATAAATTGGCAAGATTAGTCTAGACAGCCTAATAAGCTCAGATTTTATATGGAGTCAGTGTTCACTGTGAAAAACGAGGTTCACTTTCTTAAGAAAAAAATAGATGTTTAATAAAAAAAATAAAAAGACAATTAAGAGACAGAAATAAAGCAAAAAAGTACTTGGCTGAGGGTGCCTGGCGAGCCGCCAGAGAGCACACCTTGCTAACAAAGGATCTTCCCTTACAAGCAATAGGCTATTGCATATTCATAAAAGAGATTTTAGCCTGCTGGTAGCTGCTAACTCCTTTCCCAAGGGAAAAGTTTCTTAGGAAAGCTTCTTCCCAAAACAATCTTGGCAAAACAACTCTTTTCCCAAAAGAATCTTTCTCCAGGTGTCGTGTTGCTTTCTGGTTCTCAGAGAAAAACATTTTGGCTGTTTCTCTAGCTTAACCAATGGGACTGGGGAGGTGTCAGTCCTGTTCACCAATTGTGTTAAGTCTGTATCGGAACACCTTATAAAATTAGACAGTTTTTTTATGCCTTTTGCCTTCTGAAATATTTGGAGTCTCTCATCTTTTGTTCATGTCCTACAGCGACACCCCCCCCGAAATGCCGGCAAAAGGGGGAGCGGGAGCTGGATGTTCCTCTAGTCATGGGGGTTTTCCAGATGCCTTCCTGTCCCGGCGAGGTCCGCCAAAAACTGATGCCTGGAGAGGCTACCTAGAACAGAGGCTAGACAGAGTTAGAGGATAAAGGTAAGTATTTACTGAAAGGCCTTCAAAGGGTACACCTTGGGCAGTGCAGGAGTCTTGCAGAGACTACACCCAAGATGTATGATGGTCATGAGTTTTTCAGACAGATATAAGTTTGGTCTATTTGCATATTAGAAGTTAATTGTCCAATTACAGCTTCAGGTAATGAAATCACTTACTCCAAGTTTGCCCCCCCCAATTCACTGTTGTTTACATTTTTCAGGGCCTGAGATAGTAAGGTGCCCTTGATTTCCAGGCCTAGAGAGAAATTGTTTTGTCTAAATAAAATGAGAGAACGGCAGCTGACAGGCTATGGAATTTGAGAGTTATACACTAAAGTAATACTGATCTTAAAAATATAAAAGCTTAAACTTAAGGCATCCATCCAAGATAGCCAGAATGGCTTCAGAAAGGGAAAATCGTGCCTGACCAATCTGGTGACTTTCTATGGGAATACACAAGACAGAGAGTCAAACAGCCTTGATTAGCATAGCTGGTTTGATAACCAAGATGCCAAGGCAGGAACAAACAGAACTGTGAAAATTACAGGAGATGGGATTACACCTGCTTACGGGAAGAGAGAAGATTCAATCAACTTCTGCAAGCAAAGAGTTGTTGTAAAATGCATGAGTTTTCTGTGTGATTTTTAACTTGATTATTGTAGTAGAAATTATTAACCTGTTTGAAATAGTATATAAACTTTTGGGAAACCTGAGTAAAATCAAATTCTGATCACCGAATCAGTCTTCCCATGTCTCAATCATCGCCAATAACTTTCTATGATGGAGTGACTACAAGGGTCAATGAGGGAAGATTGACTGATGTCATCTACCCAGACTTCTGTAAGGCCTTTGACATGACCCCACACAACATTCTTATCTCTAAATTGCAGAGATATGAATTTGAAGGGTGGACTATTCAGTGGATAAGGAATTTTCTGGATGCACACAGCCAGAGAGTTGTGGTCAATGGCTCTATGTCCAGGTGGAGGCTGGTGATGAGTAGTGTCCCTCAGGGCTCTGTTTTGGGACCAGTGCTCTTTAATATCTTTATCAATGACAGACAGTGAGACCGAGTGCACCCTCAGCCACAAAGCTGAGCAGGGCAGTTGACAAAACAGGACAGGATGCCATCCAGGTGGACATGGACGAGCTCAAGAAGTGGATCCATGAGAACCTCATGAAGTTCAACAAGGCCAAGTGTGAGGTCTTGCACCTGGGTCAGGGCAATCCCAGATATGAGTACAGACTGGGACAAGAACTCATTGAGAGCGGCCCTGTGGAGAAGGAATTGGGAGTTCTGGTGGATGAAAAGGTGAACATGAGCCTACAGTGTGCACTTGCAGCACATAAGGCCAACCGCATCCTGGACTGCATCAAGAGATGTGGCCAGCAGGTCAAGGGAGGTGGTTCTTCCCCTTTCCCCTCATGAGACCTCACCTGGAGTACTGCATCTAGCTCTGGGGTCCTCAGCACAAGAAAGATGTGGACCTGTTAGGGTGGGTCCAGAGAGGGCCATGAAGATCATTAGAGGACTGGAGCACCTCTGCTATGAAGACAGGCTGATAGAATCTGGATTGGTCATCCTTAAGAAGGCTCCGGGAAGACCTCATTGCAGCCTCCCAGTACTTAAGGGAGGCTTATAAGAAAGACGGAGAGCAACTTTTTACGTGAGCAGATAGTCATAGGATAAGGACAAACAGTTTTAAACCTAAAGAGGAGAGATTTAGATTTGGTGTTAGGAAGAAATCCTTTACTCTGTGGGTGGTGAGACACTAGAACAGGTTGCCCAGAGAAGTTGTGGATGCCCTGTCCCTGGAATTGTTCATGGCCAAGTTGGAAGAGGCTTTGAGCAGCCTGGTCTAGTGGAAAGTGTCCCTACCCATGGCAGGGGCGGTTGGAACGAGATGATCTTAAAAGTCCCCTCCAACCCAAGCCATTCTATGATATTCCATACCATAGAATGTCATGCTGAGTATATACACTGGGGCGAGCTGGCTGGGATGGGCTGATGGCCACTCAGTGACTGGCTGGGCCTTGATCAGCAAGTGGTGAGTAACCATATTGTGCATCACTTGTTCTTGGGTTTTAGTCCTCTCTCTCTTTCCTTTCTATTACAATTATTATTGTTAGTATTATCATTACTGTGATTAAATTTTACTTTTTTTCAGTTATTAAAGTTTTCTTACCTTAATACACAAGCTTTACTTTTTTTCTGATTCTCCGCCCCAATGGGAGGAGGGGGTCTGGGTGATGTCTCACTGTCCCTTCATGGTCGCCAGAAACTGATGCTTTGGGAAGGCTGACCTGAAACAGAGACTGAACAGAGCTGGAGAATAAAGTAGATATTTATTGAAAGGCCTTTAAGAGTACACCTTGGGCAGGACAAAAGCCTGACTAGGGGTTATATTTAAGGTGGACTGCAGGGGGATAAGGGCCATTGAATACCGAACTAATATCATTTCACCAGAAGCCGTTTATTGTTTACAATACAATCCCAATTATAGATTCTAAGTCTCCTGCCCACGTGGGCACACATCTCTCGGTTGGCTGTCACTTGCTCAAGAGGCAGGTGCATGTCCTTCAGGACATCTAATTGGTCAAATGTCCATCATCACTTCATGCCTTCTGTATCCAGGGTTTACTGTGGATGCATGGCTGGAAAAGCAGGGACATGTGCACAATCCTGCTCTTAGCTTAAGGGATGAGTAGAAGATGAAACGTCCTTGAACCATTCCTTAGATGGGATAAGGAGGAAGTAAAGCTTGGAACAATAGCTGTAACAGGATGCTAGACAGGATGCATTGACCATAAGTTAGGGAAGATTTGCAGCATTTAGCCTCGTGGACAGAGCTTCTGAACCAATTATATATACTGCAAGGACGGGTGAACACTATGGTTTAACCAGTGATGTTCAGAGTTAGGTGCATGATATGCTCAGCACAGTATAAATGTATGCCAAATAGCTGAATAAACGAGCAAGATATCTAACTCATATTGAGTGCTGTCTTGACTCTGGCTGATGCCCCGGCCAACAGTTTACATTCTTTGTGGAATGTTTCTCAGGCTCTCTGTTCTTATTTTAATCCTGTTGTTTCCCCAGTAACCTTGATGAATTCCTAAGGGCTCTAATAACAAAACTGCAGGTGGCTTGATAAGATTACTCACAGTTTGGCTGGTGCATCAAAATGGCCTGTTATACAGATGCATTGCTACAGTGGACTTAGAATGGTCACAAAAATGGACAACCAGTCACAAGGCCTTATACTTTTATAAGTTTTGGTCCATTTGCATATTGGGGGTTAATTGTCCAATTCCAGCTTCAGGTTGTGAGGTCTCATCCTTCTTGTTTTCTCTCTTCAGTCCACCACTGTTTCTGCTTTTGGGCCTGAAACTTGTACTCATTGCCCTTGGTCTTCAGCAGGTAAAGGATTTGTTTTGTCTACCTACTCTGTGAAGAGAGCTTACTAGCACTTAATGAGGCTCAGAACTACACCCCTAGGCAGCACCGCATCTGAAAAACATGAAAGCTAAAACTTAAGGCATCATGGGGAGTGAGAGAGCAGCAGCTACATGGACTTAGTGTCTGGCTAGGATTAAACCACAACCTACATTTGGTTTTCCAACAGTCATAAGATGAGACTTTGGTGCACTCAGTCCCCTCATCCAGATCATAAAAAAAATAACAGAACTGGACCCAATACCGATTTTTGGGGAAACCCACTAGTGACTGTACTCCAACTGGATTACCTCCATTCCTCACCACTGTCTTGGCCTGACCATCCAGCCAGTTTTTAAACTAAAAAAAGAGTGCATCTGTCCAAGTCATGGGCTGCCAGCTTTTCCAGGAGAATGCTGTGGCAGACAATATCAAAGGCTTTGCTAAAGTCTAGGTAGGTAACATCCACAGCCTTTCCCTCATCCACTAAGCAGGTCACTGTCTTGGGTTGAAAAATGTCACCAAAAATGTGTATTCTATTTTCATCTGTTGAAACCTGTTGGGAGATATTGTTCTTCTCTCCTCCTGCACCCATCCTCCTCCAAGGGACATCACCTGTGAATGGGCCATTCAAGGCCTCTCACATGACTAACAACCTTACTTCATTCTATTGTGAGATGCTCCACTCAGTGGAAGGAGCCAAAGCCTTTCCACCAGCATAAAACCTGCAATCCCAAACGCTAATGCAGCCGGTTTTCTACTGAATTCTCAGAGGAAGACTGGACCCATCTCACTAGAACTGGACCCTTTGTTCTACAGGATCATCTCTACTTCACAGAACAACATCTGTCCCTCCAGGAAGACTTATTTGGACTGCTTCCAACACCCTGACAACAAGGTGTCAGGTTGTATCTCTGACTCTGTCAGGGTTTTCTAGGACTTTTGTTTGTTTGCTTGGTTTTTTTTGTACTACTGCATTTGTATGTCGGGGTGCTCACTCAGAGCCGACGGCTCTATCACTGACCAGCCCGTTTGCCGTGACAGATGTTGTAGGGGGGTCAGACCGTGAGCAGCGCAAGCAGTGCTGACTCTTGTGGGTTCTTGTCTTATCAGGGGCTCGTGTGAGCAATGGTAATTCGACAGGCAGTGGAACGAAAGGAGGAAACAAATTCCAGACGAACAGAGGGTTTATTAGAAACACCTCCTCAGCCCGGGACTGTTCGCGGGGAGGAGAGTACAGGGGGTTTTTGTCAAGGGCGAATCGGAGGGGGGGCAAAGGGGGTGGTCAGCCACTGCCAGCCAACCAGGGCAAGTTGCTAGGGGACCCGGGGGTAGGAGAACATGGCTTGGACCAGTCAGGAGGAAATAGGAGGGATTTCACCAAGGCGGGAAAGAATAACCAACAGTTAACCGTGTGCCGCATAACAGGTGCAGGAGTCATGTGGGTTAAACAAAAGAACAATCAGGGGGGTGGGGTACAGAGAATCCAACGAGTACAAAATTATACAAAGCATAACTGATTAAATTAACACACTGCCACATCTCCCCCTTTTCTTTTTACTAAAAAGAACGAAACTGAGGGGGGTCCGGCAGATGCTCAGAGTCCAGGTAACATTTGGCGAATCAAGGTTGTTGGGTTGGCCACTAATCGTCTGCGAGGTTTTCACCGTCACCTTCTTCCTCAAGCTCCTTCTCAAGCTCCTTCAACACGTCTTCAGGAGCCGTGGCCATGGCGACCCGAGCAGCAGCCGGAGAGGGGGCAGATGTGGAACTTAAAACTAACTTAATTAACAATCTCCTGATTAGTCTGAAAGCAAGACAAATAATTAAAATAATAAACAAAATCTACAGATATGTTTTTAAAATGGACCCGGCCCATCCTGATAGGCCCCAACCTTTCAGGAAGAGCACGGTCAGGAGGCTTAGCATCCTGGGTCTTGGTCTGAAAAACAAAACTGGGGGGCCAAAAATTATTAATTTGGGTCGCAAAAATAGGTAAAGGGCAGGTCATGGTCCCATTCCCACAGGATGGGAAGAGAGGGTCTGGAGGACACTCGCCTTCGACGGCGGAATGCCGCCGAAGCCACCTGCGGGACATTGTCATCACGCTCCCTCTTCCTTTTAATAAATGGTTTTACCCACTTGGCAGGTATCCATTTGATTCCGGTAGGCGTGAGGACACAGGCGTACCCACGCCCCCACATCACCAGGTCAAATGGACCCTCCACCTTCCCTGACTCAGGCGATCTCACCAGCACCGGGGGCTTGGGATCGAACTGCCACTCCTTATTGCACCCAAAGTGTGTGGTAATGGGCGGATTGGGACTTTCGAAGGAACAATTTAGAAAATTGATCACATAAAGGGCTCGAGCCAATCAGATTGCCGGTGGTTCCACCTTTAACATCTGTTGCTGTTGTTTAAGGACCCTCTTGATCTCTTGGTGGGTCCTCTCTACGATTGCTTGGCCTGTGGGGGAGTGGGGGATGCCTGTCTTGTGCTCCACTCCCCATTGCTGCAGGAAGCCGGCAAATTCCTTGGACTTGTATGCAGGGCCGTTGTCTGTTTTGATCCCCTTGGGGATGCCCATGAATGAGAAGGCCTGAACAAAATGTTGGATGGCATGTTGGGCCCTCTCGCCTGCGTGCGCAGAGGCATAGACAGCGCCAGAGAAGGTATCGACGGAGACGTGAACGTACTTCAGTCTCCCAAAGGATGGAATGTGGGTGACATCTGTCTGCCAGAGTTCACAGCTCTCCAACCCGCGAGGGTTGACTCCGGCATGCAGGGTAGGCACAGCGTGGGACTGACAGGAAGGACAGGAGCCGACAATCGCCTTAGCTTGTTGACGTGTGAGGTTAAAACATCTAACTAAGCTAGGCGCGTTCTGATGGAACAGCTGATGGCTGAGCTTGGCCTGCTCAAAAACGTCAGGCAACGGGGCTATCGCTACAGGGGCAGCAAGAGCGTCAGCCCTCCTGTTACCCTCAGCAACAAACCCTGGCAAATCGGTATGCGACCTAGTATGCATCACATAAAACGGTTTCTCTCAGTGGGAGACAAGTTTGACCAATTTCGAGAGCTGCTCACACAGAGCTGTGTTGGACACCTCTTGTAAAATGGCCTGATCTGCTCTAGATACCAGCCCCGCTACGTATGCGGAGTCGGTTACAATATTGAGAGGTCCAGGGAATCTCTCAAGTGCTCTGACGACAGCGGCCAACTCGGTTATTTGAGGTGAACCCTCAACTACTTTAATATCTGCCTCCCACTGCCGAGTTTCAGGGTCCTCCCAAGTCATTACTGACTTGTGAGAACTCCCGGACGCGTCTGTAAAAACTGTCAGCGCATCTAGAGGTCTCCTGCTCTGGACACTCCTTAAAGCCAATTTAAATAATTTGTGGGCCGGCCGATGAATTGAGATTTGGCCCGTAAAGGAATCTAGAGCGAATTGAAGTGCTTCATTTTCCTGAAGTAGGTGTTCCAACATGGGTTTGGTCATTTGGCCTGTTGACAGTCCAATTGGCATGTGAATACATTCGAAGTCGCACCCTGCCAAATCTTTCATCCGCGTTCTTGCTTTGCGGATGAGCTCAGCCATAAGCTCTTGTGGCTGTGTCATTCTTTTAAGCTGATGGTGGCTGAGAAAGACCCACTCTATAATAAGGAGAGGGTCCTTTCTGCCTTGGCCCTTGGTGTTGTGTGCTGATGTTTTTGCACCTGTGTCCCATTGAAAAATGATCCCATGTAGATGTGGCAGCTTACCCAGAATGATGAACCGAAAGGGAAGCTCGGGATCGCATCTGTGTGCCTGTCGCGATGTCATTGCCTGCTGGACCTTCTCCAACGCTGCTTTTGCCTCTGCGGTAAGCACCCTAGGAGAACTGACCTCCCCTCCCCCTTTCAATAAATTGAAAAGAGGGGCTAGATCCTCGGTGGTCAGACCTAGCCAGGGCCTTACCCAATTCAAGGCACCGCAAAGCTGATGGGCGTCCGCAAGGGTACGGACATTTGTCCAAATTTCCAATTTTTGAGGCACAATGGTCCTCTTACCAATCTCCAGGCCCAGGTACTTCCAGGGTGGCATCTGTTGGATCTTATCTTTTTGCAGCTCTAACCCTGCAGCAACTAACGAATTGGTTACAAGGTCAAGCGCTCGCGTAAGTTCATCTTCGGTCGGGGCGCAAACGAGGATGTCATCCACATAGTGGTGGATGACAACCCCCTCCGTGGCTGCGCGCACAGGGGACAGCAAGGAAGAGACGTACTGCTGACACATCACTGGGGAGGCCATCATCCCTTGGGGGAGCACCTTCCAGTGGTACCTCTTCCTTGGGGCCGCTTGGTTGATGGAAGGAACCGAGAAGGCAAAACACGGGGCATCGTCCGGATGTAGAGGAATTTGGAAAAAACAATCTTTTATGTCAATCACAGCCAGATTCCAATTTCATGGCAGCATGGTTGGGGAAGGCATCCCAGGTTGGAGAGACCCCATATCTTCAATTACCTTGTTAATTTGCAGGAGGTCGTGGAGGAGGCGCCATCGTTTTTTGTCACTCTTTCGAATGACAAAAATGGGCGAGTTCCATGGAGAATTGGTCTCCACGATGTGACCTTTAGCTAATTGCTCCTCCACGAGCTCCTCAAACGCCTGTAATTTCTCTTTTGTTAGCGGCCACTGTTCAACCCAGACTGGTTTATCTGTCGTCCAATTCAGTTTCAGGGTCGGGTGCTTCTCAGCAGCCGCTGGCCAAAAATTTTGCGAGGGGTCGGGAATGTCAATTGTGACCCCCCACTGGGCCATGAGGTCTCTTCCAAGCAGGGGTTCCTGGTAATCTAAAACAAAAGGACCGATGGCAGCCAATTGTCCTTTTGGCTCCGTAATTTTTACCACGCTTTTTGACTGTTTAGCAGATTGGAACCCTCCTACACCTCGGATCTGTCCATCCACGTCCTCCAGGGCCCAATGTGACGGCCATTCCGTGGTCGGAATAATCATAACATCTGCCCCTGTGTCAAAAAAAAGATCTTTATCTATTGACTCATCTCCCACAGTGAGCGTACATCGCACCAAGGGCTTACGGGTGGAAATATGATGTACAGCATTCACAGTAAAGATGTTCTGGGTCACCATATGGGATTGCTTGTGCGATGACTTGGCCCTTGGGTAAAAATGTGGGCGGATGAGTGCAGCGCAGCCAGAGAATGAGGGCCCTGGGGTTATTGTGAAGTGTCCCTGGGAGTATATTTGCAATCACCGACGACGATGAACTTACCTTCGCCGGTCATTGGCCACTGATGTAACTTCCTTGGGTCTATGGTGACGAAATGGAAGTCCCTATCCGTCAGGTGCAATGGTCTGGTGAGATGCAACTTGTAGGGTTCAAAAAAGGAAGAGGTGGTGAGAATAGGTTTTGCTATGTCATGTTCAGGTGATGTCGAGTCCGGTGTAAATTGTCCATCCAATTGACCCCCTTTGGGGTTCCCTGTCCGGTCCACCCGATTGGGGTCGTCACGCTGGGTGGACCCGCGCTCCCCTTTCAGTTTTTTTGCTGTGCCTGGGAAGGCACCGGCGTTCCCGGAGGCGTAGTTGGAGAACGCTGTTTTGAAGGTCTCCTAGGGCAGTTGGCAGTCCAGTGTCCTTCCTCTTTGCAAAAGAAGCAGCGACCAGGGCGGTTGCCGAAGGAGGGTCGCCGCTGAGGCGGACGATGTCGAGGCTGTTGGGATGATTCTGCAGCACGCACAGCCTTGGGCGGAAAAGTTGCCTGGGAGGGTGGTGGTGGGTTCCTCCGGGCAAGGAAGGGCACCTTCATCTGGCACACCTGGAGCATGGACTGGAGAGTGCGGGGCGGATCTAGGGGAAGACTCAAAATTGCCTGTTTACACAGGTCATTAGCATTGACAAAAACAAGCTCCCCTATAATACCTTCCCGTGCACTTTCTGTTTTAACCTGAACCTCCACTGCTCTGGTGAGCCGCTCTACAAAGGCAACAAAGGATTCAGAAGGTCCCTGCCTAATGGTGGTATAGGGTGGTGATGGTGTGTCTGGCTGCAAACAAAAGAAAGCCTTGCAGGCTATATCTTTTATAATTGAAAGGACTGCCAAGGGTATTAGGGCTGCCTGGGACTCAGGGGAAACATAGGAACCTTCACCAGCAAGCAACTCAAGAGAGAGGGGATTGCCCTGTTCATTGATGGCTGGAAAGGGCAACTGAGGCATTGCCTCTCGCAGGGCCTGTTTGAATGCTGCATCCCAGAGCTTAAACTCTGTGCCATTCATCAGGCAATAGAAAAGCTGCCGGAGGTCTGCTGGAACAACATGGACACCTGCGAGATCAGCAGTGAGGAGGCCACGGAAGTAGGGACTCTCCCTGCCATATTCCTTGTGCGCCTTGCATAAATCCCAAATGATGCTTTGGGAAAAAGCATGCCAATTGGGTTTTGGTGTGTCACCACCACGTGTTCTGCGGTAGGTGACAGGCGCAGCAGAGAGAGTGACCTCCGGTTCACCCTCGCTCATTTCTTCTGGCTCGCAACCTTGGGAACCGGAAATGAGGGCGTGGGAAAATTGCTGGCAAGATGGCGTCCTTCCGGGGCGGGGATCGGGACTCGGCCCCGCCTCAGGGGCGTGTCGAGAGGCAGGGCGAGTGGGAGGGACCATTGGGGAGGAGGGAGGGGTCCGGGGAGGGGTTATGGGAGGGGCTAGGGGAGGAGCTGAGGGAAGGAAGGGGTTGGAGGAAAGAAAAGGGTTCAGGGGAGGGGGGAAGGGTGGCGGCCACGTGGAGGAGTGGGCGCCATTAGGTGGATCACCGCCACCATTTGGTGGCCGGTGTGATGCACTTAAATTAAACTGAACCTTGGGTTTGCAATTCGGGGAAACAGGGGGGAGGAAAGGTCCTCGATCAGCTTGGCCAGGGCTTTTCAAGGAGTCCCCAGCTGTCTGTCCAAGGCTACTGAGGCTCGGGGGCCGGGAATTTTTCGGAGAGCCTGGGCTAGCAACCCTCTGGGTCTCAGCTTTCCTTAAAATTCCCCTTCTCGAGGCAGGGGGACTGGGACTGGGTTGAAGGGAAACCGGGGCAAGCTGGGTTTCTAGAGAGCGATTGTAGCGAGGGGGGGCTGTCCCCCACAGGCTGCCACAAGGGGAACCCCGTCCCCACTGACCCGCCCCGCGGTCTAGGGGAGTCTGCTTACCTGAGAACTCCTGGCATGGGTGCTACAAAACGGCTCCAGAAAATCCACTGCCGGAGGAGGACGGTCCCCAGAATGCGGCGGAGACGGCTGCCCTCCCCTCCCCGGGGAGCGGTCCCTCACTGAGGCTACTCGAACCCGGGGCGGCGCTTCGGCCAGGGATTAATCCAGATGGGCTCGGCTCTTCGCCGGTTCCCACCAATCCTGTCCGGGGGGTCCGTAAAGGCGCTGAAAGCCCCTTTCAAAGGCCCCGCGGTGGACGCCAACATGCTGTCGGGGTGCTCACTCAGAGCCGACGGCTCTATCACCGACCAGCCCGTTTGCCGTGACAGACATCTTAGGAGGGTCAGACCGCGAGCAGCGCAAGCAGTGCTGACTCCTGTGGGTTCTTGTCTTATCAGGGGCTCGTGTGAGCAATGGTAATTTGACAGGCAGTGGAACGAAAGGAGGAAACAAATTCCAGACGAACAGAGGGTTTATTAGAAACACCTCCTCAGCCCGGGACTGTTCGCGGGGAGGAGAGTACAGGGGGTTTTTGTTAAGGGCGAATCGGAGGGGGGGCAAAGGGGGTGGTCAGCCACTGCCAGCCAACCAGGGCAAGTTGCTAGGGGACCCGGGGGTAGGAGAACATGGCTTGGACCAGTCAGGAGGAAATAGGAGGGATTTCACCAAGGCGGGAAAGAATAACCAACAGCTAACCGTGTGCCGCATAACAGGTGCAGGAGTCATGTGGGTTAGACAAAAGAACAATCAGGGGGGTGGGGTACAGAGAACCCAATGAGTACAAAATTATACAAAGCATAACTGATTAAATTAACACACTGCCACATTTGTATTTTTTTTTTATTCCTAGTAAACAACTGTTATTCCTATTCCCATATTTTTGCCTGAAAGCTCCTAATTGCAAAATTGCAATAATTTGGAGGGAAAGGGGTTTTTACGTTCTCCATTCCAAGGGAAACTCCAGTTTTCCCTGACAGATAACTGTCTTTCCAAACCAAGGCATTTACCTCGTCATAAAAGGAGATCAGGTTAGTCAGGTGTGTTATAAGTACGTATTGTATTATTGGCTTTTTGCAAATATTAAAAATGAATGTTATATGTATAATGTTAGTGTAATAAAGACCAATCACTCGCTTTTGGGATTTTTGGAAATTAAATAAAAATAAAAATGGTAATAAAAAAAATAGTAATACAAATACAATAATAAAAGTTAAGTTAGAGTAGGACAATTTATGAGACAATAATAGCAAAGAGATACAGCCCAGGCCGGGTACCTCTTCCTGAACCAAAGTGAGCCAGGAAAAGGACCCCATTAAAAGAGAATTTACCCCTTAAGAGGAGTCACCTCATGATTATGCATATTTTATTTAAAACAAGGCATTTAGCCTGTTACTCATCAAAAACTTTCTGTTAATCCCTCAGGCGCCTCTGAGTCTAAGTCGGGCTTGAAGAGGTTTGTTTCTGTAGATAAGGAATGCCATAAATCCTTCTCCTCTGGAAATTTATGGGTTTCTGTAATTGTTATCTCTGTGCGAAGAACCCCTTGATTATCTTCTCCTTCTCCTGAGCTAATAAAAAGAATATCTCACACACATAGCTTCTATTTTAACTACTAGAGCTTAATGTTAATTACAAAACTACATTCACTATACTATTCAAAAGTTAATACAGCATAACTTTTCAACCTAGCATAATACATATAGTAAATATCTGCGTAGAGCCATATAATATGCATTTCTCACAATCCTCCCTCTTTCTTTTTATAATTCCATTGGCTTGAGCAGTATTTACTGCTTTCTCGCCTCCATTTTTCATTCATTTTCTTTATAAATCAATCTAGCTTCCTGGAAGGGGTCTTCTATTCTATTTTGTTGCTTTAATACCATAATCCTTTGCACCATTTTTGTTGTATCCAACTTTTGATCCATGGTCACTAATTGCATGCCTTGAACTACACTAGTGATAAGTCAAATGAAGCAAGGGATTAAACAAGGGAGGAATATTAGACCAGCTGTAGCACATAAGAGGAAAAAGCCTAGTTTCTTCCATCATTCTATTCCTAGCACATTATCCCACCACCTGGTACTTAGCATGGATTCCCACTTTTGAACTGGTACATGGGCGATTTTTCTGATATCATTGACTATATCCAGGACAGCATCTCCATTATCATCTATTTTTAAACAACAATGCGATGTACTGAATTTTCCACAAACACCCCCTTCTTCAGCTAACAGATAATCCAAAGCCAACCTATTCTGATACACAGCTGCTCTGATTTGGGTTTGTTGTCTGGATATTAATTCCATTGCTCGACCAGTTTTTTTTTTTTGTTATTATCTCTACAACTGCTTGAAGTCTTATAATACGATTTAACATATAAATGGGAGTTCGAAATCCCCAACTCCCGTCTTGTGCCCAGGTGGCTGGCCCATGTTTCCAGTATGCGTTCAGGGGGCCATTCATCATCTCCCCATTTTTGGAATCCACCAATTAAGTCTCTTTTGTTTCTTTTTAAATCCTCATAAACTGGTATCC
This sequence comes from Prinia subflava, assembly GCF_021018805.1. Lineage (NCBI taxonomy): Eukaryota > Metazoa > Chordata > Aves > Passeriformes > Cisticolidae > Prinia > Prinia subflava. The sequence continues at coordinate 1,082,555 of NW_026960606.1, forward strand.
CTAAGTGATCCCCTTCAGGTCCAGGCAAAAGAAAAAATCCTGGCTGTATGACTCCCAGAGTACAGCTCCCTTTCCACTGAGAGGGGAGTTTTGGATATGCCCTTTTTCCACATATCCAGAATAAGCCATCTGGAGCTTTCCAATAATCCAATTTTTGCTCATCTATATTCTCCCAAAATTTAGAAATCTCTGGGATGCCAACATAAGGATTTTTTCCTGTATCATTACATTGAAAAAGCCTGATTTTATTATTATATTCACAATTTCCTTTTTTTACTTTTTCCTGGGTCCAATACATGGTAGGTTCTTCTGGGACCCACCATACAGAGGTTCCATTACTAACCTTATATCTTTTACAGGGAGTTTTTCCTACTTCATGAAGGAACTTTTTTCCATCTCGCCAAAGACATTCTTCCCCTATGACTACTGAACTCAAAATCCATCCCCCTGGTCGGTTTTCTCCCCTTACACTTGTCTGGTTCCACTTAAGGAGCTCAATTGGGCTTAAGCTGCTGCCTTTCCATGGCCATTCTTCTGACATCAAAGTCCCTCCACAGACCCAACAATTGGTTATGTTAAGTTCCTTACTTATTCTTTCTCCCAATTCTACAAACAGATTTTTACCAATTCGGGAAATATCTATTTCTTTCTCTAATTGTTGTTCCAATTTCGTATACAAACCATCAAGCGAGATTGGTACAGGTTTAGGTGGTGGTGCTGGCCTAGCCTTGTTGTTTATCAATTGCTCTTTTACCAAGTCCTGTGCTTTATTCCCAGTAGTGTATGTAAAACACATCCATTTCTCCCCTTTTGGGCATTCACTTCCCCCTAAATTTTCTGCAATCCAATACTTTTTTTCCATTATGCATGCAGTTTCCTAATTTGGAAGGGTTATAGCAGTGACTGTTGACCTGAGTGTGAGAAATAAAGAAGGAGCCTTGGTGTCTTTCCATATACAGTTTTGGGTAACAGCTGTAGCATGGCCTGGTCAATATCCCGAAAGGGAAGAGACAGAAAATGAGTGACAGAAAAAAGAGAGGTCCAGTATGGCTTATACTCCCACCTCTCATGCCTATGGGGTTGCAACCCACAGCAGGTATATGTGATCTTGGTGGCGATTATAGAGGCAAATCTGGTCTTGCCCTCTCATCTCTTGTCACTTTCTCTTGGCTAATTTCCAGGCAAACTGTTTTTGACACGCCTTAACAGTGGTCTCCCACTGTTCCTCAGCTATCTCCCATTCAACAGGCACTAATAATTCCCATCCACACAACAAAGTTATTATTTCAGTTGCTTCAAGTTCTACTTGAATAGGGGATCTAGTTGGCACTGGACACTTCCTGCAGCGAGGGCGTCTATTGTGTGAACTACAATACCAATTTTTCCCACAGCTCAAACATTTACATTTAACCCAACTAGCATGTCCAGCATTCGGGTGAATCAAACAGGGTATATTGTGTGGCACTGATTGAGGTTGTAATTCACCCTCCTCTTTGTATAACTCACAGGCTAAAGCCAAAATACAGGAGTTTTCTGTCCGAAACAGTCCCAATCCTCCTGTCTGTGGTGGCAGTATTCCTCCCCAGGGAGGGTACAGGAGGTGTCTCAAAGTTTGTCCAGGCGGTATTTGAAACCACTGATGTCAACTCGGTGTAACTTCCCAGTCGGGTGTGATCCTGTGTATGTTTCTTGGATCATGCGGGTCTCCCCAGTTCATTACCACTCCTTCCCATTTAAGAGTTAACTTTATATCATCCGGTTCCGATGATATCTTCCACTCCTTAGGCTTTTCCACAGGTCCTTTGATTCTCCTGGCGTGGATCCACCCTCGTTCCCTGGTTCGGATCGCAGCCTCGGTCGTCAGCAATACCTGAAAAGGACCTTCCCATTGTGGAGCTAAAGATTGTTCTTTCCATGTTTTTACTAATACCCACTCCCCTGGGTGAATATTATGGATTTTAAAGTCTAAAGGTGTGGTTTGAGGGATTATTCTTTTTAACCTCAAATTCTCAAGAGTTTTTGCAATTGTGTTAATATATCCATTAACACTCCTTTCCCCTACCTCATAGGTAGCATTCTCATGTTGGGTGGTCAGAAAAGGTAACCCAAACATCATTTCATATGGTGACACTCCCAGGTCTGATCTGGGTTGTGTTCGAATTCTCAGTAATGCTAAAGGTAAGCATTGTACCCATGACATTCGAGTTTCAACTATCAATTTAGTTAAAGTTCTTTTTAAAGTCTGGTTCATCCTCTCTACTCGGCCCAAACTTTGTGGGTGCCATGGGGTGTGTAATTCCCATTTTATTCCCAAAGCTTGAATTAATTGTTTTAACACTTTTGACGTAAAGTATGTTCCTCTGTCTGAATCTATCCTATTAACCATTCAGTATCTTGGAATAATTTGTTCCAAAAGGGTTTTACTTACCACATTAGCTGTAGCCTTGGTAGTGGGAACTGCCTCCACCCAATGAGTTAGGTGGTCTGTTATTACTAATAGATATTTCCATCTCTGAACTTGAGGAAGTTTGGTAAAATCTACTTGGATACTTTGAAATGGTCTAAGAGCTAATTCCCGACCTCCCGGGGTGGTTTTTCTCATTACCTTCTTATTTATTCTTTGACAAGTTATACATCTTTCAGTTATCTTCTTTGCTACCCCACAAATCCCAATGCACCCATAGTTTCTTAGGAAATGACCACGCAAAGCCTGGGTACCCCAGTGAGTTTTCTGATGCATGTCTTCTAGTATCCTTCTAGTAAGTATTTTATTGAGTAATTGCCTTCCATCAGGAAGTTTCCATTTCCCTGATTCATCTTGTTCACCTCCTATCTCCTTCAATTCTTTTTCCTCTGTTTCACTAAATTTTGGAATTTCCAATTTCTCCTCATTTGGAGTTAATATTAACATCACTCTTTCAGCTCCATTCTCTGCTGTGTCCTTTGCTTCCTGATCTGCCAAATTATTTCCTCTTACTTCTGGGGTTACTCCCTTTTGGTGACCCCTAATATGTACTACAGCTATCTCTTCAGGTAATTTTAATGCTTCTAAAACCTCTAAAATGAGCCCCTCGTACTAATCCTTTTCCTCTTGAATTAAGCAACCCTCTTTCTTCCCAAATTTTTCCAAAGGTGTGTACTACTCCAAAGCAATAAATGGAGTCAGTATATATTGTACCTTTTTTGTGTGCTAAGTATTCTAGTGCCCTTTTTAGAGCATATCATTCACAGGTTTGAGCTGACCAGTTTGAGGGTAATTTTCCTTTTTCAATAGTTTGCATGTTCTTCCCATCAACTACTGCATATCCTGACATTCTTTTCCCTTGTAGGCATCTGGAGGAGCCATCCACATAAATTATTTCTCCTTCTAAAAGGGCTTGTTCCTCAAGGTCTTCTCGAATCTTTGTCTGGTATTGGATAGTTTCTAGACAATCATGTATTAAGTTATCTGTTGGTTCCCCATATAAAAATTGAACTGGGTTTAAACTTTTATTTACCTCTAATGTCAAATCATCACTGTCTATCAAGATTGCTTCATATTGTAACATCCTAGAGTCTGTCAACCATTTTTCAGCCTTTTGGTTTAACACATTTCTAACTGCATGAGGTGTGCACACAATTATTTTACCTCCAAAAGTCAATTTATGGCTTTCTTCAACCAGAATTGCAGTAGCTGCTATAGCTTGAATACATACTGGCCAGCCGTGGCTCACTGGATCCAACATTTTTGATAGATAAGCCACTGGTTTCTTTACTCCTCCCCACTCCTGAGCTAAAACTCCATGAGCCACCCCCTTTTCTGTATTCACATAGAGATAAAAGGGTTTTGCTAGTGAGGGTAAGCTTAAAGCTGGCATTGAGGCCAGTTTTAACTTCAGTTTCCCTAATTTATCCTCATCTTCCTTGTTCCATCTTATATCATCTCCCTCTGTCAATTTTTCATATAAAAATTTCACTGCCTGTGTGTATCCCTCAATCCATAATCTACAATATCCCAATAACCCGAGAAGTTTTCTGATCTCTTTTTTGGAAGAGGGAGAGGGAAGGGATAATATTCCTGCAATCCTTTCTGGGCTGAGCTTCCGATTGCCCTTACTTATTAAGTGTCCAAGATATTTTACGTCTGATTCCACAAATTGCAGTTTTCCTTTTGATACCCTCAATCCTTTTTCTCCAAGAAAATTCAAAAGCTTTATAGTAGCCTCCCTGACTTCAGCTTCAACTTCCCGATAGTAAAAGATCATCCACATATTGGATGACTTGTATCCCAGGAGGAGTGGGGAAAGCTTGTAATATGGTTTCTAAAGCTTGTCCAAATAAATTCGGAGATTCTGTAAAACCCTGCGGCAGTTTCATCCATCTTAATTGCTGCTTTCTCCCAGTTTGTGGATCCTCCCATTCAAAGGCAAAGATATCTCGGCTCTTGCCGAGATATCTTGCTAATGGGCAAGCCCAAAAGGCGTCTTTAAGATCCACTACACTAAACCACTGATGCTGGGGAGGGACCTTACTTAGGAGAGTATAGGGGTTGGGAACTACTGGATATCTAGTCCAAGTTCTCTTGTTTACCTCCCTTAAATCTTGTACCAGTCTGTAACTCCCATCAGGCTTCTTTACTGGAAGAATGGGGGTATTATGAGGGGACATACAAGGTTCCAATGTCCCATCCCTTATCAGCCCTTCTATTACTGGCTTCAAACCTTCCCGTCCCTCTAATGAGATAGGATACTGATGCACACGTATGGGACAATCTTCTCTCTCAGTTGTAACTTTTATGGGATCAATATTTAATCCTCCCCTATTCCCTTCACCAGCCCATACTTCCTTTTTAATTTTCTTCTCATCCTCTTGGTCTAATTTTAGTATTTTAGCAGTCATCTTTCCATCCTCTGGTATAACTCCTACTCCTAATTTCACTTGGAAATCTCGTCCCAATAAATTACTACCTGCCCCTGGGACCAACAAAACATCCCCTATCCAAAATCTAGTTTCTCCCTCTATTAATACATTTTTGATGACAGGAGCAGTAAAACTCTCTCCTTTTGCCCCTATTACCTTTACAGTCTCTTTACTTACTTTATAACCTTTTGGAATATCTATTAGACACGTCCTTTCGGCCCCTGTATCTGCTACAAATTTCAATTCTTCTTCTTGGGGACCCACTTTTAAAGTTATCACAGGCTCCAGATGGTATTTGTCCCCTAGAAAATAGAGCCTGAGACTTCCCTAGTCGCTCTCTGTGTTCATCTCTTTGAAGATTTTCAGATCTTTTGCCCGTTTAGGGCAGTCCCTTTTATAGTGTCCTTCACCCTGACAGTAAAAACAGACATTTCTGGAATGCCCCGGTGGCTTTGTTTGTGTTGGGGTTTTATTTTTTTCCATTCTTTTGTCTCTATGACCATCATATTTAGGAGTAGTGCCTGTGTGTCTGATTTTTCTGGAAATTATTTTCCCTCATAGTGGCTGCCATAATTTTTGCCTGTAGTTTAGTTTTTTCTTCATCCCTTCAAACATAAACTTTTTGAGCTTCCTTCAATAAATCATCTAATGGTTTTCCATGCCAATCCTCAATTTTCTCTAATTTCTTTCTAATATCTGGCCAAGCATTTGTTACAAAGTTTATTCTCAACAAAGCTTTTCCCACTTCAGTTTCAGGATCTATTCCAGAATATTGTTTTATATTTCTCCTAAGTCGGTCTAACCATTCAGTTGGGGTCTCTTCCCTGTTGTGCCTCAAAGGCCTTTTTAGAATTTACCCCTCGAGGGGCTGCCTCTTTTATCCCCTTGATTAATGTATTGCGATAATCATTCATACGTTTTCTCCCTTCCTCATTATTTTGACCCCACTCCGGGGTTTCTGTTGGCATTATGTCTTCTCCAGAGGGTCCCTGGGGGTGTTCTCTGTTCCAAACTTTTATCCCTGCTGTTCTAATCATCTCCCTTTCTTCCTGAGAAAATAGATATCTCATTATAGACTGCATTTCTTCCCAAGTATAGATATTTGGACCTAGAAATTGGTCAAGTTGTTCAGCTGTGCCTATGGGGTCTTCCAGAATCCCTTTTATTTCCTTTTTAAAATTCCTGACCTCAGAAGAAGTCAGGGGAGCATTCACGCACCCAGTACCACCTCCTCCCATGGGGACCTCCTGTTGGAGTCTAGAACATCCCTCTGGCCACCCTGGAGGGTTTGGAGACCAGACAGGGGGGTCTGGGATCTGTACAAGGGGGCCAAGCAGCCTCACACAGAGCCCAGGAGGACATTGCCTCTGATCCCTGGCCATGGGAGTGAATGCCCACATTGTATGAAGAATCACAAGCTGAGAGAATTCAAAATAAGTAGTATTTAGTTTATCATAGAATGTAAATGTAGAATCTAGGATTTTTAGTATATGGGGTTGAAGAGGCAAGATGGAGGAATTGTGGAGTGGCCCCTGTGCTCCTTGTTCCCCCATTTTCTGCTGAGTTGGATCTCAAGGATTGGTTTAGAGTAGAAATGACATGTTAGCATAGGTAGTAGGTATTGGTACAATTTTGTAAATAAAAAGTACGTTGTGGACAGTGGTTGGGTCAGGGGTACTGTACATAAGGTCTGGGACCCTCTGATCCGCCCAGTCTGCCGCGTGTCCTGCTCTGCTGGGGATGCCTCGCAGAGCTGAGAAAGAACTAAGATAAGGTACCCTGCCAGGGAGGCCTGGCAGAGCTGAAAAAGGGCTGAGATAATGAAGAATAAACAACCTTGGAAATGTGCACTGGCGGACTCAGCTTGTCCTCTCTACCTCTGGTGTGAAACACTTAGGGCAAAGAGAAGACTGAAAACCTTATTACCTCTGGGAACAGCAACCCAGAGGAAACTCCCAGGGAACAGCAACCTTGGGGGAACCCTTAGCACCTTGGGGAACACCAACCCCAAGGAGAATCTCAGGGAATCAATAACCCTGGGAACCTCCCTCAACGGAAATAGACCAATCCCTTTTTCCCACTCCTTTTGTGTAGTTTTGTTCCCATGTGGTGAGGAATCATCAGGAGAAAGTTGTCTCTTAACTGCATTTCTAGTATTTTTATAAGGGGCATCTTTTAGAGACAAAGAGCTCCTTTCAACCATAGCTGTGGTTTCCAAGGGAACAGTACCCCTAACAGGAAGTGGGATGCCTGGAGGACTGACCATCGAGATTTGGTCCTCCAAAGGTGGGGCATGGGCGGGGTTTGCTGCTGGAACTGCTGAAAGGGAAGGGATTTCCGGGGTTTTCCATGCTGCCACGCGGTCCGCGTGGCCCATGGCGGTCGCACCAGCCGCCTACAGCAGAGGCAAGGCGGCGGTGGCTGCTCTTAGTGCCGCCGGAGCCGATAATGCCTCCGCGGAAGAGGTAGCCAGGGATGGGATGGCCGGGACTGACGGAAACCTGCCAGGCGCTGCCAGCGACTCGGACATGGACCAGCCAGGCAGCGGAGGAGCTGCTGCCGGGGGTGGGGGGGTGGGGGGGGGGGAAGGGGAGGGTCAACTATTGCTGCCGCGGGTGGTCGGAGAACCGGCGCCATCCGGAGGGTGTAAAGACCCGCGAATCCACTGTCGCAGAGGGAGGGGGAGAGGAAAGAGGAGCCGGGACGGACGGGAACCCGCCATGTGCCACCAGCGAGTCGGCCACGGGCAGCGGAGGAGCCGCCGCTGCCACAGAGGGGGGGGGGGGGGAGAAAAAGGAGCCAGGATCGCCGCCTCTGATGGCGGACCCGCGCTTGGGATGGAAACCGAGGCTAAACCAAACGACAAGACAGGATTCGCGGTGTACGCTGGGGCTGCGAAGGGCACCAGCACTGGGGCTGAGGGGGACATCTCACCGGGACCTGGAATCGGCTCTGAGATTACCAGCAATGCTGGCGTGTTTTGAAAAGGAGGAGGTAAAACTTGTAAAGGATCCCATCCTTTTTCCTTTCCTCTCTTTTCCTCCTGCTCCCCTTCCTTCTCTTTCCTTGTCTTTTCTAGTTTTGTTTCAGGGGTTTCTGATACCTTAAAATTTTTTATTTTCCTATAGTCTCCTGTCCAGCACGCTGCATAATCTCTTTCTTCTGGATTACACTGTTCCTTTGAATTTACAAACTCATTTAAAGCCTGACAAATCCATTTTTCAAAGGAACCATATCTAGGCCAATATACGTGATCAGATCTTATTTCCTTTGTTGGCCATTCAAGCACACAAAACTGTATCATCTTTATCCTTTTTTCTTGTACAAGGGACCTTTTCCCAGTTAGCCAACATAACTCCCAGTGAACTATGCTGGGGAATTTCCGTGGATAGTTTTTTACTCCTTTTTTTCTTTCCTGTTTTCTCCTTACTGGATTTCTGTCCCATTTTTCAGGATTTTATCTATTTCACCCTCTGCCTCTGTTTTTCACCCAAATACCACATTCCCAAAAAAAAAAAAAAAAAACAAACCCTTTCTCTCACACTACTTTTCAATACAATTTACTTCCTCCGAGGAACTATAATAAAGCTTAAAATAAACAATCTACATTGCATATACTTTCATTCATCCACATTCACTCAATTTTATTTTTCACTTACTCTCACACACAACAAAACAACCACAACAACAAGGTACCTTTTATTTTTTTCAACACACCTATTACACTTTTAGGTGTCACTGGCCAGTCCCTGTGTTCTTGGATATCCCTCAAACCAGCTATGTTGTTCCCAACCCGGGATTCTCTTGGGCATATCCTAAATTCTGCAGAATTTAAATCAACCCTGGGTGCTTTTGGAATATTAATTCCTCACTCCCAGCAAAAATTTTTAGAGGCCCCTTTCCACACATTTTACTTTCTTATTTTCCCCAATGGATTATGCCAGAAAAATCCTCGGCTTCCCCTCTCTAAGAGGTCCCACTCCTTCCCTGAGACCCAATCCCACTTTTCCCCGGGTGGGGTTCTCTCACTCTTTGTTACCACTCACTTTTGTCACCGTGCTGGCCGTGTCCCTTGCGGGAAAATGGAACCGCAGCGTGGGTAACTCCACTCTCACTTGGAAAGTCTGGGTTTATCCAGCTTGCCTCTCACACACACACACATTCATCTCCCCCGTCCGCGCCAACCCCCCCCAATCCAAGCAATTGCTTACCGCTCCTTTGTCTTTGTGTCTCTTTTCTTCGTGTACACGTTGATCTTAGGAACTAATTACTGTGGTTTTAGGGAATTCTTTCCCTTCTCTTTGCTTTATTGTCTCCTTTTGTCCTCGGATCTTACCTGCTTTCTGTGGTCACTACAGGGGGGCCAGAGGGAGGCCACCTAATTAAAGCTCTAATCCTCCTACAGCACCCACAGCGAGGTATTAGAAACCATCCTCTGCTACCATATTGTAATAAACACCAATCACTCGCTTTTGGGATTTTTGGAAATTTAATAAAAATAAAAATGGTTATAAAAAAATTAATATAATAATATAATATGCATTTCTCACAGAAAACTTTGCTGTATGAATATGGTTTCTTTTATTAACAAGACTTAGAAATAGTAGTCTGATATATATATATTTCTTGGACTGTAGCATGGTATGTTGTCTTAGTTTGAAAGACAGGTATCTGCTAGGGAGGGGCAGGAATTCCCAAGAGATGGAGAATTCAAAACCCCTCCCTCCAAATTATTCTAATTTAGAAAATTAAAGGGGCTTTCAGGCAGAGGTATGAGGATAGGAATTACAGTTCTTTACTAGTATATATGACAAAAGAAACAACAACTACAGCATTAATAATAAACAGAACTAGGAACCTCGAGGGCTTGCTTTCACAAAAGCCCGGGGCCAGTTTGAACTCTGTGCCCCTGCAGGACTCCGCGAGACCAAACCAGAACGGTGGAAAATCCCTGGCTCGTGGATGAGATCAGATGCTCTGTGCTGGTAGCTGGAGGGGCAGGGATGTCCTGGCAGGGCAGGGCAGGGCTACAGAGTAGCAGAAAAAGCCTTAAAGCGCTGAGGAAGCAGCAGTGGTGGGGCAGGGCCGGCCCAGCAGGGCAGGAGAAGGCAAGCTCCGGATTCCTGGGTACACGAGCAGATGACGGTAGATTTCCCAGGATGAGACGGAGGGATGACCGTGAACTCTTCCTGCAGCAAACAGCAGCCTGACTGTCCTCCCCAATGCCAAGAGCAAGAGAGCGAAGCTGCCTCCAACCCTGTCTTCTCCCAAAACTCGCTTTATCTCCCCTCTCTGAGGGACACTCATAGAGACCCAAAAACAATAGCTTAGCTTGGTGCTGCCATCTCCTTTGGCCACTTCTTTTAGTCAAGCACTCAGTCCTTAAGTTTTCTAGCAACTTATGGGAAAAAATTCTGTAAGTGAAAAGAAACAAATCTAACCCTCAACATTAGTATAATGCTTTTTGTTCGTGTAGCTAACTCAGAAGAATGGTAAAGATAATCAGGAAATTCCCCACATTTTTGGATTATCTGGATGAAGATAATGGTGAGAGACCCCAGAACTCCAAAGGAAGAATTTATTGATCCTGTGTTATCAGGGAGTGGGATGACAGAGTGGAGCCACAAGAAGATTTAATCTGCAAAATGAAGCCACAAGGAATAATAAAATGTTGAATGGATCTGCAAGATGGAATGGGTGCAGGTTGGGGGGGGTTGAAACCAAGAGAACATCTACACTCATAGGAATGTTTGAATAATGTATTAGGGTCTATGAATATGCAACATGCGGATGCATTTTAAAAAGTGTTTCTAAGAGGGTAAGGTGTGTTCTTGGCTGAATGCCAGGCACCCAGCCGTTTAACTATTTTGCTTTTCTCTCTCCTAATTGTATCTTTTTTAAATTTTATTAAACTTCTTAAATTTTACCAAGAAAGTGAACCTCGTTTTTCACAGGTGGGATCTGCCTTTCTTAAAGTCATGCTGGCTGGGCCTGATCCCTAGGTTGTCCTGTATGTGCCTGTGTGATCACACTCAAGATAATCTCTTCCATAATGTTGGAGGTTAGGATTTTTCCTTTTTTTTTTTTTTTTTTTTTCTTTCTCTATGGATGCTGACAATTGGTCTGAATTTAGGCTTCAGGCTCTGCCAGGGTATGTGTAAAATGCAAGCAACTTTCTCATTCTGGCCTGGGAAAACCCTAAGGAGGAAACAATAACAGACCTTGGGAAGTGAAAAACCATCAACAGGTGGTGTTTTTCCAACATACTTACTGTGAAAAATGCATATTATATGGCTCTACAGAGATATTTACTATATGTATTATGCTAGGTTGAAAAGTTATGCTGTATTAACTTTTGAATAATATAGTGAATGTAGTTTTGTAATTAACATTAGGCTGTAGTAATCAAAAATAAAAACTATGTGTGTGAGATATTCTTTTTAGCTCAAGAGGAAGAGAAGATAACCAGGAAATTCTTCGCACAGAGATAACAATTACAGAAACCCCTAAATTTCCAGAGAGATAGAGATTTATGTCTTCCTGATCAACAGAGACCACCACTTCACCCAGATCCAGACTCAAAGGCGCCTGGGGGGATTAGCAGAGGATTTTTGACAAGGACCAGATAACTTGTTTTGTTTTAAATAAAATATGCATAATCATGAAGTGACTCCCCTTAAGAGAAGAATTCTACTATAATGGGGTCCTTCTCCTGCTGACTTTGGTCCAGGGAGAGGAGACCCAGCCCAGGCTGTATCTCTTTGCTATTATTGTCTCATAAATTGTCCTACTCTAAATTGTTTAACCTTTATTATTGTATTTGTATTACTATTTTTTTTATAACCATTTTAATTTTTATTAAATTTCCAAAAATCCCAAAAGCGAGTGATTGGTGTTTATTACATTTACTGGAAAAGTAATCTTTACAAAAGGGTTTAGACTCTAAAGACCAATCATATGAATTGTGCCGAAGTACTCTATAAAAGAGAATTTAGAAGAATAAAGATTGGACTCATTTCATCATCATATCGAGAGTCATGTCGTTATTTCTATGCCATCCAAAAACCATAATGACATTTCTCTATTGGAAAGGCCAAATACCTCTGAGGGTCCAGCCTTGTGGAGAAACGGCTTAATAAATAGTGAGACAGCTTCTCTGGACATGCTTTGTAAAATAAAAGGTTTTATTAACAACAAAAATAATAAACATTATAAAACAAAGAAATAAATACAAGGTGAACACAGTGTACAAAACACTCTTACACTGGCTAAGGCATTCCAAAAAAGCTTCGAGCACCTATGTGCTGTCCCTTTAGTACTTGATTGTTTAGGTGGGCTATTTGGCACCTTGCCCAATGACCTTGGCAACGGGCTTTGAGCTGCACTTCTAAAGCCCAATCCATGCCTCTGTGCTGGCACTGAGCCAGTTACATTGAGAAGGCTATAGAAAATTCTAGTTTAATTTATATGTTTCAAGGTAAGCTGAAACTCTTTCCCTTATATAGAAACACCTGTTCGGGTGCAAGAATGCACTACTACATTTCTCTGGGAATTTTCTCCCATTTGTTGCCTAAGAGATGATAATGACCATACTTGAGAGACAAAAGATGTGACTGGGAGGAGGAGGAGAGGGAAGGTTGCAGTTTGCTACCATCTCTTAGCTGGGGGTCTTTCTCTTGGGAAGTGCAGAGATACTGCAAGATTTTGGCTGGGGAGTCAGGGGCTGGGCTCAACTCCTTGCTCTCACCCTCTCTCTTTCTCTCTCTGATCAGAGTGGAAACGGGGTTTTGGTGCCGGACTGTTGCTGCCCAGAGGATTCACTGCCACTGCAGAGTTTTGTCCTGCACTTCTTTTCCTTATCATGGGTGAGCCTTTGGTCATAAGAGCAGCTGTTAAACTGGGACCTTTTCAACACCCGACCTCACTGAAAAGGGGACCCTGACCCCCCCTTCCCCTCTCTGGAGGGAGCGTCTCTCAGCTGATTATGGCAGCTGCTTGCAGAAGCCATCTACTGCTGCCCAGCTCTACTGTTTTCTGCTGCTGCTTTAGGCTTTTTTGCTACACTGTAACCCGATACCCCGTGTCTACCCTGACACCCTGCAGGTCCTGGCACGGCTTTGGAGTTTTTGCTACACTTTTTTTGCCACTCCAGATGTGCTCACCTCTGCTGTACCAGCCTACTGCTCCAAGGTTCCTGCTACAGTCCATTTCATGACCTGGATGGGCACTGAGACAGGCTGCTTCCTGTGAGTTTGCAAAGGAAGCTCATTTTCCCTCTCTTCCTCTGGTTGAGTCACCATTACCATGTGGAGAGTTGGCTGAGCTTGCATCACAGTGCCCCCTGCAGCCGTGTGGGAATCAGTGCACCTGCCCTGCCTGGCCAGGAGCCAACAGCACCCCTGGTAGCTGTGGCCATAACTACACCAAAGGAGAAAGTGCTTGACAGATGAGAGAAGGCTGTTATTTGGGCCCTGTTGTTTTTCATTTGTTTGTTTTTGCTGCTGTTGTTGTTGTCTGTTTGCCTTGTTATATATTGTCCTGGGTTTGCCTTAATTGAATTCTTGGTGAAGAGGCAAAATGTCAGCCACAGAAATGATTTCCTCTGCAAGGAACATTACAACTTTCTCTGTGTCTGACAGAACCAATAGCTAGCTGGCTCTGAAAATTGGCACAGAACTAAGCCAATTAGAGAAGCTGGACATGCCTCTATAAATCATATTTAAGAACAAAAAAACCAAAAACAACAACAAAAAAACAACCGCAGAAAGCTCTCTCTAACTTCCTACTCTCTGCGAATGAGGGAGGGCCAGCCTGGCCCTCCTCTCTTCCTGGTGGGCCCGGGCCAGGGCCCACTGGGCCCCGAACTGACCCGGGCCAGGCCACGGTGCAACTGCTAAAATCCTACCGCTGTTAAGCCCTGCCCGCAGTTGCTGGGCCGGGCCAGGCTCCATTCCAGCCACAAGCCGCCGAGCTATCCTGCCGGGGGCTATCCTGGCGCCACGAAATCCAATGCAGCCGAGAGCAAAGGCTGCTCTGCAGTCTGTGCAGGAAGTGGCCCTGCAGCTAAAATTGAGAGCGGCCGGGGCCGGAAAACAGCCATGAGGCCGGAGCGACTTCTGCCATCCTAGCCCAGCCAGCAAGAGACTTTGCGTGGCGCGCGCCTGTAGTCCCAGCTGCCGGGGAGGCTGAGCCCGACGGATCGCTTGAGCCCAGGAGTTCTGGGCTGCCGTGCGCTGTGCCGAGCGGGCGTCCAAGCTAAGGCCGCCATCAATATGGTGACCCGCGGGGAGCTGCGGGACACCAGGTTGACTAAGGAGGGGTGAACCAGCCCAGGTCAGAGACAGAGCAGGTCAAAGCTCCTGTGGCGGTCACCAAATATGTTTGTCCTAGTTTAGGACAAAATTCCACAACTCCCTCCCCCACCACCGGGTTCGGGAGGAATTTCCTCAGAGGAGAAGGTGGAAAAAACTTGTTTATTGAGAAACAATGAAAAAAAAAACCACTCCCCAACACAAGGAAAACAGTCCGAGATGACAAGAAATGTTTTCACCAGTCCAAGAGAGGGTGAGCAGTCTCTGCTGGGGAGGGTGCCAAAGCTTCTTTCAGGTGCAGACTCCGGGGGGTGTTCCCTTGATGTTCCCGAAATCAGGGCCCGAAGCAGGTCCGATGTCTTCAGGGAAGGGAGGAAGGAAAGAAGGGGAAACACAAAAGCAGAAAAATGGCAAAAAAGCAAGCAAAAAGCAGAAAGCAAGAGAGCAAAGCCAGCAAAGCAGCCTAAAGCTAGCAACAAGCCAGAAGCAAGCAGCCGGGGGAGGGGCTCAGCCACAGACAAAACAAACTGAGAACATGGGAACAGGGAAAAAAAAAAAAAAACCAACCACGATTTGGGATACAAAGCATGAAAATGTCCTGTCACCCCAGGACAGCGTGCCTGTCTGCTTCTAATCTGCCGCACTGCAGACAAAAGGACAGAAAATAGCAGCCAGCCCGGCTTGCACAGTGCCAGCGGAGACCACATGATTGGCGGGGAGAAGTACAGTGAGCGATTTTCCTCGATGCAGGGCCCGGACAAGATTAACTCTTTCAGCACTGCTGCGAATAACTATACAGCCACCCGGCAGGGATCACATGACCAAGAGCAAGAGGCAGAGCATGCAATTCTCTGATGCAGGGCTAGAGCAAGATTAACCCTTTCAAAACTGTAAGTCGATGGGAGGGATTTTCACGTGCAAACAGGTTTTTTCAGAGCGGACTGTTAGCCGTGAACTTAAAGCCACGAAGAAGCTGTTTCCTGTGGCATCGCAAAAGAGACTCCTATCCCTAAATGAATTGAAGAAAGATTCTTTTTAGAAGTGGTAAACTGACTCAAAATCCCAAGTTTTGTCTCTGCGTTGATGATAGAGTAGAAAGAAGGGCTGGAGAGAGAAAAGTGTTCTAAAACTCTATTTAGTTCTTATCATTCTTCTTTTAATTCTGTTAATAAAATTTTCTTTATACTCTTTGAAGCTTTGAGCCTGCTTTGCCCTTTCTCCTAATCCTTATCTCAAAGAAAAAAATTAGTAAATAATTTTAGTGGGTGCACTGGCATTTGGCCAGTGCTCATACCACTACATTCATTAGTGTGTTGGCTGAAAAATCTGACCAAACCCACACATATATTTATATTCTAGTAAAGAACTGTTATTTCTTTTCCCATATCATTGTCTGACAGCTCCATAATTTCAAATTTATAATGATTTGGTGAGAAGAGAGTCATATTTTCCATTCCAAGCGAGGTTCCTGCCTTCCTTGGCAGGCACCTGTCCTTTAAACCAGGACACATAACCTTCCCAGGCACTGAAGTCAGGCTGACAGGCCTATGATTCCCCAGATTCTCCTTCCACTAGCTCCCTCAGTACCCTTGGGTGGGTCCCATCTGGTCCCATATATTTGTGAGTGTCTAAGTGGCTCAGTAGGTCACTAGCTACCTTCTCCTGGATTACAGGGGGTCCATTCTGCTCTTTGTCCCTGTCTACCAGCTCAGGGGCCAGTTGCCCTGAGGATAACCAGCCTTACTGTTGAAGACTGAGGCAAAGAAGGCATTAAGTACCTCAGTGAGACACTAATTTTGAAGATTTGAGAAAAGCTAAGGTTATAGTTAACAACAGATGTTGCTGATTTAGCTGAAATGAATAGATAAGCTTTGCTGAAATCAGTTAAAAGTTACAGGATGGTTAAAAGAAACCGGATTTAAGATAAGCTACCCTGGATTTAATAACTCATTGCTTGTCAAACAGAGAAACTAATCAATACAACACCAGACCTCCTGTTTCCAGAAACCCACTGAAATAGTCCTGGAAAACAGGAAACACGGAGTTCTACCATCCATTAATCACATCTGCATTGAAAAGGCTGCAAGTTTAGAATGAGGAAGACTCGTTTTACTTCCTCCTTTTGGTGACCACTCCTCACAAAAGGACTACCGACCCATTTCAGGGAACAAACTCCGCATGCTTAATAACCTTTGTGTCAATTAGCATACAAAGCGGAGAAGAGGAAGTGACAGGGGTATGAATATGCATTGGTATTTTGTGTATTCAACACTTTTGTAAATTAAAGGCTCTGTAATTACCTGTGATCTTTGCAGTGCACATTAGGGAGCTACCCCACGCGCTGCCCAGCGTGGCAATAAACATACACTTTCTAACTTTAACTGTTAGAGAGTCTTTTGTCCGTCACAGTTGGATATTGATATTAGATCGATATTCATATTTTAATAAACCATCAGACTTTTCCTTGTCTTTGGGTCTCCCCCACATCCAATACAGAATGGAAGTTTTCCTTGGCCCTACTTTTGTTATTAATGTATTTATAAAAACACTTTTTAATAACCTTTACAGCAGTGGCCAGATAAAATTCTATTTCATCTTTTGCCTTTCTAATTTTCTCTCTACATGACCTAGCAACATCGTTAAACATTTCCTGAGTTACCTTCCTCTTTTTCCAAAGGTCATAAACTCTCTTTTTTTTTTTTCCCTGAGTTAATGCAAAAGCTCCCTGTTCAGCCAGGCTGGGCTTTTACCCCTCTGGCACGTCTTTAGGCACATAGGGACAGCCTGTTCCTGCACCTTCAAGATTCCCTTCTTAAAGAATATCCAGCCTTCCTGGGCCCCTTTGTTTTTAAGAGCATTTTCCCAAGGAACTCTCCAAACCAGTGTCCTGAATAGGCCAAAGTTCACCCTCCAGCAGTCAGGGGTAGAGGTTTTGTTGATGCCTCTTCTTACTTCACCACATATTGAAAACTCTATAATTTCATGGTTGCTGTACTCAAGACAGCTCCGACCATCATATCTTCCACCAGCCCTTCTCTGTTTGCAAACAGCAGGTCTCACAGGGCTTCACCCCTGGTAGGCTTGCTCACCAGCTCCATGAGGAAGTTCTCTTCCACACGGTCCAGGAACCTCCTAGACTGTCTCCTCTCTGCTGTTTTGAGTTTCCAGCTGATATCTGGTAGGTTAAAGTCTTCCACAAGAACAAGGGCCAGTGATTGTGAATATCAGCGAGTTGCTTCTAGAATTGTTCATCCACCTCTTCATCCTGGTTGAGTGGCCTATAACAGACTCCCACCTGGATCTCTACCTTGTTGGCCTTCCCCCTGATTCTCACCCATTGGCACTCAACCTTATCATCACTATCCTTGAGCTCTATAGTCAAAACACTCCCTAATATACAGAGCCACCCCACCACCTCTCCTTCCTTGCCTGTCCCTTCTGCAAAGCTTTGAGCCATCCATTGCAGCACTCCAGTCATAAGTCATCCCACCACTTTTCTGTGATGGCAACTACATCATACCTTTTTTGCTGCACAATGGCCTCCAGCTCCTCCTGTTTGTTACACATATTGTGTGTGTTGGTATAGATACACTTCAGCTGGGCTGCGAGTTTTGCCCCTAACTCTGGCATGCCACCCCCTCTCAGGGTTGATGTTCCCCGAGATTCTCCTCGGGGCGGCCGTTCCCCGAGGTGGTGAAATCTTCCCCCAGGGTTGCTGTTCCCTGGGTATTTCCCTGGGGTTGCTGTTCCCCAGGATAATAAGGTTTTCTGTCTTCTCTTTGCCCTGAGCGTTTCGCACCGAAGGCAGAGACGACACTGTGAGTCCAGCAGCTCAGGTTATCAAGGTTGTTTATTTCATATTATCTAACAGTTCTTGTTCGGCTTTGCAAGGCGTCCCCAGCAAAGCAAGACACGCCGTTGGACTGGCGCTGGGCTGCCGCTGGACTGGGCTGCCGCTGGACTGGGCTGCCGCTGGACTGGGGCGGATCAGAGAGCCCCGTACCTTATGTACCGTACTCCCGACCCAACCACAGTCCAAGACGTATTTATTGTTTACAGAACATTACCAATACTAACTTGCTACGCTAACATGTCAGTTCTATTCTAAACCAATCTCTAAAGTCCAAATCAGCAAAAGATGGGGGATGAGAACAAGAACAAGGAAACTAGGGGCCACTCCCCAATTCCTCCATCTTGTCCTCTCAGCCCCGTATACTATGAATCCTAATCTCTATATTTATACTCTACGACAAACTACTATCTACTTCTAAATTCTTAGGATCTGTGATTCTTCCTTCATGTGAGCATTCACTTCCATGGATAGAAGCCAGAATCAGAGTCCTTCTGGGCTCTGTGGGAGGCTGGCTGACCCCCTTGTACAGATCCCAGACCCCCCTGTACAGCCCCCTGACTCTCCAGGGCTGTCAGAGGGATCCCCTGGACTCCAACATCTCCCCCTCCTGTTTGCACCAAAAACACCCCTCTGGCAGCTCCATCCATGGCGCGCCGCATGCATTGAAGCAAACACGGCACGAACACCAGAAGAATCACAAGTCCCAACAAAAAATATATCAAAACCTTTAAAAGTTCTCTCCACCACGCTGAAAGATTAAACCAATTGAACATTCCATCCAACCATGATCCGGTGACTTCTCCAAGTCTGTTGACGCTGTCCCGCAATCGCTTTATGTTTTCGTGAATGGATCTAGAATGGTCCGACAAATTCATACAACACATTCCTTCAAATTCCTCACACCCATGGCCATGTGCCAGCAATAAGTAATCAACGGCTGCTCTGTTTTGGAGAGTTGCCCGTCTCACACTGTCAACATCAGTTAGCATCTCACTCAGTGCAAGAGAGACGGATTGGGCGTTTTTACTCAACCAACAGCCCATATGATCCAACTGCCTCAAAGCCACTTCTATTGCTATTTGTGGATAGAATATAGCTGCCAGAACTCTTCGGGTTTTGCCCCAAGTGTAAACACTATCAGTGCAATTGGGATCATACTGTTTGATGTCTCTTTTCCCTCTATATTTTCGTTCTCTCATCCATGTCATGTTAGGTGTTAACAATGAGAGCCTTCCAATACTACATGGACCACCTATCGCCTGTGCAGGGATCGCGGACCAAACCCTGTCCCCGCAGATTAAAAAGATCCCTTTTGGCAATTGTGCTGGACCATCATGGCTGAATGGTTTGTTCTGCACCTTGGTGTAATCACACCAAGAGGATGCATTCTTGTAAAATTCTTGATCTGGTGTGACATTTACTACTTTGTTGCTTGTCACCCCAGAAGAACCAAATTCCACACAGAATCCCATTCTAAGTGAACCAAAAATTTCCAATTCCTGAGGTTCAGAAAGAGCCTTGGGCAGAGATTCCACCCACGCGTCCCATTCACCCTCTGTTGGGATCAGCCATTCGTTCACTGGCAAGCCCACTAAACATGTTGAAAAGGGTTTCTTTGGCTTTGAGTGTGTCAGACAGATGGTATCCAACCCTGACGCATTGGCCAGAGTTTCTCTTGGTTGTATCATTGGCAGATCTGCCACACTGCCTAAGGCAATTGGTGAGAAAATGAGGCATAGGAGTAATACCTGATCAAGCTCCATATTTAAAAACCTCATTCCTCCTGGGAATTTCTGAACTCAAACAACACCCAAGTCACAGAGAAAAAACCCCAAGTCCCAAAGTCTTTTGCACGCCAGACGAGGAGATGTTCACGGCTTTGGCACTGGCTCATGTCTGCGTGCTTGCTTCTGCGTTTCCCGGGGCTTGCGTCTGCTTGTTCCTGGACTCGGTACGGTTTCACGTGTCTTGCCGACACCCACTTTGGTCCAGCTCCTGTGGAGACACAAGCATAACCCTTGCCCCAAGTTATTAATTTGAATGGACCTTCGATCTTTCCTGACTCTGGGTTTTTGACCAAGACCAAGGGATTGTCTTTCAGTTTTGCTTGAGAACTATTTGAAAAATGTCTCACAATCGGTGGAGTGGGCTCTGTGAAAGAGCCGTTCAGGAAATTCAACACATATAAAGCTTTGTTCAGACGCATGTGAGGTGTTGCGTCCGCCTCCCCCCTTTTTTGTTTGTCCAAAAGGGACTTCAGTGTATGATGTGCTCTTTCAATGATTGCTTGACCTGTTGGAGAATGTGGGATGCCAAAGGTGTGCCGGACACCCCATCTTTTCAAAAATTTGTCAAGCGCTTTTCCTATGTATGTTGGACCATTATCTGTTTTTATCTCTTGCGGAACGCCTAACGATGCAAAAGCTTGCAAAAAATGTCTGCACGCGTGTTGCGCTGTTTCACCTGCGTGCAGAGATGCAAAAATTGCGCCTGAAAATGTGTCAACCGAAACATGGATATTTTTGAGTTTCCCGAAAGATGGATATTTCGTTACATCAGTCTGCCATAGCTGCAGACTTTGCAATCCTCTTGTGAGGAATTGGATTGATGGAGCGCTGCCAAAACTTCTTTGAAGTTCTCACTCTGGGCTTTCATGATCTTTTCGATCTGCTCTCCCAAGAGGCTTGCTTGAATCGATGCAACATGCTGAGGTGTGCCCACCTTGCTGCATGCTTCCACCATGTCTGCCAGAGAGGGTTGATCTGGCATGGCACTGACGATCCGCTTGCATTCTGCATTAGCGTTTGCAAAAGCAAGACTTCGGAGCAAGCAAGGCTTTGCTCCTTCATCATTCACTTGCCTGTCCACTGCCTGAGTGAGGCGGTCAATGAATGAAGTGAAGGGCTCTGAAGGACCTTGCTTGATTTCAGTGTAGATGCTTTCTGGAACTCCTGCCGGTGGAATTTGCACGATTGCTTTCCGTGCCGCTTCTTTGATGTCTGCCAACACCCCTCGCGGTAAATTTCTGGCTTGCCGCTGTGGGTTGTCGTGTGGCGGGTCTCCTGCCATTTCTGCCACAGTGAGAGCTGCGTTTTGTCCTCCTTGGTATCTGTTTCTGAGATTTTCAAGGGCTCTTCTCCATTTTGCATCCCATATCAGGATTTGTGAATCTGTGAGAATCATTGAAGCAAGGGATCTGAGATCATACGGTGTTAAGTCATATGTGTTGAATGTGCCTTTCAAAAGCTGTTTGAAGTAGGGTGATCCAATGCCATTCTCACGCATTGCTTTCATTAGGTCTCTTACTATATCATGATTCAGTCGTTCCCATCTTGGATTTTGTCCCCGTGCATCAAAAGTCACTGGCATTGCTATACTTCCGGTATCTGTCATATCAAAGTCTTTTTCCTTTAATGCTTTCTTTTTTATTTCATTCCAATCCGTTGCTTCGGATGCTTGTGGATCTGTATAAATGTATGTTGGAGTCAGTTGCTGTGCTTGTTGCCATGATGCAATATCTTCCTTCCCCTCTTCTTGATGAGGATAGAAAAGTTGCTGTCCTTGTGCAACACGCTTGGAAAAGGCTGCTCTTGGTTGACTGAGTTGCTTTGGCTTCGCTGTGTAGCTGCCTTTCGCTGGAGTGAAAGACTGAAAAAGATCCGCAGGAGAATCTTGAGAGAAGTCCTGAGCACAATCTCTAAGTTGAAGGAAAAATTGCTTCACAAAGTCTTTTGAAAGCAGATTTGCTTGAGAAGTGAGTGGAATTCCTTGTGAGGCTATAATTCTGATGATGTCATCATCATCATCATCACTATCTATTTCTTCTTCTTTTCCTTCTTCTATTTCTTCTTCTTCTTCCGCTTCTTCTTCTTCCTCTTCTTCTTGTTCTTCTTCTTCTTGTGGGATATAATATTTTATATCTTCTTTAAACTGTGATAGAAATTCTTCGTGTTGCTTTGGAAGTTGTTGTTTCTGTTTAGGAATCAGTTTTCTTGTAGAAGTCTTTCTTTTATATGAAATTGGAAAAAAATGATGCAATTTTGGGATTCTGCCACCAGGTGGCGCTGCTGCCGCACCATCTGTGTGCAGTTCTAAAGTTTTGCCACAAGGTGGCGCTATTGCCACACCTGCTGGGTGTAGTTTTATGGTTTTGCCACAAGGTGGCTTCAGTGCTGCACCGGCTGGGTGCAGTTTTACAATTTCGTCACTAGATGGCGCTCGCACTGCACCGGCTGAGTGCAGTGAATCAGTGTATTGTGTAGATTGAATCTCAGTCACACTACCAGGCTGTATAGTTGTTTTTATTTTTGGCCGTGCGCCAGGGTGGGACACGGACCCCGTGTGATGTTTGATGGAGGGAGGCGGGCATGGCGCTGCCTGCTCCTGCTGCGAGGGGGCGGCTCCCGGGGGGTAATCCCCACCCTGCTCCCGCCCCGTCCCTGCCTCCCTTTGCTCAAGTGCAGTGACGGAGCCTGACACCGTTCCCATCCCCCCACGCGCACTGGCACGGTGCGGTCCAGTTTCCGCTTCCTGGTTTATTGTAACAATGGCTCCTGCCCTCAGCTGCCTAGCCGGAGCAATGAGCTCTGCAGCCTTTTGTGTGATGCGATCCGTTCCTACCTCCCCTGATATCACGGCGCGTGGAGGAGACCCCTCCTGTCTGCGCCTCATGACAGCTTCCCCCACCGCGGCGGCAGAACCCCTGTCCGCTTTCGCCTCCAGCTTAGGCTGTGCGGGCACGGGCGGTCGCGGAGCCTGCCCTGTGTTCTTTGGAGTGAGTATCATTTCCCCAAAGTGTAAAAGTTCACCTTCCCCGATTTCAATTTCCTCCTCCTCCGTTTCAAACCCTTCCTGTGCAAACTGTTCTTGCCCGCGGCAAGAATCCTCCCCCCGCCCCCGGTGGCGCGGCTGGTGCTGCTTTCCTCGCCCTACCCCCTCCCGACCTTGTTTCTCTGCGGGGGTTGGGGAAGGCAAGGTCGCAGGACCTCGGGCTGGTCGCCGTGGTTTCCTGGCAGGGGGGCGGGGAAGAGCCCGAAATGGACGGTGAAGTCTCAGCTGTGGAGCACTAACATGCCTTTCTCTGGGTTTAGATTTATGTGGAGAAGGCTCGAGCTCGTAACGTATCATGTCAAGGTGCTCTTGAGAGGCAGGATTAATAACACAGTGTAATTTTCCCGGGACTGGTGAAGAAGTCAGTGGCAAACTGGCGCTTTGCGGTGGTGTCTGGGAAGATGCTGCAGACTGATTCTGAGCATTTGTCCCATCCTCGGGGTTTACAAGCAAAATTTGGGGTGGCTGCTGAGTCGAGGCTTGAGCAGTTGGCTCCTCCTTGCCTCTCAGCTGCCGTGGGAGATCTGATTTCTCCCCGGTGTGCTGTGCTATTATTTCCAGCAATGTGCGAGCTGGTGCCAACAATTTGAGAGCTGTCTTATCTCTCTTTGTGGCTTTTTGATATAGCTTTTTGTTTACCTCTTCCCAGAAATCTACATGGAACAATAGTTCCGTCTTACAACGTGGAATCTCAAGGCAAATCCACTTTATAAGAGCTCTCAGCTCCTTATTAGATAAAGCTGCAGGCTGTGCAGCAACAATATTTTGCAGAGATGTTAGAATATGTAATTGCTCTTGGGATATGTTCCCCCCCATGTTCTGGGTTTCTGACTGGTCTCACCTAGATGCAGTCTTCTCCTCCCTCTGGAACTGGAATCGGAGTTGTCCCCGCTGTCCTGCAGCTGCGAGATGACGCTCCCCGGGCCCCTGGGTCACGTCGGTCCGATTGGAGATTCAGAGGACGGCGAACTGCTGACTCTGTTGTTATCTTCTGATGACGGAGTTTTGTCTTCTCCTGAGAGTCTTTGGCTGTCGGTTCCGGCTCGAAGGACCAGTTCTCAGGGTTGATGTTCCCCGAGATTCTCCTCGGGGCGGCCGTTCCCCGAGGTGGTGAAATCTTCCCCCAGGGTTGCTGTTCCCTGGGTATTTCCCTGGGGTTGCTGTTCCCCAGGATAATAAGGTTTTCTGTCTTCTCTTTGCCCTGAGCGTTTCGCACCGAAGGCAGAGACGACACTGTGAGTCCAGCAGCTCAGGTTATCAAGGTTGTTTATTTCATATTATCTAACAGTTCTTGTTCGGCTTTGCAAGGCGTCCCCAGCAAAGCAAGACACGCCGTTGGACTGGCGCTGGGCTGCCGCTGGACTGGGCTGCCGCTGGACTGGGCTGCCGCTGGACTGGGGCGGATCAGAGAGCCCCGTACCTTATGTACCGTACTCCCGACCCAACCACAGTCCAAGACGTATTTATTGTTTACAGAACATTACCAATACTAACTTGCTACGCTAACATGTCAGTTCTATTCTAAACCAATCTCTAAAGTCCAAATCAGCAAAAGATGGGGGATGAGAACAAGAACAAGGAAACTAGGGGCCACTCCCCAATTCCTCCATCTTGTCCTCTCAGCCCCGTATACTATGAATCCTAATCTCTATATTTATACTCTACGACAAACTACTATCTACTTCTAAATTCTTAGGATCTGTGATTCTTCCTTCATGTGAGCATTCACTTCCATGGATAGAAGCCAGAATCAGAGTCCTTCTGGGCTCTGTGGGAGGCTGGCTGACCCCTTTGTACAGATCCCAGACCCCCCTGTACAGCCCCCTGACTCTCCAGGGCTGTCAGAGGGATCCCCTGGACTCCAACAACCCCCCAGGCTCACCTGTAGTGAGCCTGATCTCATCTCCTTCCCCCTTCAAACCTAATTTAAAGCCCTCTCAATCAGCCCGGTCAACTCATGGACTAGAATCCTTTTACCCCTTTTAGGCAGGTGAACCCCACCTGACTCCTGCATGCCTGGTGGTAAGTTAACCACCCTATGATCAAAAAAGCCAAAATTCCACTGATGGCACCAGTTTTTAAGCCACATATTGATGACATGGGTTTTCCTGTTCTTTTGGCATTCATCCCTGGTACCAAAGGAATCAAGGAAAACCCCTGTGCTCCTGTCCCTTCAACCAAGAGACCCAGTGCCTTGTAGCCTTTTTGGTTACCCTGGTACATCTCTCATCAGCCTGGACAACCAGCAGTGGGTAGTAATCAGTGGGCCAAATTAGTCCTGGGATACTCCTGGTAATATCCCTTATGTGGGCTCTGGGTGAATCATGATTTTAGAGTTAAGATTTTAGCTAAGAGTTAGAAGCAATTCATATTGATCAGAATGTAAGTTAGATAAGGAAACTACAGGTTAATGATTATTAGATGCTAAAGCTAGAGCTAATTGTTATATTGTTTGCCATTATGAGCTTGTTTATAGAAGGAAGTAGAGTAAGTGAACCATTATAAGAACAGATTGAAACCAGTAAGAACAACGGCCAGCACCTGGACTTTGTATCAATCAATCATGAAGCAGGGGACCTTTGATCGTGCTAGAGGGTCACAGAGACCTGATGAAGACTCTCCTGACTTCATCCTTTGGGGCCACTGACCCAATCTGAGACCACCGACCCAATTCAAGAGAAGAATTGTGCATGCATTGTTGCAGCCGGGAAGCCTGGTAGGCTTCCGTGGCGGTCAGTTGCTTAAGGGCAGAAATGCCTAGTCATGGTGACTAGGCCAAAATAACCCTTCTCCCGCGCTTGGACCCTTGCTTATCTCCCTGTAAGACAATAGGTCACTTTGTACCCCGAACCATACCATTGGACACCTTTTCAAAACCTCTGTACCCTATAAAAACCCCACTTTCCCCCAGCTCAGTAGAAGCCGCTGTCCCTGGAACCCTTCACGGAAGAAGCTAATAAAGATTCATCTGTGGAACTCCATACGGCGCTTCTCCTCTCTCTCCCTGCGTCTGCCAAGGCACCTTAGCAAGCTTATGAGCTGAGAATCACTGCTAAAGAGCTGATCACTGCTAAGAGCTGAATATCACTATAACTAAGCTTGCTAAGTGTTGCCTGGGCCCGGGAGCTTTGCCGGAGTTGCTTGGACAGGGGGGTACGTAAGTGCACCCCTAACCAGGACCAACAAAGGCAGCCGAGACACCGACTGAAGCTACCGGGGAAAAACAAAAATGCATGAAGGACTAATGGCCTCATTTTAATACAGAACAGGGATGGGAGGTGCTGGGGTTATGCATATGCATTGTATGTAAGATCTTGGGAAATAAATAGAGGGTAAAGGACCTTGTCCGGGGTGGTCACGCCTTTCGGAGACAACTCTAGTGCCACCCGCCAGTGAATAAACAAACCACTTTCTAACTTGAATTAGTTAGAGGGTCTTTGTCTGTGATCATATAATTTTTTAACAACTCACAAGGAGGCAGCAGTCTTCCCTATGGAATGGGTACAGTCGGCATATAGGACCCTCAGCTCTGACAGTGCATCACCGACAGTACAGAACAAATAGAGATGCTGTGATCCCCATCCACAAGATGATCCGTGAGCTGGACAGCCAAGGGGTGGTCAGCAAAACACACCCATCCTTCAACAGCCCCATTTGGCCCATGTATAAATCTGATGGAAAATGGAGATTGACTGTAGACTATCATGCCTTGAATGAAGTGATTCCACCATTGAGTGCTGCTGTGCCGGACATGTTGGAACTACAGTACGAGCTGGAGTCCAAGGCAGCAAAGTGGTACACCACTATTGATATTGCCAATATATTTTCTTCATTCCTTTGGCAGCAGAATGCAGGCCTCAGTTTGCCTTCACGTAGAGGGAAGTGCAGTACACCTGGAACCGATTGCCCCAAGGCGGAAGCACAGTCCTATCATCTGCCATGGACTGGTTCAGACTGCAGTAGAAAAGGGTGAGGCTCCAGAACATCTGCAGTACATTGATGACATCATTGTGTGGGGGAACGGTGCAGCAGAAGTGTTTGAGAAAGGAGAGAAAATCATCCAGATTCTCCTGAAAGCTGGTTTTGCCATCAAGAAGAGTAAAGTTAAGGGACCTGCTCGAGAGATCCAGTTCCTGGGAATAAAGTGGCAAGATGGATGGTGTCAGATTCCCACTGATGTCATCAACAAGATCACAGCAATGTCTCCACCAACCAACAAGAAGGAAACACAAGCTTTCTTAGGTGCCATAGGCTTTTGGAGAATGCATATTCCTGAGTACAGCCAGATTGTGAGCCCACTCTACCTGGTCACCTGCAAAGACCCCCTTTCCAGTGGGGTCCTGAACAGCAGCAAGCCTTTGCCCAGATCAAGAAGATCGCTCATGCAGTCGCCCTTGGCCTAGTCAGGACAGGACCAGAGGTGAAGAACGTGCTCTACTCTGCAGCTGGGAACAATGGCCTGTCCTGGAGCCTTTCGCAGAAGGTGCCTGGTGAAGCTCAAGGCTGTCCACTGGGATTCTGGAGTCGAAGCTACAGAGGGTCTGAAGTCCCACAGAGAAGGAAATTTTAGCAGCCTATGAAGGAGTCCAAGCCACCTCAGAGGTAATAGGCACTGAAACACAACTCCTCTTGGCACTCTGACTACCAGTGCTGGGGTGGACGTTCAAAGGAGAGGTTCCCTCTACCCACCATGCCACCAATGTCACATGGAGCGAGTGGATTGCTCTCATCACACAGCACGCCCATATTGAAAAACTGAATTGTCCTGGGATTTTGGAGATAATTACAAATTGACCAGAAGGTGAAAATTTTGGTCTCACTGAGAAAGAGGAACAAGAGCAAGTGACATGTGCTAAAGAAGCTGATCTGTCCAACCAATTGCCAGCAGAGGAAAGGCAATACGCTCTTTTCACAGATGGTTCTTGTCGCACTATAGGGGTAAAATGAAAGTGGAAAGCAGCTGTATGGAGCCCAACATGACAGGTCACACAAGCTACAGAAGTAGAAGGTTGCCGCAGCTGATCCTGACGATAAGAGAGGAACTCAGGAGACATTTTCTGGGTTGCGAGCAGATCCGAGCAGGAGGCAGGAACCCCTGCCGTTTATTTACAAAGAAACTTATATACACCTCCTATAATGTCCATCCATTGGAGGATTAAAGTCCCACCTTTCAATCCCACTGGCCAAACTAACTGTCCGTTACCTTTCCTCCTCCTATCTAGAAATATGTAAACAAGGAAAGACAGTTAGCAAAACATGGCCAATGTTTACATTAACAAGCGTGAGAAAAGCTGCACATTCTCTTTCAATATGAGCGCTTGACACACAGGAAAAAGCTCATGGCAACAGAAGGTGGGTCAAGCCAACTCGTTAAACTCAAAGCCATTCAGTTGGCCCTGGACATTGCTGAAAGAGAGAAGTGGCCAAAGCTCTACCTCTTTACTGATTCATGGATGGTAGCCAGTGCTCTGTGGGGATGGCTGGAGAAGTGGAAAAAGGCCAATTGGTAGCATAGGGGAAAACCAGTTTGGGCTGCTGAAGAGTGGAAAGGCATTGCTACCAGGGTAGAGAAACTATCTGTGAGGGTCCACCATATAGATGCCCATGTCCCCAAGAGTAGAGCTAATGAGGAGTGTAGCCCTGATTTCATGTCTGAGATGTTTTGGTTTGTGAAATTTCTTTCCCAGGTGATTTGCTGTAAACAAAAAGAGTTGTTTTGTTAACTATATCTATGTTATTAATTTCTTTTAGAGGAGGGACTTCTTGATGGCCCTCTGGCTTAACCAATGTGGTTGAAGAGGTGTTAACTTTGCCCATCCAATCATATTGGTCTCTATAAATAGTATATAAAGAAATCACATTTTGAATAAACCCCCTTTTTTCCTAGCCTACTGAGAATTCACAGAGTCAGTGTGGTTCATTTCATGTCCTACAGCGACAGAGGAGCACTGAAACAATGAGCAAGTAGATCAGGTTGCAAATATAGAGGTGTCAAAGGTAGAATTAGATTAGCAACATAAGGGAGAGTTGTTCCCAGCTTGATGGGCCCATGATGCCTCAGGTCATCAGGGTAGAGATGCCACCTATAAGTGGGCATGAGACCGAGGGGTGGATCTAACCATGGACAGTATTTCTCAGGTTATCCATGACTGTAAGATGTGTGTTGCGATCAAGCAGGCCAAGCAGGTGAAGCCCCTATGCTATGGTGGACAGTGGTCCAAATATAACTATGGGGAGGCCTGGAAGATTGATTATATTACACTGCCCCAGACACGCCAAGGTAAGCGCTATGTGCTCACAAAGGTAGAAGCCACCACGTGATGGCTGGACACCTCCCCTGTGCCTGACGCTAAGGCCCGTAACACCATTCTAGGCCTTGAAAAGCAAGTTCTCTGGAGGCATGGTACCCCTGAGAGGACTGAGTCAGACAATGGGACTCATTTAAAGAACAGCCTTATCAACATTTGGGCTAGGGAACTTGGCACTGAGTGGGTGTACCATATCCCCTACTATGCACCAGCTGCAGGCAAAGTGGAAAGGTACAATGGATTGTTAAAAACCATCTTGAAAGCATTGGGTGGGGGATCTTTCAAAAATTGGGAACAGCATCTATCAAAGGCCACCTGGTTAGTTAATACCCGAGGCTCTACCAGCAGAGCAGGCCCAGCCCAGTCTGAGCTTCTGCATACAGCAGACAGAGATAAAGTCCCAGTGGTACATTTCAGAGGTTTTTTAGGGAAGACAGTTTGGATCAATTCTGCCTCAAGCACAGACAAACCCATTCGTGGGATTGTCTTTGCTCAGGGACCAGGTTGCACATGGTGGATAATGCAGAAAGATGGAACAACACAATGTGCACCTCAGGGAGATCTGATTGTTGGGTGAGAACCATGTGTAAATATAATTGTTTGCTGAATATTACTGCCATTGTCTGCATATAGCTGTGTGTATATATATATATGTACAATGTATATGTGTGTAGAATTCGAATATATATTAGTTTTGATAGTAAGTTGATGATATGGGGATAAGGGGTGGAATGTCCTAGGGTGACTTTATGATGCTTGTATCCCCAGTCATCTGTTCTGTTTATGTTGGTGTCACGATCCAAGCAGGAATCGTGATAGGTTCGTGTGATCTCAGAGTGCAAAAAGTACTTGAGGGGACAATAATTTATTCATACAACAAATGCACCTTTATTGAGTGCCAACAACACTTTGCGATAGAGGGAATGAGAAAGGAAAAATAGGATACAGAGCGAGGAAAGGGGGGCAGGGGGATATAGCTACCAACGGCAGAGGCGTCCTCGTGGCGTGGCGTCTGGCCAATGGATCCGTCTTCTGTCCGTGGGGAGATCTCAAAGTGTGAGTCACAGGGGGAAGCTTTTATAGCCATTTCAGAAGCGGGGGGCACCTGGCCAAGGCGGGCAGAAGCGGGAGGGAGCACCCGAAAGTCATTGTGAGGAGCCCCGTTGCTCTGGGAACCAGGTGCAACCGTTTAGATCGAGCAGGTCTGGGACAAGCCGGTCTGGGCCTGGTTGCAGGTAAGCACAGGCTGTCCAGCCGTCCATTGTCTTCGTACAAGTTCCCATGGGAGCCAGCTCCGGTCCAGTAGTCACACCTGCAGTTCAGTGCTTGGTACACACACACACCGTGGGTTAGGCCCGAGCCCCTTGCACACAGTCCCTTCCTTGACTGAGGACCTTGACGAAGGTCGTGAGGCAAAACCAGGGACCCTCGGGTCCCGACTCTTACACCACCCCGTGACTCACGATCGTCGTCAAGAAAACTCCGTTGATTCAGCAGCACGGTTGTGAATTCTTCAGGACTCATCAAGCCGTCAGTAGCATATCCCGGAAAAATAGGGAAAAAGAGTAGAGGGATAAAGAAAAGTAGGAAAGAGGAAAACAAAAGGAAGAGACAAAGGAAATGAAACAAATTGTTATTAATAATTTTTTCTCATTAAGTTTACATTCAATTAATCATTAGAAAATCAAACAATTCTAGTTAAACAATTTCAATCAATAATAATTACAATAAAACAATTTTCTTTCAAACAATCAAAACAAATCACAAAAAAAATCAAAATACAACAATCAATTTAAAATATGCATCAAAAGAACCTTACTTTGCTATTAGTGCAATTCACTCTGTGTCAATAACTTTGGGAACATCCATGTCAAGTGAGCACAAATAAACTTTTGTTGTTCCCAAACAAAACAAAATTCTAAATTAACAGTTTGCAATTTCTCATCAGTTTGATGGGCCCATTCCCTATACTGGAAAGGATAGAGAATAGCTCCATCATGATTTAAACTTAACACAATAATAGGAAATATCAAATATACTAAAACATTACATATGATCAATACAAAAACTGTGACTATGTTTATAATAGTTTTAAATAAAATTCACTAAGTTTTGCCAAAATTGAAAATCTTTTAAAATTATTAGCATTGTCCCAAATTATTTTCCAAATTTCAATAAAGAGACTGCCTTCTTTATAATTGAGGCAGCAACTAACTGCATCCACAACTAAAACTGGAGGCAGCTAATAGCTAAAAGTTTTGTGATCAATTATCAATTTATGATTATTCACATTTACCAGTTCTCAGTTTGATAATATGTTTGATAATAGCCACTGAGTCGTTCCCAAGACCAATAAGGATGACTGTAAAAGGTGTTGTCAAATTCTTAATTGTAACAACCAATTTATTAATTAATATTTCTAAATCAATACTATTTAAAAATTTTAATTTTGTTCCTATAACACAAATAATGTTTAAAATATCACCAGTTTTATCATGGTTTTATATGATCTTTATATCCCTCGGAGTTCTCCTGTAAAAAGTAAACACAACAAAATCTGCCTCCAAAGGCAGAAAAGTTAATATGAAGGAATTATCCAGCACATACTTATGCTTGGAACTGCTGGGCAAAAAGCAGTAATTTTGGAACACTTGTTAGCCTCCCATCCACAATAGGTATAAGTAGCCCATTTGGTCTTTTCACATTTTGCCCAGTCTGGGACAATTTTTGCAGTAAGATGAGACTGCTTGGGGCAAAAGGGAGGGGCTGTTTCAGTGACTGAGGCAGGTAGTTCTGGGCTGCCATCCAAGTTCATTGTCACATTTTTTACAGCTCCGACTGAGGCTCTTTTGGCCACCCTGTCAGGTGGGGGGGTTGAATATGGAATAACAGCATTAAAAGGGGCTCTCAGGGCAATGGGTTGTTGTACTGACAATCCTGAAAAAGAAAAACCCCATTCCATCTGGAAAGGATCTGTAGGATAAGTAGGACCAAGTGTTTGGTGGACAGTTGCCTCAAAAATTAACAATTTAAAAATTTCCTGATGGGAATCACCCCATTCCCAAATTTTACCTTTTCTCAATAAGCTGTAAAGGGTTTTGGCAATTATAGCAAAATCAGGGATGTGTTTTCTGCAAAGCACTAGTAATTCTGAAACTTGTTGCAGTTCCTTTGTAGATTCTGGCATTTTAATTTGATCGAAGAAGGTTATCACATGCTTGTCATGCTTATTTAGATCAAAGCTTTCTAAATTGGAAATTGTTTTCTGTTGGGTATCCTCCACTTCTTGTATTTCATCTCTACCCACAGAAATATCATTGGTGCATTGGTAAACAGCTACATTGTCAGTTATGGGTATTTTTTCTAATTCTTGGGCTAAAGCAGGGTGGGCAAGGGTGGGTGAATGTCGGTTCCCTCGAGAAGGAAGGCTTTGCTGAGAGAGGGAGGGTGCAGTGGGTCGAATTGTTAGATTGTTTCTGGGCTCACTGCCCAGATTCTCAGAAGAAAGGTGTGTGCTGGGCTGTGATTTTTTGGTGAGGGGTTGCCCCAGCAAATTTAGGTTTTCTTTGGGGACCCCGTTTTTAATATCTAATAGCAACAAGTGTTGACAGCTAGTGATCTGTTTTCTTTTCTCTGATTTTTCACTACTAGGAGTTTTAACATAGTTGGTCAATTCTACTGCAATTTCACTTAATACATAGACATTACAATCACCGGCAAGTGAATTAGATTGAGGGGCAGGGGGCTGGGAGGGAGTAGGATAAGGACTGAAACCACGATCTGTAGATCCGGTTGGTTCACTCAGGTTTCCAAGGGATCTGTCTAACTTTTCTACAAAACTTGAAACAATTGCTATAGGTTTAAGTAATTCCAAAGGCTTTTGAATTAAAGGAATCATAATTTCAGGCTTTACAGGCAATTGCATTGGAGAGTCATCATGTATCATTTGCAGACAGGCAGCTTTGTAAATATTTTCCAGGGACTGTTTGGGAGTACCAACTAAAGTTTCTGCTTTTACTAAAGGTGTTATGCTAGGGCAACAGTGTTCCCCACAATTTTTTACTAACACCAGTTCTTTCTGGGGGTAAATCTGTTTAATGTGAGGAGTTTCTTTTTCCTCTGTCTCGTTTGGCAAGTCAGCATGCTTTAAATTTTTGGCACGCTCTTCTATTAGGGCAGCTTGCAATAAATGGTTTTCATTTTGCAAAATTTTAACTAAACTTTGAAGGGAGTCAATTATTGTGTTTTCTTCACTTCTTCGCTTAAAGCGAGTTTCTACAGCTGCGGTAAGGCAGGCTCCCAGAACTGAGCAGAGTATGGTTTTATTTTTGCCCAGTTTAAATTTTGTTTCATGTTGTAAAGAGGATATTCTATCAGTTACACTCTCCAAGTTAAACCAGTTATCTTTTGCCCACTCTTCTCCCCTAGAAGAGGGTCGGGCATTATGTTTTGCCAACAAGGCATAAAATGCAGCTTTATCTTTTACAGGGAGCTCCTCAGCCATGTCTGTGTAGGGATCAAAACCACGTCAGGGAGGCACTGCTTAGTTACATACACACACACACAGCAGGGCTGTGTCTTCCCTTTTCTTCCCTGAGTGGGTGGGGAGACCTATCTACCTGGGAGGTTCACCTTCAATTACAACACAGGATGTCTCCCCCTAACACCAGGTAGTCAGTCCCGACTTTTGCACTCAAAGTTCTTTTGTGAAATTCTGACAACAGAGCCCTCAATCGAGTTTGGGGTGCTGTTACACCTTAGGTGTGTGCAGTGTGCGAGGAATCAGAGAGGCCCCCCTTGCTTTCTAACCACGTTCACCGGGGTGACGGGCTAGGTGCGGCTGGAGCCAAACTTCCTCCCCCTGGTACAGACTACACACAACCTTGCAACCCCTCTGTCTGTCAGAATCCTGTCCGTGACGCCAATTTAATGTCACGATCCAAGCAGGAATCGTGATAGGTTCGTGTGATCTCAGAGTGCAAAAAGTACTTGAGGGGACAATAATTTATTCATACAACAAATGCACCTTTATTGAGTGCCAACAACACTTTGCGATAGAGGGAATGAGAAAGGAAAAATAGGATACAGAGCGAGGAAAGGGGGGCAGGGGGATATAGCTACCAACGGCAGAGGCGTCCTCGTGGCGTGGCGTCTGGCCAATGGATCCGTCTTCTGTCCGTGGGGAGATCTCAAAGTGTGAGTCACAGGGGGAAGCTTTTATAGCCATTTCAGAAGCGGGGGGCACCTGGCCAAGGCGGGCAGAAGCGGGAGGGAGCACCCGAAAGTCATTGTGAGGAGCCCCGTTGCTCTGGGAACCAGGTGCAACCGTTTAGATCGAGCAGGTCTGGGACAAGCCGGTCTGGGCCTGGTTGCAGGTAAGCACAGGCTGTCCAGCCGTCCATTGTCTTCGTACAAGTTCCCATGGGAGCCAGCTCCGGTCCAGTAGTCACACCTGCAGTTCAGTGCTTGGTACACACACACACCGTGGGTTAGGCCCGAGCCCCTTGCACACAGTCCCTTCCTTGACTGAGGACCTTGACGAAGGTCGTGAGGCAAAACCAGGGACCCTCGGGTCCCGACTCTCACAGTTGGATATTATGTTCTGTACCTTTAAGACTGGTTCCCTGAGCGAAGGGGGAGAAAAAGAAACTGCTCTGACTCCTCCACATTCTGCTCCTGGACTGTGTTACCTGCAGCACAGACAGACAGCGGGACAGAGATCTGCTTTGCTTTTAGTTGGTTTTTAGCTAGCTGTAGCAGAGAAGTTCCCTGGACTGTTTTTTTTTTTCTTTTTCTTGGGACTGTTTAAACCTTCTCTGGACTGAAAAACCCAGAAGAGCACTGGGAGCTCACACCTGCGGCCCACCGGGGCCTGGACCAAAGCATTTTCCAGTGCCAGAGGGACTGATAAAAGAGTGAGTGAGACAAGCTACACTCCATGACAAGGACTTTCTGGGTTTGCCATCTCTTTGGACAGCAAGAGGTTTTATTGTTTCATAATATTCTTTTTTTTGTGTGTGTGCTTGTGGATACTTTGATTGTTAAATAAATATTTTTTCTTACTTTTCTCTGAGGAAACTTTTTCCCCAAACCAGTTGGGGGAGAGGCTGCTTGGATTTGCTATTCTGGAGGGACCCCATTCGGAGGTTTTCTCCCAAATTTGCCCTAAACCAGGACACCTCAGAAGACAGTCACATACTACAACTACCTTTCTTTTTTTTTTAATACCTGTAGTTGTGATCCATCTGGTTGACTGCCCTGATCTGGGAGACTCCCCAGATAGACCTTCATCTGCCTGATCCTTGAGTTCCAGAACCTCATATCTATTCTGTAAGAGCACCTGGGAAGGCAAGGGAGGCCCTGAAGGGATTCTTCTATGTCCCTGAGTTGGGGCCTGTTTTCATTGCCCCCTACCTTTTAGGTCCTCTCCTTCTGTGTGATGGCAAGAGGGTCAGGGGTCCTCTGAAGTAGCAATGGGGAACAAAGGCACAGACCCTGTTGTGCATGTGAAGGGAATCACTTTACTGCAGAAGTTACCCCCTTTTATACCTTTAATCTTAACCAGACAAAACCAAAACATAACAGGAGATGAGCACCCATTGGCTGGCAAAGTTGCAATGTGCTGTCCATGAGTCATAACTATCTCTCACCCTCCAACTGACCTCCAACTGTCCAGCCTGTAGCTGTGCCTTCCTACAAGGCTTTCTGGTAAATATGGGCTTTAATAACTTTAACAATTATAACCCCATATCCTACACTCTGACTCCTGTTGAGCTGAAGTCCAGGTAGACAACATCCACAGCCTTTCCCTCATCCACTAGGTGGGTCACCTGTTCATAGAAGGACCCGACTTTAATAAACCCATGCTGGCTGGGTCTGATCCCCTGGTTGTTCTGCATGTGCCATGTGATTGCACTCAAGGTAATCTGTTCCATAACCTTCCCTGGACCAGAGGTTAGGCTGACAGGCCTGTAGTTCCTGGATCCTTCTTCGGACCCTTCTTGTGGATGGGCATCACATTGTCTAGTTGTTTTGGTTTGGGAGAAACTTGGAAGGGAACTTTTAAAGAGATGACAGGGAAGAGACTTTGGGCCAAAGGAGTGAGCTCTCAGTGGTTTTTTGGGTTTTCAGTCTAGAGCAAGGTTGATCAGTTTCAAGAAAAAGAAAAGCCACAGTCTGGGGAACTTGTCTGCCTCAGCTAGTGAAAAAAAAATAATTAAAAGTAAAGGATTTCTTTCTTTAACTGTCCATGTTGCAGACAACACAGTTCATGAGAGAGGAAGCTTACCAGATAAAATACCAGAAAAGCGGTCTCTAACATTCAGGGGAAACTGAACAGTCTCTGTTGCTGGAGATCAGCCAGAGTCAAGACAGCAGTCAATATGAGTTAGAAATCTTGCTCGTTTATTCAGCTATTTGGCATACATTTATACTGTGCTAAGCATAACATAGACATAACTCTTAACACCATTGGTTAAACCATAGTGTTCACACGTCCTTGCAGTATATATAATTGACTTAGAAGCTCTGTCCATGAGGCTAAATGCTGCAAATCTTCCTTAACTTATGGTCAATGCATCCTGTCTAGCATCCTGTTATAGCTATTGCTCCAAACTTTACTTCATCCTTATCCCATCTAAAGAACAGTTCAAGGACATTTCAGCTTCTACTCATCCTTTAGGCTAAGAGCAGGATTGTGCAAGTGTCCCTGCTTTTCCAGCAATGCATCCACAATTCTCCAAAAGTGGCAAAGCAGATTCAAAGGAGAAGAAGGAAAGGAAAGGCTGAAAAGCCTCATCCCCTGCTCCTCCTCTAACAAACTGGGAGCAATTACTAATATACCTCCAAAACAGGCTACTGGAACTAGGACGCAGGGTAGGATGAAGAAAACATAAACTATACATATCTTGAACAAACTCCAGTACCTTTGTAAACTCCCTATATATCATTATCACAGAGCCCAGCAAGACAGCTGTTCTAATCTATGCCCCTCTTCTGTAAAAGCTACGTGTTTGGGACAATACTGGAGCTATCTTCTGATAAGAAAATAAGTTTAGGGGTCAGAAAGGTATTAAAACCTCAAACAGGCTTAGGCACTAGAGAAACATGAAGAATTCAACCCAGAGAGACAGTATAAATTCAAGCAGCATGGCTACTGACTGCCTTACCCCAATATAGAGTAAGTGAAACCAAAATGCAATCAGTATAGGTGTTTTCCACTTTCTTGAGCACCACATTGGGCACCAAAAGGTATTTGTCTTGGTTTGGGACAGATTTGGAAGGGAACTTCTAAAGGAATGTTCCCTAAAGGGCAAAATTCAGCCACCCTTCCTCCCACCTGTTCAGGACAACAACTTCTTTTGAGAAAAGTGGAAAAAACCCTCTTTATTTAACAAGCAAAGTACCCACAAACATGGAAAAATGAATAATATTAAACAATGGAATATTTTGTTGTTCTGAAGAGATGTTAAATTCAGAGAGAGAGTCCTTTTCGTGGGGTGTAGTTTGGCTCACTCAGTCTCTTATCAGTCCCTCCTGTGCTGGAAAATGCCATGTCCCGGGACACAGGTGTGAGCTCCCAGTGTTTTTCTGGGTTTTCAATCCAGAGCAGGGCTGATCAGTTCCAAGAAAAAGAAAAGCCACAGTTTGGGGAACTTGTCTGCCTCAGCTAGCTAAAAAAAACTAATTAAAAGCAAAGGAGACCTCTCTCCCACTGTCCGTGCTGCAGACAACACAGTCTGTGAGAGCTAAAGCTCTTATCTCTATGTTTTTGAATACAGCCACCTCAGGCATTCCACCATTTTTCTTTCTCCTCCCCTTCGCTCTTGGATCTAGCTTTAAAGGCACAAAACTTATTTCTGGGTTAAACAGATGAATGGGGATACAATTCAGCATCATAAAGTCACCCCAGGACACTAGTCTAATGTTGAACATATTTGTTGTACAGAACAAGAAGTGGTACACAAAACTGGCATAGAGATATGTATTTATTTATTGACTTTTTGCTTTGATTTTGATAACATCTTGTAGAAATCAGGGCTAATACAGTTCTATGAGATTTTCCCACAAAATATCTTGAGGGAGGAATGGAGTAACTGGGTGTTGAAAAAATGTACTGCAGAAACAGCTCTGGACAAGTACAGTCTGTATTACTTAGGAAGTTGTAACACGTAAATAGGTAAAGTGCATCTCTGAAATATAATGCTACAGAAATTCTTAGTCTGAGCATCATCAGCATAAGGACTTTTATTGGCTTTGGTAGAAACATTTTGGGGATAGGGAGCTTGTTTCTCTTTATCTTTGCTTTGTTAAAGTGAAATATAGCCCTAAAAATGTGATGGAGAGTTGGTCTCTGTCTTGGAGAATTACAGAAAATCCTCAACCTTCTCAATGGCCCGTAAATATTTTTGTCTTATTGAGTCTTCCTGGAAAACAACTGTGCCTCAATGCATCCCATACCTGTAAGGAAAATGGTATATTTTTTAGCCCTAAATAAATTAGACTATTTCAAGCAAATTGGCAGATAAGAACATTAAAAGATGAAAATGGATCCAAGAGTTTCTTTTGTTTTGAACATTTGATTATTCTTTAGAAGAGTACAGGATATTCACGTTTTGTTTTTATCAAAAGTAATTCAATCCTCTCCTGTAGCAGGTGCCTTTCAGAAGGCTGTCCCGCCCTGCCCAGGCTAGCTCAGGCACCTCGGCAAGCCAAACCGATCCAGTAGGTCTTGGTTCCGACAAAACTTTGAGGGCACAGGTGGCAAGGGGCAGACAACGGCGGAGAATAAAGGGAGGAGCCTGCCAAGTAAGTCCAAGGGGGTTTATTTGAGGGGTCAGGCGGAGCCTCTCCACCTTCTAAGAACTTGCTCTGACCAAGCCAATTTTGGCTTTTTGGGACCCCCTTTTATGGGGGTATGGTACAGAGGGCAGTGAGGAAGGTACAACCAATTGGGTTCAATACAGGAGGGGCTAGGAAGGTGACTGACATAAACGAGGACCACACATAAGGGAGGGGAGGGGATTTTCCCAGAACCTAGCCTATCACTCGAAGCCCCTCACAGAACTTTCTAGCTCTGAGGCAGGGCTCTGAGATGACAGGCAGGCTCCAGGGAGGAGGGGAGGAAAGGATTGACACCTAAAAGTTACTGGGGGAGTTCTAGGGGAAACTAACAGGAAGGCAAAATGGGGGGTACAAGGAACAAACCATCTTACAAAGAGCTTAGAAAAACTTATAAAATATAAAGAACTCATTAACACACCACTACATCTTCCCCTTTTCTTTTTAAAATGATGAGAATTAGAAGGGTGATGGAGGATACATGCATTGTGGGTATGATTCAGCAACCCATTCCTCATAAAGAGGGTAAGGAGGGTAGGGCTGCTCCTCTTCATCTTCTATCTTGTGCATTTTGTACTCTTCCAGAGCACTTGGAATGGTAACTTGATTAACGGAAGGGGGAGAGGTAGCACCCAAAATTAACTTACTGATCATCCTCTTAATAATTCCAAAGGAAATGTCAACAATGATAAGGATAAACACGACTAACAAACAAGGTTTTAGAATAGAACTTGCCCAACCGAGAGCCCCCAACCTTTGAAAAGTCCACTGAACCATTTGTTGTTTTCCTGCTTGATTTCATGTACCAGATCCCACATCTGATTAATAGTCTTAGGGATTTTTTCTGCTTTCAAGGTTAGATTAAAACAACAGAGTCCTTCAAACTCCTTGTAGTGATGGCCATGGAGGAGGAGGAGATAATCAATTGCGGCTCTGTTTTAAAGTGTCGCCTGCCTTGTTATCTCCTCATCTGCCAGGAGGTCAGCCAGGGCATTGGAAGTAAAGTTTGCCTGTTTAGCCACCCAGCACTCTAGATGGCCCAATTCTCCGAGTGCTTTTGCCGCCGAGGCCCATGGCAAAAAGACTGTGATGGCGACACCTTTAGGTCTAGACCAATGAACAATTTCCGAGTCACAGTCTGGGTCCAAATCAGCCAGATCTCTCTTTTGGATCTTTTCGGAGGCCAAAATAACAGTAGAATTTTTCTTTTTTCCAATTTATAATTTGGGTTTTATTTGGGGTAAACAGGCTCAAATGGCCAAGGGTGCATGGACCTCCTGTCAGGCAAGGGGGGATGCCTGCCACGCTTGGTCACTGTCGATAAGGAAGGTACCTTTGGGGAGGGCTAGGGGCTTATAATTTAGAGTAGAGGCCATCATTACATGGGCAATCCTGTTGCTCCACATTCCGGCTTTATATACTTCCTTGATCTGGAGAACTGGGCCAAACAGCTTCTCCTGGCCTTTGGGTGGATCAAACATAAACTGAACACACCATGTGGAGCTGGAGGAACCAAGGATCTCAAACTCAACTGGGACTTTGGACAACTGAGGCATGGTGGCAACATAATCTCTCCACAAAACTAAGGGGTTATGGATGGGTATATCTACTTTGTGGGAAATGGAGGACCAAGCTACTCTATGGGGTGGTTTCAGTCTCTTAACATCAGCCATAATTTCAACAGAGGAGGGGGGAATTCCTCAGGCTTAAAAAGGATCCCCACAAGACAGGTCGACAATGGATTGGCTGCTGATGCCAAGGACAAACAAATGTGGTCTTGGCCCATTGCTCTGGCAAGAGTGGCCCACACATTGGCCTTCAGCTGGGGCACTATCCACCCTCGTGTTTGAGGGACAAAGCAGGCAACCAGGAACAGTGGTATCCACATGGTGCTCTTTCGGATTGAGGCTCAGGTCTGGGCTCGATGCAGTGTAACTGAAAAAGACCTAAAATAAAACACAATTAATCATCTGGACAGGGACTAGGGGGAAAGGGGAAGTTCTTCCCATGTGTCCTTCTCTTTACATTTTCTCCGTAACGCTGCCTTTGCGACCTGTGAAACACTGTCATTTTTCCCTGAGACCTTTGGGGCCTAGGGCCTCACCCACTTGGATGGGATCCATTTCAGGCCAGTGGGGGTGGACACGCAAGCGTACCCACATCCCCACGTGACCAATTCATGAGGCCCTTCAGTCTGTCCAGTCTCAGGGAACTTTACCAGAACTGGTGGCCTCTCCTTGATCTGCAGCTGTCCGTTTGCTCCAAAATGAAGTATGATTGGTGGGTTCAAAACCTCAAAGAAGCAGTTTAAAAAATTGATTGTATGTAATACCCTGGCCAATTGGATGGAGGGTGGTTCCACTTTTAAAACTGGTTGTTGTTGAGCAAGGACCCGCTTGATCTCGTGGTGGGTCCTTTCTACCACTGCTTGGCCAATCGGGGAATGGGGAATGACTGTTTTGTGCTCCACTCCCCATTGTTGCAGGAAGCTGCAGAGCTCCTCGGAGCGGTACGCAGGGCCATTGTCGATTTTCAAGGCCTTCGGGATGCCCATGAAGGAGAAAGCGTGTACTAGATGCTTGATAGCATCTGAGGCTTTTTCCCCTGTGTGGGCAGAGGCAAAGGCAGCACTGGAAAAGGTGTCCACAGACACATGAACATATTTTTGTCTACCAAATGCTGGAATGTCGGTAACATCCATTTGCCACAACTCACAGCTATTCAGTCCTCTGGGGTTTACGCCTGCATGTAAGGTGGGAAGAGCATGTTGCTGACACGAGGGACATGCGGCCACGATGGCCCTGGCTTGTTGATAGGAGATACGGAATCATTGCACCAAGCCAGGAGCAATTTGGTGGAAAAGTTGATGGCTGAGTTTTGCCTGCTTGAAAATATTCGGCAGAGGGGCCATTGCTGCGGGGGCAGCAAGAGCATCTGCCCTCCTGTTTCCCTCAGCAATGAACCCTGGCAAATCGGCATGGGACCTTGTATGCATCACATAAAACGGTTGCTCTCCGTAGGAGACCAGCTTGACAAGTTTTGAGAGCAACTCAAAAAGTGCCATGTTAGACACCTCTTGCAGGATGGCTTGTTCTGCTCTGGACACAACTCCTGCAACATATGTGGAGTCAGTTACCAAATTGAATGGTTCAGGGAACCTTTTGAAGGCTCTGAAGACAGCGGCACACTCAGCGACCTGAG
The DNA here is from genome assembly GCF_021018805.1 of Prinia subflava. Lineage (NCBI taxonomy): Eukaryota > Metazoa > Chordata > Aves > Passeriformes > Cisticolidae > Prinia > Prinia subflava. The sequence continues at coordinate 1,124,797 of NW_026960606.1, forward strand.
GTGATCCTTCCACCTCAGCAATGTCTGCCTCCCACCGCTGAGTCTGAGGATCCCTCCAAGTCACAACTGACTTGTGGGATCTTCCAGAAGCATCAGTGAACAGTGTCAGGGCTTCTAAGGATTTCCTGCTCTGAATGCTTGACACCATCAATGTAAATTTGGCTTCTGAATTAAAAATTTTGTGGGTGGGTTGATGAATTGAAATTTGGCCTGTGAAAGACTCCAGAGTGAATTGCAACGCTTTGTTGTCTCGAAGCAGGTGTTCTAACATGGGCTTTGTAATTTGGCCCGATTGTAAACCAATTGGAATGTGAATGCATTCGAAGTCACATCCAGTCAGTTCTTTGATTCAGGTCCTTGCCTTCCTAATCAGCTCAGCCACCAACTCTTGTGGCCTTGTCATTCTTTTGGACCTCTGGTGGCTGAGGAAGACCCACTCTATGATTAAGAGAGGATCTCCTCCTCCTTGGTTCTTGGATATTCTTGGCACTTTTCGTGCACTGTCCCATTGAAAAATCACCCCATGGAGGTGTGGCAGTCTACCCATAATGATGAACTTAAAAGGCAGGTCCAGGTCACACTGGTTGGCCTGCCTGGTAGACATGGTGTCTTGGACCTTTTCCAGGGCCTTCCGTGCCTCTGGGGTAAGCACCCTAGGTCAACTTAGCTTTTCTCTCCCTGTCAATAAATGGAAAAGGGGGGCCAGGTCTTCAGTGGTCAGACCCAGCCAGGGCCGCACGCACCCAGTTCAATGCCCCACACAGTTGATGGACATCCGTGAGGGTACTAATTTTGGTCTTTATTGCCAAATTTTGCGGAACAATGGTCCACTTACCGATCTCCAGCCCTAGGTACCTCCAAGGCTGCATCTGTTGAACCTTGTCCTCCTGCAGCTCAAATCCTGCAACAACCAATGCACTGATTGTGAGGTCAAGTGCGTGGGTTAGCAGGTCATCGTTGGGGGCACAAATGAGGACATCATCCATGTAATGATGGATAATGATCTTCTCCACGGCTGCGCGGACCAGGGACAGCAAGGAAGAGACATACCATTGGCAAATCACCGCTCTGTTCCTCATCCCTTGCGGGAGAACTCGCCAATGGTAGCGCTTTCTTGGGGCCTCTTGGTTGATAGAGGGAACCAAGAACATAAGCCGTGGGGCATTGTCAGGATGTAGGGGAATTTGGAAAAAGCAATCCTTGATGTCAGTGACTGCCACTTTCCAATCTCGGGGGAGCATGGTCAGGAAGGCATCCCTGGCTGGAGTGACCCCATATCTTCAGAGATGTTGTTAATTTGCCTGAGGTTGTGAAGGAGCCGTCATTTGCATTTGTCAGCCTTATGGATGACGAAAATGGGAGAATTCCACAGTGAAGTGGTCTCCTTGATGTGACCTTTTCTCAGCTGCTCTTCCATGAGCTCATGAAGCGCCTTTAATTTTTCTCTGCTGAGCGGCCACTGCTCTACCCACACTGGTGTGTCTGTTCACCAATTCAGCTTCTGGGTAGGGCGCTTCTCAGTGACTGCTGCCCAAAAATCCTGTGAGGGGTCTGGGGTGTTAATAATGACCCCCCCCTGGGCCATGAGGTCTTGTCTGATCAAAGGTACCTTATAATCTAAAATGAAAGGGTGGAGTCTTGCCAACTGCCCTTTCGGCCCCTCAACTTGGACCACGTCCTTTGATTGTTTAGCTAATTGGATGCCTCCTACACCCTGTAAGTGTCCAGCCATGTTCTGCAAGGCCCAGTGTGACGGCCAATACCGTTCAGGCATGATTGTCACACGTGCTCCGGTATCTAGGAGACAGTCAACGTCCAGGGTCTCCTCTCCCACCCTAAATTTGCTTATTATTTTTTGGTTTGTCAGTGGTGATCTTTTGGACTGGGCAGGATAAGGGGATGTCTTCTTCTGTGGGGTCCGCAGTAGGGATGGCCTGTGCCACGATCTGACCTCTTGGGAGGAACGTTGGCGGGTGGGAGCAACGCAGCCAGAGAACGAGGCCTCTGGGATTAGTTCTGAGTTTTCCCAGGATAACCTTGATCTCCTGTGGAGTGTATTTGCAATCCCCAACAATGAGGAACGCACCTTTGATCTGAGGCCAGTTCTCCAGTTCGCTAGGGTCAGCGGCAAGAACATGCCAATCATCGTCATTCAGGAGCAAAGGCTCTGTCAACTGCAACCTGTAAGGTTCAGAGGAAGAGGCTGATGTTAGAATGTTGCCCTGGTTTTTCTGAGATTTTTTAAAGCCTTCTACTTGCTTATAAGATGGAGTCAGTTCTTTAGTTACTGTACAATATTAAGGGTCAGTTTTTCACTTTCTCAGACTTTGGAACATAAACAACCTTTCTTGTTTTTGTTCACTGTCCTTTGCTTACATATTTCTAGCCTGAAAATAATGTTGGTTGACAGCTGGTCTGGCCAGTGGGGTGAAGGGGTAGTAACCCCAGAAGCCAATCCACTATCAGACACACAAAATTATAAAATGAAAAGAAATAAACAGGCTGGGCCCTTTTTCTGGGGAGCAGCTTTTCACTGCAGACCTCTGCCTCTGTGTTGTTGTTTCTATGTTCCAGTCAACATTAGAATTGGTCTGGCTAGATTGCATTCAAAAGGTTATTTCATGCCCGATAGATTGTCCATAGAACTGGACTGTGTCATGGTTCCTTCTGCAAGAGAAGGCACTGTTGTGTTGATTGACTATTTCCCCTCCGCATTGTTCCCTGCCCAGTCCACCCTATTTGTGTCCTGGCACAGGGTGGACTCGAGCTCCCCATCTAGTTTTTTTGAACCCTTGGGTTCAGCCCAGGTTTCCCTCCCTCAGGTTTCCCCTGTTCCCCCGTCTTTTATTTTTAAAGTCCTTGAACTCCTTCTTGAGTGGACACTTGGACATCCAGTGTCCGGGCTGTCCACATAGCATGCAGGGTTTGTCTGGAGGACGCCGAGTCTGGAGAGGCAACGGAACGTTGGCAGGCTGAGAAGATGAATCTGCGATGATGGCGTCAGCAGCTGCAGCCTTCAGGGGATGATTCTGGGGCATGTGTCTCGGATGATGTCTTGGTGGAGGGGCCATGAAAGGAACCTTCACTTGGCAGACCTGTAACATACTTCTCAAGGTCCAAGGGGGGTCTAGAGGAAGACTGAGGATTGCGGCACGGCAGGCATCATTTGCATTAATAAAGGCAATCTCCTCTAGTATCCCCTCCCTGGCATGTTCTGTTTTAACTTGAATTTCAATGGCTCGTGTGAGCCTCTCTACAAAGTCTACAAAGGATTCCAATGGCCCTTGTCGAATCTGTGTGTAAGGTGGAAGGGGACCATGTGGCTGCAGACTGAAAAAAGCCTTGCCTGCTAATTGTTTCAGGATTTCAAGGGGTGGGACAGGAATGGCGGCAGCCTGCGCTGGGGCAGTGACCCATTGTCCCTCACCACAAAGATGTTCGAGGATCAGGGCATAGCCCTGTTCATCCACTGCTGTGTCTGGGTTCAAGAGCAAATTGGGGAGGGAGTCCTTGAGCAGCTGTCTCCATGCCCCTTTTCAGAGTTTATACTCTGTGGATGTCATGAGGCAGGAGAACAACTGGTTGATATCAGCTGGGACCGCCACCACACCTGCGAGATCAGCAGCGAGAAGTCCCCTAAAGGACGGACTTTCCCTACCATATTCTTTGTGGGCTTTACAGAGTTCCTTGATAATAGATTGGGAGAAGGGGTGCCAATTGGGATGAGGGGCTTGCCCTCCCCTAGCTCGTTTAAATGTGACCGGGTCAAGTGTTGGAATTGGGTCCGGATCCTGGGTTTTAGGCTCCTGCCCCTCATATTCCTGGTTTCCATCATGTGAACAGGGAGGACAGGCATGGGAACAAGTGGGAGTGGCGTGGTAACCGGAGCTCCAAGATGGCCACCTTCCAGGAGGGGGCATGGTTTGGGCAGCAATCGATGACACCCTCAGGGTGTGTCAGTGGGCAGGGTGAGTGGGTGGGGTTTTTGGAGAAGGTGGGAAAAAGACATGGTGGGAAGTGGGAGGAGTTGGGGACAGAAAAGGAGTTGGATGAGTGAAAGGGATTATGGGAAGGAGAAGGGAAGGACACAGAGGACAATTGTACCATGAGGTCTCTTCCATTTTGTGTCTGGAGGGAGTGGGCACTATTTTGAGGTGGCTCACCTTCTGCATAGCTAAAATGAACTCTGGGCTTTCTAACTGGGAAAGGTGGGGGTGGGCAAGGTTCTCGGGTTGCCTGGCCAGGTTAACCCGAGAAGTCCTGAGCAGTCTGGCCAAGACTGCTTGGGTGGGGGGATCGGGGGACCTGCGGGGAGGCTGAGCTGACAAGCTGGCTGCCTGTCGCTCCCTTTAGAATTCCCTTGCTTGGGAGACAGGGTTTGGGACTGGGAAGAGGGGAAACTGGGGGGGTCACCCACAACTCGGTGGTTTCTCCATCTCTTTCCTTTTCAAAGCAGCAGTTTTAAACTGCAGGGCTTGATAAGCAACTTTGGGAAGTGATTCGCCCCCTGCCTCTCCTAATTTCAGGATTTTCTCTTCCACAGAGTGTCAAAACTGGGCGCAGTGAATGGAAGCAGGGGATGTTTGGGGTAAATGGAGAAAAAGCCAGCAGACAAACCTTTTTAAATCACCCCTGGGGGGCTTAACTTGGGCGGCATGCAAAACATCAATTAAACCATAAAAAAATCCCTTTTGTGCTGCGGAGAGCTTAGCACCCATTGTGGCTCCAATGATAAACTGCAGCACACACACATGAGACTCAGCACAAATCAGGAAAACCGAACTGTAAACCAAACATGTGCTCTCTTCAAACCGGGAGGAGTTGCACGTGTCTCCAACTCCCGGGGAGCCACAGGAACTTAGACTGGCTGATAGCAAAGCTGACCGGCTCCACACCACACCGTCGGGGGCTATCAGCCGTGTGAAATTAGAATGGCTGGCCGCAGTGCCTAAAAACCGCAGGTGCGGAGGCTGCAGCGCTGCAGCCTCTTGGACCGCAGCACCGCGTGGATGTCCCGCCCGCCAGGAGCCGAGCCCCGCTCCTGCTGCGAGCTGTGCGCCACCTAGCCCCTGGCCCCCTTGGTCATCAGGAGTGCACCCCACCACGTGGTGTCCAGGGATGAAGCACAGGTTCGGGGCTCGGAGCGCCCCAGTCCGCTGGTCCAGTATCTTTGATAATCTTGTATTCTTGTCTCCTGTTTGGTAAACATCCTTCCCCTTGTCAGATATCCTTGCATTCCTTCTTACTGTTCCCGCACATGGCCCTGTCTCTTCCCTCCTTAGGCAACTGATGCAGCATACAGAGCAGCAAGTATTGAGCAACACACATCATCTGAATGCCTATTCTTAATAAATATCTTCTAATTTCTATGGTTAATATTATCCAGTTTCCAATCTCATGTTTCAGTCCCCCCTTTTCAATAAGGCAATGATTTCTTTTACTCAGTACAAATTCCAATCCTTACAATATGTGTCTCTCAATGCCTTGTCATGTGCTTGAGATAAAGAGGTTAATGTTGCTATTCGTTGTAACAGTTTCCAATTCCAAAAAAGCATTACAAAAGACAGTACTAAACTTATACTAACTAATATTAGTAAGACAATGATGGGGTGACATAACGTTTTTAGGATCCCAGTTGCAGTGAGTGACCATCCAAAGAATGAGTCCCACCAATTGTGACTTGCATCTTGTTTCACTCTTTGCAGAACCTTGTTTATTTCCTTTGTGTTGTGATGGACAGTAATTAGAGTTTTCTCTCCAGTTTCCTGAATATCTTTTAGAATTTTGACAAGGTCCTGATGATTAATTAATTGTTTTACTAAAGTGAGATTCATCCCAATCGGTGTTGGCAACAATTTGTGATATATTGTATTGTCAGACTTAATTAGCTGGCAGGACACAACTGGTGCCAAATACAGAAAATCACACCCTAAAATCTTAACAAAGTTACAAATACAGAGGTTAGACTGATTCTTGCTAAGCAAAGTTACATTATCCCTGTCTATTTCCATAGAAGCACATGCAGTCCTCAAACACACACAACCCTGAGCAATATATACAAGTACAGTCCTTTGACTAGTATTTGGATGCATTTCAGTGACAAACACCCTGTTCAGTATCAAGACATATATCTCGAGCATTGATTGTGTTACTTTCACAAATGAACTCCTGTTGTTCCCGGGTAACGCAAGGTTCCAGATTCACAATTTGCCATTTCTTATTTATTCTCTGTGCCTATGTTCTGTGTTCTGGAGGGTAGAGCACTGATCTCTCATGATTCAGTCCTAATGCTGTAAGGGGGTGAATAACATGAACTGTGGCGTTGCGTACAGTGAGCACAAAAGCAGTAGCCATGTTAGCCATTGGATCATAGTTAAAGTTTACCAAAATCCACCAAGACTGAAATTTCTTTTCAAAATCAGTAGCATTGTCCCAGACAGCTTTTTGGATTTCCATTGGAAAGGCTCCTTAGCTTCCTTCTCTTATAATCAAGGCAGCTGTTGATTGCAGCCACAAATGTGCCTGTATACAGCTAAAAGCCAAAGACACATTACTCTGAGCCATAGCAGGTGCATCTATGATTAACCTATGGTCTTGGTCCTCCACTTTTTCCCAACTTGGCAACACTTTTGAAACCTGCCACTGACTGGTTCCCAATGCCAACAAAGATGACTGTAAGGGTTGTTTTAATTTTGTTAGATCACTTGTTATAGTGGCCAGTTTACTCATTAATATTTCTGAATCAATTCCGTTTAGAACTCCCAGCCCTGTCCCTAATATTCCAGTCAGATCCCTTCATGTTCTACCCCTGGTGTATGTTTGCCTTTGCAACTATGCTGTCCAGACCTCAAAGGATGTCTTTAGAAAAGAAAAGCAGGCTGGTTGATCTTCAGAAATGATAGTTTGTATTAGCAATTCAATGCGCTTGAGAGACCATTCTGGATTAGACAACAATTGTTGTTGGCCCATGTTTCTTATTACATATGCGCCTATTTCATAAATTTTGGGCCCAAATGTAGGTGGCATAATGTGGGTTTGGGCTGGGGTGCTGGTGTAAGTTTTAATGGGCTCAGTTATGGCATTTATTTTAAATTTGAAGGAGAGCCCAATATTATTATGGGCCCAAAGACAGACCACCTCAACGGTCTGTACTAACGTAAAGTTATACCAACAGTCCAATTAACTTGAACAAACCTCCTGGTGTTTGTCTGTGGGAGTGGTTGAAGCACTGATTTGGGTTGCTTTCTTATGAGTGGTTCCATTAATCATCCGACACCCTATTCTAATTTTCTCTCCTATAGTCCCTTGAAGTGACCACAACCTTTGTTTTTGCCATTCTTGCCTTTCATATACTTGGTTTTTGTGCATGAATACAGTTGATATGTTTAAATCTTTTATATCAGAATATTCTCCCATGGATCTAGTGTGCCAAGTAAAAGCTTGGGACCAAGGTCACTCAGCATTGTTCTGGCCAGAGGTATTTCCCAGTTCTTGGATTGCAATTATAATTATAAACAAAACAATTTTCTCAATTAAATTCTTGCAACTTAGATTACAAGACATTCCTAACTGCAATGTACTCATTTTGTTTGAGTAAATTTTAGTTTCAGTTCATTATCACCCAGTGTTACTTTCCAAGGGGCCTCAGGAGCTTTCTTTACTCAAGAGTGGTGAATCCAGGTGTTCTGCTCTTGGATCTTAATTGCAGTAAAAGTGGTGAGAAGCACTTGGAACAGTCCTTCCCACTGTGGCTCCAAAGTCTCTTCTGTAAGAGACTTGACATACACATAATCGCCAGGCTGTATGTCATGCACTGGCCCATCTAGCCCTCTGCTTTGAGTTCCAGCCACGTTTCTCAATTTTTCTAAGCATTGTGCCTAAGGCTATCATGTACACAGTCAGTCTTTCTTCCCCAATTTGGGTGGATACCCCTTTTTGCATACCATATGGTCTCCCATAAAGCATTTTGAAGGGGCTCAGCTTTTCTTTAGTTCTGGGCTTAGTCCGAATTCACAGCAATGCTAACAGGAGGGACTGGGGCCAAGGCAAATTAACCTCTTGTCCTAGCTTCACAATTTGTTGCTTGATCAAATGATTCATTTTCTGAACTTGACCCCTTGACTGGGGATGGTATGGGGTGTGAACATCCCAGTTTATGCCCAGATGTTGACTGATCTGTTGTACTATTTTTGAAATAAAATGTGGTCCCCTATCTGAAGATATTGTGGCTGGAACTCCAAAGCGTGGTATTATTTCTTGCAACAGCACCTTGGTTACCTCCTGGGCTTCTGGTGGGGAAAGCCTCTGGCCAACCTCGAAAGGTATCTGTTAGTACCAACAAATGTCAATACTCCCCTTTTCTTGGTAATTCCGAAAAATCAATTTGCCACTGCTGACCGAGTCCATGGCCTTTTCCAATTTGGCCAAGGTTTGGTTTAGGGGAATTCTTGGGGTTAGTCTGAAGGCAAAGTTCACACTGCTGGGCCACTTGAGTTATAGTGGCATATAAGTTCCTGGCAATGATCTTTCCAATCAAGTAATTATACAAAGCATCAGTTCCCCACTGTGTTTTCTGATGTTCCTCTCTTACTAACGGCCATAGTAAATGGGAAGGGATAATCAGTTTTCCTTCTGCTGTAACAGCCCATCCCTCCTGGTTATATGTTTCCTTTTGATCCTCAATTAACCTTCTGTCCTTTTTATTATACACTGGCTAACCTTCTAGGGAGATTTGGTCAGCAGTAATCAAGACTCCTTCTACTGTCACCTCACCTTTTGCTGCTTCTTTTGTGTCTCTGTCCGCCAGCTCGTTTCCCTCTTCCAATTCTGTGCTCACCTTCTGATGTGCCTTAATGTGCATAATTGCCACTTTCTCAGACAGTTGGACTACTTCTAGCAGTTGTAGTATTTCTCGTGCATGCCTAATGTTCTTCCCTTGCGAATTTAAGTTCTCTTTCTTTCCAGATAGCTCCATAAGCACATACTACCCCAAATGCATATCTTGAATCTGTATAAATGTTGATTCTCTTTCCTTTTGATAGCTCTAATGCAGGGGTGTAAGAGTCGGTCCGAAAATCCCTCATTTCTGCCTCACGACTGTCAGAGGCCGAGACCCTAACCCATGGACCCTGAGCCACAGCACAGGCCAAGTTTTCCCTGCAGCTGCTGTCACTGGACCAAGACGCCCTCCTCAGGGACCCATGCATGAAACAATGGGGGACTGTTACGGTTTCTGGCCATGTTTGCAAAGAGATGTTCCTGTACTGACCATACTTGGTAAGACCTGAGCCACACCGCCCCCTCTATTGTGAGAGAACACCTGCGATACCCACGAGACCTACCCCCTTCTCTGGCACCTTGCCTCTCGCTTCGAAAAGAACTATAACAACCCCACCAGGAGAGCAGGCTTTCGAGGCCCTCCCCGGCGGACGACGGATCTATTGACATGTGCCACGAGGACTGCAAAGGTGGTCTCGGTACCAGCGTCACGAGGACTCACGTCTGTCAGTCGGTAGCTATACCCTTTCTTTCCTCCTTTCTCTCTCTCTCTCTCCCTCTCTTCTTTCCCCTTCTTTTCTATCGCATAACTGTGTGTATCAATAAAGATACAATTGATTTCACTTGAATTAAGTTATCACTGCCTCTTTTTGCACTCTAAAATCAAAACGAACCATCACGACCATCCTTTGGCTCGTGACAAGGGGTTAGGGCAATTGTTTCTGCCTTCTGTGCAGAGGTACCTGCTGGTAATGGTCCTGATTCAATTAGGTATCTGGATGCGGCAACTGCATACCCAGCATGTCATTTTCTATTGATGACATAGCTGCTTCCATCGGTGAACCAGGTTTCTGCATCATCCAAAGGGGCATCCTTAAGGTCTGAGAGGCTGGAGTAAGTGGCTTCAATGGTTTCCAGGCAGCTGTGATGAATTGGCTCTCCTAGGTTTCCACTAAGGAAAGAAGCTGGGTTGACAGTGTTAGTCACTACGATCTCTACATCATCTTGTTCTACCATAATAGCTTGGTGTTTCAGGAACCGTTGTGGGGAAAGCCAGTGGCCGCCCTTTGTTTCCAGTACTGAGGATACCGTATGAGACACCAGCACAGTCATTTTCTGTCCCAGGGTGAACTTACGGGCTTCTTGAATGTTCAGCACCACTGCGTCCACTGTTCTGAGGCAACCTGGCCATTTTTTAGCTGCTGCATCCAACTGTTTAGAAAGATAAGCAACTGCCCTTCTATATGGATCCCAGGTCCTGTGCCAGTATTCCCAGGGCAATTCCCTGTTTCTCATGAGAGAAGAGAAAGAATGGTTTACTCACATGTGGAAGTCCCAAAGCTGGAGCTGACATGACGGCCTTCTTCAGCTGACCAAAGGCCTGTGTGGCTTCCTTTGTCCACTGGAGGTCTCTGCTCCCATTTGTGATGAGCGAATACAGGGGTTTCATGAGTAACCCGTAGTTGTAGATCCACAATCTGCACCATCCCATCATGCCCAGGAAGGTCATCAGTTCTTTTGTTGTCTGGGGTCTTGGGGTTTGGCATATCGGTTCTATGCACTCTTTCCCCAAAGTTCGTTGCCCAGCACTGATCTCATAGCCCAGGTAGATCACCTTTTACCACCTGGGCCTTCTTTGTCACTCTGTACCCCTGAAGGCCCAAAAAGTTTAGAAGGCTTACTGTCCAGGCCACGCATCCTTCTTCTGTCGGGATAGCTATTAGGATGTCATCCACATACTGCAAGTCTCCCTTCTCCTGATGGAGCTTCCCAGAATTCCAAATCCTTTGCAAGTTGTTCTCCAAACAGGGTGGGTGAGTTCTTGTACCATTGGGGAAGAACGGTCCATGTGAGCTGAGCTTTTTGTCCACTTTTGGGATTCTGCCACTCGAATGCAAAAATTTTCTGGCTGGCTTCCTGGAGAAGGAGGCAAAAGAAGGCATCCTTCAAATCTAAAATGGTAAACCAAGTTAGCTCTGGTGTTAAACACTAACAAGGTGTATGGGTTAGCCACCACAGGGTAGAGATCCTCAGTTATCTTACTGACAGCCCGTAAATCCTGCATGACGCCATATGACCCATCAGGCTTCTGGACAGGCAGGATAGGGGTGTTAAAATCAGATTGGCACTCCTTCAGCAACCCCAGCTGTAAGAAATTTTCATTTGTTGGACTAATTCTTTCTCTGTCTTCCTTTCTTAAGGGATACTGCTTGATTCTGACTGGTTGTTTTCCATCCTTGAGCTTAATTTTTATTGGAGATGCATTTCTTGCCCTTCCTGGTACATTGGAGGCCCATACGCCTGGAAACACGTGGTTCAGTATTTCCTCACTAATTTCTTCTTTTGCCTTGGTAGCTGTCGGTATTAAACTCAATACCTCTATATATTTTTGATCATTCACCTCTAGTGTAACCTCTCCATTTTTAAACCAAATGGTTGCTTCTATATTCTCCAATAGATCTTTCCCTAGGAGCAAATCTGGGGAGTTGGGCATGTATAGAAATTTATGGATGCCCCACTGTTTTCCATATTTGTATTTGAGTGGCTTGCAAAAATATGCTATTTCATATTGGCCAGTTGCTCGTCTCACCCTGACATAATCGTTCCTTACCGGCACCAAAGCTTTATTTAAAACTGAAAATGTTGCCCCTCTGTCCACCATATGTTCTGCCTCTTTCCCTTCCTTCTCCAGTTTCATTTTTATAACCAGTGGATCTCATGGGGTAAGATACTCTGGTCCCCTTCAGTCACTTTGTGTGCGAGCTATCACCACCTTCCTTCCCTGGTTCCCTTTCCCATTTTTTCTTTGTTCAGGACACTCATTTTTCCAGTGTCCAAATTTTCTTCAAATTGCACACTGATCTTTGCCCAGCCACTGTGGTCCTTGCCTAGGTGGTTCTTGTGCCCGCCTCCCTTTCCCTTCTTCTTTTACCACTGCCATTAGCTTTCTCATCCCTTGTTTATATCCTTCTTCTCGATTGCTGAAAACCCTCCATGCCTCATCTACCAAGGCCTCTAAATTCCTTTCCTCTGGTCCCAGGAGCTTCTGAAGTTTCCTCCTGATATCTCCTGTAGAGTGCCCTAAAAATAAATTTACTAGTTCCTGTATCCCTGTCACCATGAGATTTTCCTAGTTTATGAGCGTTCATAATAAAGTATGTCTTTCACTTTCTCACACTCTGTCAAGTAAACAGGAGATTGTGTTCTGTAAATATTACCATTGTTTTCACATTTTTCTCCAAGGAGAGGAGAGGATGTGTGACAGTCCCTTTGATCTGTGGGATTGCATTTTATGGAAATGGTTTGCTCTAGCTCACCCCTGGAAAATGTATGGTTTATCCCAAGTCTGTATCCTCCCTGCAGTATCGTGTATCTGTAACCTCATTGGCTGGAGAATGTTACCGGGCCCCTTTGAACCTCTGTGATAAGAATGCTAAGGCAGAAGGCTCTGCCCCTCTTGCCCCTCTTCCCCTGGAGGCGTCTGGACGCTCCCTTTCCCTCTCCCCCTTTTCCCCTCTCCCCTTCCCTTCCCCCCTCCCTCAGTGAATAAACCCTCACCTCATCAGCATCCCACCGGCATCTGAGTCTCTTTGCCTGCCAGCACGGGAACACCACGAACCCAAGGACCCCCGGGGGTCTCCGGGGGGCACTCCCCGGGGCCCCCCCCATAAATTTAAACAACAACATTGATCAATGTGGTTGAGAGGTGGGAATACCACTCTCCAATCCATGGTCACCTTTCAAAAAGTATATAATAGGAAGTAATAAACAAAGGGCTGAGATTTTTCTCTGCTGCTGCTGCTCTCCCAAATTCCGAGTCCGTGTGTTATTTGAGCTTGGCGAACAGGGACATATCCCTATCTCGGATTCGGGATCTAATGGTGTATGGCGGCGCATCATGTCTCTCAGAGTTTCAGAGGGAGTCTGCTTAATTGCATGCAAAGCGGACCAATTTGTAGTTTTGGAGATGGCCTGTTCCATCCCCTTTGCTATCCACTCTTGATAATTTTGTATTTTTACTAATTGCTCTTCCTCATTTGGATCCCAGTTTGGATCCTGGAGAGGAAAAACATCTCTGTTTAAAGGCGGAGCCCTGGTAGATCGGGGGCTAGAATGACGTGAGTCCACACCAATATGGTTCCAAGCACGTAATCCGATTTATTCCGTGAGATGGCGGGTTAAATACAGACAGAATAGTTTACAAGAACAGGTGCATTCTGATAGGCAGTGAGAATACAGAAGTATGTAAACTATTGCAGTTTAAGGTAGACACCGTGTCTTCCCAGTAACTGTTCTATGCTAGTAACACTACTACCTTAACACATTCCCAGTAGCAGATAAGTTTATCTGCTACTACGTATGCTGAACGTCTAAGGCCTAGTAGGATCAGGCCCGAGGCCTGGTCAGAGGCCCAGATGTGGATAGCTCTACCTTATGATATAAGCTATCTTCCTACATCTGTTAACATCCTCTTGTGTTGTTCTGCAGAAGTTTTCTGCTAAATCCCCTACTGTTTTCAAAACTAGCTGTTTTTCCATCTCTGTTAACACCTCCAATAATAACTGCAGATCGCACCAGTCTGGGTTATGCTGCTTAATCATATATCTTAACTTTTTAGCGGTTCCTGCTGGGTCAGTTCTATAGTTCTTGGCAACCTTTTCCCAAGCTTCTAGGTCAATCGTAGAGAAAGGGACTTTAACTAGCACTGTTTCTCTCCCGGGTCCCACTGCTTCTCTTAAAGGGGCTTGTATTACTTCCTTTGTTTGTTTTCTAGTCCAAGATGCTATGGGACAACTTGCACTCATGGAAGATTCCTCATCATCACTATCACTATCAGGCAGTGGGGGATACAATGTTTTTTGTAAATCAGAGGTGCGTGGAGGAGCAGATGGTCCAGTGTGTCTCCCTTCTAAGGGAGCTGAATCTGCTCCCCTTCATCCCCTTTGCCCCTCAGGGGTTGGCCCAAATAAATCCAGTAACTCTTGTGTTTGTGCCTCTGCTTGGTAAACCTTATCATGATGTGTGCAACCCTGGTTTATTGAGCAGGTACTACAACATCGTTTAGGCCTTCTTCTATTAGCTTTGTTTTCCTTTTCAAGAGTAAACACTAGGTGATTGGAGGGGGCTCTGATCCCACAGTCCCTCTGCCATTCAGGGTGATTTCGGAGGGAGAAGAACATATCCGCACATGAAACTTCAGTCCATTTCCCTTCACATCTGAGGAAAAGCATAAATTGCAATAAGGTGTCATATTCTAAACTACCATTCTGTGGCCACTTCATTACACCTTCCAGCTGATATAAGGGCCACAACTGGGTGCAATACTTCACAAGGGTGCATTTGGATTCTGTACCTCCCGAGCCTGCAATCTCCTTCCTGTGAGCTAGAATACAGCCCAGAGGACTTGCCCTAGGGATTTCCTTACTGTCTCCTGATCCCATTATTTTCTTCTCCTATTTTGTCTCCACCCAAATCTCTTCTCACACTCTCATACAGTCTTTTCCAATCTTTTCCTTTTACATTCCAAATCTCTGGGACTATATGTGATTTTCCACAAAAATGTTCTAAAATCTCTAGTTTGGGGTCCTCTTAACCCTGTTACTGCACACTGAGCATGAGCACTGTCTTCTACTCAAGGAACACCACCTCTTTCCACAGGACCCACACTTAAACTGCTACCCACGCTAGATGCTACCCTTGCCTGCAGAAACAGGTGGTCCCACTTCTGTTCATCTGGATATTCAGATCTTTTTGGTGCAGGCTGCCTCTATTCTAACGCAACCACATTCCCTGCAAAATTCCTGAAGTCCCTCTAAATAAATCTGCTGGTGTCTCCCTTACTACCCATTTATTTTCAGGAGTTACAAACTCCCAAGGGTCGAGCCCAAACCACTGGGGAAGAGGGACTCCTTCCAGTCACCCTGCCAAGGCTAGAACAACCGTCACCAATGCACTATCCACGGCAAGGCACACTAACCAAAATGCAATACTCACAACAAAAACATTAAAACGAACAGCACTAACATAGAGCAGCATTTATCACACAAACCCTAAAGGCAATACTCCCAATAAAAGCATAAAAAAACCATCAGCAACCAAAAGAAAAATGGCACTTTATCAAACAAACCTTAAAGACAATACTCACAACCAACAATTCCTATAGAAAGCACTTCATCGAAGTAGAATGCAAGAAAACCAAAAAATCCAAACCCTTAAGGACAGAACTCCTGGCAAACAACACTAATCAAGCCCTAAAACAACATGCGGTTAAAAAGAAAATATGAAAAATAAAGCATGAAGAGTGCACACAAGAATATATAAGCAGTAGTTTGCTGCAATTATGACTTTTGACACAAGATGGCAGTATTACCTCAATAATAAACTACAGTTCCCAAAACCAAACACAAAACACATCTGAACTTTTAAAACTCATACACACAACCAAATAGCAGCAGTAAGACAGGAATTCGTTTGATTTACCCCCAAAATCGCTAGCAGCAGATCCATGGTCAATGAACCCTTCCCCGCTGCCTTTCCTTCGGTCAGCAGTTGCTTGCAAGCCCAAACCCACCAAGACCCTTTCTGTGTGCTCAGATGTCTCTGTGCAGTTTATCAGTGGTCTCTATGGGAGCCCCCTTTTTAAAGAAACACATACCATTTCTCCACTGCTCAGGAGGTCATTGTCTGTCTCTGCAGTGAGGGACCCGAGAAGTGGAATTCCTTCTAGGGAAAATCCTGGAGTGTGCCTTAGGAAGCCTGCCCCCACTGGGCAGGGAACGCCCCTTCATGGTCGCCAAAATGACATGCGGAAAGTCTCTAAAACTCAAAGTGAGTTTTAAAGTAAGTATGTAGTTTATTCAGCAGCTGGGCTCACGGAGGATATCTCCTTCAAAGGCCTGCACAACCCCTCGCTCACTTGTGTTTTCTTTTATCCTCTAGAATGTTACATATACATCAAGTTTCTCAATATCCCTATGCATATTCATTCCCCCTTCCCCCCCCCCCCCCCGTTTATCAGTTCTTTGCCCCTGTGCAGTTGTCTCTGGTGGTCAAGTTGTCTCTGGTGGTCATCTCATGGGTCTCAAGAGATGAAGAAAGTTGTCTTCCTCAGAGATTAACTTCTGACCCCGCTGTCTTGCGCATGCCCATTGATCTTTTGGTCATAGTCCAAACTATAAGGCCAGTTTCATCTGGTTCCAGGGGCCCAAGGAGCCCGTTATCCCAGCATCCTTGGTAATCTTGCATACTTGTGTCCTGTTCTAGTAAGCATCCTTCCCCTTAGCAGACATCCTTTCATTCCTTCTTGCTGTTCTTGCACCTAGTCCTGTCCTTTCCCTTCTCAAGCAACTAATACTGTACAAAAAGCAGCAAATATTAAGCAATACACATCATCTGAATGCCTCTTCTTAATCAATATCTTCTAATTTCTGAGATTAATATTCTCTAGTTTCCAATCCCATGTTTTGAAGGTGCCATGATACTTGGCAATTATCAGCAGTCAGAAAATGCAGATAACATACATAATTCATCAGCATACTGCATGTTGTTGCTAAGCCGACTGATTTAACTTCATAATGTAACTGCTTATTCAAACAAGAGATTTAAATTCAAATGAAATACTCTTGCATCTTCAAAATGTGTTCACTTCTACTGTTCAGATGTATATATATGCATTGCTAAATGCAAGGAAGACTACAACTACATAAATTTATATGCACATACAAATCTGTTCTATTATCAGGAAAAAAGAGGCATTATCAATATCTGTCAGTGCTTATATTCTTTCATTAATGTTAGTCAATTCTGACTTTTAATAGAAAACATTTAAGAATTAAAATGATTTAAATGCTCTTAATATATTTGTTATTTATTCTGTCATGCAAATTATTTTAATATATGCAAGTATGCATTAAAATTAATTTTAAATAGTGAAGCAGTAAATTCAGCTTGATTTCTCCTGCTATAGCCTTTAATTGTGCCTGCTTGAAGTCAGAGGGATATAAATAAAAAGCCATCTATCTAGATAAGGGCTAGCAATAAGTGTGGATTAGATATTGCATGGAGAGTTTTCATGCTTTTTTATGAAGTGTGTCCTCAATTGAAATAAAAAAAAAATCTACCACAATTAAAGAAGCCTAGTAGAATACAGAGGTTCTGGAAATTATTAGTATCCATTGGTTGCATGTGAAGAGACAGAAAAGGATGAGGAAAGCTAGGAGAAAGTGTCGGATGACATATTTTGTCTTTTCTCCTGAATGGGCTGATGCAAATATAGCCCCTGAGAATGCATCTATGGACACATGAATATATTTTTGTCTCCCAAAGGATGCATAGTGTGTGATATCTGTCTGCCACAACTGTAAACTTTCAAGGCCTCAGGGGTAAATTCCAGCCCCCATGGAGGGTAAAGCAAAATCCTGGCAATTGGGGCAGGAGGCCATAATTGCTCTTGCTGTTCTCTTGTGATTTTAAATATATGGACAAGGCCTGGCATATTTTGGTGAAAAAAATGATGACTCGATTTAGCTTGATTAAAGATGTCTGATAGGGTAGTTTGCACTGCCATGGCTAAAATATCAGCTCTGTGGTTGCCTTCTGTAATGGGTCCTGGGAGGTCAGTGTGTGATCTCACCTGCATAATGTGATATGGTTGCTCTCGGTGGGAGAGGAGGTATACTGACTTTGAAAGCAAGCTGTATAAATCTGGATTTGACACTTCCTTTTATAAGGAATGTTCTACTCTCAGCTATCCCAGAAACATAGTCCGAATCAGTAACTAAATTTAAGGGTTGTTTGAACTTCTCAAAGGCTCTGACAACAGCTGCCAATTCTGCAATTTGCAGGGATTCTTTGAATCTTGATTTTAAAGAGTTAAGGTTTTAGCCAAGGGTTAGAAGCAGTTTATATTGATTAGGATGCAAGGTAGGAAAAACAAAAGATAAGTTAATGATCATTAGATGCTTAAGCTAAAGCTAGATGATGTATTGCTTGGTACTATGTGCTTGTTTTAGTTGTGTTTATAGAAGGAAATGAAATAGATGGACCATCATGATAACAAATGGAAACCAATGGGACGTGGCCTGCACCTGGACTCCATATTATTTGATCACAAAGCAGGAGGGATTGGATTGTGCCAAAAGGTCATGAAGGCCTGACAGCAGTAAGAAGATAGAAAGGTCATTGCAATGAAGACTTTCCTGACTTCATCCTTCAAGACCACTGACTCAATTCAAGACAAGAATTGCACACTCATGAAGGACTTTTAACCTCATTTTAATACAAAGCAGAGAGTGGGAGGTGCTGGAATTATGCATATGTATAAGCATTTTGTGTGTGTAAGACTTTGGGAAATAAATAATGGGCAAAGAGCCTTGTAATTTGCAGGCACAACTCTAGGAGGTAACTCCCATGCTGCCCGATGTCACAATAAAACATACCACTTTCTAACTAACTAGCTAGATAGTCTTTGTCCATGATTCTATCAATTTTACTTGATTCAGCTTGAACAATCTGAACATCAGACTCCCAGTCTTGAGTGTTAGGATTCTTCCAAGTCATAACTGACTTGTGGGATCTCCCTGAACCATCAGTAAACACAGTCAATGCCTTAGAGGAGTTCTACTTTTCAATAAGTTTGGGACCAAGTTAAAACAAGCATTTAATAGTTTATGTTTTGGTAGGTGGGTGGCGATTTGGTCTGTGTAGCTGTCAAGAGCGAACTGGAGGTGTTCATTGGTTTGGAGCAATGGTTCCAGACTATTTAATGTCACTGGAAGATATATGCATGTGAATTCACACCCCGCTTGGGACTTGAGGCGGGCTCTGGCTTTTATGATAAGCTGAGTATAAGCTCCTGCGGTGTTGTGATGGTCTTATTTGGTTTGTGTGATTGGAGCACCCACTCTATGATTAAAAGTTGGTCTCTCAAAGTGGGGTCCCACTGGAAAATGAGCCCATGAAACTTGTGTGACTTACCCAAAATGACAAACTGGAAAGGCAGGGCAGGATCAGCATGGTGGGCTTGTCTCACGGACAGTGCCCCCAATACCTTTTGTATCACTTCCTGGGCCTCTGGTGTGATGGTTCATGGGGAGTCGAGGTCATCAGAGCCTCTCAGGATGTTGAAAAGGGGTGCAAGGTCCTTGGTCATGATCCCTAGCAGGGGACGAACCCAGTTTATGCTGCTACAGAGCTAGTGGAGGTCTCTCAGGGTCCTTGGATTGTCCTTGATGGTGAGCTGCTGGGGTACGATTTTCCGCTTGTCGATCTGGAGTCTGAGGTAGATCCAAGGGCAGGTGCGCTGAATCTTCTCTGTAGCAATTTCAAATCCTACTCCTGCAGTGGTTTGGATAGTCTTTTCGAGAACAATCTCCAGATAATAGTCAGTCTCAGTGCAAATTAAGATATTATCCATATAGAGAAAATTTATAGCATCAGGGAATTTTTCTGAATAGGCGAGAGAATGCAGGCAACAAAAATTTGGCAAATAGCTGGAGAGTTTTTCATCCCTTCAGGAAGGACTCGCCATTGATACCTTTTTAGAGGGGCTTGTCTGTTAATTGATGGCACTGAAAATGCAAATCTTGGGGCATCTCTAGGATGGAGGGGGATGTTAAAAAAAAATCCTTAATATAAATGACTGCCAATTTCCAATCTCTTGGGAGCACTGAAGGTGAGGGCAGGCCAGGCTGGAGAGAGCCCATGTCCTCAAGGACCTCCTTGACCTTTCTGAGGTTTTGTAGGAGCCTCCACTTGTCTGCCTGGTTTGCGAGTGACAAAGACAGGGGTGTTCCAAGGGCTAGTAGATGGTGCTATGTGGCCCTTGGATATTTGCTCCTGCACCAGGGATTTGAGCAGCTTTAATTTTACTTCTATTAGGAGCCACTTTTCCACCCAAACAGGATCATCAGATTTACATATGAGTTGTGGGGTGAGGTGCTCTACAGTGGCCCCAGCTAGAAATCCCGTGGTGGTGAAGGGATTTCTAGCCTGGCTCCCCATTGTGACAATAGGTCTCTGCCCCATAAAGTCATGGGTGCCCTTACCATGAAAGGTCTTACTGTGACAACCTGACCCTCAGGGCCTTCAATAATGATTGACCTTTTTCTCCGCATAGAGGTGGCAGCTCCTCCAATCCCAGAGATGACTCCATTTGCTGGCACTAGTTCCCAGCCTCATGGCCACTTGGAGTGAGCTATGATGGTGACATCTGACCCGGTGTCAGCAACACCTTGAAGAGAAACGGATACCTTTGTTAGATAAGCCACACTCTATAATAGGTCTGTCCTGGCCCACCATCTCTACCCAAAAACCCGTAGGATTTTCTGGCAAAACTTCAGTCCAGGTGGGTATGAGAAAAGCTTGAGCAATGGGTGTGTCCTTAGTTAAACGCCAAGGTGGATCTACACATGTGACAGTCACAATAATCTCATTATTTTGTCCCACAGTTTGGAGTTCTGGAAGTACCTGTAAATTGTCTGGTCTGTTGATAGCATCCCCTATGATTAAAATGTCTCTTGGCCCATCAGGAGGTCCATATTTACCAGTTGGAATTGGGTAGACTGCTTCATCGTCAAAAATCAATGGAAAGAGTGCTTACCAGCCTTCTCCGTGTCCTTGCCCGAACCCATTGGTAGGACTCGGAGAATCGGTGCCCTTCTTCATAGTCGGTGTCATCGAAGATGACTTCTCAGCATCTTGATTGTGGGAAAAGAGGGACAAAACGGCCTGGCATTTGGTGTCATCACCTGGTGCTGTCCTGCTCTCGGCTGGAAGTTTTTTTGATGCTACTGGTGAGACGGTTGGTGCTCTACCTGCTGGTGATATTGCAACTGGGGACAGTATTTAAAATGTTCTTTACAGTCCAGGCATGCAGAGCAGTGACAGTCAGTGGAGAGGTGTTTCTGCAAAGAGTCTTTATTACATTCCATCTTAAGGTGGTCGAGTTCACCACACTTGAAGCATCTCATATTTTGTTTATTTTGTGCTACGAAGGCTTCAGCTACCCCTTTACTGACTGCCAAGGCTACCATATGTTCTGTAGTTGTAAGACGGGTACAGGCTTCTACCATTTGCTGTATGGTAGGTTCGGGTTCTAAGGGCAGAGCTCTGATAATTTTCTTACACTCAGCATTTGCATTAGAAAATGCTAGCTTTTTGAGCAGTTCGTCTCTAGCTTGAGGGCTATCAACTTGTTTATCAATAGTGTCCTTTAATCTATCTATACATTTGATAAATGTCTCATCTGTCCCTTGGCAAATATCAGAAAAACTTTGTTGTGGGGTAGTGCCATCTGGTGTTTGGAGTAAAGCACTTTGAGCAGTGTTTTTAATGTCTTCTAAAACAGCCTTGGGTAGATTTTGGACTTGCTCCTATGGTTTTTCGAACTGTCCTTTCCCACTCAGGTGCTCTACTGTAAAATGAGCTCTCCTATCCTCACTTTTGTAATTTTTTAATAATGATTTTAGTTGTTTTTTCCAAATTGATTCCCACAGAAGAAGCTCTGTGGGTGATAGGACGAGGGACATAACATGCTGAAGATCATGAGGGATGAGCACATGAGCAGAGAAAGTTACTTGTAACATTTCTAAAATATGGAGGTTTTCGACCATAGTATTTAGATGCTTTGCATAATTCCTTAAATTCACCATATGGAATAGATTCCCATTAAGGGCTTCTTCTTCTTTTTTATATAACTGGGGCTGCTAGGATTTGTAATTTTTGAGCAAAATCCCAGTTACTATCCAGAGCTGCTTCCCTTTGAACTTTAGCCAAGTGATCCTAGGATTCACTGTCTGAGTCTGAGGAATCACTGTTCTCCTCTGGATTAAGTGGGTTTTAATCCCTTAAGGGATTAAGTGAAAGAATCTGTGTACATTATTGTTGTTTTGGTGGTGTCACATTTGACTCCTAATGATAACTATTTCTTTTGCTAGCTTTAATATAGGCACCTTAATATAGTGCAGTGTTTTATGTTATGCTATAATCTACTAGTAATTCTTTTACTTTCATATTGTGTAGTAATTCTGATTAAGATCTTTTGTCTGTTATCTTTAGTCTATTTGTCTTAATAAATAATTCATTTTTATATGAATATATATGATTTACCATCATTTGAACTTCCTGGACAAAGTGATTCAATTATACCTCCATAACTTTCTTAAATTTAAACTGTTGCCAAAATCTGAGGTTAAGGAAGGATTTACCTTCATTTAAACCCCTTTATGTGAAGGAGTTTAAATACGCCAAGGAGTTCTTTCTGCCCCTCAGACTCAGAGAGGGCTTCTTCAGTAAACTTTGTCTGAAGTTCCCACTCCACCCGCAACATCCTCCATGGGGCCTGGGCTAAGATTATAATTTATTTGTACTTTGTAGTAGTGCTTTCTGATAGGATAGGATAGCATAGCGGGTATGTGTACTCATGTGAAATACAAAGTTATGTTTCGAGTCAGGTAAATGAAGAAAATCTGTGTAATTGTAGTTGCGGAACATGGCCATGGGACAGTTATAAATATGAGATCTAATAAACAACTAAGGAAAGCATGGAAGGAGGTTTTTGAATAAATCTTTTGCTTGCAATTACCTATTATAAATCTCAAGCTATTCTGTAATAAGTGTCTTTGAATTATAACTTTAGAAGCTTGCTTTGTATTAAAGAATTTTAAACTGTAGTTTTAGAATGTAAAAAGCCTTTTAGACAAAAGAAGGAAGTAAGAATGGCCTCAGGCCTTCTCACAGAAGGGTGGAAAACATCCTGGATACGAAAGAAGGATTTCAGCTCGCTGATTTATGGTTCTTGAAAAAGGGACACTGGACATCACTATCGAAGATTGATGGAACTGGAAAATAGAAGCTGGACCCCACATCTGGAAGCTGGACCCCACCACCTGGGATACATATCCTGGATGTACATCCTGGAATATTGAAATCTGAAATAGACCACAATAGAATATAGAAATTGAGCAGGAACCAAACATTACTGTCAGATTTATGATTGTTAGGTATTGAATAGAGACGTTAAAAATTAGAACTAGAAACTGCTGAGAAAAGCTTATGAATATGTATGAATATAGCCAATAAAACACCAGCAAGTCCAGCAATCGGGGTGCAGTCAGAAGGGAAAATCCTTACCACTGTACCCCGTGCTGCCTTTGCTCATACTTTACCATGCTAATTATTCATTTATTAAATTGAATTGCTGCTTGATATATTGGCCATGTCAAGTGTCTCATTTCTAACACTCAGCACTGCAGTCACCTCTGTACTTCAGGAGTCATCTATTGGGATATTTAAATAATTACACCTTTTGTCTTTTCTCCTCCAAGAGCCAACATATGGAGACCTCATACTTCACCTTCCTCCCTCCCTCCCTTCTCCTCCAGGCTGATTACAGTAGCATTTGAGAATTTGATTTTGAATATTAGTTAAATACCCTTGAAATCAAACTGGCCCTTTTGCTAGGAATCAACATGTTGCTGCATAAGGTTCAGATCTTGTTTAGGGTTAAGCAACTATTTAAGAACACCCAGACATCTGACTCCAGACTGGATAGTTATGAGTGGCAGGGTGTGTGGGATAGTATGGACAAGTACCTAGGATAGTTGGCATCTCCAGTGTTTTTGAACCTCACCCCTGAAGAAGTGCAGAATCCAGAAAAATTAGTAAAAGCTTTGGAAAAAGTATGCTGTCACCCTGGAAATTCCAGAGAGACACAAATCACTGCAATGTGTTTGGGCCTGGCCCAGGCCTATCGAGCCCTGTTCAACACTGCTCATCACCCTCAGGGGGCAAAAGAAGGTCTCTGGATCTGACAACAAACCAGCAGGCATTATGGCTATTCCAACCCCCAGGACAGACACTGTGGATACTCCAACCCTGTCAACAGGCCCTGCAGCTACTCCAACTATGGCAAGAGGCACTGCAGTGGAGCCAGAGAACCAACCTGTGCTGTTATCAGTCTCCCCTATATACAAGAAGAAATGGACATGAAAGATATCTTGTTTAGTAAAAAAGGACAAAGGAGACCCATCACAGGAACAGGAGCAGGAGCAGGAACAGGAAGAAGAAGCAGAACAAGACCAAGATGTAACCACTTGATCCTTATTCATGAGTGAGCTGCAGGAGTTACAAAAATATTTCAGCCCAGGTGAGCACTACCACCTGGCTGTTCTGATGCTGGGATAACAGGGCTAGCAGTTTGGAATTAGAGGGTAAGGAAGCCAAGCACCTGGGATCACTTTCTAGGGAAGGAGGCATTGACAAGGCAATTGGAAGAGGGACACAAGTCCTTAGCCTCTAGAGGCAACTCCTGTCAAGTGTGAAGGAAAGGTATCCCTATAAAGATGATATATGTTGCCCAGACAAGTGGACTGCAGTAGAGAAAGGTATCTAGTACCTGAGGGAATTAGCCATACTAGAGATGGTATATTTTGACCTGAACAATGCAGTTACTCACAGTCCAATGTACATAGCCCACAGAGTAGAAATTTGTACAGAGTATACCATTGTTGCATGCCAACCCACTGGCAACAATAATCTGGAAAGACGATGCAGCACCAATAGTGGATGATTTGGTTTGTGTGTTGGTTTTGCACGGCCTGGTTTTTTGGTAGCAGGGGGAGCCACATAGGTGGCTTCTGTAAGAAGCTGCTGGAAGCTTCCACCATGTCCAGCAGAGCCAATCCCTGATGGCTCTGAAGATGGACATGCTGCTGGTCAAAGCTGGGCCAATTAGAGAGGTTGGTAACACCTTTGTGATAACATATTTAAGAAGAAAATCAAAACAATGTGATAACATATTTAAGAAGAAAATCAAAACAATGAGGGCTCAGGTTTTTCTCTACTCAGAGAAGAGGAGGAGGTGAGAACATGTGAGGGAAACAATATGGAGACACCAAGGTCAGTGGAGAAGGATGTGCTCCAGGTGCCAGAGCCAAGATTCCTCTGCAGGCTGCAGTGGAGGCCATGGTGAAGCAGGTTGTCCCCTTGCAGCCCATGGGGATCCATAGGGATTCAGAGATCCACCCCCAGCCCATGAGAAAGATGCTCATGCTGGAGCAGGTGGATGCCTGGAAGAGGCTGTGATCAAGTGGTAGACCCATTGGAGGGGGGGGGGGGGGGCTGCTTCCAGGCTGGAGCAGCCTGTTCTTGGAGGACTGCACCCTGTGGAAGAGTGATCCATGCCACAGCAGTTTTGGGAGGATTGTTACCTGTGGGAGGGACTCACGCTGCAGCAGTTTAGGGACAACTGCTGCTCATGAGGTTGGAACCATGCTGGAGAAGTTCATGGAGAACTGTGTCCAGTGGGAAGGGACCCCACAGAGTAGCAGGGGAAGGATTCGTCTCCCTGAGCAGCAAAAAATCTTGGGTGATGAACTGACCAAACCCCCCCATGCCCTGTCTCCCTGCACTGTTGGTGGGAAGGAGGGAGGGGTTCGGGGAAGGTGTTTATAAGGGCTTGTTTTACTTCTCATTATCCTCCTCTGATTTTGTTAGTAATAAATTCACTTTGTACTTCTAAGTTGATCCTGTTTTGCCCTTGGAGTGTTTTCTCCTGGTCCTTATCTCAACTCATGAAGTCTTTGTTAATTTTTTTTCTCTCCTCTGCTCAGCTGTGGCAGGGAAGGGTGAGTGAGTGGCTTTCATTGGTGTCTGGCATTTGGCCAGTGTCAAACCATGACAGTTTGCCAACCCATAAGTATGAAGACAATATCTTTTCCTCAAACAAAAGTACTTTTCAGTTTCCCATGCTCTGCCAGTGAGCAGTCTCAAAAGCAGCTGTGAGGGAGCATGACCAGGACAACTGACCTTAACTGGCCAAAGCATTATCCACAGCACAGAACATCATGCTGTTAGAAATGAGACACTTGACACGGCCAATATATCAAGCAGCAATTCAATTTACTAATTGATTAATTGGCATGGTAAAGTATGAGCAAAGACAGTGCACTGGGTACAGTGGTAAGGATTTTCCCTTCCGACTGCACCCCGATTGCTGGACTTGCTGGGATTTTATTGGCTATATTCATACATATTCATAAGCTTTCTCAGCAGTTTCTATTTCCAATTTTTAAGGTCATTATTCAGTACCTAGAAATGTAAAGCCATTATGGTGGTGTTTGGTTCCTGCTCAATTTCTATATTCTATTGTGGTCTATTTCAGATTTCAATATTCCAGGATGTACATCCAGGATATGTATCCCAGGTGGTGGGGTCCAGCTTCCAGATGTGGGGTCCAGCTTCTATTTTCCAGGTCTATCAATCTTTGATAGTGATGTTCAGTTTTCCTTTTTCAGGAACTGATAAATAAATCCTCCTTTAATTCCCTTAAGGGTCTAAGCTAGCTCAGTCCTTCTCAGGCCTTGGAGGAATATATCAAGAGACAGGAAAAAGGATTCAAAAGAGGCTCTCACCCTTAGCTGCAGTAAGATGTTTATTTCCAGATGGTGTCCAGGGAAAGAGGACGTCCTCAGGCGAACAGGGTCTTTTCTCAGGACTTCTGAGGGTGGGGCAAGCTGGCACACAGCCAATGGGGTCAGAAAGGGAAGGAAGGGTCAGACTACATGACACGAGCTCTAGGGGTCCCTGAGGGGGGAGAAACCATTCCCACAGGGGAATGTAACAAGGAACCATAAATCAGCGAGCTGAAATCTTTTCTTCTGTATCCAGGATGTTTTTATACCAGTCTGTGAGAAAGCCTTTTTACATTCTAAAACTACAGTTTAAAATTCTTTAATACAAAGGAAGCTTCTAAAGTTAAAATTCAAAGATATTTATTACAGAATAGCTTGAGATTTATAATAGGTAATTGCAAGCAAAGTTTGTTCAAAAATCTCCTTCCATGCTTTCCTCGGTTCTTTATTAGAACTCATCTTTATAACTGTCCCATGGCCGTGTTCTACAATTACAATTACACAGATTATTTTTATTTCCCTGACACAAAACACAACTTTGTATTTCACAATGCCCCATTTGTAAATTGCAAGGAGTTAGGTGGAAGAGGCCAGTAGCTGCTTGGAGGCTGGCTGGACATCTGTCAGCAGGTAGTAAACAATTGTATTGTGAAAAATTATTTTTCTTGGGCTTTATTCCCCTCCTTCTCCCCTTTTCATTACTATTATCGTTGTTGTTATTATTACAGATACAATTATAATAATAACAGGTGTCCTGGTTTTGCATTAACTGAATCCCAGTGCCGCGAGTAATTATGCAGTCGAGATCAACACTAAGAGCAGCTCTGTAGACGGCTGCTGCCCAGCAGGGATCACAGGACCAACAGCAAGAGGCAATTCCCCGATGCAGAATCCAGATGAGATTAACTCTGCTTGAGAACAGATAAACCTACAGACACCAATCTTCTCCTGAGTCAGAGAAAAAGGAAAAGTGAGGACATGTGAAGAGAACAACATGGTGATACCAGGTTGCTTCAGAAGGGGGAAGGAGAGAAGGAGGTGCTCTGCGCGTCAGAGCTGAAAAAACTTCAAGCCATGATGAAGACTATAATATAACAGACTGTTTCCCTGTAATTCATAAAGTGCATGAAGGGATGCAACGTTCATCAGTAGTTCATGAGAACTGAAAAATGTAGATGTTGAAAAGCTGTGATCTGACTTGAATGGAAAAACAGAGAGAACTTTTGATTTCAAAGAAAGAAGAGGACCCTTAGATTTTAGATTACAACAGCTCATCCTTAAAAACTGTACCCTTTAAGCTAAAATGGCCCACAAAAGCAGTTGTGGAAAGACTGCCAAGACATAGTGATTTATTAAAATATGAATATCGATCTAATATCAATATCCAACTGTGACGGACAAAAGACTCTCTAACAGTTAAAGTTAGAAAGTGTATGTTTATTGCGACGAAGGGCAGCGCATGGGATAGCTCCCTAATGTGCACTGCCAAGATCACAGGTAATTACAAAGCCTTTTATTTAGAAAAGTGTTGAATACACAAAATACAAATGCATATTCATACCCCTGTCACTTCCTCTTCTCCACTTCGTATGCTAATTGACAAAAAGGCTATTAAGCATGCTGTCCTGGTTTGAGGGGGAAGTGAGTTTTCCAGGAAGTTGTGGTCAAACCAATCAGTGGTCAGGTTTGAATGTTGGCACCTGGAGTGACCACTGAGAGGTTGGACATGCCTGAGAACACAAGGGGTTAAAAGCAAGGACTTCCAGAGGGATTTCCTTTTTGGTTCTGGTTTCAGAAGAGAACGCACCCTCTCCTCCTCCCCTGTCCAGCTTACAAGGCTGGGTGGGGGAGGGGGAGGGAAACCATGCCGCCAGGTTGAGGTAGGCCGGTGCCCCGGGGGAGAAGAGAGTGAAAGGGACTGGAGCTGAGCCAGCCCCATCCAGGATGGAAGGGTGGAGAACTGTGGAGGTGCCTTCTGTCCCCGTGTGTCCCCCCCCCCCCCCCGCAGGGAGAAAAGTGCCCAGCTGTGTGGGGGAGTGCCCGAGCCTGCGGCCCTGCTGGGAGCCAGAAGCTTTTAACTCTTTCTGAGGCAGAAGAAAACTTTTTCCAGACATTGATTCTCTTGGCTGGTGATTTCAGAAGAGAGAGAGACAGCCTGGGACTGAGATGATAAAGGAAGATGAAAGGAATCCCAGATGGGCAGAGACAAAGAGGAGTGGCTTTTTGGGCTGGACTTTTCTTGCATAATGTTAGCCATAGACAGACCCTGAATTCTCCTGAACATAAATAAGACTGTATTTGGGTGGATGCAGTTGGCTCGAAACCAAAGACTTTATGGCAGTGATTTGCCACTGTAGGAGTGGAGCAAACAGAGAAGAGAGAAAGAGGGTGTGGTGGCGCCTGCCGCAGCTGATCCTGACGATAAGAGAGGAACTCAGGAGACATTTTCTGGGTTGTGAGCAGATCAGAGCAGGAGGCAGGAACTCCTGAAGTTTATTTACAAAGTAACTTATATACATCTCCTATAATGTCCATCCATTGGAGGATGAAATTCCCACCTCCTAATCAACACTGGTCAAACTAACCGTCCATCACCTTTTCTCCTCCCAACTAGAAGTATGTAAACAACGAAAGACAGTTAGCAAAACATGGCCAGTGTTTACATTACCAGGCGTGAGAGAAGCTGCATATTCTCTTTCAATATGAGCACTTGACACACAGGAAAAACCTCATGGCAACATGGCGCCCTCTGTCTTGAGGGATGAAGATCTCTGTTCTTGGAACCCTCGGCCCCAGGGGTAAATGTGGGGGGGACTGCTGTCCCAGTATGAGAAGATGGCTGGTTTTTGGTACTTGGCCAAGCATCCTTAAAAGAGCCCTATATGCGGTTTTGGTCCATGGACAGTGGTGAGAGCACTGGACATGGAAAGGAGGGTGTCACCATGGCAGACTTCTCCGGGTGGTGCCATGGGTGACATGGGAACACGGGAGGGTGGACCTGTGTTTCCTGTGGGGGGTCTATGGTGGGAGAGAGACTCCTCTCTCCCTGGATGAATGGAATATTGGTTCTTTCTGAGTGATGATGACTTTGATTGGGAACCCAGGGTTTTGGTTTAAGCAAGTAAGATGGAAGGCAATATGTAAGTGTTAAAAGTTGGAGTGTGGAAGGGTGGAAATTGGGGGAGGAGAAGAAATGTTCTGGGAGGTTTGTGGGATTGCATTTTATTGAAATGGTTTGCTCTAGTTCACCCCTGGAAAATGTATGGTTTATCCCAAGTCTGTACCCTCCCTGAAGTATCATGTATCTGTAGCCTCATTGGCTGGAGAATGTTACCGCGCCCACCTTGAACCTCTGTGTTAAGGGTGCAAACGGAGAGGGCTCCTCCTCTTTTGCCCTGGTGGTCTCTGGACACTGCTCTCTCCCCTTCCCTCTCCCCTTCTCCCTCTCCCCCCTTCCCTTCCCCTCTCCCTGAGTGAATAAACCCTCATCTCATCAGCACCTCAGCAGCCGTCTGAAGTCTCTTTGCCTGCCAGCACGTGAACATCCATGACCCTAGAGCCTGGGGGGCTCCCGGGGAACCCTCCCCAAGATCCCCCCCAAAATTTAAACTACAACAGAGGTTTTCATTTCTGTTTTCTGTGTGTTTAGGTTCTTTTTTTCTTTTCTATTTCTGTTCTTATGTAGTTTAATAAAGTTTCCTTTCTCTTTCCAAGTTTTGAGCCTGCTCTGCTCTGTTCTTGATCACATCCCACAGTAGTTGTTAGGAAAAACATATACTCATGGGTGCACTGGCATCTGGCCAGCGCCAACCCATGAGACATGTGTAGTTTGTTCCCTGAAATGGGTCAGTGGTCTTTTTGTGAGGAGTGGTCACCAAAAGGAGGAAGTAAAACGAGTCTTCCTCATTCTAAACTTCCAACCTTTTCAATGGAGATGTGATTGATGAATGGTAGAACTCCGTGTTTCCTGTTTTCCAGGACTATTTCAATGGGTTTCTGGAGACGGGAGGTTTGGAATTGTCTTGTGTTGTATTGATTAGTTTCTCTGTTTTTCATAAAGTTGACAAGCAATGAGTTACTAGATCTGGGATAGCTAATCTTAAATCCGGGTTCTTTTAACCATCCTCTAACTTTTAACTGATTTCAGCAAAGCTTATCTATTCATTTCAGCTAAATCAGCAACATCTATTGTTAACTATAACCTTAGCTTTTCTCAAATCTTCAAAATTATTGTCTCAGGAGGGATTTCACGATTGCAGATTTCTGGGCGGGCTGCTATTCATGAAAATTAAACCCACAGTGAAAAGTTCACAGACACTCCTCTCCCTAAGTGAACTGAAGAAAGATTATTTTTGATATGCTTAAAAAAAGCCTCCACAACTAATAAGAGTTTGTTAGAGAGTAGGTATGTGTAGCAGGGCATTTCCACACCCAAGCAAATGATTCTATTCAAGGAAAAAAGTTTTGGTTTACCTCTGAACATATAAGGAACCTAAGCTAGAATATTCCATGCCCTTCTCATCAGCATTGGCTCAGTGCTAAGACAGGGGCACTTATTTGGCTTTAGAAATGGTTCTCAAAATCTGTAGGTGTTTCTATTGGCAATTTACCAAAAGACCCCTCCTTGATTGTTGTGTAGATAAGAAGGAGCACAGAGGTGCTCAATTGCTTTTTGGGGTTTCTTAGCCAGATGTCAGGAGATTCTCTGACACCTGTGCACAGCTTTTATTCTTTTTTTTTGGTTTCTGTATCGTTTGTTATTTTCTCTTTTATTAAAACGTTTTTCTATACAAAACACATCCTGGGAGCCATCTAGCAAATATTATTAAGCTACTCTGGGAGTTTGCAGGTCCACCCTCAGGACTTGATACATCTTTGCGGGGCTCATTACACTCTGGCCAAGTGATAAACTGTATCAGGTATGTATTTTATCAGCACCGAGTGATATGCAGGATATCTCTGAAAGGCATGAGCAACTCCAAAGAGTCACCTGTCTCTATGTATTCTCTGAAATGTTACATATGTATTAAGCTGTCTATATATATTTATTACCTAGCTCTGCCTAGCCTCGCTTGGTATTAAAATGAACTTATTGGTCCTTTCACGCTTGCACAGTGCCATCTGGTGGTTGGCGGTGGTGTTCATGATGAAGTAAGACAAGTCTTCCTTGGGTCTGAACTTTTCACCTTGTCCTTTTGCGCATGTTCACTGGCTTCTTAGTCGCAGTTCAAGCTGCAAAGCTAGTCTTAGTCCTAACAGTCTGTGGGCCTGACATTGGTCTGAACTTAGGCTTCAGGGTCTGCCAGTGTCTGTGTGAAAGGCAGGTGAGCAACTTTCTCGTGTTAGCCTGAGAAATCTAAAGGAGGAATTCAAACAAACCGTGGGAAGTGAGAAACCATCCACAGGTGGGTGGTGTTTTTCCAACATGTTTACTGGAAAGAAATGTTTACTAAAGGGTGTAGATGCTGAATAACCAATCATGTTCTTTGTACCGAACTACTCTATAAAAGTAGAATTTAGAACAATAAAGTTTGCTCTCATCTTTACCATCATGGAGTGTTGGAGTCCATGTTCCCATGGATCCTCCACAGAAAATGAAAAATAGAGAAATTGAGCTAAAACCTTTGGAAAAATTAAAGTATATAAAGCCACACACACATGAAGTAGAAATTTAAGCCTTAAACCTTTTCAAAGTGCCTAACTGCTAGGGTAGAGGTAACAAGCTTCAGGCCTTGCGATAGAGTGAAGACATAACAAAAATAGGGTAGACTGCTGTTTGTAACTTGTACGAACTTTATGTAGGGAAGACAGAGTTTTTCATATATGCTAGGATAGAGGTTTTTTACAATAACAAGATAGAACTTTATGCTAGTAAGATAGAGTTTTGCGTTAATAGATATGTTATGTGCGTAGGTTCTGATACTGTTTTTCGTAGTTTTACGAACTTTAAAATTGTACTTAGATTGGCTAGTGTGTAGATAAAAAATATGAATATGCATTTTACAATTTGGGATAAAAAGCCTCAGGGTTGGAGGTGGAGGCATCGATTGATTGATCAATTCGATCCATCGATCCAACCTCCATTCTCTGCGATCCGAGGAATGATCCTTGACAGGGAGCCGAGACGGGATTTTAAGGTATTATACATCGCGGTCCCCGCTCCAAGGGACCTGGGTCCCGGGGTTCCCCCTTTTCCCCTGCAGCACTTGCTACCGGAGCACTGGTCGGGACAGCCGGGGACTCAGCGTGGGGAGGGACCCCGGGGCCCCACTGCCCACGGGAACCCTGCGCGGCTCAGGCCCTCCAACTGCCCTCGGGAACCCTGCGCGGCTCGGGCCCCCACTGCCCTCGCGATCCCCCGGACGGGAGCTCTGTGCGGTTTCGGATTTCCCATTGCGTCCGCGTCCCTGTGGCTGAGGGCTCTGTGTGGGTTCGGAATTTCGGGGTCCCTTTTGTTGCCATGATCCCTGCGGCTGAGATCCCTGTCTGAAAATTGTTATCGATTCCTCTCTGTTAGTGTGATCCCAGCGATTGAAAATGCTGACAGTAATAAGAGGTTGCTACCCTTAGAGAACTGAACCATAGACTTAAGAGCTCCAAATGGCATTTTGAACCGATTCCACCTACAGCCGTACAACAACTCAACAACAACTAATGTGCAGCAGTGTACAAAACAATATTCACCCAAATCAATATTGACAATTCAACAAATCAATCACACCATATATTCGCACTCACACAGCAAAGTGGATACCAGAATAAATACCAGACCAATACCAGACCAATACCAACTTGCCGCTTCTCGACGCCGCGAGGGGCAAGTGCTGGACCTGCGCAGCTTTCGCCGCGTCTGACAGCCGGCGCCTAGGCTTCCCAGACCAACCAGACGTCTTAGCCCAACCCAGCGAGGATTGCCACCTCGTCTTATGGGCAGGCACCCAAACCAGAAAAATAAAGCACCTTCGGGCTTACCTTTCGCAGTCGTCCGCCAGGCGCAGGGGTCGGGCACGAGCCGATGACTCCCCGAGAATCACTCGGTGCCGGCGTGGAGTGGATCGAAACGCGAACCGCCCCTAGCCACCTTCGGAGTCCTGCCGCGGTCGCCAGAAAACTGTTGCCCGATCCGAAGAAAACACAAACAACCGAAGTCATTTATGCAGTGCTTTATTGAGGGCCCTGGGAGCCGTGGACCAGCGTCCAAGATCAGAGCCCCATCTTACAGAAATTTTACAGGGTTTTTATATGTTTCTTTACATGATTTCTTCATCGTTACAACATCTTACTTAATTCTATCGCCTGGTACTATTATCTTCTTGACATTTAGGTTCTTGCCAAATGGTACATTCCTTAGATAAGTGATTATTCCTTAGCTACACTGCTTACATTACAAATTTCACTATGATAGTTCATCTGCAGGTTATATGCGGCCTACCAAGCCTTAGCATGACTACGACTAATGTTAACTCTAAGGTTCTCTACTAGCTAAATACGGTTTATTTTAAATCAAATGGCAACAATGGGATGATGTAATGTGTCATGTCATTGGTGAGCCTTAACGGCCCATTAACAGAAGATATCTCCCCGAAGGGTGGACGAGTGGTGAAAGAGATAAGAAACACTGCCCTACCTGGTTTTAACAGCTGGCCTATTATCAGAAGGCATCCACCCCCCTCCCCCCTGGAGTTACATGAGATAAAGGAAAAGGTCTCCTCAACTGCTTTCAACAGATGAAACAGAATACACATTTTTCAGTTACATAACCCAAGACACTGGACTACCTGAGAACCTATCTGCAGTTAGACTTCTGAAAAAAAAAAGAGCAACAGATACCAATTGCCACTTTGACAGTGCAGTGCTGACAGTACAGAACAACTCGAGATGCCCTGATTCTCATCCACAAGATGATCCGTGAGCTGGAGAGCCAAGGGTTGGTCAGCAAAACCCACTCACCCTTCAACAGCCCCATTTAGCCTGTGCACAAATCTAGAAAAGAATGAAGATTAACTGTAGGCTATAGTGCCTAAAATTAAGTGACTCCACCATTGAGCACTGCTGTTAGACATGTTAGAGCTGCAGTATGAGCTGGAGTCCAAAGTAGCAAAGTACTACACCACTACTGACATTGCCAGTGCATTTTTCTCCATTCCTTTAACAGCAAAATGCAAGCCTCAGTTTGCTTTCACCTGGAGAGGCGTGCAGTACACCTAAACCAATTGCCTGAGGGGTGGAAGCACAATCCTACCATCTGCCATAGACTGATTCAGACTGCACTAGAGAAGAGTGAGGCTCCAGAACATCTACAGTACATCAGTGACATGATTGTGTAAGAGAACACTGCAGCTGAAGTGTTTGAAAAAACAGAGAAAATCATCCAGATTCTCCTGAAAGCCAGTTTCGCTATCGAAAAGAGCAAAGTTAAAAGACCTGCTGGAGAGATCCAGTTCCTAAGAATAAAGTGAAAAGACAGGCAGTGTCAGATTCCCACTGATGTCAGCAACAAGATCACAGTGATGTCTCCACCAACCAACAAGAAACACAAACTTTCTTAAGTGCCATAAGCTTTGGAGAATACATATTCCTGAGTACAGCCAGATTGTGAGCCCTTTCTATCTAGTCACCCGCAAGAAAAACACTTTCCAGTGGAGCCCTGAAGAGAAACATGCCTTTGCCCAGATGAAGGAGGAGATTGCTCATGCAGTAGCCCTTGGCCCAGTCAAGACAAGACCAAATGTGAAGAATGTGCTCTACTCTGCAACCGGGAGCCATAGTCTGCCCTGAAGCCTTTGGCAAAGAGTGCCTAGTGAGACTCAAAGCCAACCACTGAAATTCTAGAGTCGAAGCAACCAAGGATCCAAAGCCAACTATGCTCCAACAAAGAAAAAATTTTATCAGCCTTTGAAAGAGTCCAAGCTGCCTCAGAAGTAATAAACACTGAAACACAACTCCTCCTAGCACCTCAACTACCGGTGCTAGAGTAGATGTTCAAAGCAAAAGTTCCCTCTACCCACCATGCCACGAATGCCACATAGAGTAAGTAGATTACTCTCATTACACAGCATGCCAGCATTAGAAAACTAATTTGCCTTAAGATTTTAGAGATAATTGCAAATTGGCCTGAAAGTGAAAACTTTAGTCTCACTAATGACAAAAAAAAAAAAAAAAAGCAAATGACACGTGCTGAAGAAGTTCCACTGTACAACCAACTACCAGCAGAAAAAACACGTTGCACTCTTTTTACAGATAGTTCTTGTTGCATTGTAAAGATGAAAATTAAGTGAAAAGCAGCCTTATGGAGCCCCACACGACAAGTCACAGAAGCTACTGAAAGAAAAGGTGAGTCAAGCCAACTCGCTGAACTCAAAGCTGTTCAATTAGCCCTAGACACTGCTGAAAGAGAAATGTGGCCAAAGCACTACCTCTATACTGATTCATAGATGGTAGTCAATGCTCTGTAGAGATAGCTGAAAAAGTAGAAAAAAATCTAATTGACAGAGTAGAGGAAAACCAGTCTGGGCTGCTAAAGAGTAAAAAGATATCGCTACTAGAGTAAAAAAAAAATAGCTGTACAAGTCCATCATGTAGATGCCCATGTCCCCAAGAGTAGAGCTAATGAAGAGCACCGAAACAGTGAGCAAGTAGATCAAACTGCAAAGATAACAGTGTCAAAGATAAATTTAGATTAGCAACACAAGAGAGAGATGTTCCTAGCTCAATAAGCTCATGATGCCTCAAGTCATCAAAAGAGATATTCCACCTATAAGTAAACACGAGACCAAAAAGTAGATCTAACCATAGACAGTATTCCTCAAGTTATCCATGACTGTGAAACATGTGCTGCAATCAAGCAAGCTAAACAAATGAAGCCCCTATAGTACAGTGAGCAGTAGTCCAAATATAAGTATGAAGAAGCCTAGCAGATTGACTACATCACCCTTCCTCAAACCCGCCAAAGCAAGCGCTATGTACTAACTATAGTAGAAGGCACCACAGGATAGCTAAAACCTACCCTGTGCCTCAAGCTACAGCCCGTAACAAAATTCTAAGCCTTAAAAAGAAAGTACTTTAGAAGCATAGTACCCCTGAAAAGATTAAATCAGACAATAAAACTCATTTCAAAAATAGCCTTATCAACACCTGGGCTAAAAAACATAACACTGAGTAAGTGTACCATATCCCCTACTATGCACCAGCTGCTGAGAAAATAGACACAATGGACTGTTAGAAACTTACTTGAAAACATTGAGTAAAAAAACTTTCAAAAATTAGAAGAAGCATTTAGCAAAAGCCACCTAGTTAGTTAACACCCAAAGTTCCACCAACAGAGCAAACCCTGCCCAGTCTGAGCTCCTACCTACAGTAGACAAAGTCCCAGTAGTACATGTAAGAAGTTTGTTAAGAAAAACAGTTTAAATCAAATCTGCCTCCACTACAGACAAACCCATCCAGGGGATTGTCTTTGCTCAAAGACCAGGTTGCACATAGTAGATAATGCAAAAAGATGGAACAATGTCACTGTGCCGCTTTTTGAGACCTCAGTGTCTCTATTCCAGCTAGCCCAGGCACTGTGAATATCGCTTGAAGGATCAGTTCGTATGTTGCGCGAACGATGCTGATTCCTACGGGGTTCTTGTTCCTGAGAGATCCTCTCAGCAGCGATGGTAAAAATGACTCAGACAGAGGCAGGAGGAGGGAGGCAGTGAATAGCAGCGGGTTTATTGTAAGTACACACGCGTTCCGCCGTGAAAGCAGTCTGCGCAGTTTTATCCAGGTAGGTGAGAGGGAGGGGTGAGGGTACAACAACCAATGAAGGGGATCCCTGGGACCGTTAAGCACGCGGGAAATTTAACTTTACCAACCGGGGAAGCGGGGAGGAATACAAAAAACCTTGGGCATCATGAATGACAGGTAACGGACTGTTACATAACGACAGGTGCACGGACGTGCGAGACAGAACAAAGGAATAATACAATAAACCTAATAAACCTAATTTGCACACTGCCACAGAACAACACAATGTGTACCTCAGAGAGATCTGATTGTTGAGTGGGAACCATGTGTAAATATCATTGTTTTCTGAATGTCACCACCATTGTCTGTATATAGCTGTATACTGTATATATATATATGCATGTATAAGGTATGTGTAGAGTTAGAATTTATTTAGTTTTGGTAGTAAGTTGCCGATAAGGGGATAAGGAATGGAATGTCCTAGGGTGAATTTGTGATGCTTGTATCCCCAATCGTCTGTTCTGTGTGTTCTGTACCTTCAAGACTGGCTCTGAGAGTGAAACAAGGAAAGATGACACTCACAGTTTGTTTTGCAGAAAACTGCCTGACTCTTACACATTCTTTCTCTGGAGGTTTTTCTTCGGAAGCACGGACAGCAGTGAGGCAAAGATCTCCTGTACTTTTTACTTAGTTTTTGCTAGCTAAGGCAGAGAAGGTCCCTAGACTGTTTTCTTTTTTTTTTTCCTTTTTCTTAAGACTCTTTAAATCTGCTCCAGACTGAAAAACCCAGAAGAGCACTGAGGGCTGGCACCTGTGGCCTACTGGGGCCTAAACCTCCAGAGGGACTGAGACTGATAAGAGACTGAGTGAGCTGAACTACCCACAGCAAAGATTTTCTCAAGTTTACCATCTGTTTTCAGAGTGGCAAGACGTTTTATTGTTTCGTATTATTCATTCTTTATGCTTGTAAGCATTTTGTTTGTTACATAGTTTTTCCACCTTTTCTCTGAAGAAGTTCTTTTCAAAGCCCAGCTGGGGGGAGGGGCTATTTAGGTTTGCTTTCAAGAGGAACCCTATTGGGAGGTTTCCTCCCAAATTTGCCCTAAACCAAGATGAGAATGAAGTCACAAGGAATAATAAAATGCTGAATGGATCTGCAAGATGGAATGGAGGCAGGTTGGGGGTTGCGGGGGGGGGGGGGGGGGGGGGGCTTTGAAACCAAGAGAACATCTAAACTCAATGGAATGTTTGAATAATGCATTAGGGTCTATGAATATGCAACATGCGGGTGCATTTAAAGAAGTATTTCTAAGATGGTAAGGATGTTCTTGTCTGAATGCCAGGCACTATTGGTGTTACCAATAGGTCTGGATGGAAACAGTCCGGGCTTGTTCAAAAACCCAGTGGCTGAGCCCAGAAGGCGGCTGTTGTGTTAGCATAGGAACATAGGAAAACATAACCACACAAGGGCGATCATATGCGGTTCTTTATTTGAGCGCCCGGGACACAGGGGCATGGAATGCCCAAATCTTGTGCCCAAGAATACAGAGTTGCTTTGTGATTTTATAGCTTCAAGTTATACATATGTTAGCTAACATCCAGCCCTAGATACTGGTTCTCCTATTTCTTAGTTACTATCTTAAATCATACCTACGCTTTACCCTGAGTTAAACTTGATTTGGTTAAAACAATGCTTCTCAATTATCTCCTGGGCTGGAGTCATACTTGTTTCAATTAAAACAATAGTATGAGGCTGGTTGCAGAAAGCTGACATTTGTTCCAAGGCCAGGCAGCATCAGGTTTCAGTCCGTGCATCTTCTACCTTCCCCCCATGCTGCCTTCTGCTGAAAGGCGGGCGACCTGGTCCCAAGAAGCACCACGGCAACCTGGCCCCACCCGGGTCACTCGGACCACTGACACACTGACGTCAATGTGGTGGATGGTCAAATCGCGTTTATTACGTTACACCGTGGGGTTATATAGTCTGGGGGAGGTTATGTTACGTCACAGGGGGGATGGTAGCTGGGGATGGTCATAGCTGGATCTAACTAGGGTTAGTAACGGAATGGAAAATTACCGGGGCTAGGGGATTGCATACCACGGGAAGTGAGGGGGGAAGGGTCCCGCTTTCCATACATCCTGAGATCTTCCGAGCGCCTGTCCCTACTTACCACACCCCCACCACCCGCAGTTACCTTATACAGAAAATATTATTTTTAACTCTCCACTATCACTATCAGTTGCAGTGCTACCTACAAAGATACCTTTAGCTAGCCAGGTGCTGTAAGTGGTGGGGTCGACCATGTGAGGACAAGCCTGGACTTGCCTGGAGCTCTGGAGCCAGTGAGTGAGAACTGCCTTTTGCAGAGGGTAGTTCTCCGGGAATCCTTCTGTCGGAGAGGTTTTTAGACTAATAGCGAAGAAGAGAGTCCGTTCTGGT
This sequence comes from Prinia subflava, assembly GCF_021018805.1. Classification (NCBI taxonomy): domain Eukaryota; kingdom Metazoa; phylum Chordata; class Aves; order Passeriformes; family Cisticolidae; genus Prinia; species Prinia subflava. Next base: position 1,164,373 of record NW_026960606.1, read on the forward strand.
CGGGGGGTTTCAATCCAGAGTTTTATTGTAGCTTACAAGGCTTCTGAATTCAGAAACTGCCCCACCAGAACTGCCGAGCCACGCGGTTCCCCTCGGTTTTATCGGGGGGAGGGGAGCTGGGAAGGTGCAGGAGACTCACCAATCAGGTAGGTAAGGGGGGGGGGTGTCTCAAGGGAAGAAGGGCACCTGGGCAGCCAATAGTTTCCAAAAGGTGAAGGGCATCTTTTAAATCAGCCATTCACTTGACTCTCCTTTGGAATTTCTGTATTTCTGAGGTTATAAGTGCATCAAAGTACTGGTTATATGTATTGCCTTTCTTACTGTGCTCACAGAAAACTCTTTGGACCTTTGAGGGGTTTTTTTTCTTTCCCTTTTTATTTTTTCTTTTACAGCATGCTGTTGTAAAGTTTGTTTAGTATAGTTTGCCAAGGATTCTGTCTTTAAAGGGTTTTGCATTCTGCTTTGATGGGGTGCTGTCTATAGGGGTTGTTGTTGTGAGGTGTCGGGGAGCTTTCAGAGTTTGTGTGATAAACTGCCTGGGAGGTTTTTTCTTGTGTATTGCTGTTTGTTTTTATGCTTTTGTTGTGAGTATCGCCTTTCGGGTTTTAGATGATAAATGCTGTTCTAGGTTGGTGCGGTTTGTTTTAATGTTTTGCTGACAGTGGTATTTTCTTGAGTAGAAGACAGTGCTTGTGCCCAGTGTAGGGTAACAGGGTGAAGAGGGCCCTAAACCAGAGATTTAGAGTACTTGGTGGAAATAATGGGATCAGGAGAGAGTAAGGAAATCCCAAAGGCAAGCCCCTTGGTCTGTGTTTTAGCTCACTGGAAGGAGAGTGCAGGCTCGGGAGGTACAGAATCCAAACGCACCCTTGTGAAGTACTCCACACAGTGGTGGCCCTTATATCGACTAGAAGATGGGAATAGATGGCTGTGGCCGAGTTTCTCAGGTATCGTGGGCATGATATGCTCACAGATACCATTTGAGCTATTCCAAACTAGGCCAAACTAGGCCTCAGGCCTGGGTCTAGTAGGCCGCAAAACGTTCAGCATACGTAGTAGCAGATAAACTTATCTGCTACTACGAATGTGTTAAGGTATGGACGCTCGCAGCATAGAGGTAATGGCACTAAATCTCCGTAGCTACCTTAACCCTAGATTGCTTACATACTTTTGTATGTTCACCGCCTATCACAGTGCACCTGCTAACTGTAAACTATTCGTTCTGTACTTAACCGGCCATCTCGCGGAATAAAGCGGAGTTCGTGCTGGAAACCATACTGGTTGGTCTCACGTTACTCTAGTCCCCGGTCTTACCAGAGCTCGGCTACAGATGGCCACAAACTGGGATTTTGGAATATGATGTTTTGCTGCAGCTTATGATTTTCCTCAGACATGAGGGGAAATGGGCTGAGGTTCCATATGCAGAAATGTTTTTCTCCCTCCGAAGTCATCCTGAATGGCAGAGGGATTGTGGGATCAGAGCTCCCTCTGATACCCTGGTATTAGCCCTTGAAAAGGAAAAGAAAGTTAATAGAAAGCAGCCTAAACGATGCTGTAGCACCTGCTCAATAAACCAGCGTTGCACAAATCATGACAAGGTTTATCAAGCAGAGGCACAAATGCAAGAATTACTAGACTTATCTGGGCCACCCTTTGAGGTGCTAAGGGGACAAAGGAGAGAAGATTCAGCTCCCTTGGAAGGGAGACAAGCTGGGCCATCTACCCCCCCACACACCTGACTTACAAACAGCATTGAATACCACATTGCCTGATAGTGATAGTGATGATGAGGAACCTTCCACGAGTGTGACTGGTCCCATAGCATCTCGAATTAGAAAACAAATCAGGGAAGTGATACAAGCCCCTTTGAGACAAGCTGTGGGGCCCGGGAGAGAAAAGGTATTAGTCAAAGTCCCTTTTTCTGCAATTGACTTAGAAGGTTGGGAAAAAGGTGCTAAGGATTATAGGGCTGATCCTGTAGGAACAGCTAAAAGGTTAAGATATATGATTAAGCAGCACAACCCAGACTGGGAATGTTGTGGTGTGGGTTTTTGCTTTGAGTTTCCAGACCAGCTATTTCATTTGTGTGTTATGATTTAAATTATGCATACAGCTATATGTCAATTCTTTTGTCAGCTGGCCATTCCCTAGAGGTTTCCCCATTGGTCCTCAAACCTTTATCCCTTCCCTAATCTGCTCCTTTCCCAGTTGTCAATCCCCTGTATCCCTGCCTCTGTTTATAAAACCTTCCTTGCCAATCTCCCCTATCTTGATATATCATTTGCCGTTTTGTATTGTTACACTGCTTTTGCTATTCCCATTGGATTTAGTTCTGTATTCCCCGCCTTAGACTCCTCCCTGAGTGTACCCTCATTGGTTGTTTGCTTTGTGTTATCCTTCCTATAAAACCCACGGCCGGAGGCGTGCTCCCGGTTCTTGGGGTTCAGCTTTAGGCTTTATTCTTCAGTTGTACCTTTAATAAATCTCCTCAGTTTACCCCAAGACCCGTCTCGTCTCTGCTTCATCTCTGCGCCCCAGAAATGATCTCTGAGAGCATTGTAGTCCCTGGGCGGGGAGGAGAGAGCTCCCCAGGGGAAGGTGTCGCACCCTTATGCGGCCGACGCGCCCCAGAAATGATCTCTGAGAGCATTGTAGTCCCTGGGCGGGGAGGAGAGAGCTCCCCAGGGGAAGGTGTCGCACCCTTATGCGGCCGACGCGCCCTGGGAAACACACACCGCGACATGGGAAGACCTCCAGCTATTATTAGAGGCATTAACGGAGACAGAGAAACAGTTTTGAAAACAGCAGGGGATTTAGCAGAGAACTTTTGCAGAACAACACAAGAGGATGTTAAGGATGTCTTTCCTCTCCAGGATCTGGGTTGGGATCCAAACATTGCAGAACAATTAGTGAAGATAAAGAATTATCAAGAATGGGTAGCAAAGGGAATGGAACAGGCCATCCCCAAAACTATAAATTGGTCAGTCTTGTATGCAATTAAGCAGGGTCCCTCCGAAACTCCTTCGGAGTTTTTAGATTGCCTAAGGGACAAGATGGGCCGTCATACACCATTAGATCCTGGGTCCAAGAAAGGGATACAGCAACTTGTAAATTTATTTTTAGGGCAATCTACAGGAGATATCAGGAGGAAGCTTCAGAAGCTCCGGGGACCAGAGGAAAGGAATTTAGAGGCCTTGGTAGATGAGACATGGAGGATTTTCAGCAATCGAGAGGAAAGATATAAGCAAGGGATGAAAAAGTTAATGGCAGTAGTAAAAGAAGAAGGGAAAGGGAGGCGGGGACAAGGACCACCCAGGCGAGGACCACCCCGTCTGGGCAAAGATCAGTGTGCAATTTGAAGAAAATTTGGACACTGGAAAAATGAGTGTCCTGAACAAGGAAGAAATGGGAAAGGGAACCAGGAAAGGGAGGTGGTGGTCGCTCACACTAGAAGCGACTGAGGAGGACCGGGGGACCTCACCCCAGGAGATCCACTGGTTATAAAAATGAAACTGGAGAAGGAGGGGAAGGAGGTGAAATTTATGGTAGACACAGGGGCAACTCTTTCAGTTTTGAATAAAGCTTTGGTGCCAGTGGGGAATGACTGTGTTAGAGTGTGGGAGGCAACTGGCCAACCTGAAAGAGCATATTTTTGCAAGCCACTTTAATACAAATATGGGAAAAAGTGGGGCATCCATAAATTTCTATACATACCCAACTCCCCGGATTCACTCCTAGGGAGAGACCCGTTGGAGAAATTAGAGGCAACCATCTCATTTAAAAATGGAGACATTACTCTGGAGGTAAATGAGCAGAAATATATAGAAGTATTAAGCTTAATACTGACAGCTATTGAGATTAAAGAAGAAATTAGTGAGGAAATACTGAACCAAGTGTTTCCAGGCTTATGGGCCTCCAATGTACCAGGAAGGGCAAGAAATGCATCTCCAATAAAAATTAAGCTCAAGGAAGGAAAACAACCAGTCAGAATCATGCAGTATCCCTTAAGAAAGGAAGACAAGGAAGAAAATGTTAGCGTAGGAAAACATATAACCACACGAAGGCGATCATATGCGGTTCTTTATTCAAGCGCGCGGGACACAGGGGCGATGATACGCCCAAATCTTGTGTCCGAGGAATACAGAGTCGATTTGTGATTTTTATAGTTTAAATTATATACATGTTAACTAACCCCCACCCCTAGATACTGATTATCCTATTCCTTAGTTACTATCTTAAATCATACCTACACTTCTACCCTGATCCACACTTGATTTGGTTAAAACAATGCTTCTCAATTATCCCCTGAGTTGCAGTCACACTTGATTCGGTCATTACAATAGCACGGAGCTGGTTGCAGAAGCTGACGCTCGTTCCGAAGCTGAGTTGCGTCAAGTTCTGGTTGTACGTTCCCTACCTTCCCCCCCCACATACCTCAACTTAACCCCGTGGTTAATTTATACAGAAATTATATATATATTTTTTTTAACCCTCTACCAACATTCTCCCCTTTGAAAGTATTTTCACTCTAATATACTAAGTGTAAATGCTTTCACTTAATACAGTCTATTAGGCTTCAGAGTTTATACTGGATGTTCATCTTCAAATCATCTGTTGTCATAGGCTTTGTCCGGGATGTTGTTGCGGATGGAAGGTGCTGGATTCCGTGCCAATGCCTTCATTATGGTCCTGTTCTAAGATGCCTTTTTCTGTATCTCTCTCTTCAGGATTCTGTAAACTAACTAAATTACTAAAAATATAATTAGTAAAATTATCAGATTTTCAAGGATAGACTTTATCCATGAACTCACATTCTATCTTAATCTTTCAAAGATTTTACCTAACCAGCTGGTAGCTAAATCTTTTTGTTCTTCTTGTGCCTCATGCTCTATTTGTTTTAACTGGCTGATGTCATGTTCTACATCTGCAGTTACATTTGGGATGTGGATGCAGCAATGGTCAATTTGTCCCTTTAAATATCTACACACTCTGTGTTCTTTCAAAAGTAACATATCTAAAGCCAAACGATTTTGCAGGGTCATTTTGGTGGTGGCCTGTAATTGCACATTGAGTTCCTTAAATCCCTCTCGTGTGATTCTTGCTAATCTGTCTACCTGACCTGTGAGTCTATATAGCATTTCTTTATTTCGATAATTTGCAATGGGATCAAACAAGGATTCTAGGGCTCACCCAATCTTTACTCTACTAGAGGGTACTTTCTAAGTGTCATCTGGGTTCTTGTCTTCTGAGACATCTCGTTTTGCTTTTATTTGCAAGGGTTCACTGCTCCTGTTAAATGGGGATTTCTTCTAAATTGGACATAAAGTGGGAAGGCCTAGGGTGATTTCTCTTACCTCCCCGTCCATAGGCAAGTGTGTTGTCTATGTGCTATCACTCATTGCTTATACAAACGGTCCTGGACTTCGAATTGTACTCCTGCTACATCTTACTATAATCTTGGAATTTATTTTGCCTTGTTTGTGTTTAATTTTCCTGCAGGCACAACCAATTCATAAGGCTACTGCCAATGGTGACTACTGTTTTATTTCTAGATTATCAGAGGTGCAATCATAAGTTTTATTACATACCCACTAACTTACTTTATTTGTCTCTTTCTGACTGCTAGTACCAGTACTCGTCACTGTGGGATCTGACTCATTTTCAGAGCTTTTCTATTTAATGCACTAGGGTGTGCTTTCCATATATTGGAATTTCTGGAGGATGCTCATAGACTATGCACTGTCCCAAGGTTCTAGTCCTTTCTAATCTTTTTCTTCACATTTCTACACTACAACACTCTCTGTAGCGTTGTCTTTGATCTTTTGATAGTGTAGAAACCAACATTGCCATTTTGCAAGGTCTTGGTCCTTAACTCACCACTCTGTGATTTGTCTCAATTTGCCATTACTAAGAATGCACTCTGACTTTCTCATGGGTTGCATATAGGAATTCTCTGTTATCTTCTAGTATTTTCTGACTACCACCTTTGACTCTGGTACTTGTTTACAGTTAATTGTTTTGTTCTCTCCTATTTCAGGTAATTTTGACGTTATTATTCTCTAGCTTACTGGGTCCCCTGCTGCCTTTGGTATTGGCAGACAGGCTGTTATTCTGCTGGTATTGTGCATTTTGGCAAAGTCTCTGACTAATCTAATCATTACATTCTCAGCCTGAATTTCATTAGAAATTTCTATTACTTGTGGTTTTGCCTGTACCTCTCTCTTCATTCTAGAATGAAGAGTTGTTAGTTGACCCTTCTGTATTCTATATCTTAAAGTAACAGCAGTCCCTACTGGTGACATTAGTATCTATGAAATTAACATTACCTACAAGAAGAACATGAGCACAGCTACCAATACCATTTCAACAGTTACAGACGTTTCAGCCTCAGCTTTGTTGGTTCAAAAGTTTCTACAGCTCACGATTGGACTCCACGAGGGACCTTCTTCACACGTGTGTAGTGTATCTAGGGTTCTACTCCAGCCACTTTGACTGTTGTAAAGGTGGTTAGCAGTACCTGATGGGGACTAGTTCATTTCTCTTTTAGTGGTTCTTCATTCCAGGTTTTGATGTATACTTCATCTCCTGGTTCGATGTTGTGGACTGGATTCTTCAGGGCTAGTGGTCTGTTCTACACGAGAACACTTTGAAGCTGAGCTAGAGTTTTCCCGAGGGACAGAACATAATTATACACATCTTGTTTCCCTGTGACATGAACATTTGGATTGGGGTTAGGAGATTCATATGGTTTCTTATACAATATTTCATAAGGACTAACTGACATCTCACTCCTAGGCTTTATCCGAACCCTCAGCAATGCGATCGGCAAAGCCTGTGGCCACTGCAGTTTGGCTTCCTGGCATATTTTACTGATCTGCTTCTTCAGTGTCTGGTTCATTCTCTCTACTTGCCCACTTGACTGGGGTCTCTATGGTGTGTGGAGGTCTCAAGATATTCCCAATAACTTGCTTACCCCTTGTACCACCGTGGCTATGAAGTGTGGGCTTCTGTCTGATGATATTCCTAGGGGCACCCTAAACCTGGGAATGATCTCTTGTAATAACCACTTAACTGTTTCTTTTGCTTGGTTTGTGCGACAGGGAAGGGCTTCTGGCCATCCAGAAAACGTGTCAACCCCTACTAGCAGGTATTTGTATCCCTGAGTTCTTGGTAGTTCTGCAAAATCTACTTGCCAATAGTCTCCTGGTTCTATTCTTATCTGAATTCTGCTTAACTGTGCTTGTCGTCTAGCTACCGGGTTGTTTTTCAGACAGATTTCACATTTAGACATTACTGACTTGGCCATTGTTTGCATCTGTACTGAGATTAGGTATTGTCTTAACTACTTTACTAACGCCTCTGCACTCTAGTGACACTCATTATGTTTTACCTGTAAAATTTCTCTCATTACTAAAGGAGGTACTACTATTTGCCCTTGTGCGGTTACATACTACCCTTCTGCGTTCTTCTGTGCCTTCAGCAGTTGTGCTAGTCTGTCATCTTCGATTGTATATTTTGGCTTAGGAGGCAAATTAAATTGAGAGATATTAAGTCTTGATGGTATCAACGCCATTGTTTTCTGCACTTTTCGCGCTACCTGACGGGCTGCCTAATCTGCTCTTCGATTTCTTTCACAAATTTTGGAGTTGCCTGATTGATGTGCCTTGCAGTGCATGATTGCTACTTGTTCAGGTTTTTGTACTGCATCTATCAATTGTAGGACTGCATCTTGATGTTTAATATTTGTCCTTTGGGAGGACAGCAGTCCTCTTTCTTTCTATAAAGCTCCGTGTACATGCACTACTCCAAAGGCATATTTGGAGTCAGTCCATATATTCACTGTCTTCCCTTCACTCAGCTCGAGAGCTCTGGTTAATGCGATTAGTTCTGCCCTTTGTGCAGACGTGTTAGGTGGTAGTGATTTTGCCTCTATTACTACATCAATTGTAGTTACCGCATATCCTGCGTATCTGGCTCTATTCTTTATGAAGCTGTTTCTATCTGTAAAGAGTTCTCACTCTGGTTGCTCTAGGGGGACATCCTTCAGATCTGTTCTTGCTGAATAAGTGTGCTCGATGACTTTTAGACAGTCATGCTCTAATGGACCTTCCTCAGCTGTGGCACCTAGAAATAGAGCTGGATTCAAGAGGTTAGTTGTTTTTAGTGCAACGTCATCCTGCTCAGTCAGGGTTACCTGGAATTTCATCATCCGGCTTGGAGAGAGCCAATGGCCCTCTTTTTGTTCCAGGACTGTAGTTACCATGTGTGGCACATAGACATCTATGTGTCTTCCCATCGTGAGCTTCCTGGCTTCTTGTATCAGCAGCACAGTAGCTGCCACTGCCCGCAGACATGAAGGCCATCCGGCACTTACGTTGTCGAGTTGTTTGGAAAAGTAACCCACCAACCTTTTCTAGCTTCCCAGTCGTTGGGTCAGGACTCCCAGTGTCAGTCGCTGCCTTTCATGCACGTACAGCTGAAAGTCTTTAGACAGATCAGGTAACTCCAAAGCAGGAGCAGTTGTCAGTGCTTCTTTTAACTTCTGGAAGGCCTCTTTCTGTGGTTTGCCCCAGGTGAACGTCTGTGTCTTCTGAGCCTCGTACAAGGGTTTTGCAATCAGTCCATAGTCCATGATCTACAGGCGACACTACCCTGTCATTCCGAGGAAGATCCGCAGCTTGTGTAGATTCTGGGGCTCTGGAATAGCACAGATAGCTTGAATACTATTAGTACTCAGTTTTCTCTGCCTTTGTGAGATTTCACATCTTAGGTAAATTACAGTCTGTTGGGCAATTTGTGCTTTTTCTCTGGATACTTTATACCTTCCCATTCCTAATGAATTTAAGATCTCAATGGTTACCTTTATGCAGGTCATTTCTTCTTCTGTTGCAATCAAAATGTCATCTACATACTGGAGTAATAGATATTGGTCTCTTGGTACTTGCCCTTCTCTGGTCTAGATTTCTAGTTCTTTTGCTAGTTGACTTCCAAACAAAGTGGGGGACTCCTTGTACCCTATCGGTAATCGAGTCCAGGTGAGCTGAGTTTTTCTTCTACTTTCTGGATGTTCCCACTCAAAGGCAAATAGTTTCTTACTTTCTCGGTCAAGGGGTATACAGAAGAAAGCATCTTTTAAGTCAATTACAGTAAACTATTTATATATCTCTTTTACGGATGCTAACAATGTATAGGGATTGGCAACTGCTGGATGAATGTCTTTTGTTATTTTATTTATACCTCTTAAATCTTGTACAAGTCTATACTCACCATTGGGTTTCTTCACTGGGAAAATTGGGGTGTTGTATTCCGATTTACATTCCTCTAGAATTTGATATTTTAAAAATTTATCAATGGTCTTTGCTATTCCCTGTTGTGCTTCTGGTTTTATAGGGTATTGTTTGATTCGTACAGCCTTTGCTCCTTCTTTTAACTCTACATGTACCGGTTGTGCTAACTTAGATTTTCCAGGTACATCTGTTTCCCAGACAGAGGGAATTACTGCATCCTCTACTTCTTTAGGAATTTTAGAAATTGGTTTTTCTTTTATCATCAAAATCTTTCCTGTCTTAGACTCCGGAATTTTCATTACGAGTTCACCATTCTCAAAAGTAATTACTGCCTCCAGTGCTGCTAGTAGATCGCGCCTTAAGAGTGGAGTTGGGCAGTCTGGCATGTATAAGAATTCATGGGTCAAGATCTTATCTTCAAAGCTCAATTCTAGGGGTTGCAAGAATGGCCGTACCTCCTCCTTCCCTGTGGCTCTAATGACTGCTGCTGACTTGTTCCCGATTTGCCCCTCAAGATAATTGAGTACAGAATGTGTGGCCCCGTGTCAATGAAAAAATCTACGTCTTTTCTTTCTAAATGCAAAGTCACTATGGGCTCTCTTGATCTTGGCTCTCTCTCATGTAAGACCATGACCCTGGCTACACCATCCAGCTGATGCTTGCTACTTTGATTAAACATGCTGTCTAACTGAGGCTGACCATTCTGGCTAAACCGGTTTGGACACTCCCTTTTCCAGTGTCTCTCCATCTGACAATATGCACACTGATTCAGACCTAATCTACCATGACCAGAACCTCTGCCAAAGCCACCTCTATTAACGCCACGACTACCTCTACCACGTCCCCGCCCCTGTCTCTGTAAGACTGCCAAAAGGCTTTGCCCCTGTTTCTTGACAATTTCTCTGTCCCTGTTATTATAAACTTTCCAGGCAACCTCTAGGAGTTTATCTAAGTTTCTTAACTCTTCACCTTCCAGTTTCTGTAGCTTTTTCTTAATATCTTCCTGTGCCTGACTCAGAAAAATAAAGGCAAGCTGAGTTCTTCTTTGCTCACTGTCTACTTGAAGATTAGTATATCTTCTATCTGCTTTCTTAAGTCTTTCTAGAAAGGCAGTGGGAGATTCTTTCTTTTCCTGTCGAATTTCATACAACTTAGACCAGTTCATACTCTTAGGTATTGCCTGTTGAACACCAACTGAAATCCACTCCTGATATCTCTTTAACCTTAACATATCCACTCTAGAGGGGTCATTAGCATCCCACTCTGGGTCTGCAGTGGGAAAATTATAATCCACTGTCCCTGTCACCAAACTATTCCGTGTATCTTCTCTAGCTCTTTCTCTCGCTGTTCGAAGAACCATATCTCTCTCTGTCTCATCCATCAGAGTGTCTAATATCACATGAATATCTTCCCAGTCAGGGTTCTGAGTTTTCATTATCATCTTAACTAGGCGAGCTACCTTATCTGGGTTTTCTCCATACGTTCCGGCTGATTGTTTCCATATAACTAAATCAGTAGGTGAAAAGGGTACCTTTACAAAGACAGGTCTATTAGTTCTCACCCCTTGCCTTAGTGGTGCAATAATTGTTCTCTTTTGTTTGCCTGATTTTAATATACCCTTTCCTGCTTGAGGCCACTCCGGGGCCAGTTTTCCTCGTGTTCGGTGAGCTACTGGGGCATCTAGCTCATCTGCTTCACTGTCACTACTTTCCATTCTGTCTTCTTCACATTCCCCCTTTGCTTCCGCCTTACAATCACATCCTGGACAGGTGAATCTGGCAGGGGAGGGTACAGGGGGGCAGACGGGACAGAAGCTGGTGAAGGAGGTGTAGGTGGGAGCGGAGGGTACCCTTGAGCCGGTGTTGGAGGGGGGATAAATCTTTCAGTGGGCGGGGGAGCAGGATAGCTTTGAGCAGGTGTATGTGGAGAAGGGGGGGGTTCTCTGAGCAGGTGGAGCAGGGGCAGGCACCTGAGCAGGCAGAGGAGGGGCAAGCACCCGAGCAGGCGGAGGAGCAGTAGGCACAGGCAGAGGAGGATAATTACCTTCAGTAGACAAAGGTGGGGGTGAAACATATTGTGCTGGCGCAAGCGAGGGGGGTGTAAGAGAATCAGGTTGGGTCAGGGTGAGCGGGATAGAACTCGGTGTTGAGGGGGCTGTGGTGGGTCCGGGAGCCATGGGAGATACTAATAATTCCGATTCCAGTTCATCTCTTTTTTCCCCTAAAATTTCACTTAAAACTGCATGTTCTATACAATGCTTATTTTGGACGCAAGCCAGACACTTATTATTCTCAAGCTTCATTGCTTTCATTTTGTCAAGCCACAAAACCGGTTTCTCAAGCAAGCACAGAAATAAATCAAGATATGGTATTTGTTCTACCTTTCCATCTTGTGTACAAAGCGATCTAAGTTGCATAATAACCTTCACATCAAAAGACCCGTTTATTGGCCACCTCTGATTTTCAGGCAAAGCATATTTTGGCCAGTGAACATTACAATATTTAATCAACTTATCTTTTCGTAATTCCTGACCGAAGTTCCCCTCTTTCTAATGTGCCAACAAACAACCCAAAGGAGAAGAACTTGGTTTAGAGGCATTATTGCTGCCCAAAACCTCTTTTAACCCTTTTAGTTTCTCCATATTACAGATACATAAAAACCACAGATGCCGAACCTGCAAGGCTTTCGCGATGTCTGACGGACGGCTGCTTAGGCAATATTACCAGGAATTCCTTTTGCCCAACCAAGCGTAGCTTTCGCTGCTTCTTAATGGCAGGCCCCCAGACCAGAGAATAAAGAACCTTACCTCTCACCAGGAGTCGTTGTGAGCGGCGAGGGTCGCAGCGCCGATGAGCTCCCCGAGAAATCACCCGGTGCCGGCTGGAGCGTGATCAGGTCGCGGGGTCCGGGCTGCGCCCACAAGGTCCCATCTGGGTTGCCAAAAATGTTAGCGTAGGAAAACATATAACCACACGAAGGTGATCATATGCGGTTCTTTATTCAAGCACGCGGGACACAGGGGCGATGATACGCCCAAATCTTGTGTCCGAGGAATACAGAGTCGATTTGTGATTTTTATAGTTTAAATTATATACATGTTAACTAACCCCCACCCCTAGATACTGATTATCCTATTCCTTAGTTACTATCTTAAATCATACCTACGCTTCTACCCTGATCCACACTTGATTTGGTTAAAACAATGCTTCTCAATTATCCCCTGAGTTGCAGTCACACTTGATTCGGTCATTACAATAGCATGGAGCTGGTTGCAGAAGCTGACGCTCGTTCTGAAGCTGAGTTGCGTCAAGTTCTGGTTGTACGTTCCCTACCTTCCCCCCCACACATACCTCAACTTAACCCCGTGGTTAATTTATACAGAAATTATATATATATTTTTTTTAACCTTCTACCAACAGAATTAGCCAGATAATTGAAAATTTCTTACAGCTTGGGTTGCTGAAGGAGTGCCAATCTGATTTTAACACTCCTCTGCTGCCTGTCCCCAAACCTGATGGCTCATACAGGGTAGTGCAGGATTTACGGGCTGTCAGTAAGATAACTGAGGATCTCTACCCTCTGGTAGCTAACCCATATACCTTGTTAACGTGTTTGACACCAGAGCTAACTTGGTTTACCATTTTAGATTTGAAGGATGCCTTCTTTTGCCTCCATCTCCATGAAGCCAGCCAGAAAATTTTCGCATTTGAATGGGAGAATCCCAAAAGCAGACGCAAAACTCAGCTCACATGGACCGTACTTCCCCAAGGTTACAAAAACAGCCCCACCCTGTTTGGAGAACAACTTGCAAAAGATTTGGAATCCTGGGAAGCTCCACCAGGAGAAGGGAGACTGTTGCAGTATGTGGATGACATCCTAATAGCTACCCCAACAGAAGAAGAGTCTGTGGCCTGGACGGTAAGCCTCTTAAACTTTTTGGGCCTTCAGGGGTATAGGGTGGCTAAGAAAAAGGCTCAGGTAGTGAAGCAAAAGGTGATCTACCTGGGCTATGAGATCAGTGCTGGCCAACGAACTTTGGGGAGAGAACGCATAGAATCAATATTCCAAACCCTAAACCCCAGACAATACAAAAACTGATGACCTTCCTGGGCATGACAGGATGGTGCAGACTATGGATTTACAACTACGGATTACTTGTGAGACCTTTGTATGTGCTCATTGCACAAGGAAACAGAGACCTCCAGTGGACAAAGGAAGCCACACAGGCTTTTGGTCAGCTGAAGAAGGCCCTCATGTCAGCTCCAGCTTTGGGACTTCCACATGTGAGTAAACCATTTTTTCTCTTCTCTCACGAGAAACAGGGAATTGCCCTGGGAATACTGGCACAGGACTTGGGATCCATATAGAAGGGCAGTTGCTTATCTTTCTAAGCAGCTGGACGCAGCAGCTAAAGGATGGCCAGGTTGCCTCAGGGCAGTGGCTGCAGTGGTGCTGAACATTCAAGAAGCCCGTAAGTTCACCCTGGGCCAGAAAATGACTGTGCTGGTGTCTCATATGGTATCCTCAGTACTGGAAACAAAGGGCGGCCACTGGCTTTCCCCACAACGGTTCCTGAAACACCAAGCTACCATGGTAGAACAGGATGATGTAGAGATAATGGTGACTAACACTGTCAACCCAGCTTCTTTCCTTAGTGGAAACCTAGGAGAGCCAATTCATCACGATTGCCTGGAGACCATCGAAGCCACCTACTCCAGCCGCTCAGACCTGAAGGACACCCCTTTGGATGATGAGGAAACCTGGTTCACTGATGGAAGCAGTTATGTCAGCGATGGAAAATGACATGCTGGGTATGCAGTCACCACATCCAGAGACCTAACTGAATCAGGACCATTACCAGGAGGTACCTCTGCACAGAAGGCAGAAATAATTGCCCTAACCTGTGCATTAGAATTGTCAAAAGGAAAGAGAATAAATATCTACATGGACTCCCGCTATGCATTTGGGGTAGTGCATGCTCATGGAGCTATTTGGAAAGAAAGAAGACTGTTAAATTCACAAGGGAAGAACATTAAACATGCACGAGAAATACTACAACTGCTGGAAGCAGTTCAACTGCCTGAAAAGGTGGCAATCATGCACATTAAGACGCATCAAAAGGTGAGCTCAGAATTTGAAGAGGGAAACGAGCTGGCAGACAGAGAGGCAAAAGAAGCAGCTAAAGGTGAGGTGATAGTGGAAGGAGCCCTGATTCCCGATGGCCAAATCTCCCTTGAAGGTAAGCCAGTGTACAATAAAAAGGATAAAAGAGCTAATTAAAGACCAAAAGGGAACATATAACCAAGAGGGATGGGTTATTACAGAAGGAGGGAAATTGGTTATCCCCTCCCATTTACTGTGGCCATTAGTAAGAGAAGAACATCAGAAAACACACTGGGGAATTGATGCTTTGTATAATTACTTGATTGGAAAGATCACTGCCAGGAATTTATATGCCACTATCACCCAAGTGGCCCAGCAGTGTGAACTTTGCCTCCAGACTAGCCCTAAGAATACCACTAAACCAAACCTTGGCCAAATTGGAAAGGGCCACGGACCCGGTCAGCAGTGGCAAATTGATTTTTCGAAATTACCAAGAAAAGGGGGGTATTGATATTTGTTGGTGCTGTTGGAAACTGTTACAATGAATAGCAACATTAACCTCTTTATCCCAAGTACATGGTGTGAAAAACGTGAGATGATTAATTCATGTTCTTATGGTAAATTGGAAAATTATAAAGTTGTATAAATTTATATCAGGTAAAAGTCTATGTTTTAGGAGGTTTCTGCAGCAGATGGTGAAACTGACCACCCTGAAAATCAGGCGTCTCCATTCAGAAGGGAACAAAAGACTTTGCAGCCTTCTCAAGTATTGGGAGGGGACCTGTTGAGATGAGCCGGTATCAGCAACTCACACCTCGGGAGCCACCTTCACAGACCATCAAGCAATATCACCCATATCTCGAACATTCATCAACTATAAGGATCCATAGAAACTGAATATTAACACATGGACTTGGGAGGGGAGCTCTTTTCAATCTGACAGGAGACGAATTTAGGTTTGAATAGCTAACCAAGAAACAAAGGGAAATATGGGGAAATATTGCCAGAGGCAGAATAAAGAGTATAAAAACCAAGCCTCGAACATGGCAAATTTGTGTACCCAGCTAGAGACACAGATGGCCAGGGTCTATGTCTCTGGGTCACCCTTGGCTCTCTTTTTCCCGGGAGAAACTCTGTCAAGTAAGTGTCGCTGTTTGTGTGGGGGTTTTTTATTGCTTAAAATTCTGTGATTTGATTCCAAATTTTGTGATTTGAATTTTTAATAAACCAAATTATTGAATTT
Source organism: Prinia subflava (assembly GCF_021018805.1). NCBI lineage: Eukaryota > Metazoa > Chordata > Aves > Passeriformes > Cisticolidae > Prinia > Prinia subflava. The sequence goes on from NW_026960606.1 coordinate 1,180,006, forward strand.
GGAAATAAATTGTCCTGGCATTTATAACACATGGCAAGGCGTTGAGAGACATATCATAAGGATTGGAACTGGTACTAAGAAAGAGATTTTACTACTTTATTGAAAAGGGGGGACCTGAAACATATTGGAAATTAGAGGATATTAATCATAGAAATTAGAAAAAGTTCATTAAAAGAGTACGCATTCAGATGATGTATTGCTGCCCTGAGAAAAAACAGAAATATGTAGGAATGCAAGGATGCTTGATAAGAAGGACAATGTTTACCCAAAGCAGGAGACAAGAATGCAAGTGAACCAAAGATACTAAGATAACAGGCGCCTTGCACCCCCGGGGACAGATAAAACTGACCCTACAGCTTGAACTGTGACCGGAGCACCAGTGAGCACGTGCAAGGCGGCAGGGTCAAAAGTTCATCTCGAGAGGAGTCGAGAGGAAGACTTCTTCCTTCATCCCTGGGACCCCCAGAGACAAATGCGCAGGTGCAAAACACCGATGAGCTGATTAGCATACGGAGCGGAGAGGGGGGGACCCAAAGGATGAATATGCATGGGGGTATTGTGAAACTCAATACATATGTAACATTCTAGAGGATAAAAGAAAAACGTAAAAAGTGAGGGGCGCGCATGCCTTTGAGAATTATCTCGCATTGCGCCCAGCGCTGAATAAAACTGCATACCTACTTTAATTCGCTCTGCCTACGAGTTTTAGAGTTCTCTCCGCGCGTCAGGTGGCGGACAGCAGAGGCATGACAAGGTGGCTCCCCATGCCTGCCAGCCCCTCTGGGGCAGCAGCCATGCTAGGCCCAGCTTGCATGCAGCGCTGCTGAGGGTTGGAAGCTGGCTTGGTTGTGCCGGGTTCTAGGGGACTGCAAGCGGGGCTGCATTGGTGGCTTTCAGCAGCTGCCCCGTACTGTGCCGAGGAGACCAGGGCTTCTCTGCGATCCACCGGCATATAGACCGCGCAAGCGCTGGACCACGTGGCCAGCTTTTCGGCAGTTGCCCCACGCTAGCAAGCCAAAAAGCACCAGAAAGGGAGGGGGGAGGGGCAGAAATGTGGCGGCTGCCCTGTAACGCCCACCAGCATAAAGCCATGGGAGTGGGGTGCTGAGCTGAGGCAGGAGAGCAAAGGCAGAACTGATCCAGTGGTATGGGAGTCCCCGGATAACAAGAGAGTTGTTTATTTGCTTTTGTTCTCCAGAAGGCAAATGTTTTCTCTTTTTCTTTCTCTCCTTTCCTTTCTTTCCTTTTTTATTTTTCCCTTTCTTTTTCCTTCTAATAGTTCGGGAAGGCAGGCTCTGTCTGAAGGGCCTGTGATTGGCCAATCGAGATGGGACTATGGGGAAGGAAGGAATCCCCAAAGGGAGAAGGAGGAAGTGATGAGATGTCAGCAGGTATAGCCCCAGATAGCCCACGGGGAAGAAAATTAGCCCGGTGGAGATATGACCCCAATACCAGAGGTAAGGACGAGCTCAAGATGATACAGTACTGTATGACAGAGTGGACTAAGGGAGAAACTAGGCCCAATCATGTACTTTGGCCAAGGTATGGGTCACATGAAGGTTGAATATGTAGGGCTTGATACACTTATGTAAGGGCTAGGAAACCATTTAATCAAGAAGAGAGCTACTACGCTGCCTGTTGGGAAGCAGAAATTCCACCTTCAGGGATGGGTGAGTTAAAGTAATAGAGAGTAAAGAATGGGACCCGTTAGACTATTTTCCCCCTCCTCCTCCACTGGCACTGATTGCACCTCCCTTGCCCTTTGATGGACCTAGTCAAAATACTAGAAACAGTGTCACAACAAGAGGAAAGCAGGTCAAAGGATGGGAGCCAAGCAGTAAGACTGAGGGAAGTACCACTGGGTTGGGTGCAGGGAGGAATTGGATTTGTAACTCTACCACTCAATTCCGCTGATGTGAGGACGTTCAAAAAAGAATTAAGAGGATTACTAGAGAACCCCATTGGATGAACCGAACAGTTAGACCAATTTTTAGGTCCCAATATTTATACATGGCAAGAAATGCAATCAGTAATGACCATGTTGTTTACACCAGAGGAAAGACAGATGAGCTGGGCCGATGGGAAGCGGATATGGGAAGGGAGCATATGCAAGGACCTCCTGGGGACCTGAAAATGCCCACAGTACACCCTAATTGGGACCACAACCACCCCGGGGGAAGGCAGAACATGGAGGAGTATAGAACATTAATTATAAGGGGTATTAAAGAGGTCGCCTCACAAAGCCAGAATGCTTGTAAGGCATTTGATGAACAACAAAAGAGGGAAGAAACTCAGAGTGGCTAGAAAGATTTTGGAAAAATATGAGGCAGTACTCAGGTATCAACCCTGAAACAGCAGCTGGACAGATCTTGCTAAAAATATATTTCATCACTCACCCGTAGCCAGATATATGGAGAAAGCTAGAGAAGCTAGATGACTGGCAAGAAAGGGGATGGGAGGATTATCGCAGTCTGGCTCACTGCAGCTCCAGGTCCGGTCCAGCCAGGGGAGTGTGGCGAGATAGAGGGGCAGGAACAATGGAGTTGCCCGAAAAATAAAGAACTTTAATAGTGAAAATAACAAACACGATCTGAGGGGCAACATCCAAAGAACAAGGGGCATGATGAACTTAACAATATATAGGGATATCAGAGGGCAAGGGTCCAATCCCCAACATGAAACAGGTGCATGACCTTACATGCAACGTGTCCCAAACCAACTGAGAACCAGAACTAGAAACATGGCCTATTATGGAATGATTCTATTAGCATACCAACTCCTATGGTTACACTCTTGCCACCATAACCTAACCAGAAATCTCCTTTTCAGTAGCCCGCTTCCCAAGGTCTCAGGTTGAAGTCTCCTCCATAAGCCACTGAGGCTAAACCACCACTTATTCCAGTGAGTTTGGTTCCCACAGAGGATCTCTTAAGGGAAGCACAGAAAGTGTACATCAGGAGAGATGAGGAGAAAGCAAAGGAAAAGGCCAGAGTCATGTTAACTGCCATTAGAGAAGGACAAATTTGTTTTCATTGTAAGAAAAATGGACACTTCAAGAGAAGTTACCCCTGAAGAGAAAGAGACCTGAAGGTTTATGAGAATGAGCCAAGAGGAGAGGTAGAAGACTAGAGATGCAAGGGGCTCTACCTCCTGGGGACAGAGTATCATCAGGAGCCCTTGGTAAAATAGGTCCCCAAGAGGAAGAATTTGAATTTTTGGTGGACACGTGAATTAAAAGAACTTGTGTTTATAGAATTCAAAGGGGATGTGGGAAGAGTCAAAATACTGTGCAAGTAGTGGGTGCAGAAGGGAAAGGGTTTAATGCGTTAATTCATAATGTTAACCCTAGAGACTGAGTACTGATCAAATCACAGAAAGACCACCTTCCAACCCTTCAGTAGAGAGGTCCCTTTCAGGTACTGCTAACCACTCAATTGGCTGTGGGAACTGCAGAGAAGGGATGGACTCATGTGAAAGTGGCACACAAAACAACACGGAGGCAGGTGGTCTGCAGTGAAAAGCTGCTCCCCAAAAAGAGGGCGAGCCTGTTTATTTCTTTCATTTTTATACTTTTGTGGGTCCAGTTGTGGATTGGCTTCTGAGGTTACTACCCCTTCACCCCACTGGCCAGACCAGCTGTCAACCAACATTATTTTCAGGCTAGAAATATGTAAACAAAGGACAGTGAAAAAAACAAGAAAGGTTGTTTATGCTCCAAAGTGTGAGAAAGTGTAAAACTGACCCTTAATATTGTACAGAAACTAAAGAACTGACTCCATCTTATGAACAAGTCGAAGGCTTTAAAAAACCTCAGAAAAACAGGGGCAACAGACTCATGCCATCAAAATTAAAGGCCCGATGAAAGAACCCGAAGAATAAACTATAGCATGCAGACTGGGTGAGATGAGAGACACTCTTAAGCAGAGACAGGGAGATAAACAAAGAAGCACCAAGAAAAAGTTAAGCTTCCACCAGCCAGCTCAAGGACTGTTTTAAGTAACACTTTGGGTGGAGAATTTAGACTGTATTGATATAATTGTCCTGTTTTCAATGGATAAGGATTGCAAGTAACTGTTGAGGGGAAGTACACGAGGGACAGTGAGAGGTGCTGGAGTGGTTCACTTAGAAATTGACAAGTAGAGCAAGACAGAAACTAGAGGGCAAGACTGGGTTGGGCCCTGTGTCTGCCACCGAGAAGATTATACAGCCTTGCTGAGGACAGCAACCCATAGGTATAGTAAGGTGGGGACAAGAAAGCTATATCAGACCTCTGTTGTTCCTCAATTGTCATTTCCTTCCAAAATCCAATACTGGGACTAGAGGGTAAGACTGAGTTTGCCTCTGTATTTGCCATCAAGATATACCTGCTATGGATAGCAACCCCATAGGCATGGTAGATGGGAGTAAAAAGCCATTCTGGACCTCTGTGATTCCCTTTTATCTGCTCCAACCAATTCATGTCATCAATTCCACCAATCACTGTGCATAAGGAAGACTTGAGGTTTTTGTTCCCACTGTCCTCCCCCACATCAACAGATCAACAGCCTTTAGTGGGAAGATGGCTTGTCCTCAGGATAATTGTCATACTGGGTTGGTGGATGGTGTTAGGGAACAGAATGGTCCCCCTGTTATCCAGGAGGAGGCAGTCAGAGAAGTGTTGAGCTGCTTGAATGTCCATAAATCTATGGGCCCTGATGGGATCCATCCCAGGGTGATGAGGGAGCTCGCAGATGAGCTTGCAAAGCCCCTCTCCATAATTTACCAACAGTCCTGGCTCACTGGTGAGGTTCCAGATGACTGGAAGCTGGCCAATGTCATGCCCATTCACAAGAAGGGTTGGAAGGATGATCCTGGTAATTATAGGCCAGTTAGCCTGACCTCAGTACCAGGTAAAATAATGGAGCAGTTTACACTGAGAGCTATTATGCAGCACTTACAAGACAGCCAGGGTATCAGACCCAGCCAGCATGGGTTTAGGAGGGGTAGGTCATGTTTGACCAACCTGGTCTCCTTTTATAACCAGGTAACCCATCTGGTGGATGCAGGAAAGGCTGTGGACGTTGTCTATTTGGACTTCAGCAAGGCCTTTGACACTGTCTCCCACAGCACACTCCTGGAAAAGCTGGCAGCCCTAGGCTTAGACAGGAGCACTCTTTGCTGGATTAGGAACTGGCTGGATGGCTGAGCCCAGAGAGTGGTGGTGATGGTGCTGCATTGCAGCTGGCGGCCAGTGACCAGTGGTGTCCCTCAGGGGTCTGTGCTGGGGACAGTTCTGTTTAACATTTTTATTGACAACATGGATGAGGGTATTGAGTCTTTCATTAGTAAATTTGCAGATCACACTAAGCTGGGAGCATGTGTTGATCTGTTGGAATGGAGAAGGGCTCTGCAGAGAGACCTGGAACGACTGGATGGATGGGCAGAGTCCAATGGGATGAAGTTTAAAAGGTCCAAGTGCCAAGTCCTGCATTTGGCCACAATAACCCCCTACAGTGTTATAGGCTGGGAAGGGTGTGGCTTGACAGGGGCCAGGCAGAAAGGGACCTGGGGGTACTGGTCTATAACCAACTGAATATGAGCCAGCAGTGTGCCCTGGTGGCCAAGAAGGTCAACGGCATCCTGGCCTGTATCAGGAATAGTGCGGCCAGCAAGACACGGGAGGTCATTCTTCCCTTGTACTTTGCATTGGTGAGGCCACACCTTGAGTATTGTGTCCAGTTCTGGGCCTCTCAGTTTAGGAAGGACGTTGAGATGCTTGAGCGTGTCTACAGAGGAGGGCAACAAGGTTGGTGAGGGGCTTGGAGCACAAGCCCTATGAGGAATGACTTAGGGAGCTGGGGTTGTTTAGCCTGGAGAAAAGGAGACTCAGAGGTGACCTTATCGCTCTCTACAACTTCCTGAAAGGTGGTTGTAGTCAGGTGGGAGTTGGTCTCTCTCTTCCAGCAGCAACTGACAGAATGAGAGGACACAGTCTTAAGCTGCTCCAAGTAAAATATAGGCTGGATACTAGGAGAAAGTTTTTTACAGAAAGGGTAATTAAGTATTGGAATGGTTTACCTGGGGAGGTGGTGGATTCACCATGTCTGGATGTGTTTGAGAAAAGACTAGATGTGGCACTTGGTGCCATGGTTTAGTTGAGGTTAGGGTTGGGTTGGACTTGATGATCCTGGAGGTCTCTTCCAACCTAATGATTCTGTGATTCTGTGATACTCTTATGACTCATGCAAAATTTAATTTTGACTCAAGAGACATAAGATGAAAATTTATTACTAGAGCCAAATAACTTATAGAAAAGGAAAAGGAGGGTTTGCTATAGATGGGTAATGAGATGGTTGGCTCTCACAATTAAGAGATAAATATTATGTGTACATTAAGAGAAGTTTTATAGATGTATAGTTATGTTATTTTGGTATGTTCTCCCCATATTCTTCCTTCCCCCTTATATTGTCACTGGTCTGGGCATTTGGAGGAGGGCAGACTGGTTACTAAGAGGCACGGCATTGCAACACTTGACCTCCAATCAAGTTGTGAGAAAGTGATCTCCATCAATAGATGGCAGAGAAGGAGTAGACTGACAAGACTTTGGGAGGGGGCAAGAGTATAAAAAGCTGAGCATCCATTTTTTAGATGAGCACGTGACTGCTAGTCATGGAGTTTCCCAGTGCTGCTCTTTCTCCTTATTGTCTTTTGTTGTGTTATAAATGCATATTATAAAGTTGGCTTTTAGCAAATATTAAAATGAATGCTATATGTATAATGTGGGAAGATTTTACTGTATTTTATTATTAAAAGAGTTTAGAAATGTGATGAATGTATATTTTCTTTTTGAGTTGTAACATAGTGTTAAAAGTAAAGACTTTTTTTGGTAACATCTAAACCGACTAAACCAGAAGGATGGAGAAAATTGCCCATATTCCTGAATTATCTCATCCAAATGAATATTACTGACCAAGGCTTCAGGAAAGGAATTTACTGAATCTCTGTTATCAGTATCTTATCCAGATGAAGATGGCCAAAAACTCCAGTATCAGACAGAATGGAGCCACTTGCAGGTGGATCTGATAGCATAGGGTTAAAATGTTTCTAAAATCATGGGAATTGTATAAAATAGAAATTCGGGGGGGAGTGGAAAGAGAGCTTGGGCCTGGTAGGCCCTGGGAAAGGGAGCCAGGGTTGGGTAGGCCCTGGGAACAAATTGTCTATACTGGATCATGTGAAACTGCACCTGCATAATGAGTAAATGATAAATGATGTGATTGTTAGATGTGATGATTATTTGGTGATTGAATATGATTATTGTTTAATCCTAATAATCATGAGAAATGATGTTTGGGCGGGGCTTGAGAATTCATGCTTGAGTAAGATCAATGTATACAATAGAACAATATAAGTTTAATAATTAATATGTAGTTATATAATGAAAAAGGTATAAAAACATGTCCATCTCGAATCCATGTTAGAGTCAGATTTGGGTCTGTGCCCTTGATTCCCAGAGCTCTTAAATAAAAGCACATGCATATAATCATATTCGGTGATTGTGTTTTTGAACACTAACAGATCTACCAGATAAAACGGTTGGGGAGGAGTTGAAACTGAACTAAGAAGTTCACACTCAAGAAGAATGTTTTGAATCATGCATGTAAATTTATAAATATACAAGAGGCTGGTACTTTTAAGGAGCAAGCTTTTCCTTAGCAGGTGTGCTCTTGGCTGAATGCCAAGGCACCTGGCTGTATAATATTTTGCTTTTCTGTCTCCTAATTGCCTTTTTATTTTTTTTATTAAACTTCTAAATTTTTCTAAGAAGTGAACCTTGTTTTTCACAGTTGTATTTTGTTAAGGTTTAATAAACCATAAAATTTTTAAAAGTGAGCATCGATTCTCACAGTATTAGCCCATTAATCACTAGAGGTCCTTGTTCATGGCTACTGATAGCCAAGGTCTCCGATCCTTTTTCTCCAGCTGAGAAGTCCAAATCTCCGGGGCTTTTGCGACCTTGACCTAAGTACGGTGGGTCCACCCATGTTCAGCTGTCCTGGCTGCTGTGTTTGTGGTCCTGGCTAGATGTTATGAACAGCAAAGTCCAAAGGCAGTGTCTGTGCTAACTGGGCTCCCTGTCAAAGAGATTTCACGAGACACAGTATCCTGGCCACATAGTGGTTTAAATATACATCTTCACCTCCCTGTCACAATGAAAATGAGCAATGTAAGCATCCTAAGCAATTCAAAGGGGAACCATTGAATATTCCCTAGGGTTTGGGTCTTATTCTTGCCAAAGCTAATGGCATTTTAGTTCCTGCCACTAGCTTCAAATGGTGTTTATTCTTCCATTCCTCTTTTCTATTCGACCGGAATTCTCAGGGTGCCAGGGGGTATGGGTCCCACTGAATTTTCAAATCAACTACAATACCTTGAAGGATCCTACTGTAAAATGAGTTCCCCCATCCAAGTTAACTGCCCTCACAATTCCTTTTGTTAACTGATGTCTTGGGTTGAAAAATGTAACCAAAATGTGTATTCTATTTTCATCTGTTGAAACCGGTTGGGAGATACTGTTCTTTATCTCTTGTAACTCTAGGGAGGAAAGAGGGCAGATGCCTTCTGTTAATAGGACAACTGATAACACCAGATAAGGCAGGGTTTCTTATCTCTTTCATTGACTTCGTCTCCCCCTCTGGGGGATATCTTCTGCAAATGGGCCATTAAGGCTCACCGATGACATTGTTGGTGGAGGGTTAAAAAATATAATTTCTGGATTGAGTAATGTGTAGGGGGAGGAAAGTAGAGAACGTACAACTGGAACTTGACGCAGCTAGCTCGGAAACAAGCGTCAGCTTCTGCAAACAGCTCCATGCTATTGTAATGACCGAATCAAGTGTGACTGCAACTCAGGGGATAATTGAGAAGCATTGTTTTAACTAAATCAAGTGTGGATCAGGGTAGAAGCGTAGGTATGATTTAAGATAGTAACTAAGGAATAGGATAATCAGTATCTAGGGGTGGGGGTTAGTTAACATGTGTATAATTTAAACTATAAAAATCACGAATCGACTCTGTATCCTTTGGACATCAGATTTGGGTGTATCGTCACCCCTGTGTCCCGCGCGCTTGAATAAAGAACCGCATATGATCGCCTTCGTGTGGTTATATGTTTTCCTACGCTAACAACATGACACATTACATCATCCCATTGTGAGATGCACCACCCAATAGGGAGGAGCCAACGATTCCCTGCCCAGATAAAATGGGGACACAGGGACCCCAGAGCAGCCTGTTTCCACTGGATTCCCAGAGGAAGACTGGACCCTTTCTTGAGGATCATCTCTACTTCAAAGGAGCCACATCTGTCACTTCAGGAGGACTTATTTAGGACTGCTTCCAACATCCTGACCAACAGGGTGTCAGGTTTGCATTCTGAATTTGTCAGTGGTCCTTTGTATTATTCCATTTACCTTATTTTATTTTATTTTTACCTTTCTTGTTGTTTGTTTCTTCTCTCTATTAATTGTATTTCTGATTTGGAGTCTCACTGGTTTTGCTTTCAACCCAGTACAACTGATCAAATAGTGGCCGAGTCCACTAGAAACTCCTCTGACCACCCTGCCAGCCAGCATACCACTACCAGAGGATATCTAAGTCTTCTTGCCCAGGGCACATCAGCAAAATACACCTGACATGTCTGGAAAGGACGTATAGCCCAAGGTCATTTCCTTGCCTTGCAATCTCCTTTGTAGTCTTGGCTATTAACTTTAGCCAGGCACCCCTCTGTCACTGTGAACCTCGCCAGAAAGACACACTGGAGTCCGGAGTTTGGGTATCTCAGAGCAGCAGGGAAGAAAATCCCAGCCTTGTTTATTACTTCCTATTTTATCCTTCTCGCAAGGTGACGATGGATTGGAGAGTGGGAATTCCCACCTCTCACCACATTGGTCAAGGGGACTGTCACACAGTCTTGTTTGTCCCAGCACGGAATGTGAAAACAATGGCTATGTTTATAGAACACAGCTGGTGTTTACATGAAAGGAGCGTGAGAAGGTGCAAACCTTCTACTTTAATATGAACGCTCTGCAACTGGTAAAATCTCATGATGACACCCCTCAGTAGCTCATTTTTCTAAAACAAAAAGACCCAAGGCAGTACATCTTGAAGAACATCTCTGCCAATCTTCAAGAGTCCCAACGACTCCTCCCATGGAGTTGTCACAATATTTGCAGGGTCAAAGCTCCCAGCATCCAGTGTTTACTGTCCTTTGTAAATGAATTCTCCCCTCTTTCTTCTGCTCTATGATCTTTAATTATCTCCATCTGTTCTGGTGGAAAAGACACCACCACCACCACTTCCCCCTCCCCTGGCAATGGCAGAGCCACAGGGAGCAAAAGGCAGATCCCAGAAACCTCTGGCAGAAGTTCTGCTTTCTGAACATCTCCACTGGACAGTTGATTACCTATTGTCTCTTCTGAGTACTCTGCCTGGTGTCCCTTAACAGCTCTTATTTCTACCTCTTTTGGTAAATTCACCACCTGCAACATGTGAGTAATTGAGCTCTCATGAGCCAACATTTTTCCCTGCAAGTTAACAAACTTCTACCAGCTTTCCAAATGCATGTACCATGCCACGTGCATACTTGGAATCTGTAAATATATTCACCACCTTTCCTTGATATACTTTGCAGGCCTTAATAAAGGCATACAAATCTGTGGTTTGTGTTCACCATGTGCATGGTAGCTTCTCCCTCCTTCTTGCAATTCTCTTCCCTTTACCATAGTATATCCAGTAACTCGTTTTCCTCCAGCTATCCTTGAAGATCCATAAATAAACACCTTTTCCCCATTCGGCAGAGGGGTCTTGTAAATCTTCCTTAGCTTGAGTCAGGAGATCTGTTACCTGGATATGGTCACGAGCCTCCTTTAAGACACCTTTCTTGGGACCAATTAAACAGGAGGCTGGCTTCTCCATTCTAAATCCTCCTCTTCCATTAAGCAGGTTTCATACTGTAATAATCTAGTGCCAGTCATCCACATAGAACTTGGTGCCAGACTTTTACAATCCTGCCATCAGTTATCATCAAAGCTGTATCTGTACAACTCTGCAGACAACACAGTATCAGTTACTGTTAGAGCAAACAATGGTGCCATTCCCTCGATTCACAAACATTTTAGCACTAGAATTCCTTGGTCACAGCCCTGTACCAGAGGAACACAGTGCTTATTACATTTCTGTGTACCTTCAACGTAACCTGAAGTTACTAGAAATAGCCTATGCATTTTCTCTGTTCAGCAATTTCCTTCACCATTCCTAAGTTTGGGCATGGGATCACCAGAAAAGCAGTATTAACAAAGAGCATTTCTCATATGGGGAACATATATGTGTGGCCGAGTTTCTCAGGTATCGTGGGCATGATATGCTCACAGATACGATTTGAGCTATTCCAAACTAGGCCGAACTAGGCCTCAGGCCTGGGTCTAGTAGGCCGCAGAACGTTCAGCATACGTAGTAGCAGATAAACTTATCTGCTACTAGGAATATGTTAAGGTATGGACACTTACAGCATAGAAGTAATGGCACTAAATCTCCGTAGCTACCTTAACCCTGGATTGTTTACATACTTCTGTATGTCCACTGCCTATCACAGTGCACCTGCTAAATGTAAACGACTCACTCTGTATATAACCCGCCATCTCGCGGAATAAAGCGGCGTACGTGCTGGAAACCATACTGGTTGGTCTCACGTCGCTCTAGTCCCCGGTCTTTCCAGAGCTCGGCTTCCATTGGCGCCCGAATACAGAGACTGAGCCCTGGATAAATACTGAAATATATGGCTTAGATGCTGTGAGATATAAGGCTTAAATGCTGTGAAGACCCTGCTTGATTTAGAACATGTGTGTCTCGCTTACGAACTCCTATTCTGAATTCGCAGGGCAGGCCGGGGAGTGTCGGCTGATTGGATTGTTCAGAAGGGCTACAGTGCCACCCACTGTCAGCGGAGAGAAGGTAAGAGCAGCGACGCGGATGGAAACATTAATGGAATGCGATTTCATGGCTGCTACGCAGCTTTTAGCTTCCATTGTCTCGAAACGGGGCGAAAAAATCAGAGACTCTGATATAAATCAGCTGACCCAATGGGCTAAAAAGAAAGGAAGGTTACATCAGCCCTCGCTTTTGTTTAGCGAGACGGAATGGAAAGAAATCGGAGACTTACTGTGGGATTCGGTAGTTTCACAAGGGAAAGACGCAAAACTCTGCTCGGAGTTATGCGTAACTTGGAAAAAAGTTATAAACACGTTGCAAACCTTTGCCGCGGAGCGCAGAGCTGCCCAAGCCGCGATTTCCGCATTGGAGAGAACGACTCCTTGCTCCCCTGATTTGGGAGCCGTTCCTCCCCAAGCGAAAGAGCAGAAAAAAGTATCCAGAGTAGCGAGATTTTTCGGGATTAATTCCACGCATCCGGTGAAAGGGAACGCGGCCCCTCTCTGTTCGTCCCTCCGTGATGTAGTAGATGTGGCCAGCCATGCGGTCGAGAAACCGGACGGGAAGCCGGAAATGTCCTTGCCGCGTTTCGGCGAGAATGGCGAGGGGGAGGAGACGAGCCAGCCGCCAGACCCCAGAGGCGTGGCGAAAGAGGAGGAGATAGGCGGGACCGGCAGCGGCGCAGGGCGGGCACAGGTCACGCAGCAAGGAGGCTGACTTGGAGACGGTGCCACCGGTGGAGCGGAGCCAAACCCCTCCCCGCCGGAACGGGAGCTGACGTCAGCTGCCCACCTGACCAAAACAAAAACAGAAAACATGGTGGCGCCCATGTCCAGATAGGACAACGCGAGTTCGACTCAATCCAAGATCCCTGTATCCCCGCAGCAGGCATCAGTGAGACCCGCTACCCATCCACGAGCGTCCCACTGTCCTCTGCCGGAATCTGATTCGGATGAAGAAGTTTTGGAACCTGACGGCCATTGTGCGGCTCGATCGCTGGAAAAGCCGCAGAGATCAACGGAGCTACAGCAAATTATAGCCGAGCTTGCTAAGCTCTCAAACCGGCAAAATCAACTAGAGCAAAGGACAATCAAGTTATCTAATACGTTCCCACAGAAAACATATAACGTGCAACCTTTGTCGTCGATACATGACCAGCAGACACTGCCATCCAATGCCCAGCAGATGGCGCTGCCTGCCAAGCAACCTGATCCACTTCTAAACCGCTGGTCAGAGGTAAAGAAAAATGCCATCCTAGATAAAGACTTTGAAGCGGCCAATCTTATAGCTTGCCCTGTGGTGATCAAGCAAAACGTTGCTAGGTGGCAACCACATGAATGGAAAGTATTACAATCTGCAAAACAGACGGTTAGCCAGCATGGAATTCGTTCAGAAGCTTCTAAAAGTATTATTCAATACATTTTTACAGCTGACCTCTTGTGCCCTGCTGATAGTTCCAATATTGCAGCACTTCTGCTTACGCCATCCCAATTTCTCATCTTTGAAAGAGAGTGGAGACGGCTGGCAACCGAGGAAGCTAATAGGCATCAAACGGTGGGAGATCCATTTTATGGGATTCAGCTGGACATGCTGACGGGCCAAGGAGCCAATGCAACGACAAATGTACAGCTGACTTTTCCCATTGAAATTCATCAGCTGTCCCAGTCACTGGCCTACAGAGCTTTGCTGTTGGTGCCAGACAAGAAGAAGCCTCCATCCTATGCTAACGTCAAGCAAGGAGCCACAGAATCATTTGCACAATTTATTGATTGCCTTTCTACAGCTTTGAGAGATGCTCCAGATTTGCCTGCGGAGGTACGAGATCATCTGTTTCATTCTCTTGCATTTGAGAATGCTAATGCACGCATGAAAACCATATTAGCCTCCCTCCCCCAAGGCTGTGGCGTTGATGAAATGCTAGTGAGAGCAGCGAGAGCAGAGCAGACTAACCAAACAGCAGCTTTCACAGCAGCAATGCAAAATGCAATGCAGCAACTGGGACATGTTATCGCAGCTGCATTGACAGGAAAGCACTTTGGCCGTTTTACTAATAGCAAAAAATCATCAACAAACTTCCCTTGTGACCGCTGCGGTGAACCAGGTCATTTTAAGCGGACCTGCCGGAAGCCTGTTTGGTGTCACAGATGCAATGTGGACACTCATGCTACAGAGGTTTGCAGAAAATCGGGAAACTTCACAGCCAGGGCGATGAGGCAGCGCACCAAGACACAAATTGATGCCTCAGCCCACCAGACTCCAAAAATGACTCCTTAAACCAACATAGACCTGCTGTGTGGAGAAGCATTGGCGTAGACATAACAGCAGCGGAAGAAGTCACCTTGCAAGATAAGGAAGTAACCTTAATCCCCACTGATGTCTCTGGTCCTATTTATAATACAATTTCTTCAGCTGGAGGTTTGGTATTAGGAGGAGCCTCCACAAGCAAGCAAGGTATTATAGTGGTACCAGGAGTCATCAACGCAGATTACACGGGACAATTAAAAATAATGGTTTATGCCTTGTAGCCTCCTGTGACAATCCCAAAGGGGAGCAGGATTGCTCAGATCATTCCTTTTGAAACCATCCTGTCACGTTGCCAGTCTTCAAAGCTGCCTACGGAAACAGAAGGAGGAGCTGGGAGCTTTGGATCTATGGGACACAATGTTTTCCTTACAGTGAGTTTAGATGAGCGGCCACGTATTGCAGTGAAACTGCAACGAGGCGATGAAATTATTGACATGTCACCACTTCCAGACACCGGCGCAGACATATCTTTAATTAATAAACTACATTGGCCTTCTCATTGGCCTCTGAAATCCCCATATACCCGCGTTGTGGGCGTAGGAGGCCTGACTGTTCCTTCAATAAGTGCAGATCCTATTCGGATCATCTTTGAAGATGGGCAAGTGGTTGTGGCTCATCCATATGTTGTGCCAATGCATGAAGAAATTCTGGGACTGCTAGGCAGAGATGTGCTTTCCCAAATAGGGATGGTTTTAACTACTGACCGGCATTTTCCTTAGTGGCCACTGCAGAGCAGCCACCCATTTTAAAAATCACCTGGTTAACTGATACCCCTGTGTGGGTTGAGCAGTGGCCAATGACAGAGAAGAGGCTGCGAATTACCAAGCAATTGGTGCAGGAACAACTAGAAGCAGGTCACATTCGACCCTCAGTGAGTCCATGGAATACATCGATTTTTGTCATCCCTAAAAAATCAGGGAAATGGAGACTATTACATGACCTTCGCAAGGTCAACGAGCAGATGCAAGCAATGGGTGCTTTGCAACCAGGCTTGCCAGCACCGACTATGATTCCTCAAGGGTGGGACATTGTGATCATCAATTTGAAAGACTGTTTTTTCACTATCCCACTCCATCCTCAAGATACTCAGCGCTTTGCCTTCACTGTGCCATCTATTAACAGAGCAGCTCCAGCACAACGGTATGAATGGGTAACTCTTCCTCAGGGAAGTCGTACCTCACCGACTATGTGCCAGGTATTCGTTAATTGGGCCTTGCAGCCAATTCGTCAGCATTTTTCCAATGCAATAATTTATCATTATGTTGATGATATCCTTGTTGCTACTAAAGAGCCATTGCTCAGAGAAGAATTAACCTGGCTAGTCACACAACTAAAACACCGTGGTCTGACTGTGGCCCCGGAAAAAATACAGCGATCAGCTCCGTGGAAATATTTTGGATGGCTGATCACAAGTGCACATATCCGGCTGCAGAAAATTACTTTACATACCAACATTTCTACATTATATGATGCTCAGAGACTTTTTGGAGACCTGCAATGGGTTCGCACCATTGTAGGAATTACCAATGATGACTTGCAACCGTTTCTGCCATGGCTACACGGTAATGATGCCAGTAGCCCTCGACAATGCACCCCTGAACAGCAACGAGCCTTAATCAAGGTATCAGAAAAGCTACAACGTGGTTGGAGCATTCGCCGTATAGAACACCTCCCACTGTCACTGTTCCTCTCCAACGCAGATGCCTGTCCGTTTGCCATCATTTTTCAATGGCAAAAGAAAAAGGGGGAACACCAGTCTAAGTTAAAGTCGTCAGCAGGTGTGATTGAATGGGTGTTCTTACCGGTGCAGCCGAAGAGTCGTGTTATGACAAGAACAGAAGCCCTTGCCGTGCTCATCAGGAAGGAGAGAGATAGGATTTTAGAGATCGATGGGGAAGAACCGGCAGATATCAGTGTTCCTATCAAAAATGAAGATCTGGACTGGAAGCTGAGACATTCTGTGGAGCTGCAAGAAGCATTGTTAGGTTTTACAGGTGTAGTTCACAAATGACAGCCAAAGGGTCCGATGTGGACTCTGATTGTACGCCATCAGTGGCTGGAGAAGCCTCTGTCTTCCATGGAAGCAGCACTTAATCCACAGTGAAGCTGGAGACAGCTTGCAGACCCTGGAAGTGGGAGCAGTGTGTTGGGCTCTGCAAACCTGGAATAAGGAACCTCTTAATGTGGTGTCAGACTCTTTATATGTGGTTGGAGTGGTACAAAGAATTGAAGATGCACTCATTAAGACCACTCAGAATCAGCGCCTCGGAGAACTATTTCTACGACTGAGGAGTATACTCAGACAGCGTCAGCATGCCTTTTGAGTGATGCACATTCGTAGTCATCAGTGCAGCAATGGTTTGGGAGAAGGCAATGCACGGGCAGATGCTGCAGTCAGTTGCGTTGCCCATGTCCCTCCTGAAAGCAAATTTGTAAGAGCTCGCAACAGCCACGAGAATTTCCATCAGAATGCTAGAGCCTTGCGTCGTCAATTTCAAATATCTATGAACGATGCACAGGGGATTGTGCGTGCCTGCCCTCAATGCAGTCATCATGGGCCAGGTCTTGGCCTAGGCACAAATCCTCGAGGCATGAAAGCCCTAGAACTGTGGCAGATGGATGTAACACACATCCCAGAGTTTGGAAGGTTGAGATATGTTCATGTTACTATTGACACCTACTCCAAATTCATCTGGGCCACGGCACAAACTGGGGAAAGAGCTCTGCACATTGAGAGACATTTGACTGTTTGCTTTTCAGTGATGGGAGTGCCTGCAGAAGTCAAGACCGACAATGGTCCAGCCTATGCAGGACAACGAGTTGCTAGGTTTCTGCAGAAGTGGGGAGTTAAGCATACTACCGGAATTCCTCACTGTCCTACTGGCCAAGCCATTGTGGAACGGGCTCATCGGACACTGAAAGAGTATCTCGCAAAGCAGAAGCAAAATAATGACCTAGATGTGACCAATCGCTTGTCTAAAGTACTGTTCACTTTAAATTACTTATGCCTAGCAGAAGGACGAGAAGAGCCTGCAGTTGTCATCCACCACCAGGCTGTAAAAGAAGGAAGACCACAAGCAATCCCAGGACTTTACCTATATTATAAGGACATGCGAACGGGTGAATGGCAGGGACCCAGTCCAGTCTTGTTTAATGGTCGCGGTTATATGTGTGTTTCCGCAGGAGAAGCAGGACCTGTCTGGGTGCCGAGTCGCTTTACTCGCGCGTGTCCACAAGAAAAGATACCAACCGGCGGTGACACTCCTAGAGACACTCACAGAGACAGCGACGACTTACCTGAAGCACCTCAAGAAGACGCGGAGAGTGCTGAAAATTGACTCTTTTAATAATACTACATCATTGCATTGCTATAGCTTGATAATTAGAGACACGGTAAGTTGTTGGTTAAGGTTTTAAGTTAATAGCCTGTGTGCTACACTGTTTGCTTTTCACAATGGGTGAAATGTTAATCATGAGGGTGTTTGTTTTAATCAGCGTGGTAGTAGAAACAAGAGCAGGGATGTTTAACATTGACATAAGGGAGAACATGTGGGTTACTTGGGCCAAACAAACTAAACGGGATTCCTTTTGTTTATCTCTAGCTACGCCATCCAATCCTTTTAGAACTTGCTTGATTGGAGTTCCACTGACCTCCATGGCAGATTTCAAGTTTTTAACCCCTGTCAGCATTGACCCAAAAGGTGCTTTAGGACCACAAGCTGCTGCCATAGCTCAAAATCTTAGAACTGCTGGTCCAGAGCCTCAGGAGTTTGATCTTTTAGGTTCTGTGCCAGGAAACTATTGTTTTGTCTTTGGGCGTTTTACAGTAAACTCAAGTCTATTAATCATAGACGAGCAGCAGTTGAAAAGCCACGATACGTGGTTATCTCCTCATTCACCATTGTATTACAATTACACTGAGTATTGTAATAATTGGGTCAGATCTGTCACACATTTGACAACAGCTGCTAAGAGATTGCCACCAGGAATCTTTCTAGTTTGTGGAGACAGAGCATGGTCCACAGTACCTCCAAACAGTGTCGGAGGACCGTGTTATTTTGGTAAACTAACTCTGTTCGCACCTAGTATTCATCAGGTTCTAGGCTTGCAAAAAAGGGCTCAACGAGTCAAACACAGTATGTCTCAACTAGGCCCCAACTGCAGAGATCAAGTTAAGTTATGGCAGCCTGCAGCCGGGATCTCAGCATCCGTTTTTGCCCCAGGAGTTGCTTCAGCACAAGCCCTCACACAATTGACGCGTTTAGCCTGCTGGACAGGAAAACAGATTAATATAACCTCAAAATTATTGAGTGAGCTTGCTGAAGATGTTAGTGGCATTTGCCATTCGGTGCTCCAAAACCGAGCTGCTATTGACTTTCTTCTTTTGGCTCAAGGGCATGGATGAGAAGAGTTTGAAGGCATGTGCTGCATGAATTTATCAGACCACTCATGGTCGATACATCAACAGTTAGCACAGTTGAGGGACAACATGAAACACCTTGTAGTTGAAAACACTCCGTTTGACAATTGGCTGAAATCTTGGAATCTCACCGGGTGGATTGTGGATTTACTTCGTTTTGGTATAATGATCCTTATTGCTGTCATAGTGGTTTTAATAATAGTGCCTTGCTTAATACAATGTATGCGCAAATTAGCCGGCCGTGCCTTAACATCAGTTTGGATAGCCCAAAAAGAAAAAGGGGGAACTGTGGCCGAGTTTCTCAGGTATCGTGGGCATGATATGCTCACAGATACCATTTGAGCTATTCCAAACTAGGCCGAACTAGGCCTCAGGCCTGGGTCTAGTAGGCCGCAGAACGTTCAGCATACGTAGTAGCAGATAAACTTATCTGCTACTAGGAATATGTTAAGGTATGGACACTTACAGCATAGAAGTAATGGCACTAAATCTCCGTAGCTACCTTAACCCTGGATTGTTTACATACTTCTGTATGTCCACTGCCTATCACAGTGCACCTGCTAAATGTAAACAACTCACTCTGTATATAACCCGCCATCTCGCAGAATAAAGCGGAGTACGTGCTGGAAACCATACTGGTTGGTCTCACGTCGCTCTAGTCCCCGGTCTTACCAGAGCTCGGCTTCATATATGTATTCAAGAAATCTGAATTTTAGAAGCATATAATGTGCTTAAGCAGGTGGAGGGGAAACAGAAATATATAGCTTATTTAGCAATTTGGTAAAAGTAGAAAAACAACTTGTAACAGAACACATAAGAACATAACTTGTTAGGTAGAAACAACTTGTAAACAGACCACATAAGAATTTAATTGATAGGTAAAGGCCATAAAGATAAGATGTATATTGTGAAAACACAGTAAAGCAAGACTTAGGTATTGTGAAAACCCAGTAAAACAGAATCTGTGGCTTAACAGACCAGTAAGAATCAGGGTCCTAGTTTTGGCCAGGACAAATTGACCTGGGAGTTAGCCAAACCTCTACTGCACCTGCCCAGAGACTGAGATCAAACAGCAAACAACCAAGAAAAACCTCTTACTTTATCAGAAGACCCCTGCCCGCAACCACCAGGAGATGTGGCACCACAGAAGACTAATTATAATATGAAGGGCAAGGAGGCGGAGAGTGGGCGGGGAATGGGTGGGCAAGGAGGTGCAGGTTTGTGAGATCTATGTGTATTTAAATCTGAAACTTGTCTTGACCAGGTAGGCATGTATGGTGGAAAATCTCCCATGCGTCCCAGCTGGAAATGAAACATACCTGCTTCACAATTTTAATTGTGAAGTCCTTATTCCGCAACACATTTCCACATTCATGAATGATTCACACAGGAGAAATCAGTCTTTGCAACCAGTCCACATACAATTCAAATTCCTCTTCTGGGCCTGGGAGAGCTAAAGCTGGGACATTAATCAACCTTTCTCTTAATGTTCTATAGTTCTGCTTTCCTTCTGGTGTATAGACAACAACATTGGGACTATCCTGGGTTGAAAAGCCACAGAATAAAGTCCTTAATACAGGTCTTGTAATACCCTGTTAATGCCCCAAACATTCAGCCTTTCTCTCCATCACCTGTGCTTTCCTTTCAGACTCTCCAAGCCTCCCCTCCAGCCAGAAAACTGAACAATTTCACAGTGGCTTCCCTTACCACCTCATCCCATTCTCCCAGTTAGAGTAAATCCTTCACACACTGCAGTAACCTAATTCCTAGGGATGGAGTAAATTAATCTCTTCTTCCTATTGTTCCCACTCAAAGGCAAAATAGTGTTTACTATGCTCTGTAAGAGGGCATCCCCAGAAAGCATCCCTTAAAACCAAGTACTGAATAGCACCAGTGTGAGGAGGGAATCCAGCTCAAGATGGTACAAAGATCTAGGACCATGGAGTGCCTGAGTTTAATAGTTTCACCTACTGTTTTCAGGTTCTGCACTATTACTGGCAGGATAGGAGTGTTATAGGAGGACATAAATGGTTCCAAAGACCCACCTTTTGCTCAGCAACAGGCTGCAACCCCTTCTTTCCTTCCCTTGAAAGAGGATATTGCTGTTTAGACACCAGTTGTCCAGGTCACCTCAGAGTATGGTGGAGAGGCTCCATATCCAGTTTTCCATATTTCCTGAGACTGCCCACACCTCTGGGTTCACTCCGACATTCACAACAGTGTTAGCCTCCTCATTACCCCCCACAACACCAACTCACATTCCCAACTCCAGCCATCAAATCCCCTCCTACCAAACCACAACCACAACTAGGAGTAATCAGAAACTCGTTCTTTTCAAACCCATCTCACACATTCAGCAAACTGTCCCCGTGTTACTTTTATTTGCTGGAAAAACTCAACATACACATCTTTCCCACTTATGAAAAGAACATTTGAATAATTGTTTCTCCTTTGGCATAGATAGACAAGTTCCCATGTCTGCTAGGAAACAATTCTTGGTTGAGCCCCCAGTATGATAGCAGATCCCTACACCCTGAACAACCCATTTCAAATGTTTCATTCCTTCCCAATCACTGTCCTGGTGGCCATCCCTCTCCCTTTGGTCCTGGGGCTCCCTGCACTTTTTCCTGTCAGGGGTTGTAAAAACTGCCATTATTCTTGCCTGTACCTGTCGAGTTTCCTGCACATCCTCATTGAAGACTATAGAAGCAGGGTAGTTGTAAAATAAAATCCTTTATTGCATCATTAAAATCAGTCTCAGGAAGGCATAGTTGTTATAGTTCATGCCAGTATTGAGAAAGTCTTCTAGCATAAAGTCCCTATGCCCCAAGCAGAAACAGTAGCATCTTAGCAGCAGCGACAGCAGCAGTAGCGGTGTCAGAATCCATACTCTGTGTTCTGTTAGCCTACTAGCATCCCCAAAGCAGTGCATTTTATTCTATTTTTAGCCAATCAGGTGAAAACACAATGTTACTACAGTCTTGCTGGACCTGTCCTAAGCTAAGATTGATGTGCGACAGTACTCATAATTTCTTACACAAATTCTACGTATATAACTCTATCTGTTCCATCTAGGAATGCTTAGCAAGGCTACATTGTTTTCATTATGTCTAGAGTTTAGCTAACTTTGTAAAAGGTAAAGCTACTGAACTTTAAACTAGGTTTTAGGTCCTTTTCTTACTAACTGTGAAAAACGAGGTTCACTTTCTTGGTAAATTTTAAGAAATAGGTTTAATAAAAAAATAAGACAAATAGGAGACAGAAAGCAAAGGGTTAATATGGTCGACCTGGTATCTTGGCACCGGTGTCTTGGCATTCATCCAAGAGCACACTCTCCTATCTTGGAGAGATTCTTTAATTACCTTTTCTATTACATCAGCCTGTTGCATATGCATGGTTATTATACATATTCATCTTTTTCTAAGAACAGTTTAGCATGGCCACTCCTTGGGTCTGCCTTTTTAGAGCATGTGTGTTTCTTGGCTGTGGTTTTATTGTCATCTCCAGTTTGGGCTGTCATCTATACTTTCTTCAGACGGCAGGTGCTGATAATTTGGCATATCAATAGCAGGGTCCTCTTCACATGTTGATTGGATGTTATCCCAACCAGACAGTTCAACTGCAACCATGACTATATACCATGTCTAAGCAAAAACATAAAGTCTATATCCTTACAGCAGTTATTTTAACATTATACATATAACATCCATTTTAATATTTGCGAAAAGTCAATACTATAATATGTATCTATAACACTAATTCAGTGTCTTTTTTGCTTAAGGCACTTAAAAATTCTCTACTTATTTAAAACTAAACTTGCATTTCTACTTCATGTCTGTGTGGATTTATGTATTTTAGTTTCTCTGAAGGTTCTAATTCAGCCCTCACATTTCTGGACATCCCTGGGCCTGTGTGTGTGGGGCCCAGAGGAATTCTGCATCCTGACATGTACCCTTACGTTTTCCTCATCCCTTCTTTCATTTCTTTCTAACTGTCGTGGTTGCGGGGGGAGGTCAATTTTTCCAGGGGGATGTGAGCAGGCCAGTCAGTGATCAGGTTTTGTGCTGGCACTTGGATTGGCCACTCGGAGGTTTAGACACGCCTCTGAGGACACAAAGAGTTAAAAGCAGGACTCCAGGGGGGGTTCGGCCTCTTCTAGATTCTGGTTTAACCAGAGAGACGTCTCAGGCCTCCTTCCCCTGCCCAGCCACGAGGCTGGGTGGGGGAGGGGAAACACATGGTCGGGCTCAGGTAAGCCGGAGCCCCGGGGGGGAGAAGAGAGTGGACAAGACTGGAACTGAGCTGCCCCAGCCAGGATGGAGGGGTGGAAAACTGTGGAAGTGCCTTCTGTGTGTGATCACGCCTCCCCCCCACCCCTCTCCCCTCCGGGAGAAGGTGCCCAGCCACGTGGGAGTTGCCGAGCCTGGGAGTGCCTGAGCCTGCACCCTGCCGAGAGCTAGAAACTGTTAACCCTTGCTTGGCAGAAAGAAACTTTTCCCAGACATTGATTCTCATGACTGGTAGTTTTGGAGGAGAGAGGGAAGCGGCCTGGGACCGAGATGATAAAGCACAATTGGAAGGAACCCAATGGGCAAAGAATGAGAGGAGTAGCTTTCTGAGCTGGACTTTTCTTGCATAATGTCAGCCATGGACTGAACTTAAGTCTCTTTTGAACATAAACTGCATTTTGGGTGTATACAGCTGCCCCTGCTTTTGCTACAGTGACTGGCACTTGAAGAGTGGAGCGAGCAGAGAAGAGAGGGGGAGGGTGTGGTGGCGCCCTCTGCCCTCAGGGGAGACCTGCTCTCGGAACCTCGGCCCCTGGGTAAAAAAGGGGGAGAGCTCAGCATGCAAGTATCCTTAAAAGAGCCCTGTATGCAGCTTCAGACTATGGACAGCGGTGAGAGCTCTGGACATAGGAAAAAGAGAGTGTCACCCTGACAGACTTCTCCGGGCGGTGCCACAGGTGACATGGAAACACATAAGGGGTGGACCCGTGTTTTCTGAGGAACAGTCTGTGGTGCGAGAGAGACTCCTCTCTCCCTTGCTGAATTGAAGATTGGTTTGTTTTTTGGTTTTTTTTTTGAGTGGTGATTGTTTGATCTAAAACCCAAAGGTTTGGTCTGTGAAGAGTAATGTGTGGGGGGTGGAAACTGGGAGAAGAGATGTTCTGATAAGTTTTTATTTCTGTCTCTGTGTGTGTTTAAGAGTTTTTCTGTCTTTGTTCTTATGTAATGTAATAAAGTTTTGGTGTTTTTTTGTTTTCAAGATTTAAGCCTGCTCTGCTCTGTTCCTGATCACATCCCACAGTAGTTGTTAGGGAAAAAACATATATTCATGGATGCATTAACATCTGGCCAGTGCCAACCCATGACACTAACCAATTCATCCAGAGACTTATTCTTCCCTTTTTCTAGCCCCCTGCTACTGCCTGTGGGTACTCATTCTCCTACAGCTCAAAATCACTCATTTCTTCAGTGACGCAAACAAAATCCCTTCTTGTCCCAGCCCAGGCTTTGGTGACACATTGTCTTTTACACTGTATACCAAACCTGGTCACACTACCTTATACTGCACTTCAAAACCACTTCCCGTCCAGCTGCAGTGTCCAGACACCCCCACAGCACACTCATCTGGGCTGGCAGGCTGCTCTCACAGCATCACTGAAGGAGAGTTTCCGTGATGGTAGAATCGGCGACAAAGTATCTCTATAAGCAATGAGCAGGGGTAACACGTGGTTTATTGTGAAGGCCTTGCTTGCAGCTGCTAGGCACAGCTAAAGCAGGCCAGGAGAGCAGGAACAGCGAACCGAGCCGAGAGAGAGAGAGAGAGCCCCGAATCCCGTACATTAAATATCTTTCTAAGTTGAAGAGTATGAGTTGGACCAACCAATCTAATACAAGATGACAACACATACAGCCAATAGAAATGTCCCACCACCCAAGGCAAGCAGAAGGGGATTGTTTAATCAAACGATCTGGCCCTCAGCTTAGCAGAAGTATATTGTTTAATCAAGGGAGCTGGCCCTCAGCTTAGCACATCGTTATTCACTAGCTGATGGCCCTGCACCCCACACCCTAAATCTCAAAGCATGCTTTCATTTCTATCTCGCTTGTTGAACTCAGACTCCCAGAATCTAAACCACTATATTTGTAAGGTCTTTCTACTTCATCCTTCCCAACACATCACAAGCTCTGTAAAGCACCAGGTGCCAGTGCAGCTCAGTAGGTAGGCACAGCCAATGGTGTCACAGGGATGCGCAGGCAGACAGAATGTCCTACAACCTCATAGGGCTGGGGACCCACTGCAGGCCCTGCCTGTGAGGGTGGTGGTGTTGGGCACCTCCCCAAACTGAGCTCCGGCTGTCCCACAGACTCAGCTTGTCTGTGGCCAGGTTTCCAACAGGCTTGGTCTGGCATCTTCCCCACAGGTCCCCAGTCTGTGCTGCTGGTAGCACTTGGCCTGGGACAGAAACCCCCTTAAGTCCTGAATGGCAAGTTTACAAGCCCAAATCCTCCACCCTGGCTAATGACCCGGGGAGGGGTGGGGGTGTAGGAGAATACTTCCCTGTTTTTTCCTATCCTGGAAGCCAGGAATACAAAAGACTTGCAGCTGGCCCTGTATTAGACTATAGATTTTGAAGATAAGGCAGGGAATTTCCCAGTCCTCACTGTTAGCCCTCTGTTGTTCTTTGCCTTAACCCAATTTCTCCACAGTCCCCTTCAACCAATCCTTTCCCAAACCAGCACCATATTGCCCCCCTCTGGGCACTGATTGCAGAGACCCTTTCTTGGTAGCTCTTATTGCCCTCTCTGGGCATCCATGTTCCTCATATTGCCCCCTCTGGGCATACACCATATTGACTGCTCTGAGTGCCCATGTCCTTTTAACTACCTCTGGGAGAATGTGCAAACCATCTCAACATTCTCCTAAAGGACCCTTTGGAGGTTTTATGGGATCATCATCCCTACAGTGGAGACCCTTTTTTTGATTTTCCTTTGTTGCCCACCCTGGGCATCCTGCCATGTTTTACTCCCTGAAGTTGTACGAACTGGTGAGATTTGCCAAGACCCTTCTCAACTTTCCCTTACTGCCTGCTCTGGGCATCCATATCTAGTGGTCCTTTCCTATGGACTCTTCTCAGAACCCCCGTCCACTTCTCCCTGCAGACCCCTTCACGGACCTCTCTGGTCCACCTCTCGTCTGTCTCCTGGACAGTCTCAGATACCCCATTGTTAGAGATGAGTAATGCGATGGTTTGCTTTCACAATTAAAGGATGAATATTATGTGTATAAGAGAAGTTTTAGTGATGTATGGTGATGTTATTGTGATATGTTCTCCCCATAGTCCTCTTTCCCCTCCCCCTCATATTGTTGCCACTAGATGGACTTGGTAGCCTGGTGTTAGGGGTTAGATTTGCCTCTTTTTCACTTACAGAATTTTTTCCTATAAGTTGCTAAGAAACCTTAACGACAGTACTTAGTCAGAACAAAGAGGAGTAGTTGAAGGACATGGCAGCACAAGGCTACACCTATTGTTTTTGAGTCTGTGGGAGTGTCCCTCAGAGGGGAGAGATAACACGAGCTTTGGGAAAGGTAAAAAGACAGAGCTGGGGGGGCAGGGGCCCACTCTTGCTCTCAGCATCGAGGAAGACAGTCAAGCTGCCACTCGCTGCAGGAAGAGTTCACGGCCATCACTCTGCCTCCTCCTGGGAAATCTACCGTCATCTGCTCGTGTACCCGGGAATCCTGAGCTCGTTCTCTCCAGCCCTCCCCCCACCGCTGCTGCTTCTTCGGAGCTTTGAGATTTTCCTGCTACTCTGTAGCCCTGCCGGGACACCCCTGCCACTCCAGCTACCAGCGTAGAGCATCTGATCTCATCCACCAGCCCAGGACTTTCCACTGTTCCAGCTCGGCCTCTCGGAGTCCTGCAGGGGCACCGAGATCAAACTGCCCAGGGCTTTTTTGTGAAAGAAAGCCCTCAAGGTTCTTGGTTCTGTTTATTACTAATGCTGTAGTTGTTGTTTGTTTGTTGTTTTGTCATATATACTAGTAAAGAACTGTTATTCCTATCCCCATACCTCTGCCTGAAAGCCCCTTTAATTTTCTAAATTAGAATAATTTGGAGGAAGGGGATTTGAATTCTCCATCTCTAGGGAGGTCCTGTCCCCTTCCTAGCAGATACCCGTCTTTCAAACCAAGACACCAAGGAATTAGCCAAACCGTCACTGCTCCTGCTCAGAGACAGACGTCAAACAGTGAACATCAAGGAAGACTTCTTACTTCATCAGAAGACCCATGCCCACGACCACCAGAAGGCGTGGCATCACGAAAGACTAATTATAATATGAAGTGCAAGAAGGCAGAGAATGAGTGGGCATGGAGGTGTGGGGTTTTTTTAATCTATGTGTATTTAAACCTGAAACCTGTCTTGACCAGGTACACATGTATGGTGGAAAATCCTCTATGTTTCCCAGCTGGAAATAAAACATACCTGCTTTACAATTTTTAATTATAAAGTCCTTATTTGGCAACTCACTGGTCCTTTACTGTAAAAGCTTCCCTTAGCTTGTGCCGATCTGGATGATGCTAAAGTATTAGAGTAAGTGATGATGTATCTTTCTTAATCACTATAGGCATTCTTTCGTAGTAATGATTAGGTGCATTGGTTAGCTTATCCTTTTGTAATTCTTTGCAGTTTTGCATTATAGTAAATTACACTTATTCCTTAAGTTGGTGTCTGTGTCTTTTGTGCTGACCCTGGCCAACAGCAAAACAATGACATCACTGCCCATAAGTATGACACTGGTGCGCTCTGTAGGAACTTTTGCTACATGGTTTGTATACACTGAGATTCATCTGGATTTATAGGGGATTGCTCATTATTTGAATCCTTATAGATTACCTCCAGCACTGCTAATTCTCTCATATACTGGATATCTTGCTCCATGGTGTTCTACTTATGTCATGGTTGTAGTTGGCATACAGCTGCCAGATAAATATGGCTGTATCAGACCCCCAAAACTCGACCAGCCTAGAAGTAAAAACAAGTCCCCGGATAAGGCGGGGATAGGTTGGATTCAAACCCAAGCAGAGACTTCAGCCAACCCCATTTGATCCTAAGTACAGATATATCACTGGTCAAGGAGCTGGGCAGTGTTGGCCTGGTTTTGAAGACTTTTCTAAGCCTTCTGTATTGTTCTTCATATAGGAGTCAGAATTTTTACTTTATCACACTTTGTACTATAAACAATAGCCATGTTTTGCTAACTGTCCTTCATTGTTTACATATTTTTAGGTAGGAGGAGAAAGTTGGTTGACACTTGGCTTGACCAATGTGGTTTGAGAGGTGGAATTCCATCCTCCAATGCACGGGCATTATAGGAAATGTATAAAATTGAGTTTTGCAAATAAACTCCGCCTTTTTCCTGCTTTGCTCACCAGTGTGTCCTTGTGCAGTTCTTTCCATGCCGTCTGTGACAGGGTGGTTTTAAGACCCAGACCAATCAGCTGTTTAAACCCAGGAAATTCAAACCCCCTATAAAAAGAGCTGCCGTAATAAACTCTTGGCTGTTTGTCTCATGATCATTGGACTCAAGTCATGATTCTGTCTCCAACCCAAGACTGCACGTAACAATTGGCTACATCTTTTGTCTCTTAATCGAGGTCCATTTGCCATTTCCATGACAACAAATTGGAAGAAAATTCCCTGAAGAAACCTAACCCCCAGCAATGTGTTACCATTTCTTTTGCCCCCTACAATGGTGTACTGGTTTGAAAGCGAAACCAGTGAGACTCCAAGTCAGAAATACAATTAATAGAGAAGAAACAAACAACAAGACAGGTAAAAATAAAATAAAATAGGATAAATGCAATAGTACAAAGGACCACTGACAGAGTCAGAATGCAAACCTGACACCCTGTTGGTCAGGGTGTTGGAAGCAGTCCGAGATAAGTCCTCCTGGAGTGACAGATGTGGCTCCTTTGAAGTAGAGATGATCCTCAAGAAAGGGTCCAGTCTTCCTCTGGGAATCCAGTGGAAACAGGCTCCCTTCGTGTTTGGGATTGCTGGTTTTATCCTGGTGGAAAGGCTTTTGCTCCTCCCACTTGGTGGAGCATCTCACAATGGAATGAGGTAATATTATCAGTCATGTGAGGGGCCTTAAATGGCCCATTCACAGGTGATATCCCTAGGAGGAGGATGGGTGGAGGAAGAGATAAGGCACTGCTTTATCTGGTGTTATCACTTGTCCCATTAACAGAAGGCATCTGCCCTCTTCCCCCCCTAGAGTTACAAGAGATAAAGAACAATATGTCCCAACCAGTTTCAACAGATGAAAATAGAATACGCATTTTTGGCTACATTTTTCAACCCAAGACAAATGGAAGAGCAGTAATGGGTAGTAGTCCATGGACCTCATCAGGCTTGGAAGTTTCCTAGTGATATCCTTAACCCAGGTCCCAGGGAGGCAGGAGACCTCCCTATAGGTTGGACTTGGTTTACATATCAGGCCCTCTGTTCCCTTTAGAAGGGAATCTCCTATAAATAGTGTCTTTTCTTTCTCTCAAAGCAATTGTAATACAGTGAGTTGACCTTACTGATTGTGGTGGTGCGTCTGGTGTGACCAGACCTATATCCACTTCATCCTTTGGCTGTTCTTCAATGTACAGAGCCTCATATCTATTGTGGAGAGGCACCTGGGGGAATGAGTGAAAAAGGATTTCACCTGCCACCCCAAATATGGACTCCTCTCCATTCACTTCTTGCTTCACAACTAGTACCTGCAACTTGCTGGGGGATGGAGAGAGGATCCCCTTGATCTTCAGTTGTTTATTGTTGCTGCTCCTGTCTTAGGGAGGCCAGATCCTGGTCCCACCAGTCTTCCCCACTGATTCTCTGATGTTTTTCAGCCTTTCTACTTCATCTCATAACTCTACTACTAAGCTGAGCAGGTTGTCAACATGGTCACATCTGATGCACTGCTACACAGCTACAATCCATTGAGGATTCACCCAAGAGTGAGTTTTCAGGCCTCCCAGATCAAAATGACAGTGGCTGCCATGGCCTTCAGGCATCCTGGCCAGCCTTGGGCAACATTGTCTATCTGCTTGGAAAAGTAGGCCACAGACCTCTGTTGGTTCCTGAGGTGCTGAGCTAGTACTTCCAAAGCCACATTCAGTCTTTCATATATAAAGAGTTCAAAAGGTTTTGTTAAGTCTGGTAGTGTCGCTGTGAGCCTCGCCAGAAAGACACACTCGGAGCCGGAGTTCGGGTTGATCAGAGGGACAGGGCAGAAAATCACTGCCTTGTTTATTACTTCCTATTTTATACTTCTCGCAAGGTGCCCATGGATTGGAGAGTGGACAGTCCCACCTCTCACCACATTGGTCAAGGAGGCTGTCATTCAATCCCCCTTCTCTTGGAGAAGGAATTCATAACAATGGCAATATTTACAAAACACGATCTCCTGTTTACATGAATGAGCGTGAGAAACTGCACACTTCTACTTTAGTATGAACGCTCAGCAAACTAGGAAGATCTCATGTTGACAGGTAGTCCCAGTACTGGAGTTGACATTAGAGAGTTTCATCTGTTTAAAAGCTCCTCTAGTGTTTTCAGTCTGTATGGTAATTCCTTTTTCAGCTGCTTTTAATGTTCCATACAGTGGTTTTACCAGCAGTCCATACCTACCATGTCCAGGCAAGTTTTCATCTCTCTCACAGTGTGGGGCTCTGGGAGTCGACAGATGGCTTCTTTGCTGAGCTGTTGGTGTCCACGGGAGATCTAAAGCCCCAAGTAAGCTACTGCTTCTTTAGCAATCTACTTTGTCTTTAGAAACTCTGTATCCACTCAGTCTCAAAACATTTAATAAACTTAAGGTAAATTGTATGCAATCATCTATGGTTCTGTCTGCAATCAGGATGTCATCCACATATTTAAGGATAACTCCTTCTGGCTCCTGTCTTCTCCAGTCCTCCAATTCCTTTGATAGCTAGTTTCCAAATATGGTTGGGCTATTCTTGAAACTTTGAGGTAAAACTGACCAAGTGAGCTGACTTTTCCTTCCTTTCTCAGGATTTTCCCACTCAAAAGCAAAAAGCTTTTGGCTGTTCATGTGTACAGGAATGCAGAAAAAGGCATCCTTTAGGTCTACAACAGTAAACCACCCTAATTCGTCTGTCAGTGTGGTCAAAAGGGTGTAGGGATTGGCTACCACTGGGTGCATGTCCTCTGTAATTTTGGTAATTGCTGTTAAATCTTGTACTAATCAATAACTCTTACCATCTGCTTTCTTAACAGCTAAAATGGGGGTGTTGAATTTGGACTCACATTGTACTAATAAACCATGTTGCAGGAATTTTTCAGTTACAGATACCAGTCCCTTATGGTTCTTCAATTTCAAAGGGTGTTGTTTTTGCCTTACCAGTGTGGATTCTGGTTTGAGTGTAATACTCACTGGTTCTGCTCGTTTGGATCTTCCTGGGATATCACTGGCCCACACTATTGGATTTACCACATTTCCAACTACAATGGGAATTTCTCCATATTTCTCCTGTAAAAAAAGTGCAGCAACTTGGACAAATTTAGACTCAGGAATTTCAACTCTTGCACACTTTCCCTTTGTAAATTTAATTTCTGCTTCCAATTTTTCTAACAAATCCTTCCCCAGCAATGGTTATGGGGAGTTAGGCATATAGAGGAATTGATGGATTACCCAGTGCTTCCCCAGTTTAAATTTTAAAGGTTGGAAGAGAGGACGTGTTTCACTTACCCCGATCACTGCAACAACACGTACAGTATTATGACTCAGTTTCCCTTCCAAGGTATTTAACACAGAATATGCCACTCCAGTATCTACCAAAATTTTGATGTCATCTTTCCCCAGCTTAGCTATAACCAAAGACTCCACTGGGGGGTTGCCTTCAGTCCCTATCACTCAGAACTCCATCTGCTTGAGCTTTGTACTACTGGGAGTTGGGGAACTGGGACTTTTCTTTCAATGTTGGACAGTCATTCCTCCAATGTCCCTATTTTTTTGCAATAGGAACACTGATCTTTCTCCATAGAGGAAGTTTTCTTGGATGACTTTTCCTGAATTGCCTTCTTACTAGGTTGGGATTTAATTCTTTCAGTTGGTCATCTGTCTCGAAATACCTTCCAGGCAACCTCTAGCAGTTTATCAATGTCTTGAACTCCCTCTATCTTTTGCAGTTTTCTTCTTATATAATTTGTAGCCTGACCCATAAACAAGAGAACCAGAGGTGCTTTCCCATCAGAAGATTCAGGATCTAGACCTGTATATTTGATGGCAGCTTCTCTTAAACTACTTTAAAAATCAGAAGGTGATTCATCATAATTTTGCCTTAATTCATAAAGCTATGGCAAATTTATTGCTTTAGGGACACCATGTTTTAACTCATATACCACAGGACTTTGGGGCAGTTTTAACCTTGCCATATGTTCTGGAATGTTTGGATCCCACCCTGGGTTTCCTAGTGGGAATATCTGTGTATCTGTGCCTTGAATAAACCCATTTGCTATGCTAGCCTCTACTGGCGTTGTG
This sequence comes from Prinia subflava, assembly GCF_021018805.1. NCBI lineage: Eukaryota > Metazoa > Chordata > Aves > Passeriformes > Cisticolidae > Prinia > Prinia subflava. The sequence goes on from NW_026960606.1 coordinate 1,212,262, forward strand.
ATGGCTTTATTAACCATTTGTCTCTCAGTAGGGTCAAGTAATGTATCTAACACAGAGTTCAAATCAGCCCAGTCAGGGTTTTGTGAGTTTATTGCCCTTTCTACTAATGTTGCCACCTTATCTGGGTTCTCTTTATATTTTCCCACAGTAGTTTTCCACAATTCCAAGTCGATAAGGGAGTATGGAACCTTTATATTTAGTGGCCCCTGGTTGCCGACTGCTTGCCATAAATTGGCTTGCAAAACCGGTTCTTTTCCTTTTTTCTTTTTTTTTCTTTTTTAGACCTAGTAGGTTTGGCTATGTGGCTGCGTTCTTTGATGGCCTTTTCAGCTATCTTTCCCCCCCTTCACTTGCTCAAGGCAGCAATAATCTCATCCTCCTCCTTGGAGCTACTTGAGCCAGAGCTGTCTGACTCTGTTGACTCTGCTGTAGTAGTAGATCTGCTTCAATCAATCCCAATTCTAGAAAGCAGTAAGCACAGCTTACATCTCCGTCGGAACCACACTTGCTCACTTGCTGCGAGCATGATTGGCCCCACCCTCAAAGCAAGAGCGACTAGATCTAACTCTGCCTCCTCCCCGTTTTTACAATCCCTGTTCAATATCAACTCTCCCTTTTTACTTTTCCCTTCTTTTTCTGTTAAAACCAATATATGGGGTTTTTTTCTGATGGGCATTGCTTACATGATAAAACCATAAAAAGTCTAGCATATTTTAACTTGTCAAAATATTTACCTTCACATATGTGAGACATCAAGCTTGATATTAATTTCTTATCGAAGCTACCAAATTCAAGCCACATCTCATCATTAACGAGTTCATATTGAGACGCTGATTTTGAAGCTTTGAGAAAAGCTAAGGTTATAGTTAACAATAGATGTTGCTGATTTAGCTGAAATGAATAGATAAGCTTTGCTGAAATCAGTTAAAAGTTACAGGATGGTTAAAAGAAACCCGGATTTAAGATAAGCTACCCCGGATCTAATAACTCATTGCTTGTCAAACAGAGAAACTAATCAATACAACACCAGACCTCCTGTTTCCAGAAACCCACTGAAATAGTCCTGGAAAACAGGAAACACGGAGTTCTACCATCCATCAATCACATCTGCATTGAAAAGGCTGAAAGTTTAGAATGAGGAAGACTCGTTTTACTTCCTCCTTTTGGGGACCACTCCTCACAAAAGGACCACCGACCCATTTCAGGGAACAAACTACTCATGCTTAATAGCCTTTGTGTCAATTAGCATACAAAGAGGAGAAGAGGAAGTGACAGGGGTATGAATATGCATTGGTATTTTGTGTATTGTCATGGGTTAGTACTGGCCAGATATTAATGCACCCATGAGTGTATGTTTTTCCTAATGAGCTACTGTGAGATGTGGTCAAGAACAGAGTAGAGCAGGCCTAAAACTTGAAAACAGAAAACAAAACTTTAATACAGTACATAAGAACAGAAATAGAAAGGAAAACTCTAAACACACACAAAAACAGAAATGAAAACTTTCCAGAACATTTCTTCTCCTCCCCCAATTTCCACCCCCTACACGTTACCCTCCATAGACCAAAACCTTGGGTTTTAGATCAATCACCACTCAAAAAAACCTAATCTTCAATTCAGCAAGGGAGAGAGGAGTCTCTCTCGCACCACAGACTGCTCCTCAGAAAACACAGATCCACCCCTTATGTGTTTCCATGTCACCTGTGGCACCGCCCGGAGAAGTCTGCCAGGGTGACACTCTCTTTTCCATGTCCAGTGCTCTCACCACTGTCCATAGGCCAAAGCTGCTATAGGGCTCTTTTAAGGATGCTTGCATGCCGAGCTCTCCCCATCTTTCCCCTGGGGCCGAGGGTTCCAAGAACAGATCTTCCCTGAGGGCAGAGGGCACCACCACACCCTCCCCCTCTCTTCTCTGTTCGCTCCACTCTTCAAGTGTCAGTCACTGTAGCAAAAGTAGAGGCAGCTGCATCTACCCAAATGCAGTTTATGTTCAAAAGAGACTCAAGTTCAGTCTATGGCTAACATTATGCAAGAAAAGTCCAGCTTAAAAGCCACTCTTCTTTCATCTCTGCCCATCTGGAGTTCTTTTCATTTTCTTTAATCATCAGGCTGTTTTCTCTTTCTCTTCTGAACCCACTAGCCATGAGAAGCAATGTCTGGGAAAAAGTTTCTTTCTGCCAAGAAAGGGTTAACAGTTCCTGGCTCCCGGCAGGGTCCCGGACTCGGCACCTCTTTACACAGCCGGGAACTTCTCCTCTCCCCTCCCCCCGCTCTTTCCTCTTTCTTCGCTGCTGGCTGCTGCCAATGTTTGAAACTCTGAAGCAGCAGTCTCTCTCTTTGGGGGGGGGGGGGGGAGGGGGAAGGGGGGCACCTTCACAGTTTTCCACCCCTCCATCCTGGATGGGGCCAGCTCAGCTCCAGTCTCGTTCACTCTCTTCCCCCCCTCCCCGAACTGGGCAGGGGAGGAGATGTTTCCTTGCTGAAACTGGAGCCCAAAAGAGGCAGACCCTCTAGGTGTCCTTGCTTTTAACCCCTTGTGTTCTCAGAGGCGTGTCCAAACCTCCCAGTGGCTACTCCAAGTGCCAGCATAAAACCTGACCACTGATTGGTTTGCCCACAACTTCCTGGAAAATTCACCTCCTTCTCAACCACGACAGTATTCAACATTTTTGTAAATAAAAGGCTCTGTAATAACCTGTGATCTTTGCAGTGTGCATTAGGGAGCTATCCCACACTCTGCCCGCTACCCTGTTAGAGGGTTTTTTGTTCGTCACAGTTGGATATTGATATTAGATCTATATTCATATTTTAATAAATCAATATGTTCACCGCATTTTTTCTGAGAGTCTGAGAGTCTGATAAGTCTGGATTTAAAAAGGAATGACTCTCCACCTGCTAGGTCCACCCAGTTTTTCAGTACTAATCCTAAAGGGCTGTCTCTGGGAATATTACTATTACAATCATAGGAGAATACACACCCCATTGTCTAAACACTTATGAGTAAGATAGTCTGCAGAGATCAAAAGAACTGGAGAGGGAAAGCAAGAAAGCAAACAAGAACAAGTAAAAAATGGGATTAGAACTCACAACCTTTGGAGTTAACCCACTGCACTACCCCTGGCCGCAGGCCAACACTTACCACTGCAATGCTAAAGCCCTCTTTTTCAGAGACCATCCCCTCCTACTCTAGCGGACCAGACAGAGAGCAAAAGCAGCTTTGCCTGGACCCCCTAGGGTCCTTCCACACTAAACAAAACTACAGGAGATCTATTAACACCTAACTCAGATGCTAAAACAAAATACCACCTTTATTTAGTTTCTCATGTGCCTCTGTGCTAGATCCAAGGATTCTTTGGCTCTGGTACCTTCTGGACCACAGCTGCGGCCCCCCTCAGAGTGCTGGCAGGAGTGGGAGGGCAGGAGTTGGATGTTCCTCTGATCCAGGGGGTTTTCCAGATACCTTGCTGTCCCATATATGGTGCCAGAACTGATGCCTATAGAGGCTAGATAGAGTTAAAGAAATAAAGTGTGTATTTATTGAAAGGCCATCAAAGGATACACCTTGCCCTGTTGTGGCTACATCCAAGATGGATCCAAGATGGATCCAAGATGGACACAAGATGGACAACTGGTCATGAGTTTTCACACTTTTATAAATTTTGATCCATTTACACATTGAGGTAAATTGTCCAATTACAGCTTCAGGTTATGAAGTCCCATCCTCTCAGATTGCTTTCCTCAATTCGCCATTGTTTATACTTTTTAGGCCCTGAAGCTGCAACGGTGTCTGTTATGAATGAATTCCCAGTGGGTATGAGTGCTCTAAAAGCTGCCCGTGTTCGCTGCTGTGGCCCTGAGATGTGGCAGGGCTGTGTCTCTAGAACACCAGCCACCGGGCAGCCACAGCCACACCATGCGGCCCTGACAGGCGCAGCCACTGCTGATGAGAACCACGGCCGGGCTCTGAAAAGAGTAAATGGGGAGCACTGGAACCCCCCAGCGTTTCCCAGGGATGGGAAAACCCCAGTTGGGAGGGGTTGTGCCATCCCTGTCCTGGGACTCATAGCAAGACAGCCGCTCCATCCCCCCAGAGGAAAATTCGGAGCATCCATTAGCATATTAAAAGAGTTTCTGAGTACTCAAAATGCAACCCCCTCCTCCCATCAATTCGTGCCATTACCCAGCCTTTTAGAAAAATGGGGTTTTTCTTTTTTGCAGAGAACCCCATACCTGGGGTGATGCTGCTGTTCCTAGGGAGCCGCTGACCCCCCTCCCGGCTAGGCGAGATGTAGCCCCGACACCCCAGCAAGTGTGAGGATGAGGGGAAGCTGCCCTGTGGCATTCTCCTACCTCATTAAAATGTGAAAAGGAGAGGCTACTGTCTACATGGCCCTGTCATTGTTTCGCTGTAACTACCTTTTTCAGCAGGGATACCCTCTGCTGCGACCAGGACAAATGCATATGCATTTGTATGATTGTGCTCTGGCCGAGGAAGGAGTGGATGCACCCCCTGGCCTGGTTTGAAGATTCGCCATGATCTATTAAACGTCTGAATGGAATGGGAGCGGACCAGCTCTCTCAGGGTTATTTTTCCCTGAGATTCTCCTTGGGGTTGCTTTTCCCCAAGGTAATAAGGGTTCCCCCAAGGTTGCTGTTCCCTGGGAGTTTTCTCTGGGTTGCTGTTCCCCGAGGTAATAAGGTTTTCAGTCTTCTCTTTGCCGTAAGTGTTTCACACCAGAGGTAGAGACGACAAGCTGAGTCCGCCAGTGCATATTTCCAAGGTTGTTTATTCTTCATTATCTCAGTTCTTTTTCAGCTCTGCCAGGCCTCCCTGGCAGGGTACCTTATCTTAGTTCTTTCTCAGCTCTGCGAGGCATCCCCAGCAGAGCAGGACACGCAGCGGACTGGGGGTGGATCAGAGGGTCCCAGACCTTATGTATAGTACCCCTGACCCAACCACCGTCCACAACGTACTTTTTATTTACAAAATTGTACCAATACCTACTACCTATGCTAACATGTCATTTCTACTCTAAACCAATCTCTAAAATCCAACTCAGCAAAAGATGGGGGACGAGAACAAGAACAAGGAGCACAGGGGCCACTCCCCAATTCCTCCATCTTGTCTCTTCAACCCCATATACTAAAAATCCTAGATTCTACATTTACATTCTATGATAAACTAAATACTACTTATTTTGAATTCTCCCAGCTTGTGATTCTTCATACAATGTGGGCATTCACTCCCATGGCCAGGGATCAGAGGCAGTGTCCTCCTGGGCTCTGTGTGAGGCTGGCTGACCCCCTTAGTACAAATCCCAGACCCCCTGTCCGGTCTCCAAACCCCCCAGGGTGGCCAGAGGGATGTTCTAGACTCTGACATCTCCCCCTCCTCTTTGCAGTAAAAGTGCTTCTCTGACAACTCTGTTCTTGGTCCGCCGTATGCATTGAAGCAAACACGGCACATACATCAGAAGAATCACTAGCTTCAACAGGTAATACACACATGTGGCAGTGTGTTAATTTAATCGGTTAGGCTTTGTATACTTTTGTACTCATTGGGTTCTCTGTACCCCACCCCTCGATTGTTCCTTTGTTTAACTCACATGACTCCTGCACCTGTCATGCGACACACGGTTAGCTGCCTGTCATTTCTCCCACCTTTACAGTGTCCCTCCTATTTTTCCCTGATTGGTCCAAGTGATGTTCTATTACACCCATATCCCCTGGCAACCTACCCCGGTTGGCTGGCAGTGGCTGGCCACCCCCTTTGTCCCCCCTCCGAATCCTTCGGACAAAAACCCCCCGCACCCCTCTCCCCCCGAACAGTTTCGGGCTGAGGAGGTGTTTGCAATAAACCCTCTGTTTGTCTGGAATTGTTTCCTCCTTTCTTTCCACTGCCTGTCGAATCTCCATCGCTCGCATAAGCCTCTGCCAGGCAAAGAACCCACGGGGTCAGTACTGCCTGCGTTGCTCGCAGACTGACCCCCCTACAACACCTGTCGCTGTGTCTGGGCCAGCGGCGACAGAGCCCGTTGGCTCTCTGTGAGCACACCGACACACACATATTCTCAAAAGTTCCCTCTACCACAATAAAAGGTTAAACACATTGAACACTCCATTCATTCAAGGCTCAGTTCTCATAAGTTGGTTCACAGCCTTTTTCCAATTGTCTTATGTTCTCATGATATCTCTTCAAACTTATCTACTCGTGTCTCAGCATCAGCAATGAATAATCAATTGCTGTTCTGTCTTTGTCTCACACTGTCAATATCAGTTAACAAATCATTCAGTGCAAGAGAAGTGGCATGGGCATACTTGTTCTGACAACAGCCCCTTTGATCCAATAGTATTAAAATCATCCCTGATACTGTCTGCATTGCCATCACAACTTGGATCATATTGTTCAAGAGATCTTTCCTCTCTTGCTTTTTTATCAATGTCATGCTGGGTGTTAACAAAGAACATCTCTTGTTTCTGCATGGACCATCCTTGACATCTCCAGGGATCACAGACTGAATCCTGTCTTCACAAATGAAAAAGATTCCTTTTGGGAATTACATTGAAACCTGGCTTGATAGTTTATCTAACATCTCAGTGTAGTTACACCAAGATGATGCACTTTTACAAATCATATGATTTGGAGTGACATCTATGATATTATCTTTTTTGTGTCACTCCAGAAAAGACCAAATTTTTTGCAAAAAATTCTTTTTTGCTGAACCAAAAAAATTTTTCATTCCCGAGGTTCTCAAAGAACCACAGAAAAGAATTTCATTTGAACATCCCATTTGTCCACTAGGTTGAAATTGAACTGTGAAATGAATTGCTGGAGGGATGTCCTCTGGGATCGACTACTTACTCAATCACCTGCCTACTAACAAACTCATAAAACATATTGAAAAGAATTTCCCTGATCTTGAGTATGTCAAATGAAAGATGCTCAACTCTAATACATTGGCCAGAGTTTCCCAACCATTCTCCCTTGACTGAATCATGGGCAAAACCACCCCACTGCCTAAGGCAAGTGGTGAGAACACAAGGCACAAGTATAACACTTGACTGAACTGCTTGTTCAAAGGCCTCACTCTCTGTGGGAATCTCTGAAATGCAACACCACTCAAGTCCCAAGAGAAATCTCAAGTCCCAAAATCTTTTGCATTCTGAACGAAGAAATGTCTGCAGTCTTGACAGCCACGACTGTGTGCCTGCTTTTCCATTTCTGGACCAACGCCTGATGCCGTTGACTTTGGCAGAGGTTCTCGTGCCTTGCTGATGCTCATTTTCAGCTCCTGTGAAGACACAAGCACAATCCCTGCCCCAAACCTTCAATTTAAATGATTTTCCAATCCATCCTGTCTCTGGGTTTCTGCTCAAGACTAAAGGATTCTCTTCACATTTCTCTTCCAGTTCCACTTGATGCTCGGTGAAGTGGACTCTACAAAAGAACTTGTCAAAATTTTAAAACGTACTAATTTTTCCTCAACATTCAGGATTCTGCTTAAATTTGCACTCAACATTCCTCCCCTCTCCTTTTGCATCACGAAGGTTATTTCAATTTTTTGGAGATATAAAACATAACATGAGTACTATAAAGCATGACAAAAGACTTCTATAAAAAAAATGCTCAACACAAAGGAAAAATTCGGCATACCAATGAAAATGAAAAGTGATTATCAAATCATTTTTGCCATCACCTCAGAGACTGCAAACTGCTGAAACACTTTCCTTTAGTGAAGATCCTGATACCCTTTCCTGGGCAAGGACATCAGGTTTCACCTCAAAGTTGATTCAGCTCTTATATTAATAGGTTCAAATTGCCAAGTCAAAATGACTTGCATATTATTTTTTGGAGCAGAAACCTCTGGGCTTTGCTAGCAAACAGCATCTGTCCAAGTTAAAATCAGAGTCTGGCCAGAACTCAAACTTCAAGTTGGAGTGATGCTCTTTAGTATATTCTTTAAATAAATCCTCTAATAACAATAAACATAAAATGCCCAAAATACAACAAACTGTCATAACATTTTTACACAAAAGAAATACTTAAAACTTAAGATGAAAAATTGATCAGATCACTCAGGAACTCATTTTTTCTGGAACTTTTCTTGAAAACAGTTGAGTACCAATTGGAACAATCACAGGATCAACAGCCGATGGAAAAATCATCAGTGATGCTTCAGGTATCTCTCTCCAAGACCTTCTGAAAAACACTTAAAGATTTAACAAACTGAAGTGCAGTGTCTCTACTCACACAAGAGGTACTAAAACAAGCCCAAAATCTCATTTCAAGCGAAATGCCTAACACAGTTAAAAAATCAAATGAAACTTCAAAAGGACATGCTAAAACATTGCATAAAACATACAAGATTGACTACAAAAGAAACAAACTATATACTTAAAATGAAACTTAAGAAAAAATTCTGACTTGCACTTAACAATACAACTACATTTTTCAACAACAGCATTTACGAAATACTTAAATGGCTGTAAAACAAATAGAAAATTTCAAAATTACAAATGCCTTTTGAAAAACCCTATAAATAAATGACAAAGCATAAAAACTTAACTGTAATATCAACTTACAAGTACTATGAATTTTTATATATATTTTCATACTATATAATCAATATATCAATACTTAAGATGCTAAATTGTATTTCAAAACTCTCATACACTTGTTAATTTAAAATGAAACACAAAAGACTGAAACAATTCACAACCAACAATAAAGTCAGGGATCTAACAAATTGTATCTTCTCCTCAAATCTTATTTATCAGTGTTCCATCATCATCATTTAAATTGAAACTGTTTTATTTCTGGAGAGAAGTAACTAAACTTTGCAAATTAAACAAACATACCTTTTATAAATTGTAAATCACTTTTTAAAACAACCAACACTTAAATTCAACATAAATAAATCTTGATAAAAAATCTACAACTTGCAGTAACCTTATAAAATCCATATATAATAAATCAATAAAATATAAATTAATTACTAATTAAACTTCATGAAACTTAAACTTAACTTAAACTCATCAGGGCCCAAACTTGAAATAAACTTTAGAATTATATATTTAACAATATGTAACTCAAACTCAAACCAAACCACACAAAAATCAATCTCAACAACAGTAAAATGTGGAAACATAACTCAAATTTACACACAATGAATAACTCTGGCTAAAAGCTCATTTCCATTTCATTTTCTATTTTACCTTCTTTATGATAGGATGTCCCTTTCTCACATTGTGTTTCCCACACAATGATGGATTGCTCCACAACAAAGGACAAATGATTGTATTTTCTTCTTCTGGTCTTTTCTTACAATGTTCACATGCTGTTCTGTTGAATCACTTGTTGAAGTGCTGTGAGAATTCCTTCATCCCGGGCTTGGAGGATCCTTTCAAGCTGGTTTCTTCAGATGCCTGCCTGCACTGATGTGCCGTGCTGAAGTGTGTCCACTTCGCTGCATGCCTCTGCCATCTCTGCCTTCACCATCTGTGCCTTCACTATCTGTGCCTTCACCATCTTTGCCTTCACCATCTCTGCCAGAGACGGTTGACCAGGCATTGCACTGATGATGCATCTGCATTCTGCGTTGGCATTCCCAAATGCCAGGAATTGAAGCAGGTGTAGCTTTGCTATTTCACTGTTCACTTGCCTGTTCATTGCACTTTTGGGACAACCAGGGAATGACATGAAAGACTCTGAAGGTCCTTGCTGGATTATTATATATGTATATATATATATTATATATGTTAAAATGTTTTCAGGTGTTTCAATCAATGGAATTGGCAAAATTGTTTTTTGTGCTGTATTTCTGATGTCTGCCTGCACCTGTTGTGGCAAGTCCCTGGCTTGAATTTTGGCTCTGTCATGTGGTATGTCCCCTGCCACCTGCAACATGGTGAGGGTTGCATTCACTCCTTGCTATCTGTTCCTCAGTTCATCAAGGGCTTTCCTCCATTTAGCATTCCTTCAAAAACTGTTTGAAGTACAGAGATTTCAAACCATTTTCTCGCATCACTTTCTTCCAGTCTCTGAACACATCGTGATCCAATTGCCCCTATCTTGGGTTTGCATCCTGTAGATCATGAGTCATTGGTAACACAATACTTTCCATGCTTCACTATATCAAAGCTCTTTTCCTTCAATGTTTTCTTTTTGATTTCTTTGCAGTCTGTTATAATTCTTTCATCCTGTGAATTTGCAGGAATGTGATTCAGTTGCTGTTACCATGATGCTCTTTCTTCCATTTTGGAGCTTGCTGACATTTCTGGTTTTTCTCCCTCTCCTGGATGAGGAGTGGATATTGTAAATCATTTTCCCCCTCCTGTATGAGGACTGGGGAATTACTTTCTCTGTGCTGCACATAATACCTATGTGGCACGGTGAAGGGAAATCACGGCTGAAATTGCCGTTGACCCAGCAGGTAGCCTTGATATAAATGTGTAGGAATTATTTGCAGAGGATTCAGAAAGGGTGTGGCTACCTTATGCTGGAAGGGGTAATTGAGGGAAATGCATTGCTAAATTCGGATAAAATTCCAGAGCACAGTCTTTCAACTGAAGAAATAATTGCTTTTTTTTTTTTAAAAAAAATCTTTTGAAAATAAAGATGATTGTGATTGAGTGGCAAAAGAAGTTTGGGCTGCAGTCCAAAAATCATGTGGAGTTTGAACTGACTTGCTGTTACCAAGGGTGAATATTTGTTGCTGTTTCTGAGCTAGCATATTTTGAACTTTGTTGTCTTCAGGAGCTGATGAAAGCATTTTTCGTTGTTTTTGTTGTTGAAGCTGTGCAGTCTGCCTGGAAATCCATTGCAATGCTGCTGTTCCGCCATGCGTGGCGGTGATGCTGAACCGGCTGGGTTCAGTTTTAGCTTGTCCGGCTGGCCAGGCCGTTCTGACTGAGCTGAGGGATTTGGGGTTGATAAAAAACATTAAGGGGTCCCTGGCACGGCCAACTCCGTGCCAATGTTGTGATACAACGGGCATGTTTTTGAAAACTTCTTTGCCCTGATTACTGCAGCTTTTGGGTGTTGCTGCGTGTTTCTTATAAATCTTAAATGCCATGCGTTGCCATCATGCAACATCATCTTCCCCCTCTCCTTTCTGAGGATGGGGGATTACAATCCTTGTGATGCATGCTTTAAAAAGCTGCACTTTCACAATTTTGTCACTCGCTTAGTGCCGGCTGGGTGCTGTGAGCATATTTGCTGTTTAGCTTTAATTATTTCAATGCCTTGGCATTGCTGCATAATTGCTTTTAATTTCGGTTGTGCACCGAGGTTGCTGCGGGAGCTTCCCGCTGCCTGAGCACTGCTGAGATGAGAGGGAATGGGCGGAACGCTGCTTGCGTTTGCTGGGAGGAGGTGGGGAGGGGGGCGGTGCCCAGAGGGAAATCCCACCCTGGCCCCGCCTCACCCCTGTTTGCACTGCCATGGGGGCTTGGAACGAAACGCCTCCGGCGTGGCCATGCCCCTCCTCCGCCTTCTCTGACGTGGCAAAGCCCGAAAAGACGCACTCTCTCTGCTCTCTCCCGGGGTCCGCCTCGACCTGATCTGCGCTGGTGCTCCTTACAAATCCCGCCGGCGCCTGTGTTTTCTGCATCCCCGCCGCTTGTGCTGGACTGGTGCCCCCGGTCCCTGCCTCGCTTTCCACGGTCCACGACATCAGCGTGTGCCCTGCCCACGCCACAAACAAGTGCGGTGTCTGCAGGCAGGGCATCTCCCAAGTGCCGTGCATGGCTTGGATTGGCACGGGTGATCTGCTCCGCGTTCCCGCGCTTCCACATTCCAGCACTCCCGCACTCGGTGACAGCTACCTGTGATCCCTCCACTCTTTTCCCCTTAGTCTCTCCCTGTGCCGCTGTGGGGGGGAGGTGGGGGGGGCGCAGTGCTTTGTCCCTCCGTGTTCGATGTTTGGAGGGAGGGAGCTGTGGGGACATGGAGGCAGGGTCTGTGTTGGACTCCCCGCCCCTCCTTCCCAGGGAACGCGTATCATGGCGGGGGGGGGGACAAGCCTCCTTTTGCTCGCGCGGTGCCATGGCCCGTTTCCGTCCCTCCACGCGCGCTGCCGCGGCACTGCCCCGTCAGCTATTCAAATCCAAGGGTGTCTCCGACCAGGCAGGAAAGAGTTCTTTCTCTCAGTTCATATGTTAATGTACAGTTTCTATAAATCCTTATGGCTGATGAATGGTCGAGATATGGATGATGATCGGAGAGGGTGTAGTCTGGAACCGTTTATGGTTCTGCTGCCTTATCTTGATGGGTCTCCTCCCGGTGCTCGAGGAGGCTGCCGGTTTCCCGTAAACCTTTTGTCTATTTCTGAATGTGAGTTTCTGGGGTGGTGCCTGCCTTGTCATAACTTTGGTTTAACAAAATGTTACAAGGTGTCCTGAAACTTACATTTTCATACAACACACACATATATACAGTTTTATAGTTTTCAATAATATTTCATTAACTATAAGAGCATGAATTAATCATTTCACATTTTTCACATATAATATAATGTGAAATAATTCGGGTTTGTGATTGATGGTGTAAAATCATTCGCGTTTTAGAGGGAATACTGTAACAGTCACTCAGGCTTGGAAATAAAGAAAAATGTCCAGGAATTGTAAACGCCCTTGCCCTAAACTCAGGCAAGGGCCACAATTTGCAACAGAAAGAAGAGTGACTTAGAGAAGAGATAAGCCACTCTGGAGATTAACTTGACAACGAGGCTATGGATCAAGCCTCCATCATTCAGGGTGTGCATCCCAATACGAGATTCCCAGAAATTGAATCAAGTATTCATCTCTACTTGGAAATGGGCAGTGAGGAAAGGACTACATGAATATGGAAAATAAACTGGAAAGACAAAGGAAGTATGGGGCAATGCCCTGTCTAGCCAAAGAAACTGTACATAAACTGGCCCCGCAGAGACTGAAATTGTGAACAGGGGAGCTCCAGTGCGATAGAGGCCAAAGCTACTGTTCACCAAATGCCAACCCCAGTCTCGACACTGATTTTTGTTCGTGGCTTTTTCTAAATTCTATTTTGTAGTTTATTAATAAAATTATTTATTAATTTAATTGGCTATGCATTTGTAACAAAACTATATGAATACAGCATAACTTCCCAACATAACACATGGGATATTCATTTTAATATCTGTGAAAAGCCAATCACATAATATGTATTTATAAAACCTGTCTTATGAACCTATACAAAAGTGTTTCTTTTTGTTTATCCTGTGTAGTGAGAAGCCTGTTAAAGTCTTATGTCTATTTTCTTGTGTCTATTCAATACATAATTCATGTTGTAATAGGCCTGATCGGTCATTATTAAGATCTTGTGAGTGAGAGTGGGTTTTGGGGTGCTGGTCACCTCAATAAAGCTGCTGCCTACTGCCAGAAAACCGGGCAAAGGCAGGGAATTGTTTAAATTCCCCCTTCTCCATTCATAACATGGCTGAAATACCCTTTGGCAACTTGTAAATATGGAAAAGGGAGTGTCCCCAACTCAGGGGAAATCAGACAGGAAACCAAAACTTAACTCTTAAAACTGTTATAAATGCCAATCCACTTTGCCAATTAAATATAATTTGGTTTATTAAAAAATAAAATTACGGAATTTTGATAAAACCAACAAGCGGAATTACGGTGATGATAACCCGGGATCGTCAGAGGGTGAACAGAAAGCAGCCTCTATTGCACTGCAATCCCCCGGAGCTCACAAATTGGCACCGTCTGGGTTCATCTTTCCCCAAAGAGCCTATTCAGAAGACAGGGCGAGAGAATAAGACAAAGAACTTTGGGTGCCGCAGGCGAAATAAAGTGTATTTAAGGGGGACCCCAGGAGGAGTTCCCCTTTTGTGAACAAGGGAGGGACTCAGTGCGCTAGAGGCTGTGTCCATAAGGTTCACCCAGTGCCGATCCCGGGTTATCGGCACTGCACTTTTGATTGCTGGTTTGACCAAAATTTTTGATCTGTAATTCTTTAATTAATAAAAATTATTTTATTAATTAAAATTGGCTCATATTTATTGTTATGAACAAATTTCCCAGTCGGGAGGGGCTGGGCTATCCCTGTCCTAGCCCCATAGCTAGACAGTCGCTCCATCCCCCCAGAGGAAAACACAGAGCACCCATTAGCATATTAAAAGAGCTCTGAGCTGTCAGAATGCAACCCCACCCTCCTCCCAATTTGTGCCGTCACCCAGCCTTTTAGAAATTTTTTTTTTTTCCTTTTTGCAGAGAACCCCATAGCTGGGGTGAGGCTGCTGTCCCTCTAAAGCTGCTGACCCCCTCCCGGTTAGAGGTAACCCCCACACCCTAGCAAGAGGAGGGAAGCTGCCCTGAAGGAAAGCCACCCGGGGGAAGGAAAACCGCCCAGGCGGCATTCTCCTACCTCATTAAAATGTGAAAAGAAGCAGCTCCTGTCTTGATTGCCCTGTCATTGTTCTCTGTAACTACCTTTTTTTCAGCAGGGATACCCTCTGCCGCCACCAGGACAAATGCATATGCATTTGTATATGCAAATAAAACAGACCCTGTGATACCTGGGAGGGTTTTTTAGAGAAACTGCACCCCAAGACGAGAAGCTAGATGCATCAGAGGAGAATTAGATAGTGCCCTGGCCGAGCAAGATGTGGACGCACCCCCTGGCCTGGTTTGAAGATTCACCATAACCTGTGAGGAGTCTGAATGGAATGGGAACCAGCTAGCTGAAGTGACTGAGTTAGACAACGGGAAACTCTCAAGGTTTTTCCCTGAATGTAAAGAGCTGACTCTGCACTCCAGTGACAGACCCCTCACCACTCTGCCTTCTGATGGTTGACCAGAGAGAATTCCTAGCTGTTCCTATGGGAAAAAGGACTCATTATCTACTGTTTGCAGTGGAGTGATGAACTGGGACAGCACCTGCTCCTTCGGATGGCTGCAGCAGAGTGGAAAACTCCGATCGGACTCTGCAATCCTGCCGACGACTTTAATAATGAGCTGATCACTTTAATAAAGAGCTGAATATTAATAAAGGCATATGCCCTGTTCTTTTCATTTATAACAGTTTACTACCCCAGGTGTGCCAGCCTCTGCCATTCCAGCTGCTGCTCTGAGGTTCCTGCTACAGCCTGTTTTGCCACCTGAAGGGGCACTGGGATTGGCTGCCCCTGTGAAATTGTGAAGGAAGCCCTTTTTATTCCTCCCGCCTGGTGTGCCTGCCATTACCCTCATGAAGAAGTGTCTGAGCTCACACCACAGCCCCCCCTGCAGCCGGGGGGAATCATCGCACCTGCCTTGCCCACCTGGGAGCCACCAGCATCCCTGTCTGGTGTGACCGTAACTACACTAAAGGGGAAGATGCTTGACAGCTAAGAAAAGGCTGTTACTGGGTGTCTTGGTTTGAAAGACAAGTGTCTGCTAAGGAAGGTGAGAACCTTCCTTGGAATGGAGAATATGACCCCCTTTCCTCCAAATTATAATAATGTTGAAATTAGGGGCTTTCAGGCAAAGATTTGGGAAAAGGAATAACAGTTCTTTACTGATGTGCTGCAGTGTGTCCCAGCAGGCAGGGACTATGGGGTTACAGTGTAGTGAAAAAAACAGCTGTGGCAAAGAAGCGGCTGGGCTGGGCAGGGGCAGCTGGACTCCTGAACTGGGAGAGGCCCCCTCAGAGGGGGAGTGCTGGAGGTCCTGGGCTTTCCCCTGAGGCACCCAAGTAGATGGTGAGAGTCCTTTCCAGTGAGGTAGGGTGTTAAGGCAACATGAACCCAGCAGGAACATGATAGAATGAACATGAGGACAGAAAAGGGACTATGAAAGATACTTTTAGTCTGAATAATGTTTCAAGTAGCTTAGATTTTCAAAGCCATTTTAGAAGTTTTGTGCACTCAACTTGCTCCCAAACACTTCATTATTTTCCCCAAATTTTCTGCCTAATTAATTTTCTCTTCTTTTAAACAGTAACAGAAAATGAGAAAACAGACCACAGGAGAGAGAGACAATGAAAGCAAAGAAGCAAAGAGTTAACATATACTATCAGTCACAGAAAGTATTCTGTAAGTTTTCAAATATAAGAGTAACACAGCAACTTTCATTTTCCTCCACTTAAAGCAATCACATTTTGAAAATGTTTAAAAGAAAATGTCCAAAGTTCATGCCCAAGCTCCTCAAAGTTTTAAACACAGCATCTTACACCTAGGAGAACACTGTTTATCTTTTTATTTGTAAACCAAAGTTTGAAACACCTTACATTATACTTTAATTTTTTATAAAGAAACATAATTCAAGAATTGAAAGAGCAGTGTGCCACTAAATCTTAAGGACTATATTTTTAAATCTTTGTTTTTAAAAAGATTTTATAGGTATGAAGAATTTAAGTCGTATTTTCAAGTCACCTACTTAAGCATTTAAATTATTTAAAATTAAGTGCAAAATTGGAAGTCTAGTCACAGATGAGGCTGTAGTGTTCTGCTCAAGATAAAAGAGGCCTACCTATGGCAGACACAACTGAACACTCACGAGTTAACTCAGTCTGACCCAGCCATGAATCCTGCAGATCTGCGTGTCACTGCTGATTAGGTCAGTTTGATCTACTTAATATAAACTCTCTCTTTCTAAGAAGAATATTAACTAAAGCTTTCAGTTAAGCAATAGAACCTTTTTAATTAGCAACAACAACAAAAAAATTACATGTTTGCTCTATTTCAGGCACTTTTAAGATCATAATTTATTTGCTGTAGGTAAAAAGCTAGTATACAGACTGTGATCTCTTAAATTTCAACTCTAAAGTTATATACCATCTAGTATTCTTACTCTGAATATTAACCAAAAAAAGTTTCTTGACACCTGTAAGCCCCTCCAGAAATCTTCATTGTTATGAGGAAAAAAATGCATAGATTGATGTTTTATTTGTTCAATGTATATTTGCACTGTGAAACAAATGGGAGATAAGCAGTGGCAAAAAGGCAATAGTTTTTTAAAAGACAGTAATTTTTTTTACAATACTGTGCTAATCAGCATAATTTTATATAAAAAATTGAAATATAGCACAGCATCCCATTACAGAAATTTTAATAATCTGAACTGAAGTCATTACTTGCTAACCATTTAAATGCAACACCTACTAGAACTGACTTTTTGTTTCTGAAGTATAAAATAGATTGAGAAGTTTGAGACAAATATTAATTTGTGTACCAACAAACATAAAAACTGCAGTCAAGAACTGTACTAGTTACAAGTCTCTTCCATAGAGGAGGGGAAAAGAAGGAAAAAAAAAAAGTACAAATGATGATATGATGATAAAAAGTGGTCTCTTTCTAGACAGTAATTCTCAAAGACAATGTATAGACTTAGAATACCTGGATAGCAAACTCCATAGACACAGGAAACAATCAGCTTTCACATACATGCTCTTCATAGGAGGCCCTTTTTTCCATCAAATGGCTGATGGCAAATTAGGGGCACCAGGAATAAAACTTGCAAAATACTAAGATGGGGCAGTTGTTAATTTACAATTTGAACTATATATACAATATAATGGAATGCATGCCATCCCAAAATGGATTTATGGAAAAACTGGACCTTTCAACTCTAGCCTTATGACTCAGATATCATTGTAATGTAAACATAAGTATGCAAGAGACTTTCATGAAAAGTAAAATTTATGGGGCATTTTACAGGAACTATTGAAAAAGCTGCTTTATGGCATTTTTGCTGTTAATTTTGTTAGATATAATTGAAACCACATCTGTATATAAAATGTCCTGACAGATACTTCAACATGAAGCTTTGGTGATTTTAAAAGGCCCTTCTTCAGTCTGTTAGGAGTTGTACTGCAGAAGCATTGATGCATGCATACATCTGTGTCAGCTGAGACTAGTGATCCAACTGCATGCACATTTCCTTCTTGAGGTATTTTCCATGTTAAACCACTTCAATAACAGTAAGATGAAAAATAGACTAAAGAAAGTATTTCAGATAATTCAAAACTGAATAGGAATTAGAATGCCAATATGGCAGTAAAAACCTTTTCTGTTGTTTTTAAAAGGGAAGGTATCTTGTACCAGCAGAATCCTGTATACAGATAGAGGAGAGAATTCGCCACATAATTTCTATTAAGCAAGAGTTGATTCATCATGTGAGAAGGTACAAATAACAGAAAACACGAATAGTCAGTAAAAGAGAAACAACTGGTTTACATGAAAGAAGAGAGAACACTTTGGTCTGAATGCAGTTATTTTGTGAAAGCTGCTACAACAGCCCATAGAACCTCATTCATGTTGGCTTTCATACATTCAACCTCAGGGTCTAAATCCAGAAGCTGCCGCACTCTCTTTGTGGCTAAATCATACTGTTCATCCAGAAGGGGGGCAAAAGCATTCTCCAAAACATCTGAGGCATGGGCTAAATAAACAAGTGCCAGCAAGCGCTTCTCCATGCGGTGAGGGTCGTTCACCCATTTGTCAAGAACTGCTTCTTGAACCTTCTTAATGAGGCGCTGTTTGACATTGTTGTTGGTGAGAGGGTGTGTAGTCATGTCAAAAAGAAGGAAGTTTTGTTTTTCTGTGGTCAGTACACCTTTTTCCACTAGATTTTTTGCTAACCGTTCACGGACATTTCTCAATTGGTAATGCAACTTCAATGGGTTCCATGTTTCACCTAAAATAAAAAAAGAAAAAAGCCAAGACTCAGGCAAAGTTTAAGTTGTATTATGACAAATAACCACTCTTGTACTGAAGGGAAATAAAAAAATCCCATAAACCCCAAAAACAAACCACCAAACAAAACACCACACACAGCTATGAAGAAAGAGTTACAAACAAAAGTAAGCATCTTCTCCAATCTTGTCCATTTGTCTACTTCCTGGCTTTTACCAATTCAGAAGCTGGAAGAAGCATCATTGCCATTCTTTCTGCCACAGAGATAAGCAATGCCTATGGTATATGTCCTACTCACTTCTCTATTTCTTCATGTTTACATTTTTTTCTCCCTTCTTGCCCCCAACAGATGAAACAGTAACATGCACTGTGTGAGTATAGATGTGTGCATTACACACAGGCACATGTTGGGCATAGGCTTTGATGTTTCAATACGAATTTTCTCTAATGTTTTTTTGTAAAGGCAGGAGAACTGGGCACTTCAATGTGTGTGCTTAGAGGAGGGAATTTTAAAAGCACAAAATCAGCATCAACAACCTACTGAGAAAGTGAAGGTTGCCAGATGAAAAATTGTTTGCACCTGGTGGGTTAATACAATGCTTATTCTTCAAAACCCACAGGCCCATGGAACCGCACAATGTTTATTCTGTAGAAAGAAAAACTGGAAAGCAACCAGCCCAGTTGTGCCAACTTTTACCAGTTCACCAGGTGGTCAGGTATGATTTTGGGGTCACTGAGCACCAGGGACCACCAAAGAGACCCCCAGAACAGAAGAATGCAGGCATAAAGGAGAGGGAACATGTTAATGATTTTAGGGAAATGGTTATCATATGTGTGTTTATTCCAGGAAAATCAATGAATATGTATGTAAAATATAGTATATAAACAGGAGCTTTTTCTGTACTCAGCATGCACAATTTTTAGAGGAGATATCCCCTTGTGCATCCAGCCGAATAAAGAATGCCTGCTTCTTAATGTTACATTGGTGTTAAGGAGGTTTTTTTTACTGATTTTTGGTAACAGTTTTGGCTATCCCAGATAGGACCTACTCCTGAATTTCAACTGATCCGAGGGATTGCAGGACCTCCAGCCGGCACCGAGGGATTCTTGGGGAGAACAAGCAATCCCTGAACCAAAGGAAATCAGGGCAAGACTCCTGGTAAGATAAAGGTATTCTTTACTTTAAAGGTGTTAACCTGCCCATAAGGTGAAGCAAATGCTTCACATGGTTAAGTTTAAAGGTACCTAAGGTGGGAACAGGGAAGGTCCCTTCTAGGATTTGCTAAATAGTAATTGGTTTGGAATACCACATGGTTTAAATGGGGAATGGATTGTCAAGTGAAGAGGGGGCATTATGGAAAAATCCCCCCCTGGGATGCATATTAAACATTGGGGAAAATTGTGAAAGGACCTGTCTTGGTTTGAAAGACAGGTGTCTGCCAAGGAAGGCAGGAGCCTCCCTTGGAATGAAAAATATGACCCCCTTCACTCTAAATTATTATAATTTTGAAATGAAGGGGCTATAAGGCAAAGATATGAGAAAAGAAATAACAGTTCTTTACTAGTATGTATAAGAATGCAAACAAACAACAATGGCAGCAACAACAAACAGAAACCCAGTAAGAACCTTCTCTTGGCTGCCAAGCACTTTCCCCTTTGGTGTAGTTTTGGTCACAGCTGGCAGGGGTGCTGGTGATTCCCCAGCCAGTCGAAGGGATGTGATGATTCTCCCATGGCTGCAAGGGGGGCTGTGGCTTGAGTTCGGCTGTCTGTCTCACCTGGACAATGGTGAGTGTGCTAGCAGAAGGGATGGGAAAGGGGCTTCCTTTACAAACTCACAGGGGAAGCAAATCCTGGTGCCCCCTCTGGATAGCAAAAGGAGCTGTAGCAGGAAACTTAAGAAGTAGCAAGCTGGAACGGCGAGGATGAGCAAAATCCCAGAGTGATAGATGAGATGTATCAGAAACTCTGCATCCGTAGCTGGAACCATGGAGCTTCCAGGCAGGCAGGGGGTAAAAAGCTACAGTGTAGAAAAAAACCTGGAGCAGTGGCAGAGAAATGGCAGGGGCTGGGCAGTGGCAGCCTGGCTCCTGAACATTGCAGGGAGAGGTTCCCCGGCATTTCTCAATGGGGCTGGCTGGTCTCTGGGTCCAGGCTGTGAGGAGGGGGGCAGCCCCCAGCAGGAAATGAGAGTGTTCCAGGGTGCTGGTGCGGCATGCACTGGTTCTGGGCTTCCCAGCAACAGAGCAGCAGAGAAGTAAGCCGGCAAGCCCAGTCACAGTGCGGAAGCAAAAAAACCAAAAAGAAACAGGCAAAACCCACAGAAGCAGCAGTATCCTTGGTCAGAGATACCAGCCGCATGGCCAGTTGAACAGCCTGCCCGGAAGGAATAATAAACCATACCCAAGACAGGACCACTCACTCAGAAACAATTGGTTGAGTATTGTGATAGTTGGTAACTGAAGTATACTTTGACATTTTGTATTGTAATAATTGGTGGCTGAAGTACACTTTGGCAATTTGTAAAGAAGAGGGACACTGGAAAAGGTCAGGGGATATCAGACAGGAAACCAAAACCTTGCTCTTCAAACCATCAAGCTCATGACCTTAAGCAAAGATGAAGAATTTCCCTGAAGGGGACCAAGGGAATCATCCTCAGCGGAGCTTCTAGTTACATTATTGCTGGGGAATGAAAATGTAAATTTTTTAATTGATACAGGAGCAGCTTATTTGGTACTGAATATGTGCAGATGAAAATTTAGCTTGGAACTGGTAAGTGTTGTGGGTGTGACATAGAGGAAAAAGAACAGGCCTTTTAAGCAACCATTGCTATTTAAATTAAGAAAATGGTGGGGGACACCAATTCTTGTATAAGTTTGAATGTTTAATCCCCTTGTTGGGGAGAGATTTATTGGGAAAATTGAATCCTCAAATAACTTTCCAGGATGGGAAAATACCAATTCAAATACCCAAATGAAAAGCCTTTTAGGCAAAGATTTTTATGTTACAGGAATTAAATGAGGAGGAAGAAATCCCAGAGGTGGTAGAGAATGCTGTAACCCCACCGGCATGGGCAACTGGGTTGCCTGGATGATCAAATATGGCCAAACCAGTGAGGCTTACTCTCAAACCTGAAGCCAGACTGGTAACACAAAAACAATATCCTATTAAGTGGGAGGCAAGGAAAAAGTTAGAGATTATAGAAAAATTTTTAGAATATGGGTTATGGAAAGAGTGTGAATCAGAATATAATACATCAATATTACAAGTTAAAAAGCAAAAAAGTAAAATGGGGAATATTGATTTGGTACAAGATGTAAGGGCCATTAAAAATAGTACCTGATATTCATCCAGTAGCAGCTAATCTGTACACACTCTTGACAGCACTGAAAGGAAAATACAAATAGTTCACAGTGCTCAATTTTAAGGATGCCTTTTTCTATACCTCTTGACCCAGATAGCTAGAAATTGTTTGCTTTTGAGTGGGAGAATCAAACACTGGATGGAAGATGGAACTAACATGGACTGTGGTACTTCAGGGCTTCAAAAGACCCCCATTATATTTGGCAATCAGTTGGCAAAAGAAATTGGATGTCGTTATGGTTTTCGGACGGCATGAAATAACGACATTGACTCTCATTATGTTGCAGAAATGAGAGCAACCTTTATTCTTTTACATTTTCTTTTTATATAGTACTTCGGTACAATTCATATGATTGGTCCTTAGAGCCTACACCCTTCTGTAAACACCTTTTCCAGTAAACATGTTGGAAAAATACCACCTGCTGATGGTTTTCACTTCCCAAGGATTGTTTTGGTCTTCTTTGAGATTTTCCCAGGCCAGAATGAGAAAGCTGCTCACCTGTCTTTTACACAGACCCTAGCAGTGCCTGAAGCCTAAATTCAGACCATTGTCATCACTAATAGCCGGAAAAATCTGGACAGAACTTTACTACAGTGTGTAGATGATATTCTGACAGCAATCAAGACTGAAAGGAAGTGCCTTGATGCTACTATAAGCCTGTTAAATTTCTTGGGATAATCTGGATACAGGGTGTCAAAACAAATGGCAAAAATAGGCAAAGAAGCAGTAATATATTTTGATTTTGAAATCTTGCAGGGAAAAAGAAGCTTGGGAAGCGGATGAAATGAAGCCATTTGCCACACTCTGGAGCCAAGGACTACAAGTCTTCTTAGGTATGGCCAGATGGTGTTGGTTATGGATTTTCAGTTATGGGGTACTGGTGAAACCCTTGTATGATCCTCCACTGAAAAATACTTGGTATGGACTCCTGATAGTCAGAGGGCCTTTAAAGCCCTAAAAAAAGCCTTAGTGGCAACCCCTGCACTGGGACTCCCAGACTGAACCAAACCATTTGAGTTATTTGTGCATGAAAGGATGCACCTGGCACTAGGGGTACTGGCACAGCATTTGAGGTCATGGAAGCAGCCTGGAAAATGTGAGTAAAGGATGTCCTGGATACTTACTTGAGAGTAGTGGTAGCTGCAGAGCTTTGAATCCAGGAAGCACAAAAGCTGAAATGAGCCCCACATGGTAACAGCTGATTTGGAACAAAAAGGAAGACATTGGCTATCACCAGCAGGATGCTGAAATACCAAGTTGCCCTACTGGAGCAATACAATGTTGAGCTTAAGGTAACCGCTACTTTGAACCCAGCCATGTTTCTTCAGGCTTCAGAAGCAGCCCAGAGACCTTTGTACCATGACTACTTGGTAACCATTGAACAAGTGTGTTCTGGCAGACCACATCTCAAGAGCGATCCCATCCATGACCTGAACTGGACCTGTACACTGCTGGGAGCATCATGGTCCAAAATAGAGCCAGCCTTGGAAAATATTCCTCTTGCCTGAATGGCATAACATTCTGTCTTGGGGTGGTTTCCTGTTCCCTGACCATCTGCTCTATGCTCCAAAATGGTTGCTGTAGCTTTAAGGTGGATCCAGGCCAAGAGGGAGCCTTGGGGCTCTTAGGCTCTGACACCACATAGAGTAAATGGATTACCCTCATCACACAGTATGCCCATATTAGAAACCTGAACTGCCCTGGGATTTTGGAAATGATTACAAATTGGCCTGAAAGTGAAAACTTTGGTCTCATGGATGAAGAGGAGCAGGAACAGGTGACAAGTGCTGTGGAAGCATCACTATACAACCAACTGCCACAAGAAGAAACACACTGCGCTCTTTTCACTGATGGTTCCTGTAGCATCATAGGGATGAACCAAAAGGGGAAAGCAGCTGTATGGAGCCCCACATTGTTGTAGTTTAAATTTTGGGGGGCTCCCGGGGAGGGTCCCCCGGGAGACCCCCGGGGTCCTTGGGTCGTGGGTGTTCCCATCCTGGCAGGCAAAAAGACTTCAGACGCTGGTGGGGTGCTGATGAGGTGAGGGTTTATTCAGAGTCCCACTCCAGGCAGGGAGCATGGTCCTGCGGGAGTGGGGGAAGGGAAGGGGAGAGGGAGAAGGGAGGGGAAGGGGAAGGGGAGCGTCCGGAGGCCTCCAGGGGAAGAGGGGCAAAGAGGGCAAACCCCCTTACGTTAGCATTCTTATCACAGAGGTTCAAAAGGGGCGCGGTAACATTCTCCAGCCAATGAGGTTACAGATAACTTGATACTGCAGGGAGTGTACAGACTTGGGATAAACCATACATTTTCCAGGGGTGAGCTAGAACAAACCATTTCCATAAAATGCAATCCCACACCACATGACAGGTTGCAGAAGCTACTGAAGGAAAAGGTGGATTGAGCCAACTTGCTGAACTCAAAGCAGTCCAGTTGGCCCTGGGCATTGCTGAAAGAGAGAAGTGGCCAAAGCATTACCTCTACACTGATTCATGGGTGGTAGCCAATGCTCTGTGGGGGTGACTGGAAAGGTGAAAAAAGGCCAATTGGCAGCAGAGGGGAAAACCAATCTGGGCTGCTGAAGAGTGGAAAGACATCACTGCCTGGGTAGATAGGCTACCTGTGAAGGTCCATCATATGGATGCCCATGTCCCCAAGAGTCAGGCTAATGAGGAGCACCGAAACAATGAACAGGTAGATCAGGCTGAAAAAACAGAGGTGTCAGATAGATTTGGATTGGCAACACAAGGAAGAGTTGTTATGATGTCTCAGGCCATCAGGGCGCAGATGCCACCTATAAGTGGGCATGAGACCGAGGGATTGATTTGACCATGGACAGTATTTCTCAGGTTATCCATGACTGCGAGATGTGCACTGCAATCAAGCAGGCCAAATGGGTGAAACCCCTATGGTATAGTGGGCTGTGGTCCAAATATAAGTATGAGGAGGCCCGGCAGATTGGATACATCATACTGCCTCAAACCCACCAATGCAAGTGTTACATGCTCACAATGGTAGAAACCACCACTGGATGGTTGGAGACCTACCCTGTGCTTCAGGCTACTGCCCAGAACATTATCTTGGGCCTTGAAGAGCAAGTCCTTTGGAGGTATGGTACCCATGAGAGAATTAAGTCAGACAAGGGGACTCATTTCAAGAGTAGCCTTATCAACACCTGGGCTAGGGAACATGGCATTGAGTAGGTGCACCATATTCCTTATCATGCACCATCTGCTGGGAAAGTTGAGTGGTGCAATGGACTGCTAAAAACCACCTTGAAGGCACTGGGCAGGGGGACTTGCAGAAACTGGGAGATACGTTTAGCAAAGGTCACCTGGTTGGTTAACACTGGAGGTTCCACTAACTGAGCAGGCCCTTCCCAATCCAAACCCCTGCATACAGTAGATGGAGACAAGGTTCCAGTGGTACATGTCAGAGGTTTGTTAGGGAAGAATGTTTGGATTACTTTTGCCTCGAGTAAAGACAAACCCATACATTGGGTTGTCTTTTCTCAGGGACCTGGTTGCACTTCGTGGGTAATGCATAGGAATGGGGAAATGTGTCCCTCAGGGGGATTTGATTTTGGATGAGATCAGCTTGTAATGTTGGAATACCTATGTATCACTGCTTGCTGAATGTCACTGCCACTATCTGTATATAGTTATATGGATATATGTATAGATGTGTGTGTTTAGAGTTGAAGTGTATTAATTTGGGCATTTAGGAGATGATATGGAATAAGGGGTGGAATGTCTTGGGGTGGTCTGCTCTATGCCCAGAAATGGTTGCTATAGCTTTAAGGTGGGTCCAAGGGAGGGGGAAGAACCCTTGGGGGTCTTAGGTGGGCTTTTTTCAAAGCCTTACTCTCAGGCATCTGTGGTGCCATGTGGACTCCTTCCTCCTTTTCTTTTTGCTTAGTTAGCTTGATTTTTGTTAGCTTAGGCAAGAAGGTTTTTCCTTTTCCCTGGCCTTGGAGACTGTGACAATCCTTTGGCTTTTTTTTTTTTTTCCTTGAACTATACGGTTTGGTTTAGTCCGAGATCAGAGAGAACAGTCAACAGGAGATGAATCAGCCGGGGCCTGGTGGGACAGCGAGGGGCTGCACTGGCCAGCCCCCAGAGCTCAGAACAGCCAAACCAACAAGAGAAAGGACACCAAATCCACCAGCTTCATCTGCTGTGAAGAGGGGACCCACATCAGAGATTCACCAAGTTCTCATCTGTTTTGCCCAAGCTGCTGTGTGAACCCTTTGGGGTTTTTTTCCTTCCCTGAGACTGAAGCCTGAGCCATTTTTTTTCGCCTCACCATGTGGCCAGCCATTGTGGGTTTTTTTTCTTTCCTTGGCATTTTGGGTTTTTTTGTTTTGGTGTATGGGGGTGTAAGTTGTGACAATTCAATATCTAGCATTTATTAATTTTTTTTTTTCCTGTGCCATGTGGGCACTCTGTCAATAAATGCTTGGTGTCGGAGTCTAGAACATCCCTCTGGCCACCCTGGAGGGTTTCGAGGGCTGACAGGGGCATCTGGGATCTGTACTAAGGGGGTCAGCCAGCCTCACACAGAGCCCAGGAGGACACTGCCTCTGATCCCTGTCCATGGGAGTGAATGCCCACATTGTATGAAGAATCACAAGCTGAGAGAAATCAAAATAAGTGGTAGCTCGTTTATCACAGAGTGTAAATGTAGAATCTAGGATTTTTAGTATATGGGTTTGAAGAGGCAAGATGGAGGAATTGGGGAGTGGTCCTGTCCTCCTTGTTCTTGTTCTTTTCCCCCATTTTCTGCTGAGTTGTATTACAAGGATTGGTTTAGAGTAGAAATGACATGTTAGCATAGGTAGTAAGTATTGGCAAAATTCTGTAAATGAAAAGTACATTGCGGATGGTGGTTGGATCAGGGGAATGGTACAAAGGGTCCAGGACCCTCTGATCCGCCCCAGTCCGCCACGTGTCCTGCTCTGCTGGAGATGCCTTGCAGAGCTGAGAAAGAACTGAGAGATAATGAAGAATAAACAACCTTGGAAACATGCACTGGTGGACTCAGCTTGTCGTCTCTGGCTCCGGCGTGGAACCCTTAGGGCTAGAGAAGACGAAAAACCTTATTACCTCGGGGAACAGCAACCCCGAGGAGAATCTCAGGGAACAGCAACCCTGAGAGCTTGATTTTTTCACTTTCATCCACTAATATTCTTTTTTTTTTTAATTGGTACAAAGGAATTGTTGGAATCCTGTTCTTTAGAGGAAACACTTATTTTCAGTGTTTTTTTCCTAAATTTGTCTTTAAACCAAGACACATTCCTGTTCTCACACTTTCAAAGAATGTTCCAACTCAAACTATGGCCAGGATAAAACACTGTTATGACTAAAGCCCACCATCTTGCAACCCTAGAAACAGCAGTCCAAAAGAGACCCTCTGACCTCACTTGGAATGCAGCAGGCTCCAACCAGCAACCTTCCTCTGAGTGGGACACCTCTCAGAGCCAGCAAACCCTCAGGTTTGCTATACTCAGAGGATCACCTAAACACAATGTACCCTGGGCCAATATCCTCACTTTTCGACGTCAGATCCGTCATCCATTGGGAGATGCAAAAAGATCCGAAGTGAGTATTTCACTGACCTCTGAGGGGAATTTTTCACAGATACCTTCCTTGCACTGACTGTTTCTGCCTGGGTGCATGCCCCTGCGCATATGCTATAGCAAATCTGAGAGAAATACTGCTTTCTTAGATGTTTAAGTATCTCAGATATCCAAGTAAGTTAGGCCTGTCAGAAAGGTTAAGTTATAGTTATAAACTTACTTAAATGCTGCCAAGTGTTCTTTTGCTAAGTTGTTAAACATAACTTATAAGCTAAGTGTTGTGAAGTGTTCTTCTGCTGAGTTGCTAAGTATAACATTGAAGTTATAAGTTAGGTTAACTGCTGTTAAGCATTATTCCTCTGTTAGATTGTTACGGTTGTTGGGGGTTAGATTTGCTTCTTTTTCACTTACAGAATTTTTTCCCATAAGTGGCTGGGAAACCTTAACAACAGTGCTTCAGCAAAACAAAGGTAGTGGTCAAAGGAGATGGCAGCACAAGGCTACACCTATTGTTTTGGGTCTCCGGGAGCTTCCTTCAGAGAGGGGAGATAACGCGAGCTTTGGGAAAGGCAAAAGACAGAGCTGGGGGGGCAGGGACTCACTTGCTCTCAGCATCGAGGAGGACTGTCAAGCTGCCACTCGCTGCAAGAAGAGTTCACGGCCGTCACTGTCTCGTCCTGGGAAATCTACCGTCATCTGCTCCTGTATCCAGGAATCCTGAGCTCACTTTCTCCAGCCCTGCCCCCACCGCTGCTGCTTCTTTGGAGCTTTGAGGCTTTCCTGCTACTCTGTAGCCCTGCACTGCCCTGCTCTGCCAGGACACCCCAGCAGCTCCAGCTACCAGCGCAGAGCATCTGATCTCATCCACCAGCCCGGGACTTTCCACCCTTCCAGCTCGGCCTCTTGGAGTCCCGCAGGGGCACCAAGATCAAACTGCCCCAGGCTTTTGTGAAAGAAAGCCCTCGAGGTTCCTGGTTCTGTTTATTATTAATGCTGTAGTTGTTGTTTGTTTGTTGTTTTGTCATATATACTAGTAAAGAACTGTTATTCCTATCCCCATACCTCTGCCTGAAAGCCCCTTTAATTTTCTAAATTAGAATAATTTAGAGGAAGGGGATTTGAATTCTCCATCTCTAGGGAGGTCCTTCCCCCTTCCTAGCAGATACCTGTCTTTCAAACCAAGACAACGGTTAAGCTCTAAATCAAGTTATAAGTTAAGTTCGGTATAAGTTAAGTGTTTTTCCTATGTTAAATTGTTAGGCTTAAGGTATAAGTTAAGTTAAAGTACTGCTAAGTTTGAGTGTTGTTAAACTTTTAGGCTGTGTTCCTTTTTATCCTTGCCCGCATTGTCTTTTGACACACACTCCCCCCCACGTTAGCGTAGGAAAACATATAACCACACAAAGGCGATCATATGCGGTTCTTTATTCAAGCCCACGAGGGCATACACTGTCCAAATCTTGTGCCCCAGAATACAGAGTCGATTTGTGATTTTTATAGTTTCAAATTATACATATGTTAACTAACCTCCACCCCTAGATACTGGTTATCCTATTCCTTAGTTACTATCTTAGATCATACCTATGCTCTACCCTGTGTTATACTTGATTTGGTTAAAACAATGCTTCTCAATTATCTCCTGGGCTGGAGTCATACTTAAACAATGGTATGCAGCTAGTTGCAGAAGCTGACGTTTGTTCCAAGCTATCTGTAAAGTTCAGATTGTGCGTCTTCTACCTTCCCCCAACTACCCGCAGTTAGCTTAAACAGAAATTATTATTTTAACTCTCCACCATCACACACACACACACATCCATACACAGCCCCCTAGATTTTTCTCAGTTCATTTCTGGTTTGATTGCCTGGATTTTGTTTGGTTTTGTTGTTGCTTGTTTTCACTTGTTGTGCCTTAGCTGTCCTGTAAGTAATAGAGTGAATCTTGCCAACAAACTTGTCATGCTTTGTTGCTTAATATTAAATCTGACTTGCTCATACTCTTGCCAGTGATTTTTTAAGCGATCACAAACTCTTGTCCATAACACCTACACTGCACTCTGGGTAGAAGGAATCAAGCACTGGGTTCATCACACATGGATATAGGGATCACATATCATTCTGAACTGGTGGATAATCCTTTATGCATGAAAATATGAAGGAAACAAGATTAACACTGGGAAGTTTTCTATTTTATTTCTCATGGGGGGAATTGGTATTACTTGTTTTTTGATTAGAGTTTCATAACAGCTTGATTACCAATACCAACCTCTGCAGAAAATACAGTTCCATGGGGTGTCTTATTCAGCAATCTTACAAAAATATGGGAACACATGTGGGAAGGAAATAGCACCCATGCCAATTGGACAGGGATAGAAAGAGAATATTCCTTAAAATGGACACATAAGAACAATATTTTTGAGAATTGTAATATCTCAAATCCAGATCTGAAAATAATTTCAGGAACTATTTATTGGCTGACACACTGCACTAATACACCTTTGGGGATGTCAAATACCAGAAGTATGAAATAGACCTCAAACAGGACAGTGGGAATATATACAGTCAGTTCAGTGGTGTCTAGACTGGGAAGGGAGTCCAGGACTCCCAGAGGACCCCTTGCAGAGAGGTATAAAATATCCTGATTTAATAAGGTCAAGGCAAAAGGATCCAAGGACAAAGGAAAAGTGGAATTGCATTTAAATATACACTTGTACTAGTAGGAATCCTGGGGTACAGCAGCTCATGACTGTGGCCCAGGCTCTATGGTTGTGTTTGTAGAAATTATTCTACCTTTCTTAATGAAACCTGGTCTCACCTAACAAACAGTGAGACTTGGAGAGATATAGACTGTCAGCAGGACACAGTAAAATAATTAGGATCCACAGTATAGGTAGGAAGCAATGGAATGTAGACCACACATTTGCCCTTGAGAGAATCAAGAGTTCAATGGACACTGGGAGTATTAACGTTATGTCCCTTGTGGGAGGAGTCACCCTTGGGAACCTGACTATAAAGGAAAGTTAAACGTGATGAAACTTGGAAACATCCCAGTGTGGGAACTATAGTGGGATGGATTTTAGGATCCATCTTTAGTCCTCAAATATCTGCCTTTAAGAACAGATGAGCCATACAAATTTTGACTCTATAAATGGAAACTTAAGTGAATGCAACTGATTTGGGGTTGTAGCAGGACCTTCCCTTACCTCAGGAGGGCTTATCTGTTCTGCCTATCAGCTGGTGGGATAGCTCAGGGCATCTTCCCCCTCACATAAATTTCCTAATTGGTGAGATAATGCAAGACGGACATCTGTCTGCTAGTGAGTTATTTCTGGTGCCATGGAGGTGGCATTCTCAGTTGACAATAAACATCTTGCCTTGAGAGCGAGATTGAAGGAAGATAAGCTTGAATTTCTGACTGACAGACACGTCACTTTACAAACTATAAAAGCTACACAAAACTTTGACAAAGCAGATGTCTTCTGCACATTCCCTGGAAAAGTGTGGGGCTTTTCCCGGAAGTTGGAACATCTATGTTGAGGCTACTTTTCCGGAGGTTGAGTGAAAGGACTCTGTGTACCTCATCATTAATTGGTGGTAAGTTACATTGACTCCTAATCTTTACTATTTCTTTGCTAGCTATAATATAGGTACCCTTATGTTGTGCACTGTTTTATGTAATCTATTAGTAGTTCTTTGTTTTTAACCTGTATAGTAAGTAACTCTGTTTAAGGCCTTTTGTCTGTTAAACTCCTGTCTATTCAATAAATAACTCATTTTTAATACACCTGATCAGCCATTCTTGAGAACTTGTAAGCCAGAGTGATTTAGGTGCAGGGCACCTGAGTAAAGCTGCTGCCAAAAATCTGAACCAAAGGCAGGGCTGGTCTAAAGGCTCTCGCTCAATCTATAACAGCAGTTTACTGAAATAAAGGAACAATTGCAAGATTGGCTTTAGACCTATTGCTGTTACATGAACATGGAATATGTGGTTATGCAAATTTAAACAATATTTCTTGCGTGTACATTCTAAATGTGACTGCTAAATTGGATGATCAGATAGAGAGGATAAAATTGGTTGCTGCATCTTGCAGAGAATTGAGGGCAGGATTAGAAAGTAAATGATTGAATAAAATATTTAAAGACTCAGATTTTCTCTGACTGGTTGGTTGACCTCATTCTTGCAAAGTATAATTGTGATCACAGTAATAATTGTGATTAGGATACTTGCTTTAAGCTGCATAAAAACCATGATTGCTGATGCAACTCGAGGAACTTATGTGTTGGAGTCCAGGGAATCCCTCTGGTCGCCCTGGAGGGTCAGGGACCCGGTCGAGGGGGTCTGAGACCTGGACAGGGGGGTTTGGAATGTGTACAGGGGGGTCTGGGATCTGTACAGGGGGGTTTTAAGCCTGGCAGAGAGCCCAGGGAGATGCAGGCTTTGACTTCAGTCCATGGGAGAAACTACCTACCCTGCAGGAGGAGTTACAAGTCACCGAAGTGTGAAATAGATAGTAATCAGTTTATCACTGGGGGTGCATGTATTTTGGGTGTGTGGACTTGAGAGGACAAGATGGAGGATTCAGTGTGTGGTCCTGTCCTTCTTATTCTTCTGGTCTGACATTTCTGCTGTGAAGGTGGCACGTTTGGATAGGGTCAAAGTAGATATGACCTGTCTAGCATAGGTGTTGGGTATTGGTGATTAATTGCAAATAATAGAAACGTAATATGTAGTATAAGAGGTCAAGACCCTCCCAGAGGAGGGGAGAGCGTCGTTGCCCCTGCTGCTGCACGGAGCTCAGCAGGGCACGAGAAGAGCTTGTGAGATAAGAATAAACAGAGAGCGAGACCTTGAACACGAGAAATCTGAAGACTCCATGTGTTTCTTTGCACCCGGCTCAGGACTCATCAAAGGGCAGAGACAATTTATCACTCTAATCTTGGGGGGTTAAACCTGAGAATATACTAATTGCCTGATCTTATAAAATTGTACAAATCTAATTCCAGGTGCGTTTTTTTGCCATATTGTGTACCTGAAGGCTTTCAAGTAAAGGTTTGCTTTTATCTTATCGTTTCAACATTGTTTGGGAAGGTTTTGTTCTATTTCCAGGCAACACCGCAAGGCACCATTTTAGGCCCAGTTGTCTTTGACATCTTCATAAACGACTTAAATGTAGGACTTGAAGCTATATTGAGTAAGTTTGCTGATGACACTAAATTGGCAGGAGCTGTTGACTCCTTCAAAAGCAGAGAGACCCTGCAGAGAGACCTTGACAAATTAGAGGTCTGGGCAATCACCAACTTTATGAAGTTTAACAAGGGCAAGTGTCAGATTATGCAACTGTAATGGGGCAACTCTGGATATATGGACAGACTGGGGAACGAGAGGCTAGAGAGCAGCTCTGAGGAAAGGGACCTGGGGGTCCTGGTTGATGGCAAGTTGAATATGAGAACAGTGGGCCCTGGAGCCATAAGGATCAACCATATCCTGGGGTGCATGAGGCAAAGCATTGAGAGCTGCTTGAGGGAGGTGATTTTCCCACTCTACTCTGCACTGGTGCAGCCTCACCTCAAGTCCTGTGTGCAGTTTTGAGCATGAGCACCACAATATAAGAAGGACTAGTGATAGGCCCTGAGGAAACAGCTGGAGCAGTGTCAGGGGAGGTTTAGATTGGATATTAGGAAAAGGTTCTTTACCCAGAGGGCCATTGGGCACTGGAACAGGCTTCTCAAGGAAGTGGTCATGGCCCCAACCCTGACAGAGTTCAAGAAGTGCTTGCACAATATTCTCAGGCACGTAGTGTGACTCTTGGGGATGTCCTGTACATGGTTAGGAGTTGGACTCAATGATCCTTGTAGGTCACTTCTAACTCAGGCTATTCTATGATTCTGTGATACTCCAAACTTCCACTATCCTTCATTTCCAATTACAGAGAAAGGTCATTATATCTCCAGGGTGCAGTGCTGATTTACTTCAGTCAGCAGAAGACACCTCTTCCACAGAGTAGAGATGTCCTCTGACACCTCGATCTAGATCCTTTCTGTACCAAGTTAAGTCAAAAGCAAGTAACTTATATTTGATTAAAGGCTAAAATTAGCAAGAGACTACTCTAGAGGAAAGAGTGATTAACTTTTTTGCATGTTATCTCCATGAAAATCTAACAGTATAATCTCTAGTGATGCCAGATAATTAGCTTTATTCAGGAGGGATAAAGCAAATACATTATGTTCAAGGCTTACCACTAAGCAGTTCAATCCAATTTTGTACTGTTTCAGGAGGTTGGGTCTCTTTTATGTGTTTCAGAGCTTCATCAAGCAGAACATCCCCTGTAGGAGCATCTGACTTGCAAATTACCTAGGACAGAATAAAATGCAGTCAGTATTTTTACTTAATTCATATACCATATAAACATCCAACAATAAAAATTTGAAAAATCTACCTGTTTTCAGAACCAAGGAAAATTTTAAGGAATGAGGAATGTCCTCATATAATATGCAAGTTAAAAAAACATCTAGTTGTTAGAAAAAACTATTTAGGATTTTAATTACAAAGCTCTGTTATGTCTTAAGTTATCTATAACCTCTATTAACCTTAACTGACCAGAACTATAGTATTAATAACCTGTTCAATACCTAATTTTTTAAGGAAGATAATCAACTAACCTGGTCAGGTCCTTCACTTTCTCCCCAAAACAAAGTATACTACTGTGCTAAATTGCTCTCTGATAACAGTCCATTTTACTGCTTCAAGTCAATTTATTCAGAATAGTGCAGATAGACAATTAGGCCATGTGAAATTGAGAAATTGATTAGAAAGTGAAAAGGCAGGAAAAATGCATTTCTTCTTCCATATGTTGATGGATAAAATAGGTTCAAGACAACATCTATCAGTTTTACAACTCTGAGAAACATTTTAACCAGCAACACTAAGTTCCATTCACTATCAGTTAAAATACACATAGTAGGCAAAATATGTGTGTACCAATAAATCCCTTAATATGCAGCCATAAATGAAACATCACTTAGGTTTGTTATTAAATAACTTCTAAAATTATTTCCCCCCCAAGAGAGCACAGTAGAGAGAAAAAAAAATCACTTACAGTAGCATAATAAAATGTAAGAATGTGAGTAACTGCTTGTTTACCAGTATAAGCAGTTGTATAAACCATGTACAAATACCTGTGGTGGTTTTGACCAGAAAGTGAGTTTTCAAGTTTTCAGGAAGTTTCAGAAAAGAACCAATTAAGAACAGATATGTCTCTGTGTGTTATGAACGAATTCCCAGTGGGTATGAGTGCTCTAAAAGCTGCCTGTGTTAGCTGCTGTGGCCCTGGGATGTGGCAGGGCTGTGTCTCTAGAACACCAGCCGCCAGGCAGCCACAGCCACGCCGTGCGGCCCTGACAGGCACAGCCACTGCTGACGAGAACCACGGCCGGGCTCTGAACAGAGTAAATGGAGGGGGGAGCACTGGAACCCCCCAGCGTTTCCCAGGGACGGGAAAACCCCAGTCGGGAGGGGTTGTGCCATCCCTGTCCTGGGCCCCATAGCGAGACAGCCGAGACAGCCGCTCCATCCCCCCAGAGGAAAATTCGGAGCATCCATTAGCATATTAAAAGAGTTTCTGAGTACTCAAAATGCAACCCCCTCATCCCATCAATTCGTGCCATTACCCAGCCTTTTAGAAAAATGGGGTTTTTCTTTTTTGCAGAGAACCCCATACCTGGGGTGATGCTGCTGTTCCTAGGGAGCCGCTGACCCCCCTCCCGGCTAGGCTAGAGGTACCTCCACACCCCAGCAAGTTTGAGGATGAGGGGAAGCTGCCCTGTGGCATTCTCCTACCTCATTAAAATGTGAAAAGGAGCAGCTCCTGTCTTGATAGCCCTGTCATTGTTTCGCTGTAACTACCTTTTTCAGCAGGGATGTCCTCTGCTGGGACCAGGACAAATGCATATGCATTTGTATATGCAAATAAAACCGACCCTGTGAATCCTGGGAGGATTTTTTGAGAGGAACTGCACCCCAAGACAAGAAGCTAGATGCATCAGAGGAGAATTAGATAGTGCCCTGGCCGAGCAAGACGTGGACGCACCCCCTGGCCTGGTTTGAAGATTCACCATAACCTATGAGGAGTCTGAATAGAATGGGAGCCGGCCAATTCAAGTGACCGAGACAGAGAACAGGAAACTCTCAAGATTTTTTCCCTGAGGGTAAAGAGCTGAGCCTGCACTCCAGTGGCAGACCCCTCACCGCTCTGCCTTCTGATGGTTGACCAGAGAGAGCTTCTAGCTGTTCCTATGGGAACAAGGTCTCAGCATCTACTGTTTGCAGTGGAGTGATGAACTGGGACAGTACCTGCTCCTTTGGATGGCTGCAGCAGAGTGAAAAACTCCTGCAGGACCCTACTATCCAGATGATGACTTTAATAAATAGCTGATCACTTTAATAAAGAGCTGAATATTAATAAAAGCATATGCCCTGTTCTTTTCATGTGGACCTACAGAGTTAAATATCGGGAGATCCTGAGAACCTCCCTTTTTTTCTTGCTGCCAGTTGAACAGGTAACATCGAGCCTGGCTGTTCGAATGGCCCAGGCCGCCCGGCCCTGCCACTCCCTCCCCCCTGGGGATGTTGCCTATCCCCTGGAGCTAGCCGAGCCGGGAGCCACTGCCAGTGCCAGCAAGGGAGCCCGGCCAGCTGGCCCCTTTCCCTCAGGAGCTGCCCCAAGCCCAGGCTGCGCCCACCCCATGAGACCGAGGGGTGGGCAGGAGGCATTTATAAGTATTTATGATTCCTGACTGCCCAGCCGCTCGGGGCTCTGCTCGGCCTTGAAATCTGACACCATAAGGCGCAGCCGAGGGAGAGAGGACCTGAGCAAGATGAAGCTTTCAGAACTCCAACCCTTTCCCTGAGAGAGAGAGGAAGGACAGAGTGATTTAACACGTTGAGACAGCATGATACAGAGTCAGCAAAAGAACTGATAAAGATTATTGGAAGAAGGGAATGAGGAAGTGGACATTTCTGACTAGACTTCTCTGGATGTAAACCATGAAAACTGGACTAACATATCCCTTCAAATCATGGGAAGATATGCATTTAGGGACATGTTCAAATTTGTGTGTGGATTTTGAACAATTTTTTTGTGTGATGGACTAAGTGATACTGATCTTATGAGATGTTTGAACAGAGATAGAGATAAGTCCTTTGTGCTAGTGAAGAAATGAGAAGATATCTCTGTTCTCTGAAATGAAGAATCCTTTGTTCCTTTGAGTTGTGCATCTTTAAAAGGTGACACCCTAATATGCAAAAGTCTAGACCCATGACCCATAGCAGCTTGGGAAACTGCTAATGGGAGGGGTCATGGAAGCAGTGTTTTTTACTGGGCGGCTGTTTTTGTGGCAGTTAAAACCCACAAGAAAACTATTTTAAGTTGTCAGTGGGATCCATGGGACATCAAGAGAGACTCCTCGAGTGATGAAAGATTATGTTTAAATGGTGAAACTGACTGAAAATCATAGTTTTGTCTCTCTATGTTGGTTGTGGGAAAGTGAACAGTTTGTGGGGAAGGGAGAAGGGTTTTGAAGGATTCCATTTTCTTTTTTTTTTTTTAATTTATTTTTTTCCTTCCTTCATTCTTTAGTGTATGTATATAAACTACCTTTGTAACTTTTAAAATTTAGGCTTGTGCTTTTTATTTTCTCCTAGTCATATCCCACAAAAGAACAAACACTGAAACCATCACATAATTGGTGCGTTGGCTGGGAAAACAGGTAAAAATTGGCGAACGTGAAACTGCTACAATACCCTTTTTTCTAGTTAGAAAAACAAGAATGCCAAACTAAAACATACAGATTTAACTAGCAACCCAAGTCACAGAATCACAGAATGGGTAAGGTTGGAAAGGACCACAGTGGGTTCATCTCATTCAACATCCCTGCTCAAGCAGGGTCATCCCAGAGCATATGGCACAGGACTGTGTCCAGATGATTCCTGAACATCTCCAGTGATGGAGACTCCATACCCTCTCTGGTCTCTGTTCCAGTCCTCAGTCACCCACACAGGAAAGAAGTTCCTCCTCATATTCAGGTCAATCAGTTTCTGCCCACTGCCTCTTGTCCTATTGGTTGCCACCACTGAGAAGAGCCTGGCTGCATCATCTGACACCCGCCCTTCAGATAATGATAGACATTGATAAGGTCACGTCTCAGTTGTCTCTTCTTGAGGGTGAACAGGCCCAATTGTCTAAGTCCTTCCTCTTAAGAGAGATGTTTCAGTCCCTGTCAGAGTCTAGAACATCCCTCTGGCCACTCTGGAGGGTTTGGAGGGCTGACAGGGGGGTCTGGGATGTGTACTAAGGGGGTCAGCCAGTGTCACACAGAGCCCAGGAGGACACTGCCTCTGATCCCTGTCCATGGGAGTGAATGCCCCCATTGTATGAAGAATCACAAGCCAAGAGAATTCAAAATAAGTAGTAGCTAGTTTATCATAGAATGTAAATGTAGAATCTAGGATTTTTAGTATATGGGTTTGAAGAGGCAAGATGGAGGAAATGGGGAGTGGTCCTGTCCTCCTTGTTCTTGTTCTTTTCCCCCATTTTCTGCTGAGTTGTATTACAAGGATTGGTTTAGAGTAGAAACGACATGTTAGCATAGGTAGTAGGTATTGGCAAAATTTTGTAAATAAAAAGTACGTTTTGGATGGTGGTTGGGTCAAGGAGACCGTACATAAGGTGCAGGGCTCTCTGATCCACCCCCAGTCCGCTGCGTGTCCTGCTCTGCTGGGGACGCCTTGCAGAGCTGAGAAAGAACTAAGATAAGGTACCCATCCAGGGAGGCCTGGCAGAGCTGAGAAAGAACTGAGAGATAATGAAAGAATAAACAACCTTGGAAACATGCACTAGCAAACTCAGCTTGTCTTCTTTGGCTCCGGCGTGAGACCTTTTGGGCAAGAGAAGCTTGAAAGCCTCGTTACCTTGGGGAACAGCAACCCCGAGGAGAATCTCAGGGAACAGCAACCCTGAGAAGTCCCCTCATAATCTTTCTCACCGTCTGCTGAACCTGCTCCAGGAAGTCCATCTCTTTGTTGCACTGAGGAGCCCAGAACTGGACACAGCACTCCAGATGTCTTTCACAAGGGCTAAGTAGAGGGGCAGGATCACCTCTCTCAGCCTGCTGACAATGCTCTTCCTAATGCACTCCAGGATACTATTGTCCTTCTTGGCCACAAGGGCACATTCCTGGCTCATGGACAGCTTGTTGTCCACCAGGACTCCCAGGTCCTTCTCTTCAGCTCTGCTTTCCAGCAGGTCACCTCCAGCCTGTACTGGTGCATGGAGTTATTCTTCTCCAGGTGCAGGACCCTGGACTTGCCTTTGCTGAATTTCAGATGGTTCCTCTCTGCCCATCTCTCCAACCTGTCAAGGTCCTTCTGAAGGGCAGAACAGCTCCCTGGAGTATTGGCCACTCCTCACAGCTTTGTGTCATCAGCAAACTTGCTGAGGAGGCATCTGCCCCTTTGTCCAAGTCATTGGTGGAAAAATTAAACAATACTGGGTCCAGTATAGAACCTTGGGGGACACCACTAGTGACAGGCCTCCAACTAGACCCTGTGCCACTGATCACAACCCTCTGGAATCTGTTATTCAGACACTTCTCAATCCACCTCACTGTCCACTCATCCAGTCCACACTTCCTGAGTTTGCCTATGAGTATGTTGTGAGAGACAGTGGTGAAAGCTTTGCTGAAGTCCAGGTAGACAATATGCACTGCTCTCCCATCATCTATCCAGGTAATTGTTTCATCATAGAAGGCAATCAGGCTGTTGAAGTATGATTTATCTTTAGTGAATCCATGCTGACTACTCCTGATTACTTTCTTGTTGTCCATGTGTGTTGTTATGGTTTTCAGATGGCACAGGAATAACAACATGACTCTCCATGATGGTAAAGATGAGACCAAACTTTATTCTTCTAAATTCTACTTTTATAGAGTAGTTTGGTACAAAGAACATGATTGGTTATTCAGCATCTACACACTTTAGTAAACATTTCTTTCCAGTAAACATGTTGGAAAAACACCACCTGTGGATGGTTTCTCACTTCCCAAGGTTTGTTTGAATTCCTCCTTTAGATTTCTCAGGCTAACATGAGAAAGTTGCTGGCTTGCCTTTCACACAGACACTGGCAAAGCCTGAAGCCTAAATTCAGACCAAATGTCAGGCCCACACATGTGGATATGTGGATAGCGATGGCCTCTGAATGGAGGTGCTCCATCAGCTTTCTAGAGATTGAGGTGAGGCTGACTGGCCAGCAGTTCTCTGGGTCCTCCTTCTTGACCTTTTTGAAGGCCGAGGTGACATTTGCTTTCTTCCAGTCTTCAGGCACCTTTCCTGATCTCCACAGCATTTCAAAGATGATTGAGAGTGGCTTAGCAATGATGTCTGATACCTCTCTCAGTACTCATGGGTGCATCCTGTCAGGGCCCATGGACTTGTGGATGTCAGGTTTGCCTAGGTATTCTCTAACCCAATCCTCCTTGACCAAGGGAAAGTCTTTCCAACATTCTTTAACCATGGTCTTCTGGGTCAGAGATCCCTGAGAGTTGATCTTGTCAGTGAAGACCAATGTAAAGAAGGCATTCAGTAACTCTGCCTTCTCTGAGTCCTCTGTTACTAGGGTCTCCCTCCATTTAGGAATGGCCTCACATTATCCTTCATTTTCCTTTTGTTATTGAAAAAGCCCTTCTGGTTGTCCTTGACATCCTTGGTAAGATTTAATTCCAGATGGGCCTTGGCCTTTCTTGTCTCATTTGTACCTTCTCTGACAACCTTTCCATATGCATTCCAAACGGCCTGACCCTGTTTCCACCTCCTGTGTACTTCCTGCTTATGCTTGAGTTCTTTATTCCTCCATGAAAGTCTCTTGCCCCCTTTGCCCAATTCCTTGCTCATTGGGATGTACTGTTCTTGAGCCTGGAGGAAGTGATTCTTGAATATCAACCAATTCTCTTGGACCCCTCTTCCCTGCAGGGCCTGTTCCCATGGGATTCTTCCAAGAAGATCCCTGAAGAGGCTCAAGGTAGCTCTCAAGAAGTCCAGGGTTGTAATCTTAATTACTGCTCTGCTTCCTCTTCTCCTGATACTGAACTCCACAATCTCATGGTCACTAGAGCCAAGGCTGCCCCCAACCTTCACATCTCCAATAAGGCCTTCCCTGTTTGTTAGTTTAAGGTCAAGCAGCACACCATTCCTTGTGGGATCCTCTACTACCTGTGACAGGAAGTTGTCATCAATGCTTTCCAGGAACCTCCTGGACTGTTTGTGCTTTGCTGTGTTGCTTCTCCAGCAGATGTCAGGGTAGTTCAAGTCCCCCACAAGAACCAGGGCCTGAAACTGTGAGGCTGCTTCTAGTTGCCTGTAGAAGGCCTCATCCACTTCCTCCTCCTGCTCAGGCAGCCTGTAGCACACACCCACAACAGTGTCACCCTTACTAGTCTGCCCTTTTATCCTAACCCATAAGCTCTCGACCTGCTTGTCATCCACCCCAAGACAGACCTCCATACATTCCAAGCGTAGCTTCACAAAGAGGGCAACTTCACCACCGCACCTTCCTGATGTGTCTCTCCTGAACAGCATGTAGCCCTTCATGACAACATTCCAGTTGTGAGCTATCCCACCATGTCTCTGTAATCGCAATGAGTTCAAAGCCCTGTGACTGCACACAGATCTCTAGTTCCTCCTGCTTGTTCCTCATCCTGTGTGCATTGGTGTACAGG
This sequence comes from Prinia subflava, assembly GCF_021018805.1. Classification (NCBI taxonomy): domain Eukaryota; kingdom Metazoa; phylum Chordata; class Aves; order Passeriformes; family Cisticolidae; genus Prinia; species Prinia subflava. The sequence continues at coordinate 1,253,612 of NW_026960606.1, forward strand.
CACCTTATAGAGGTATTTGAGTGTGTTAATATCCCAGTGGGGGTGCAAAGGGATGCTCCATAGTCCAGTCTTGTGGTTATGTCTTTGGCTGCTTGTGCTTGAATGTGGTATTCCCTCCTAAACCTCCTTTTTCTACTTGGGTGGTCGCTAAAGTTCTCCTCTTCCCACACCTTATCTCTATTGAGCCTGCCCCTGTCCCCAGCCCCTTAAAATCTAGTTTAAAGCTCTCTGAGGGAGCCCTTCTAACTCCTGAGCTAAGATCCTTTTTCCCCTTTGAGACAGGTGGACCCTGTTTGTTGCCAGCAGGCCTGGTCCTCAATAAACTGACCCACGATCAAAACCCCCAAAATTCTGCAGGTAACAGCAGTCCTGAAGCCAGGTATTCATCTGCAAGATCTTCCTGCTTCTTGCCCCATCATTTCGTGCAACTGGCAGGACAGAAGAGAACACAATTTGTGCTCCAGATCCCTTGACCAGTTGTCAAAAGGTCCTGAGGTCCCTCTTGATTCTCCACAGCCTTCTTGTTGAGACTTCATTGGTACTCACCTGGAAAACCAGGAACAGGTATTAGTCAGTGGGCCTTACCAGGCTGGGAAGTTTCTTGGTGACATCCTGTATTGGTTTGGCATGGCCTGGTTTTTGGCAGCCACAAAGATGGCTCCTGTGGGAAGCTGCTGGAAGCTTCCCACCATGTCCAGCAGACCCAATGGATGATAACTCTGAAGATGGACGTGCTGCTAGCCAAAACTGGGCCAATGAGAGAGGTTGGTAACGCCTCTGTGATAACATATTTAAGAAAATCAAAACAAAGTCAAAGCGTTTTTGCTCCTAGTCAGAGAAGAAGAGAAGGTGAGAACATGTGAGGGAAAACAACATGGCAACACCAAGGTCAGTGGAGAAGGAGGGGGAGGAGGTGCTCCAGGTGCCAGAGCCAAGATCCCTCTGCAGGCTGTGGTGAAGACCACGGTGATGCAGGCTGTCCCCCGGCAGCTCATGGGTCCACAGGGGAGGCAGAGATCCACCCGCAGCCTGTGGGGGAGGTGCCCATGTCGGAGCGAGTGGATGCCTGGAGGAGGCTGTGATCCAGTGGGAGACCTGGTGGAGAGAGGGGGCCCCTGCTTCCAGGCTGGAGCAGCCTGTTCTTGGAGGACTGCACCCAGTGGAAAGAGCGATCCATGCTGTGGCAGTTTTGGGAGGACTGTCTGCCCGTGGAGGAAGTTCAAGTTGCAGCAGCTGAGGTATGGCTGCTGCTCATGAGATTGGAACCATGCTGGAGAAGTTCATGGAGATCTGTCTTCCATGGGAGGAACCCCACGGAGTAGCAGGGGAAGGACTCCTTTCCCTTAGAAGTGGAAGAAAATCTCAGTGATGCACTGACCAAGCCCCCATGCCTTGTCTCCCTGTGCTGTTGATGGGAAAGAGGGAGGGGCTGGGGGAAAAAGGTGTTTTAAGGGCTTATTTTACTTCTAATTATGCTCCTCTGATTCTGTTAGTAAGAAAATTCACTTTACAATTTAGGTTGAGACTGCTTTGGCCTTGAAATATTTCTCCCAGTCCTTATCTCACTCATGAAGTGTTCATTAGTTTTTTTTCCCTCCTCTGCCCAGCTGTGGCAGGGAAGGGTGAACAAGCAACTCTCCTGGGTGCCTGGTGTTGGACCATTGTCAAACCATGACACATTCCTTACCAGGCCCCAGGGAGGCAGCGTACTTCCCTATGGGTTGGATGTGGTTGGCATATCAGGCCCTTCCTTCCAGCCCTGCTTTATGTAACCCCTCCAACTCTGATGAACCTTCATCCACTTCCTCATATCTCTGGTCCGCAGATTCCAGGGCCTCATACCTATTGTATAAGGGCACCTGGGAAGGTGAGGTAGATTGGATTTGCCTGCCACCCTGAGCAGAAACCTGTTTCCATTCCCCTCCCTCTTTAAGGTATCCTCCTTCTGCCTGGTGGTGAGAAGGTAGGGGATGCATTGCTTCTTGAAAAGAGGATGGTGGGTCCATTTGTGTAAGGTATTGTGGATGCTGAAAACGAGAGATCAGGCAGCAACAGCAGAGTCTGTGAGAAATCAAATCACAACTTTCTCACACTGGCCTGAGAAATTGTGAGGAGGAATCATAAGTCCTTGAAGGTGAAAAACAGTCTCCACAGGTGTTGTTTATGGTCCTTGCAGGTGTTGTTTGCCCAAGTTGCTGTTTACTCACAAGTGTGTTTGAGGGGTGTTTTTCTGAGCATCCAATCATGTTTCATTTGCTCGGAACTGTCTATAAAAAGGACAATTTAAAATTAAGATCGCTCTCTTTTGTCTTTGAGACTGGAGACTCTGTGTCGTTGTTTTCAGCCATCCCGAATCATACAACAACAAGGTATGGTAGAGTGCAGCTCCATCAGTCAATCTCCTCCTCAGAGTCCCTAATACTTCCTAGCTTTTCTACTTCATCTCTCAGTTCTACCACTAGGCTGAGCAGATCATTGTCGTGACATAATCTAGTCTGGACCAAGTCAATATGTTTGAATAAAAATAAAACAACAACAACAAAATTCTATCTTTCTTTAGGAAAAGAAGAATTACTACTGTTTCAAAACGATTTATGAAAATAATGATTTTATCTGACAATTTAAAGTTTTACAAGGTGTCATGGTTGTAGCTGGCATGCAGCTGCCAGATAAATATGCCCATATTCAGACCCCCAAAACTCGACCAGCCTAGAAGTAAAACAAGGCCCCGGATAAGGCGAGGATAGGTTGGATTCAAACCCAAGCAGGGACCTCAGCCAACCCCATTCGATCCTAAGTGCAAATATATCACTGGTCAAGGATCTGGGCAGTGTTAAGACCCAGACCAATCAGCTGTCTAAACCCGGGAAATTCAAAGCCCCTATAAAAGGAAGTTCTGAACAACAAAACAGGCTGTTTGTCTCATGATTGTTGGTGAGTTCATGTCGTTTGTCTGTCTCTGACCAAGGACCTCAGGTAACAAAAAGGTCGCACTTTATAAGTATCTGGTAAAAAGATAACAGGCAATTGACAGAAAAATTAACATATCAAAACTGTTCCACATATACAAGGGAAGCTGCAAGTGAAAGATCTTAGTTTTGGTAAAGCTTCACAATAGTCAGAAAGGTGTCCTGGAAAAGCATTAAGTGTCCTATTGAAATGCATCTCCTGTTCTGTTCTGTAGTTCTAATAATCCTTACTACGAAAAATAGAGGAGTACAATACATTTTCAGGATGACACTGAAATGAGTTGCAATGTCAAGACAGCTTAAATACTGACAATTCCAAACTGGAGATGTCATGGTTTGACACTGGCAAAACATCAGGCACCCACTAAAGCCACTCTCTCACCCTCCCCTACCACAGCTGGGCAGAGGAAAGAAAAAATTAATGAATGCTTCATGAGTGAGATAAGGACCAGGAGAAAACACTCCAAGGGCAAAACAGGCTCGGCTTAGAGGTACAAAGCGAATTTATTACTAAGACAATAAGAGGAGGATAATGAGAAGCAAAATAAGCCCTCAAAAACATCTCCTCTTCCCCCAACCCCTCCCTCCTTCCCACCGACAGCTCAGAGAGACAAGGCATGGGAGTTTTGGTCAGTTCGTCACCTGAGATCTTTTTCCACTTCTAAGTGAAAGGAGTCCTTCCCCTGCTACTCAGTGGGGTCTCTCCCACGGAAGACAGATCTCCATGAACTTCTCCAGCATGGTTCCAATCTCAAGAGCAGCAGTCCTCCCAAAACTGCTGCAACATGAGTTCCTCCCATGAGCAAACAGTTGTACCAAAACTACCGTGGCGTGGGTCACTCTTCCACTGGGTGCAGTCCTCCAAGAACAGGCTGCTCCAGCCTGGAAGCAGGGGCCCCCTCTCTCCACCAGGTCTCCCACTGGATCACAGCCTCCTCCAGACATCTACCTGATGTGATGTGGGCACCTCCCCCACAAACTGTGAGTGGATCTCTGCATTCCCCATGGACCTCCATGAACTGCAGGGGGACAGTTGCTTCACCATGGTCATCACCACTGCCTGCAGAGGAATCTTGTCTCCAGTGCCTGGAGCACCTCCTCCCCCTCCTTCTTCACTGACCTTGGTGTTGCCATGTTGTTTTCCCTCATATGTTCTCACCTGCTCCTCTTCTCTGACTCTAAGCAAAAACCGTGTGACTTTCTTTTGATTTCATTCTTAAATAAGTCATTACAGAGGTGTTACCATCATCTCTAATTGGCCCAGGCTTGGCCAGCAGCATGTCCATCTTTCGAGCCATCTGGGATTGGCTATACCAGACATGGTGGAAGCTTCCAGCAGCTTTTCACAGAAGCCACCTCCATGGTCCCCCCGCTACCACAAACCAGGCTGTGCAAAACCAACATAGATGTGTACAAAGTCAATTAAATGAAATGAGAAAGAAACACAAATAGTATAGTCAGTATGAGAAAACAGATGACAAATATAAAAGATGTAATAAATGACTATATAGTTCAGAATGATAAAAAAAAAATCTAGTAATTCTAGCAGTAGGCTACAATTCCAATGAATCAACAATAGCCAAGTCTTTCAACAAAATAAGAATTTCATTCAAAGCTGTATTAACCGGAAATTGCTGGAGAGATCTTTGTGAATACCTAACATGTCACAGCTGGAATACTATGTTCAATTTAGATGGTGTCTATAAAGCACAGAAACTAAGATTTAAATAAAAATCAGCAAGAATGAACCAGTCCTCAATGCCAGGCTAAAAATAACAATGTTTAGATCTAAAAAGAAGCATGTAAGATTGTCATGGTTTCATCCCAGCTGGCAACCAAGCCCCTCGCAGCTACTCACTCACTCCCCCACCAGCAGGATTGGGAAGAGAACTGGAAGGATGAAAATCAGAAAACTCGTGGGTTGCGATAAAGACAGTTTATTAGGTGAAGCAAAAGCCATGCACACAAACAAAGCAAAACAAGGAATCCATTCACTGCTTCCCATAGGCAGGCAGGTGTTAAGCCATCTCCAGGAGAGCAAGGCCCCATCACGCATAACGGTTACTCAGGAAGACAAATGCCATCATTCCAAATGTCTCTCCCTTACTCCTTCTCTCTTTATATACTGATCACAATGTCATATGGTCTGGAATATCCCTTTGGTCAGTTTGGGTCACCTGTCTCAACTGTCTCTTCTCCCAATCTCCCATGCACCCCCAACTTCCTTGCCAGCATGGCAGTACAAAAAGCATAAAAGGTCTTGACTCTGTGTAAGCCCTGCTCAGCAATAACTAAAATATCTCTATATTATCAACCCTGTGTTCAGCACAAATCAAAAACACAGCCCCATACCAGCTACTGGGAAGAAAATGAACTCTACCCCAACCAAAATCAACACAAAGATATTTTTACAAAGAGGGTATGAAACAGTAGTTGAGTTTGTCTACATTGGGAAAAATAAAATATACCAGTTTTTTCTGGATATACAGAAGATGCAGAATGTATTGTCAAAATCTTCAGCAGGCAAATTAAACATTCAGGGAGGTTGTTGAATTGCATTCAGCGGAGAATTTTAAGACTAAACATCTGCCAGGGAGGAACCAGAGAAACATGATTTTCTGTTACTGCATCAAGATTAAATGGTTCCTTGAGATACTGGTCTGATCTCCACTTTTTGAAGCTGGACATCACTCTAGTCATAAATATCAGATATTTATTTTCAAGAACATAGCAATGTTTTAATTCAGGCAGTTCCTTTTTAAAACTAAACACACAACAATGCATATTTATCTTTCTGAATAACAAGCTTGCACCAACCTTTATTAACCTTATATAATGATATTACATATCTTCCAGGTTTGTATCAAGACTGAATTTTTTGAAGTTTGTCTAATTATACAAGAGCATACTTTGAGCTTTTAAGCTACTAGACCATGGTTATTAATAGCCACCCTTCAATAAATAGCCTAAAACCACCCAACATATTTATCTTTACTTCTTTTTAAAAATTACTTTCCATCAGTATTTTTATTTCTTTGATGTGATTCCTATGATTTGTTACACTGGATCACTCCAGTTTACTGCAGTTGGTAACCTACTACTCACCATCTCACTTTAATAGGTAAGACGTGAAGTAATTTTTTTGACCTACTTTATAAAAACAAGCAAACAAACACACAAACATAAGCCTCACTGAAGAGATGGATCCCAAATGTAAAAGCATTTTTTAAAGTAAATTAAAAAAAACCCCACACCTTTAGGAAACAGCTTTTCTTGCTTATTTGGGGTTAACATATGTTTTTCTACCACTGTGAAGATTAGGAAGCTCCTTTGAATATAATCCACCATGACCGTATGAGCCTAAACATACAAGCATTTAGAGGAAAGACCTGTAAGGAGTATAGATTCTCCCATTCAACTCAGGGGTCTATAAGCTCTTGGGAAGCCACAATACAGTGATTTTGTTTCTAAATTTACTGTTCTCTGCAGCCAGGCATACAGCACTATTTCTTCTCACATCTCTGCTACATTGCATATTCACTGCACAGATTCTTCTAATTACCCTTATGTCCTAGGTACAGGGATAACGGGCAGAGTTTTAGCCCAGTTTATTCCATACCACCCACTTCATTGGATGAGTAGCAGTTTTTGGCAAGGAACCAGAACTTTTTTCTTGCCCCAGTTGTGGAAGGTAGTGGTTTTGCCCCCTTTAAAAAAAATGGGCAGATGTGGAGGGGTCCTCTTTCTTTTATCAGGCTCACTCAGGAGATGGAGTTGCCCTGCAAGACCCTAGCTGCCACCTGACATTGAAGCCACCAGGGAGAACCCTGCTGGGTGATGTGGAGTGAGCAGCTCAGCAGCATAACTCCTTTTGGACGAAATAGCTTTCCAGGTTTTGCTTTGCCCTGTTGGAACCCTGGGCACCGAGAATTTTAGACTTTCTGTGCTGACAGACACTGACCCCCAAGGAAACACTACATTTGACCTGAGGCCTTGGAAAAGGCTTCCAAATTTGACTGATAGCACTGGGATTATGGGTGTGTAGTTTGAATAGAAGTGTGTAATTTCACATGGTGGAAAACTTAGAGTTTAAGGGTTTAGAATATAGTTATATATATAAAGCAAGATGGAGGTTTTAGGGTGTAGACTGGTCCCTCTTTTTCTCCTTCTTCGTGGGTCTGGGTGGTATTATGTAATTGGATAGAAAAATCCGCATTGTGGACCGCGGGTGTTTGGTTATTGGGTTAAAAGTAAAAAAAATTTAGGTGTCATTTCATAATTGGACAATTTGTTGTTAAAAGGCCTTGTAGAGAGATAGAGGGCCATTTTTCACTTTTTTAGCTAGAGTTCACAGCTTGTGAGACTGTACTATAGATAAGAATTAATAAACATCTGAGTCCCAGTATAAAACACTGTCTCTTGAGAATTTAATCCCAACTCTAACAGAAAAGAAGATTAAAAAGCAACATTGCCCCTGTTTGCCATTATTTCTGGATAGGGGAGGGCATTAAATCGTGGAAACTCATTTGCCACATTGTTTCCTTTGTTCTCTTGAGCTGCTGGTTCAGTGCAGGAGCCCCCCACCATCTTGCCATTGTTCCCAGGGGGCCACGTGGTGCAGAGTGTCCATCTTGTCTTTTTCTGGGGAAACTACATCGAGCCAGCAGCTTGGGAACAGCCACCATCTTGGTTTTGTCCTAGTGGGCCAGGTAACATCTTTCAGTGGTGAATACCCTTTTTTGTGGGTAAACCAATCTTTTGTACAACTGGTGTGTTCATTACAATTTCTTCAGTAAATTGTGACTCCAATTTATAATCTCTCCTAGCTTTTTTCCTCCACTATTGAAAGGGGGTGGTTTGAGTGGGCTTAATTTTCCCACTGAGTTTTAAAAACAGCACACCCTACTCTCAAACAAAAGTATTTTGGTTCACACGTTCACTGTTTCCCTTCCCCTTCTTTTCTCAACACATGCTGATAGACAACAGAGGAAACACATTCACCTCTCTCCTGTGCTCAAGAATCTGCTCTTTCTTGAAGGAAGATGTACTGACAGATGCTTCTTGCTTAACTCAAGAGTCTTAACAGCACAAGAACTGTTAGCAGAGCTGCCACCTTGGAATTCCAGAGGCCAGACTTCAGCCTGTTTAGGACACTGGTTGACAGAGTCCCTTGAGAGATGGTCATAAAGAGCAAAGGAGTCCAGGAAGGCTGAACATTCTTCAAGAAGAAAATCTCAAAGGCACGGGAACAGGCTGTCCCCATGTGCCAAAAAGATGAGCTGGCAGGGAAGAGGAATGGCCTGTCTGAACAGACAGATTTGGGTGGAACTCAGAAAAAATGAGAGTTTATGACCTTTGGAAGAAGGGGCAGGCAGCTCAGGAGGACTACAGGGATGTCATGAGGTTGTGCAGGGAAAAAATTAGAAGTGCCAAAGCCCAACTAGAACTTAATCTGGCTACTGCCATAAAAGACAATAGAAATGTTTCTGTAAATACACTGTCAACAAAAGAAGGGCTAAGGAAAATTTCCTTTATTGGATGAGGGAGAAACATAGCAAAAAAGGATAAGGCTGAGGTACTTAATGTCTTTTTTGTCTCAGTCTTCAATAGTAAGACCAGTTGGTCTGCAGGTACCCAGCCCCCTAAGGTGGAAGACAGGGATGTAAAGCAGAATGAAAACCCCATAATCCAAGGGGAAATGATTACAGACTGAGAGTTGGGGCCCGAGGGTCCCTGGTTTTGCCTCACGACCTTCGCCAAGGCCCCCTGTCAAGGAAGGGACTGTGTGCAAGGGGCTCGGGCCTAAGCCACAGTGTGTGTGCACCAAGCATTGAACTGCAGGTGTGTCCACCTGACTGGAGCTGGTTCCCATGGGAACTTGTACGGAGACAATGGACGGCTGGACAGCCTGTGCTTACCAGCGACCAGGCCCAGACCTGCTTGTCCCAAACCTGCTTGTCCCAGACCTGCCTGACCTGAATGGCTGCACCTGATTCCCAGAGCAACGGGGCTCCTCACAATGACTCTTGGGTGCTCCCCCCATGTTGGCCGGGTGCCCCCCGCTTCTGAAATTACTATAAAAGCTTCCCCCTGCGACTCACACTTTGAGATCTCCCCACGGACAGAAGACGGATCCATTGGCCAGATGCCACACCACGAGGACGCCTCTGCCGTTGGTAGCTATATCCCCCTGCCCCCCTTTCCTCGCTCTGTATCCTATTTTTCCTTTCTCATTCCCTCTATCGCAAGTGTAATTGGCACTCAATAAGGGTGCGTTTGTTGTGTGATTAAACTATTGTCCCCTCGAGTACTTTTTGCACTCTGAGATCACACGAACCTATCACGATTCCTGCTTGGATTGTGACACAGACCTGCTACGGCACTTGGACGCACACAAGTCTATGGGGTCAGATGGATCCACTCAAGGGTACTCAGGGAGCTGACAGTGGTTCACCAAGACACTTTCAATCATTACCACCAGTCCTGGCCAACCAGGAGGTCTCAGTTGACTGAAAGTTAGCAAATGTGATAACCATCTAGAAGAAAGGCTGGAAGAAGGATCTGGGGAACTACAGGCCTGACAGCCTGAACTCAGTGCCAGCAAAGGTTGCAGAGCAGATCATCTTGAGTGCCATCATGCAGCACATATAGGACAATCAAGGGATCAGGCCCAGCCATCATGGGGTTAGGAAAAGCAGGTCGTGCTTCAATAACTTGATGTCCTTCCATGACAAGGTGACTGTTAGAAGGAATGGAGCTTAATGCTGCCTGTATCCCCTCTTGTGGACCCTTGCCCACATGTTCCTTTGAGGATCCTCTGGTTAGTAAGGTAACAAAAAATAAATTTACTCTTTGTGTTTCAGTCATGAGTTTGTGGTTATTCTGTCTGTTTTGACTCAAACATTTGGCATAGTCAGCAGGATCCAGGAACCATGTCATGGTGAGAAAAAAAGTTGGAGACTGGGGAGGCTGTGATGGTGATTCCCCACATTCCAGGATGTTCCAGCACTGAATGCTTGGACCCTCTGGCTGCTTTCCTAGCTACAATGGCTCTGCCCAAAAGCATGGCCTGAAATAGATGATAGTTCCCCCCCCAGACAATTGAGACAGCTGTACCACTTATTTGCAACACCCCTGACAATACAGTATGGTCCTATACTCTGACTTCTCCCCTTATTTAACATCCTCTTTTAATCATATTCTTGTCTTCTTCTATTTCAGGTATGTTTGATGATTTCCTGTGCCTTATGTAGAGGGATAGCATTGGAACTGTTATTGGTATTACAAACCTGTGGGCCTGACATTGGTCTGAATTTAGGCTTCAGGCTCTGCTACTGTCTGTGTGAAAGGCAGGCGAGCAACTTTCTCATGTTAGCCTGAGAAATCTAAAGGAGGAATTCAAACAAACCTTGGGAAGTGAGAAACCATCCGCAGGTGGTGTTTTTCCAACGTGTTTACTGGAAAGAAATGTTTACTAAAGGGTGTAGACGCTGAATAACCAATCATGTTCTTTGTACCGAACTACTCTATAAAAGTAGAATGTAGAAGAATAAAGTTTGCTCTCATCTTTACCATCATGGAGAGTCATGTTGTTATTTCTGTGCCGTCCGAAAACCATAGCAACATCTGGTGACCTGACGTTTCGAAGAAGTTCAGCACAGCCAGGACTGATTCATGCAGCAAAGCTTGAAAATTCTACCTGCCTCCTCAGAGAGGTAAGCGAAATATCTCCACGTTTTTTCTAAAGAAGCTGGTCCTGCTGACCATGGAAAAAGATCAATCCTGCCAAAAGACAGCAGGTCGGACGGCACCCAGCACAGCTGGACTTTAATTTCTAGAAAAGACAGCCGGGCAGAGGTTCCAGAAAACCTGGGGAACCCCTCTCCTGAGAGAGGACAGCTTGTGCCTTTCCTGACAAGAGCAGCTGGAATTCTTCGCTGCCGACAGCTTGCCCAGCACTCCCCCGACCTCTTTCGGTTCTGTCTGGCCGAGAACAAAGCGAGCGTCTGTAAGCCTCTCCCGGCCGGCAGAGACGGCGCTTCCTTGGCTTTTCCTTCTCCTTTCTTCATACCACGGATGGCTGGCAGTGGTTCCTGCGCTATCATCCACTGCGACTAGTCTGTACCGTGACTTTAAAAGATGCTAGCCCGTCCAAGATACAGCTGGTCAGATTCCGACCCAGAGTGTGACACAACGATCCTTTCCTCGTCGGCGTGGCCCAGCATCTGGCCTGCGGACGGGACCGGGATCGAAAACCTTTGATCCCTCTGTATCCTTCTGTGTGTTCAGGGCGAAAAGTTCACTTTATGAGTGTTTTATGCTTTTAACGTTACCTGTGCTTGTTTTTATGATTGCCTGTGTGAGTTTAGGGCTTGTCTTTCTTTGTGTCTCTGTGTTTTAACTTTGTTCCTTTCCTTCCGTGGGGGTGGGGGTGCGGTGAGACAGAGGCATGGCAGCACGGATGCGATCTCCCTGCCTTCTCTCTCTCTCGCTCGGTTTTTCTCCCGCCCTGCTCCAGGGCGCTGCAGCGGCTGCAAAATCTCTCTCTCGTTTTTCCGTACTCGGTTCCCCCCCCCCCCCCTTCCCCCCAGGGCGGTGAGGGGGGCCACCGGCTCTCCGCTTGAGACAGGCGGCGGCAGGGCGGCGGCGGGCTGAGCTCCGCCGAGCACCGCTCCGTTGTCCCCTCTCCGTTTCCCCTCCATTTCCTTCCCGCGTGAATTTGCACAGCAAGTCGTCATAGGAACCGAGGAGCGGTCTCCTCGCTCCTTTTCCCCCTTCCCCCCGCCATGAGCGGCGGGGTTCGCTCCCCCACTCCTTCCCTGCGGGCCAAGCGGCTGGCTGCGAATAGGGCACGAGGAACTTGCCGTTCCTCTAGACAGCGGATAATGCTGTGGGAGTTGCTTCGCTTGAATTTTTTTTTTTTACATAGAAATGGGGGCCACGTTTGTTTGGATTTCCCCCAGCTCTGCGGAGCGGCCCTGGGGCCATTGAGCCCCTAAAGCCCCACTCAGGGCAGGGCCAAATAGCTTTGTCGCCTTTGAGGTGAGCAGAAGCTTTTTCCTTTACAGAAAAATGGGGGCCACGTTTGTTTGGATTTCCCCCAGCTCCGCGGGGCGGCCCTGGGGCCCTTGAGCCCCCAAAGCCCCACTGAGGGAGGGCCAAATAGCTTCGTCGCCTTTGAGGTGAGCAGAAGCTTTTCCTTTTAGAGGGACAGTTGAATTTTGTTTGGGTTTTTCCCTCCCCCCCTCCCTCAAAACATTTCTTCTCAAGGCGTCTCTGTGAACAGATGCCTGTTCATAATAGAAGAAAAATGACAAGAAATACAAAAAACAAATAAGCAACCTTTGTTGCCTTTCGCAGATAACACAAGAATTATTAATAATTCTACAGTATAACCATCAGTTATGTTTTAAGTGTTATCTCAGTTTTTAAGATATTTGATGTGAATTCACTGATATGATAAAGTTATTACAGTTCTACAGCCGGCTGCTGCTACTGCTGCTGCTTCTGCTTCTTCTTCTCATGTACTTTGCTATTTGTCTATAATTGCCTAAGACACGTGTCACCCAAGAATTTTTCCTTGTTTTCTAGCTGTCTATGCTAGCTTTGCATTCATGATTTTCTAAATATTTTCAGATTTCCAGACAAGGTTATCTGAGTTTGTAAGAATGCCTCCTCTGTCCTGACGGTTTGGGATGCAGTTCCAATCCTGGTCACAGACCATCTCAAGAGCCTGCTGAGCTCAGAGCATCTCTACCCTGACAAATTTAGGAGGTGTCAATTATTATATTAGTTTCTTATTATAAGATTTTTAAGAAGTTTGTTTTTAAAATTGGTGTAAGGGATTCCTCTGCAGTTAGAGCTGGGCACTGGCCATGCCTTGGCTCTCTCTGGATGGGAATTGCCTATTTGCCCAGATGTTTTAGCAAAAATTACATGAGTTATTTGACTCAACAATTTGACCTTTAAATATAATAGCTGAATTGATCTTTGAGGTGAACCTGGAATTCCTGCCCGGGAAGGATGAACAGGATCTCACTGGTAAAGAAGCACTTCAGCTTTTGCAGTTCCTGGGCTGATCAAAATTATTATTAAAAAGATAACTTGCAACAATATAACATTTATGTTATGGACCTGAAGAAAAAGTAATTATGAAACCTGGATGTTGAATTTAGACAATGGAGCCTGACAAATTTGTTAATTTAAGGGGAAGATGTGCCTGTGTTTTATCATTAGCAGGTTCAGCAGTCGTTTTACCCATCACCTCTGAGGAGTGAAAAGGGACATTGCATAGCCTTAGTGGCTGTCACATAGACTGCAAAGATGACCATGTGGTTGGAAGTTATGGAGACAACAGAAGTCCTGTGTCAGCAGCATGGTCCTGTTTTCATCGATCATCCTCGAGTCACTCCCTGCTCCAGGCTTCAAGAAGACATCCAGTGATGCTAAGGATCAACATCTTGTCTCAATGGACTTTTTCTTTTCATGTGTTTTAATTTTATAGTAGATGTTGTTTCATTTAAGTTTCCTACATAGATGTAGTTGTATTTTAGGTAATATTTCACGTGCCTTCGGTGTATGTTTTGTAGTTATTAAGGGCTGTTATTTCACTTTGTGGTTTTTGCCTTTCTGGTCTTTGGGATCATGTAGATTTTTTTTGGAGTCAGATATCTTTTTATTGATATTTTTATTAATTTTATTATTCTTATTCTTTCTTTCTAGGTGACATCCTACAGGTATCATGGGCCAATTGAGTGACCAGTGGTCCAGTCCTGCACATCTTGCAATGGGTCTTTGCCCTTTCAAACATCACATGCATTTTACCATCAAAAAAAAAAAAAAAAAAAAAAAAAAAAAAAAAAAAAAAAAGAAAAAAAAGGGTCAACTCAGGTTGTCCAAATAATTGGAAAATTAAATCAGTTTGCTGTTGCAGGTATGATGCAAGGACCACTGTCCTTTGCTAAAAGGCAGAAAAAGCCCTTGTTATCTGAAAGGATGATTCCTAGAGTGATAGATCTTGACAAATTAGACTGCCATTTTTGAGCAGGCTAATGATGTTTTGTTTTTTTCTGTATTAGAATTAGTAAATAGCTAAGCTTGACGCTGGTGCATGGACATGGTTATGAAGGGTCAACACCAAATGCCACAGAACTTCCCTGACCATTTAAGTTGGTGCCCAATGAAAGTTCTATTTAGTAATTGGTTGATTACTAAAGGGACTTCTGGTGTCATGTTTGTCTTTTTTCTCTTGCAAGGGCCCTGCAGGAGAGGACACAGACACAGACGCCGCCCTCAGCAAAAACTAAAAGGGGGAGATGTGGGCCTGACATTGGTCTGAATTTAGGCTTCAGGCTCTGCTACTGTCTGTGTGAAAGGCAGGCGAGCAACTTTCTCATGTTAGCCTGAGAAATCTAAAGGAGGAATTCAAACAAACCTTGGGAAGTGAGAAACCATCCGCAGGTGGTGTTTTTCCAACGTGTTTACTGGAAAGAAATGTTTACTAAAGGGTGTAGACGCTGAATAACCAATCATGTTCTTTGTACCGAACTACTCTATAAAAGTAGAATGTAGAAGAATAAAGTTTGCTCTCATCTTTACCATCATGGAGAGTCATGTTGTTATTTCTGTGCCGTCCGAAAACCATAGCAACACAAACCCAATACCAAATAGCAGTTTGATCTGAAAAAGTGGAAGCCACAGTTCTTCAATCTGTGGACAATTACCCCATGTCAAGTCACCAAGCCTGGAGAAATACTGGCTGAAGAAGCTGGAGCAACATTATATGTACTACTGTGAGGAGATGACACTCCTGTTTTCCTTCCTTTTCACAGGTTGGCTTTGTAGGCTTGTACTACGAGCACATACCTTGGATACATTTCTACAAGATCAATATGTAAATGCTCATATGTGCTTGGTTTTTACTGTAACTAACTTATTACTCTTTTCAAGAAGCAAATATAGAGCACCTGGTGTGTGCCCTTGTACAAGGTTTTAATTGGACATCCAAGGCACTTGTTGCCTTAAATTTGGAAGTAAGTGCTGTACACTGAGGAATCTTAGAATACCTTACTCATAAACTACCTCTGTCTTCAACATCATAAATACTGTTCCAAGTTTGAAGGCATGTGTCCAGGTTTGAGGGGGGGGAAGTGAGTTTTCCAGGAAGTTATGGTCAAACCAATCAGTGGTCAGGTTTGAATGTTGGCACCTGGAGTAGCCACTGAGGGGTTGGACACTCCTCTGAGAACACAAGGGGTTAAAAGCAAGGACTCCCAAAGGGATTTCCTCTTTTGGGTTCTGGTTTCAGGAGAGAAGCATCTTCTCCTCCTCCCCTGCCCAGCTTACAAAGCTGGGTGGGGGAAGGGGAGGGAAACCATGCAGCCGGGTTGAGATAGGCTGGTGCCCCGGGGGGAGAAGAGAGTGAACGGGACTGGAGCTGAGCCAGCCCCATCCAGGATGGAGGGGTGGAGAACTGTGGAGGTGCCTTCCGTCCCGGTCCTCCCCCTCCGTCCTGTTCTCCCCCCCCCCACCCCCACCCCGGGAGAAGGTGCCTAGTGGTGTGTAGGAGTGCCGAGCCTGCGAGTGCCAGAG
This sequence comes from Prinia subflava, assembly GCF_021018805.1. Classification (NCBI taxonomy): domain Eukaryota; kingdom Metazoa; phylum Chordata; class Aves; order Passeriformes; family Cisticolidae; genus Prinia; species Prinia subflava. The sequence goes on from NW_026960606.1 coordinate 1,269,172, forward strand.
CCTGCGGCTCTGCTGGGAGCCAGAAGCTTTTAACTCTTTCTGAGGCAGAAGAAAACTTTTTCCAGACATTGATTCTCGTGGCTGGTGGTTTCAGAAGAGAGAGAGACAGCCTGGGACCGAGATGATAAAGGAAGATGAAAAGAATCCCAGATGGGCAGAGATGAAGAGGAGTGGCTTTTTGGGCTGGACTTTTCTTGCATAATGTTAGCCATAGACGGACCCTGAATCCTCCTGAACATAAATAAGACTGTATTTGGGTGGATGCAGTTGGCTCAAAACCAAAGACTTTGTGGAAGTGATTTGCCACTGTAGGAGTGGAGAACAGAGAAGAGAGGAAGAGGGTGTGGTGGCGCCCTCTGTCTTGAGGGATGAAGATCTCTGTTCTTGGAACCCTCGGCCCCAGGGGTAAATGTGGGGGGGACTGCTGTCCCAGTATGAGAAGATGGCTGGGTTTTGGTACTTGGCCAAGCATCCTTAAAAGAGCCTTTTATGCGGTTTTGGTCCATGGACGGTGGTGAGAGCACTGGACATGGAAAGGAGGGTGTCACCCTGGCAGACTTCTCCGGGTGGTGCCATGGGTGACATGGGACCACGGGAGGGTGGACCTGTGTTTCCTGGGGGGGGTCTGTGGTGCAAGAGAGACTCCTCTCTCCCTGGATGAATTGAAGATTGGTTCTTTCTGAGTGATGATGACTTTGATTGGGAACCCAGGGTTTTGGTTTAAGCAAGTAAGATGGAGGGTAACGTGTAAGTGTTAAAAGTTAGAGTGTGGAATGGGTGGAAATTAGGGGAGAAGAAATGTTCTGGGAGGTTTTAATTTCTGGTTTTTGTGTGTTTAGGTGGTTTTTTTCTTTTCTATTTTCTGTTCTTATGTAGTTTAATAAAGTTTTCTTTCTATTCCAAGTTTTGGGCCTGCTCTGCTCTGTTCTTGACCACATCTCACACTAGTTTGTTAGGAAAAACATACACTCATGGGTGCACTGGCATCTGGCCAGCGCCAACCCATGACAGCATGTGCTACTTTAACATAACTGCTGAATCAGCTAGTATGGATGACAACATTCAATATCTTCTGGACTTAATACATAGAAGAACACAACCTATCAGGGGTGCCTGGCTAGTTGAGTGGTTTAGGAGGAGCAGGACACTTAACTCTGAGCATTATATGTTTATTCCTTTTTCTATATGCTTTATAAAATGCCTATGTAAATTCCCTATCCCACATTTCCAGCTTCAGCAGCAGTAAGTAAAGATCCGGTTCATGACCACCTAAGGAACCTGATTCAACATAGGTTGATGAGACCTGATGTGATGAATCAGAGTCCTGAGGGAATTAGCTGATGTAGTTATCAAGCTACATGATATTCTAAAAATCATGGTAGTCAAGTGAAGTCCTAGGTGACAGGAAAAAAGGAAACATTGTGCCCATCTTTAAAAAGGGTAGAAAGGAAGACCCCAGAAACTACTAGCCCGTCAGCCTCACCTCTGTGCCTGAGAAGATCATGGCACAGATTCTCCTAGAAGCTATGCTAAGGCACATGGAGGACAAGGAGATGATTCAGGACAATCAGCATGGCTTCACCAAGGGCAAGTCCTGTCTGACCAACCCAGTGGCCTTCTACAATGGAGTAACTGTGGCGGTGCATTATTTTTAGTTTATTATGATTTCATATTTGTTGTAATAACTCAGTTTTGCATACCCCATTTTCCTTCTTTATGTGCCCTTAATTTAGTTCTATGTACCCCTACCCTCCTCATTAGTATTCCTTTGTCTCCTTCAGTTGCTTTAAGTTATGCGTGCACCTGTTATGTTATGTGACTTTCAGTTATCTGTCTATTATCTTTCCCGCCTTGTGTAAACCCATCCTACACATCCTGGATTGGTTTCTGTTAGTTTTACCCGCGGATGCAACACCCTAGATACAGACCCTAATTGGTTGCTTTAAATTTACCGCTCCCTTTACCCCTCCCCTAAGCTTGTTGTATAAAACCCACTGCCCGAGCCCTGCTCGGGGCTTCTTGGGGTGTTGTCTTTTAGTTGCTCATCTCCTTAATAAACCTCTTCAGTTCACCCCAAGACCCGTCTCGCCTCCACTCCATCTCTGCTTCCGAAATAGACACTGCCGAGAACATCGGAGTCCCTAGGTGGGGAGGTGAGAGCTCCCCAGGGGGGAAGGTGTCGCACCCCTGGCCGCTGTGTGCCCTGGGACTGGAGAGAGTCACACACCGCGACAAGTAACTACATCAGTGGAAAAGGAAAGGGCTACAGATGTCCTTTATCTGGACTTCTGTAAAGTTTTTGAAATGGTCCCCCACATCCTTCTCTCTAAATTGGAGAAGGATTCGATGGGTGGACTGTTCAGTGGATAAGGAATTGGTTCTGATGCCTTAAGTTTTAACTTCAATGTTTTTCAGATGCTGTGCTGCCTAGAGGTGTAATTCCAAGCCTCATATCAAGTGCTAGTAAGCTCTCTTCACAGAGTAGGTAGACAAAACAATTCCTTTCCCTGCTGAAGACCAAGGACAAGGAGTCCAAGTTTCAGGCCCAAAAGCATCAACAATAGTGGACTGAAGAAAGAAAACAAGAAGAATGAACCTTCGCAATCCAAAGTTGTAATTGGACAATTAAACCCCAATATGTAAATGGACCAAAACTTATAAAAGTGTAAGACCTCGTGACCAGTCATCCATTTTGTGACCATTTTAAGTCCACCTTGAGTGTAGCCCTGGTCAGGCTCTTGTCCTGTCCAAGGTGTACCCTTAAAGGCCCTTTAATAAGTATCTACTTTATTCACTAGCTCTGTTCAGTCTCTGTTCCAGGTCAGCCTTCCCAAGGCATCAGTTTCTGGTGACCATGAAGGGATGGTGAAACATGTGAAAAATCCCCCTGGACCAGAGGAACACCCAGCTCCTGCACCCCACTCCTGTCAGCACTCTGAGGGGGGAGGCCCCAGCTGTGACTCAGAAGGTATCAGAGCCCAAGAATCCAAAAATCCCTGGACCTGACAGAGGCACGTGAGTAATTGAATAAAGGGGTATTTTGTTTAGCACCTGAATTAGGTGTTAGTGTGAGAGGGCCCTAGGGTCAGGCAGAGTCCTCTCCATCTCCCCTGCTGGTAGTAAGGAGGACACTCTCTGAAGAGCAGGGTTAGATTACAGTGAGTCCCTGCACTGAGGCTCTGAAGGGTAGGTGTTCTAATCCCGGGTCCCTTGCTTGCTTTCTCTCTCTCTCTCCCTGGTTACTTTTTTACTCATAACTGTTGAAATATGGGGTGTATATTTTCTTGTGAATACTGTAATAATAATATCCTGAGAGATAGTCCCCTAGGATTTGATTGATTTGGTATTGAAAAACTGGGCTGATTTAACTGGGGAAGATTCCTTATTTTTTAAATCCAAACGTATTAGACTCTCAGAAAAGATCTGGCCGATTTATGAACTAGAAAATGATGAAACATGGCCTGAATTCAGGAGTCTTGATAAGAAGTTAATATCAAGTTTAATTCCCGCATACACAAAGACTGATATTTCAATGAGCTAGAATATGCTAGGCTCTTAATGGTGTTGGCTTGTCACCAAGGGCCAGAGAAAAAGGAGCATATATTGGTCCTAAAGAAAAAACAGGGGTAAAGTAAAAAAGATCAGTCAATATGGGGTAGCAAATGTAAAAGCAAGGAGGAAGCAGTGTTAGACCTCATTGTCCCTGGTTTGAATGCAGGCCTAAGCCCGGGTCTGGGTAGGGCCCCTCCATCCCTGGTCCCACCAGTGTCACCCCCAGTGGTGCCACTGGTCCCTCCACCCCCAGTCCAACCCCCGCCGGCACTGTCACTGCCAACATCACAGCAAGCAGAGGAGGAAGGACTTTGGCAACCACTGCTGCTGCCCCCAATCAGGCTGGTCCCCCTGCTCCCACCAAAGCTCCTGGTCGGAGCAGCTGGGCTGCTGCTACTGCAGTCCCCAGTTGGTCCGGTCACCCTGCTCCCGCTGCCATCCCCAGCCAGGCCAGTGCCACCGCCATCTAAGCAAGGGAGGGCGGGGGAGACATGCCCCTGGGGGACTCCCAGCCGGTGAAGGAGGAGGGGGGAGAGGACAGCCAGCATGTGCAGCCCACGGCACCGCCCCTAGGGGAGGAGCTGGGAGGCAGAGCTTTCTACAAAGAGGGCGGAGAGGAAACCTCCCATGGGGGAAGTGATTCTTCGTCTGCTCTCAGGCCTGTGAGTTTCTATGGCAACCCTAAACACCAAGAAGCTGCCTCAGATGACGTCATCCATGCGCTCAGGTACACAGCCCAGGACCAGCAACGTACTAAGTCCTGGATAGACCTTCCTATGGTCGGGACTAGGTGAAGCAAATTATATGCTACAACAGAGACAACTGGATCACACAGGCACTGTCACTCAGATATTCCCCCTTGAAAACACAGGATGGGATCCAAATATATCAGAACATATGGCAAGGTTAAAACAATGTCAAAGCCTGGTGGTATATGGGTTAAAACATGGTGTCCCTAAAGCTATAAATTGGTCAAAGATTTACAAAGTAAAGCAAAATTATGATTAATCACTCACTGATTTTTTTAAACAGACTAAGAGAGACTGCCATCAAATATACAGATTTAGATCCAGAATCAACTGATGGCAAAGCACATCTACTACTTTTGCTTATGGACCAAGCTTCAAAGAAGAAAGCTGCAAAAGATAGAGGGAGTTTGAGACATAGATAAACTGCTAGAGGTTGCCTGGAAAGTGTTTCAAGACAGGGGCCCAACTGAAAAAGTTAAATCCCAACCTAGGAAGAAAGCAGCTCAAGAAAAGTCATCCAAGAAAACTTCCCCTACTGAGAAGGACTAGTGTGCATACTGTAAGAAGAGGGGACATTTGAAGAATGACTGTCCAGCATTGAAAGAAAAATCCTCAGTTCCCCAACTCCCAGTAGTGCAAACTTCAAGCAGCTCAAGTTCCAAGTGACAGGGACCGAAGGTTTCTACCCTGGCAGAACATTTGGTTGTAGTTAAGCTGGGGAAAGAGGACGTTAAATTTCTGGTAGATACTGGAGCTGGTTATTCTGTGTTAAATTCCTTAGAAGGGAAACTGAGTCACGATACTGTACATGCTGTTGGGGCTACCGGGGTAAGCCAAACATGGCCTTTCCTCCAACCTTTAAAATTTAAGCTGAGGAAGCGCTGGTTAACCCATCAATTCCTCTATGTGCCTAACTGCCCTAAACCATTGCTGGGGAGGGACTTGCTTGAGAAATTGGAAGTAGAAATTGAATTTAAAAAGGGGAAGGGTGTACAAATTATAATTCCTGAATCTAAATTTGTCCAAGTTGCTGCACTTTTTATACAGGAGAAATTTGATGAAATCCCTGCTGAAGTTGGAAATGTGGTAAATCCGATAGTATAGGCCTTACTGAGAATCTGCATACAACCAAGGCAGAGGGATGACACCATTCCCTATGAAGTATTGTATGGCAGACCATATCAGATCCCACATATTCCAGGTGAAATTCATATGAAGGGGAAACTTGATTTACAGAGATATCTAATGGCTTTAGGTTCCACTTTGCAGAAGCTCCAGACTTACATTGTGCTATCCAGACTCATAGGATGGGACACTCCTGCACATCCCTTCCAACCTGGAGACTGGGTATATGTTAAGTGGTGGGACAGTGATCCTCTACAAGCCAAGTGGAGAGGACCTGCTGACCACCCTCACGGCAATCGAAATTGCTGGCAAAGGACCCTGTATTCAGTATTCCAGCGTTAAGAAAGCTTCTGCTCCTGAAACAACTGTAGAAACAGACTGATGCAGATGAAAAAATGCTTTAAATGATTCCTCTTCTGTGCCTAAAAAGCTGTTCACAATAATCATTATTCTTCTTTGCGTGATACCCAGTTGTACAAGACATTGCTACTGTTAGATGTTTATTACTGTTTTTTTTATTATTATTGCTATTATTGCTAGATATTTATCTATTATTAGATATTTACTGTTGTTAGATGTTTACTATTGTTAGATACTTCTCTGTTATTGAATACCTTTTATTAGTAGATATTCAGAATAGAGACTAGACAAGGAAAAGGCCTTGTCAAGCCTCTCGGGGAGGGAAATGATGCCTTAAGCTTCAGCTTTCATATTTTCAGATGCTGTGCTGCCTAGAGGTGTAATTCCAAGCCTCATATCAAGTGCTAGTACCTCTCTTCACAGAGTAGGTAGACAAAACAAATCCTTTCCCTGCTGAAGACCAGGGACAATAAGTACAAGTTTCAGGCCTAAAAGCATAAACAATAGTGGACTGAAGAAAGAAAACATGAAGGATGAGCCTTCGCAATCCAAAGTTGTAATTAGACAATTAAACCCCAATATGCAAATGGACCAAAACCTTGAGTGTAGCCCTGGTCAAGCTCTTGTCCTGCCCAAGGTGTACCCTTTAAAGGCCCTTCAATAAATATCTACTTTATTCACTAGCTCTGTTCAGTCTCTGTTCCAGGTCAGCCTTCCCAAGGTATCAGTTAGATGGTTGTATCCAGAGGGTAGTGATCGACAGCTTAGAGTCCTGATGGACACTGAGGATAATTGGCGTCCCTTAAGGGATCTGTATTGGGACCAAATGCTATTCAATATCTTCATTAATGACATAGACAAAGGGATCGCGTGCACCCTGTTGCCTTCCGATAGAAGGCAAGGCGACCTGGGTTCCAGAAAGCAGCACGGCAACCCGGCCTCTTCTGGGTTACTCGGTCCACAGACACACTGGCATCGATACGATGGATGGTCCAAAATGGCGTTTATTCTTTTACCTCATGGTGTTAAATAGTCAAAGGGGGCTTTACTACGTCAGAGGGGGGCGGAGGGTCCTTATCTTTCCGTGACATCCGAGATCTTCCGGGCGCCTGTCCTTATCTATCACACACAGCACCCTCAGCAAGTTTGCACATGACACCAAGATGAGGGTGCAGTTGACATTCCTGAAGGATGGGATGCCATCCTGAGGGATGTGGACAAGCTCAAGAAGTGGGCCCATGGGAATCTCATGAGATTTAACAAGACCAAGTGCAAGATGCTGTACCTGGGTTAGGGCAATCCCCAGTATCAACACAGGGTTGGGGATGAAGGGATCAAGGGCAGCCCTGCCAAGAAAGACTTGGAGATGCTGGTGGATGAGAGGCTGAACATGAGCTGTCAATGTGCTCTGGCAGTCCAGAAAGCCAATCATATCCTGAACTGCATCAAAAGCAATGTGGGCAGGAGGGCAAGGGAGGAGATTCTGCCCATCTACTCCGCTATCGTGAGGCCACACCTGGCTTACTGCATCCAGCTACAGAGTCCCCAGTGCAGGAAGTACATAGACCTGTTGCAGTGAGGTCAGAGGAGGGCTATGAAGATGATTAGAGGGATGGAACACCTCTCCTATGAGGAGAGGCTGAGATAATTTGGTCTGAAGAAGAGGCAGCTCTGGGGAAACCTAGTTGTGGCCTTTCAATACCTGAAGGGGACCTAAAAGAGAGCTGGAGAGGGACTTTTTATAAGGGTACGTAGTGATAGGACAAGGGGGCATGGATTTAACTGAAAGAGGGTAAGTGTAGATTAGATATTAGGAAGAAATTCTTTCCTGTAAGGATGGTGAGGCACTGGAACAGGTTGCCCAGAGGCGTTGTGGGTGACTCATCCTTGGAAGTGTTCAAGGCCAAGTTGGATGAGGTCCTGAGCAACCTGGTCTATTGGAAAGTGTTCCTGCCCATGGCAGGGGGTTGGAACAAGATGATCTTTAAGGTCCCTTCCAACCCAAACCATTCCATGATTCTGTGATGATTCTAGGATTGAGCATCTTCAAGAGGGTATCTTTTCTTTCTTTAATAAACAAGCTAATGTAGAGAAAGAAGATCCTGCTTATTCAGATGATGGTCCTTAGCCCTACTGCAAAGAATATTTCTTTATTCCAGTTTTTCAGTGATTTAGCATGTACTACATTTGCCTTGTATTCAACTGCTGACATTTCAATTATACAGAATATTTAATTTTCATTTTCCACAATACAGCTTTTCAATTAAGCCATGCTAAAGATGAAGCATCTCTTGCATTGATTTTTAAGTAAACATTATTATTTAGTTTCAACACAAAAATCCACTCATGCATTAACATTCAGAATTGTCATCTATAAAATACTGAAGTTAATCTGCCAAGGTTTTATTGTGATTTCTTTTAAGAACTGTAATTACTGGATTTGCTTTCTGAGACTGGAAGGCAGTATAAAGTACCATTTTCTATCTTGAATAATCACTAGTGTTAGAAATTAATTTACACATAAACCTCATTCATTTATTTGTTTCTAGAAGTGGTACCAGTAGATAGAACTACAAAATTATGCAATGATTACATACTCTGAAGCCAAATGTGCAAGGACATTGCAACATAAAATACGTCATACTGATTTTCAAAAGTTTCACTAAGGTTCATCATGTCCTTGTCTGCCAGTTTCTCATTCTCATTTGTCTCTATGGCATTCAAGCATGGATTTAATGCGTCTTGATCAATTCTGAAGTTTTCTTAGAAACTGCAAAAAATCATCAGCAAACATCCACTCAATTCAATGTTTTAAGTGGAAATCTTTGTAGTTAGCAATCTTTTAAGTCAGTTGTGTGACCAAGGCCATAATTAGCTGGTTATAAATCTGTACTACTTCCCAAAGAACTAGTTCTACCCTTTTCTTGTTCTCACTTTATCACTTGTGCCAGCAGTCTCACTTGTGCCCTATCTGATGACAAGATCAAGAAAGTGATTCAAATAAAAACTAAACTGATCAAAGAAGTGAATGAGTTTTTAGTCAGAGTGATTACCTGAAAGCATTGTACCAACACTAGTAACAACCCAAAAGAGACTCCAATAATAAACCTCTTTGCAAAGACAGGACTAGCCTTCTCAGCTACAGGACAGGCTAATGTGGCTGAAATCTAAACTCCCTCCCTTCAGACCATAGTTTGAAGATACAGGGTTTCAAGTAAAAAATCAAAGCTTTACTTTTAATGAAATTTTACCTTTCCACAATGTCCCAGAATGGAGCAGGGATGAGGAGGGAGAAGGGCTAGCCTGAGGGACAGAAGCTGTATAAAAATGCTATTGCCACTAAAACTACCTCACTGAATCACAACCTTGGATGCAACTAAACAGCTCATTCCACTCACTAAGCACAGTATTTAATTCACAGAGATCTGAAGGCAAGGGGAGCAAAGCTTGCAAAGGGAGATGAGGGGGACACTTGGTAGAGTTGAAACAATTAAATCTTGCAAACACATAAATGAGACTTAAAATGTAGTATTAATGCAAGACCTCATATAAGGTATAAAACAACACAAGTCATTAATGAGAAGGAATTCTAGACTAAGAGAGATGGGGCAAGGAGTAAAGGAACATCATATAGATCAGTAATTCTGGATTTTATTTGCATGAAATTCCTTAAGCAGAAATCAATCTTCATTTGAATTTTATATTAAGCCTTTTTCATAGAACCTGCCTGCTTGAAAAAAGAAATCTCTTGATTGCCTTTCAACAGCAGAAAAAACAAAGCATTTAATGTTGGGTACCTTTTAGTTCTCCTTAAACAAAAGAGAAGAAAACAAAAATTGAAACAAACACACCAGCCCATCCCAAAAATCACATGATAAAACAAAAAAAGAAAAGGAAAACAGTAATTTTACTTGTATTCTTTATTGAGGATACACACAAGTTATTTTTCCATTTTCCTAAAAAGACAGTTAAAATTTCAGTTAGACCTGAAAATGTTTGTGCGATATGAAAATAACTTCTAAAGAACATTCCTGAATGCCTAAGGAACCAAAAGATTTGGAGGCAAAAGAAATAATTGTGCAAACTAATCAATGCTGAATATGCTTAAATGAAGCAAAAAAAATTAGGAGCTGTTTGTCTGAACAGAAGTTCAATTCTTCAGAAGAGGAGGAAGCTGGGAGAAGCTTGGGGAATTTAACAAGGGATAATATTGAGAGGGAAATGTCATAAAACATAATTTCTGATGGGTAGACAACATTTGACCATGTTTTCAATAAACATATTTTACAAGTATCTTCTAATGCTGATAAAGTAAAAGTTCTTCAGTGTGACTTTGCACATGTTGTACTAAGAAAAAAGATCCAGTGCCAAAAGTAATAAACTAAGGCACCTCAAATATTCAGAATAAGCCAGTAAAGAACCTCAAAAACTTGCCCATCTTAAAGGTCAGTGAGTACAACAAAGTTAGTGCAATGTTCACATGCTTAAACTAGATACAGTTAGTTTTGTGTTCTCATGGGCCCAAGGAACAAGGATTATTTCCTTTCCATGCTGTCTTGGTTTGAAAGACAGGTGTCTGCTAAGAGAGGCGGGAAGTTCCATTGGAATGGAGAATATGACGCCCCTCCCTCCAAATTATTATTATAACTTTGAAATTAAGGGGCTTTCAGGCAAAGATATGGGAAAAGGAATAACAGATCTTTACTAGTATGTATAACAAGGCAAACAAACAACAGCAACTATGGCAGCAACAACAAACAGAACCACAAACGCAGTAAGAGTCTTCTTGGCTGCAGACACTTTCCTCTTTGGTGTAGTTACAGTTGCAGCCGGCAGGGATGCTGGCAGGCTCCGGGTGGGCAGGGCAGGTATGATGATTCCCCCGCAGCTGCAGGGGGTGCTGCGGCCTGAGTCCAGCAATCTTTTCTCCACGTGGACAATGGCGGACAAAGCCAGCAGAAAGGGATGGAGAAGGGGCTTCTTTTATGAATGCCCAAGGACAGCTGATTCCAGTGGCCCCTCTGGATAGCAAAAGGAGCTGTAGTAGGGACCTTGGAGTAGCAAGCTGGGAAGGCAGGGGTGAGTAAAGTCCCGGATCGGTAGATGAGATGTATCAGAAACTCAGCATCTGTAGCTGGAACTGCAGGGCATCTGGGCGGGCGGGGGTGTGAATTACAGTGTAGCAAAAAAACCTCAGAGCAGTGGCAGAGAAAATGGCGAGGGCTGGGCAGTGGCTGCCCAGCTCCTGAACATGGCTGAGAGAGAGAGGCTCCCTTGGAGGGGGAGGGGACTCGGGGATTCCAGGGTTTTCCCCTGAGGCACCTGAGCAGATGGTGAAAGTCCTTCTTTTTTAGTGATGTTATGAACGAATTCTCAATGAGTGTGGATGCTCCAAAGGCTGCCCCTGTGTGGCTGCTGTAGCCCGAGATATGGCGGGGTTGTGTCCCCAGAACTCCTGAGACTGATGTCGCAGTCCCTCTGCCCGGGGAAGCGGTGGCCCCGCCGGCTGCCTGAGAGCTGTGGCTGATGGCGCAGCCCCTGTCCCCGAGGAGACAGGCGACCCTCATCCCTGGCAGGGCTGAGCAGCCACCCTGCCGGTCCTGCATTCCTACATTAGCATGTTAAAAGCAAAGTGATTGTCCTAGCTGTGCCTGCTGTAATCAGAGCTTACCTAGTTTCCCCCTCCATGCTGCCTACTTGAGGAGGGCATATGCAAATAAGACGAACACACAGCACGCTGGGAGAGAGTTCTTTGGGGATGAAAGGCACCCCAAAATGGAAGACTGGACACGGTGAAAGATCCAGGTGGTGCCCTGGCCGAGGAAGGAGTGGATGCACCCCCCTGGCCTGGTTCGAAGACTTGCCATAATCTATTAAGAGTCTGAATAGAATGGGAGTGAGCCAGCTCAAGTGACTGAGATAGAGAATGGGAAACTCTCAAGGTTTATCCCTGAGGGTAAAGAGCTGACTCTGCACTCCAGTGACAGACCCCTCAGCGCTCTGCCTTCTGATGGTTGACCAGAGAGAGCTTCTAGCTGTTCCTATGGGAACAAGGACTCGGCTTCTACTGTTTGCAGTGGAATGATGAACTGGGACAGCACCTGCTCCTTCGGATGGCTGCAGCAGAGTGGAAAACTCCGATCGGACTCTGCAATCTTGCTGATGACTTTACTAAAGAGCTGAATATTAATAAAGGCATATGCCCTGTTCTTTTCAGTGAGGTAGGGTGTTAATAAGGTCCCAGTTCAGTGGTTGCTCTCACGAGCAAAAGCTCACCCCATCACCCCACGGCAGAAGAAGGACCTGGCTGGGTAGCAAATTCCCTCCCCCCAGGCAGCAGCTCCAACCATCCTCTGAAGCTGAGAGCAAGAGAGAGGTGGGAGCTGCACCCAACCCCTTTTTCCCAGCCCAATTCTCGAAGTATCTCTGCCCCTCCATGAGAAACCTCCCAGATAAGAGGACAGCCAGCTGCACCCTTCCCGGGGAAACTTCTTGTGTGTCTCTTAAGTACTCAGTCATTATTGTCTCTTAGCAACAAAAAATGGGAGAAAATTCTCAAAGAGAAAGAAACAAAAGGAGAACTAAACCCCAACACATGCACTGCAAGCACTAATTGCAGCACTGTGTACACCAGTATTAAACTGGTGACTTGCAGGATACACCTGAGTCTCTCAGCCATCCCTCTCAGCCCCAACCTACATCTCAGAAACATTACAAAATTCAGTTCCTTCAGCATATTACAGCTAGTGCTACTGGCTTCTCAGCAGCAAATGCTGCCACCACACCCTGGCCAGAGCCACTGCCAACTGATTGTGTGCAGCATGAACACATCAAGAGAACAGGAACAGAGAACAAATGCAGAAGATTTTACAAGTTACTTCAGCTCACCATTAAAACTTTTTAGGGAATAACTCTGAACCTATCTTAGGTCACTACTCAGAATCCCTATCCCCACTGTCTTGGTTTGAAAGATAGGTGTCTGCCAAGGAAGGTGGGAACCTCCCTGTAAAATGGAAAATACGACTCCCTTTTTCCAAATTATTATAACTTTGAAATTAAGGAGATTTCAGGCAAAGATATAGGAAAAGGAATAACAGTTCTTTGCTAGTAGGTATATGTATAACAAGGCAAACAAACAACAACAATGGCAGCAACAACAAACAAAAACAGAAACCCAACCATAGCCTTCTCTCAACTGTCAAGCACTTTACCCTTTGGTGTAGTTATGGTCACAGCTGGCAGGGGTGCTATTGGCTCCACGCCGGGAAGGGCAGGTGCGCTAAATCTTCTGTGGCTGCAGAGAGTGCTGTGGTGCGAGCTCAGTCGCTTCTTCATGTGGGTAATGGCAGGTGCAGCCAGTGGAAGATACTGAAAAAGGGCTTCCTTTACAACCTCACAGGGGCAGCAGGTCCTGGTGCCCTTCCACATAGGGAAATGAGCTGTAGCAGGAACCTTGGAAGCAGCAAGCTGGAACAGCAGAGGCGAGCAGACCCAGGAGTGGCAAACAAAATGTAACAGAAACTTTACAGCTGTGGCAGGAGCTGCGGGGTGTCCCAACAGGCATGGGCTGAGGAGTTACAGTGTAGCAAAAAACCCAGAGCAGTGGCAGAGAAATGGCGGGGCTGGGCAGTGGCAGCCTGGAGAATTCTTCCCATAGCAACTGCAGCCTGTCTCCCCTTCAGTCCCGAGAGGGAGAGAGTGAGAGAACGAGAGAGAAGCTGAGCCCAGCCCCTCACCCCCCAGCCAAAATGTCATGGTATCTCTGCCCTTCCCAAGAGAAAGCCCCCCAGCTAAGATAGTGCCTCCATCTGCACTCCTCCCCCTCCCCCTTGGCTACATCTTTTGTCTCTAAGTACCAGTCATTATTGTCTCTTAGCAACAAATGGGACAAAATTCCATGACAGAAAGAAAAGGAAAAAATCCTAACCTCCAACACCCATATAAAGAAAAAAAAGTATATTTGTTACAATCACCCTTAATTTACAGCTACTATATTGCCTGAAGCAAGACACAAAAGTAAATGTGACTATTCCTCCACTTACCTTTCTTGTCAATAGACTTTTACGCCTCATTCCACAAGTCTCTAATTGAAGACGCCCTCGCAATGCCAATTCAATTAACATACAGCCACGCAATCCTGAGGAGATGCAATCATTCCAAAATGATGTGTAACCCTGTGAAGAATGAAAGGCAGTAAGATATTTCCACCTGAAAGCAAATAGAAAAAAGAGGCTTACTGCATTCTCTAAATAGTACTCTGGGCCTCCCACAATAGCATCACTAGTCAACATCATTTCTGTTCTGAAACATGAAAGAGAAAACAGACTCATCCCCTATTAGTTTTGACACTTGGTCTCTGCTCTTTAAAAAGAAGGGAAACTTCAGGAGAGATGTGAAGCAAACCAGCAAGATATCAAGAGCAGGGACACAGCTGCTTCACCATGGTCTTTATCACAGGCTGCCAGGGAATATGTTCCAGCACCTAAAGCACCTCCTCCCCTTCCTTCACTGACCTTGGTGTCTGCAGAGTTGTTTCTCTCACATATTCTCACTCCTCTCTGGCTGCAATTGCTCTCATGAAGTTTTCTCTTCCCTTCTTAAATGTCATCACAAAAGTGTTACCACCATTTCTAATTGGCCCGGCCTTGGCCAGCAGCGCGTCTGTCCTGGAGCCAGCTGAGATTGGCTCTGCTGGACATGGAGGAAGCTCTCAGCATTTCACTCAAAAGCCATCCCTGTAGCCTCCCCCGCTACCAAAACCTGGCCACACAAACCCAATACAGTTGTTCTAATATGGACTCCCAAACTTCAAGCTACATTTGTTCCATAAACCACACTACCACACTTTTCCAACTATATTTTTACATACAGTTTTTCCATAATGGGCAAAAAGTCCTTCATAACAATGTTTAAGCAATTAACCATAACATTACAGTCTCTCACAAGAGTAGCAACAGTTAAATATTAAAAAACATGCAAGAAAAGTATCTAAGACAAAACAAAATATTTCTGAGAAATTGTTTTTTGAGAAATGACTGTGAAAACACTTATTACAATCCAGAAAGACTTTCCAAAATTCCCATATTGTTGCATCTCTGTGAAAACATCCAATTTGTGCTTCTTCAGAGAAAAAATCAGTTAAAAAAAATCAACTCCCTTTCACAAAATTTATCCTAACTGGTAGCAAAGACTCACTTAAATCAAGGGCAATACAATTATATTCTTTTTGCAAATAAAAGCTGTCGATGTATAGAGATATCAGACGCATATATCAAAAGTCTGCTAAGCACAAAGCAGTCACTATTGCATGCCATTAAAGATAGATTTCTAGGAACATGATAATATAGATTATATAGATGACCAATACTTAGAAAGTTCTAAAAAAGCTCTGTATCTCTAGAAAGTAATTACTGAAATATGTCACAGACTATTTTTAAAGGCCATAAATAGAAGGTTGGAAAGGCATTTAAGAATTTGGATAAGTCAGCTCATAGTTGATTTGAGAGTAGCTGTTGCTCACAAAGAAGTCAGCCATTCTGTAAATTAAGATTTTGGTTCTCACCAGACATTTCTTTGCCAAAAAACATGCAAGATGGTGTGCAATATATACAAAAAGAAAGAGTCCTATGCTCTACTGTTTTCAATTACATAGCCTCTTCACATAAAAATAATTTTTGAAATCAGACTTTACACAAGCAAACCTTCAGCTGTGGCATGATAAATATATACTTCTTTCTATTTCCAGAAACTGTTACATTATTATGCAAACAATTCAAGTGCTAAGAATTTTTTTCCTCTTCTTTAGCAATGAAAACTGAATTTATTTTTAAAATATTTTTCAATTAAGTGACCTTAACTATACCACTCCAAGTGTTGGAAATGTTACAAAGTTTAAAAAATTTTTTTATAACTTTAGTCAGGGGTTTTGTTTGCCTTTGCCCAGAGGGAAAGGAATTGAAGTTTCTTTTCAATGGACTGCTTCACCATCTAGGCCTGATGAGCTTAACATCTCAACAAGACTGGGAGCAGCACAGAAGATACACAAAAAAATAACAACCATTAACAAATATCAACTCCAAACATCACCTCTGGCATGGTTGGAGACACCTAGTCTGGGAAGAGATAAGAGAACACCGAATGCAAACCTAATTAACATCCAAGGCAAAGATATCAATAACCAATAGTAAACCAAATTTTAGGAACTGTGTAACTTGGGACCAATGAACATTGACCAATTAATTTCTCTGGGTTTTGACTGTATGTGAAAAAGGCATATTGTGTGTGTGGCTCTACGCAGATATTTACTATATGTAATATGCTAGGTAGAAAAGTTATGCAATATTAACATTTTAAATAATATAGTAAATGTAGTTTTTAACATTGAATCTAAGTAAGAATTGTGTGTAAGGTATTGTCCTTAGCTCAAGAGCAAAGAGAAGATAACCCAGAGGTTTCTACACAGAGAGAACAATTACAACAAGCCAGACTAAAACCCCCTCTTGGATGTTTCAGAGGGAAAGATGCATATCTCCTTGAAACCACCCTGGCCAATCCAAACCATGCATATCTCCTTGAATCCACAAAGCTACCTGGTTAAGCCAGACTCCAGGACGCCAGGGGTTTTGCAAAAGGCTCGTGGCAAACGGGCTTTTCTTAGATAAAGTATGCATATTCATTAAAGTTGGTCCTCAAAAATAGAGAGGCTTCTCCCTAACGGGGCCCTTCTCCTTCACAGCCTTTGCCTGGGAGGGAGGGGGGACGTAGTCCCGGGCTACCTTTCTTTGCTCTTATTGCCTCATTATTTGTCCTGTCTCTGAAAACTTTTTAAACTTTTATTATTGTATTAATATTTTTGTAACCAATTTTTATTCTTTATTAAATTTTCATAAATTTCAAAAAGCGAGTTATTGGCATTTATCACACTGTATAAGTATGTAAAAAACCTAGTAGAAATCATGTGTGATAAAATGATTTTCTCTGCACAACCTGGGCAATGTGTGGATGAAATGATTTCTGTTGCACATCCTGGCCAGAACATCCTGGCCAGAATAAAGTAATGCCTCAATTCTCTTAACACTAAAAATGTTGGAGGGTTTTTTGTTTTTCCTGCAGTTTTGGTGACAAGATCATGTAATGTTTTTCAGAATACTTTGTTTTACCCATAAGAGTTACTAAAAATCTCTTCCCACTACAGAAATATACATTTTCTCTCTAATTTTACGTTAACTCCTAATAGGGGAGCAGCAGCTCTACTATATCAGGCACAGGCCAGAAAAGGCTGAGGAAGAATGAAAAATCCTTGAAAATCTCTGTAATATATGATGTAATTCATGCTCATGCAATATAAATCCGTGTTCATGTAATATGATGTATCAATGGTATAAGTTTGGCCACGTTTTAGGAGGAATACGGTGGCAGTCACCCAGGCTTGGAAATGAAGTAAAAAAGATTAAGAATTGAAAAGTGCCCTTGCTGGAAACTTGGGCAAGGACCATGATTTACAACAGAAAGAAGGGTGGCTATGGGAAGAGATAAGCGCACTCCGGAGATGGACTCGCCAACGACCAACACGACAATTATCGCTCCGTGTGCATCCCAATACAAGATTCCCTAAAATCAAATCAAGTATTCATCTCTCCTCAGAAATCCAATCAACCATCCCACAGTGAGGACAGAATTTCATGAATATGGAGCAAGAGTGGGAAAAGGACAAAGAAGTATGAAGAAAGGCCCTGTCCAGCCAAAAACTGTATATAAACTAACCCTGCTGGGACTGAAGCTGCGAACAGGGCAGCTATGGTGCAATAGAGGCCGGAGCTAGATTCACCCAGTGCCGATCCTGGGCTCGACACTGACTTTGTAGCTTTTTCATGTTGCAAATTTTGTTTCCAAAATTTATTTTTGTAAATTATTAATAAAATTCATTTTTACTAATTAGATTGGCTACGCATTTATAACAATCTCCAATTCAAAAGAAAGGAAAAAGAAGCACTAGCAGAGTTCCAACCCTGAGGCTTCAAGATACACACATGCTAATAAAATAAAAATTTTATACTTAACTTAGTTAGTCAAGGCCACCTATTTACAGAACCTTCTACAGCAGAATGTAGACTAGCTGCCAAGACATTTCCTGATCTAACCCAGCGAGTCTCAAGCTATTATAGTTTGCTTTATAGATCCACAGTCACAGAAAATAGTAATCAGCTTTTGAGTCTTTAAAAAAGCCTCATAAAGACATGTAATAGTCTGTGAAAATAATGGAATGTTACAGTAGCCTGTATGCATTTGTTTTCACAACGGGCCCCTTGGGCCCATCCTCAGGAGGATCTGCATATTCACTATTAAAGGTCAGTGTTAGGTCAAAGTCTTGGCCCTGACTCAAACTCAATTTACGTTTATGAAGAACAACAACAACTGAGCTTCTCTGGGACAATGCATGTAACACTGCCCAGTCTAAACTTCACTTTCTAACTGCCTTTCATTTTATATTCATACTTAATAGTACTCCTAAAAACCTCACCTAGCACCCTCTACTTGAAAGCAAAACAAAAGTTCTATTGTAACAAAACTGAAATGAACCAAAGGGGAACCTTCTGAAGGAGAAACATCACCAGTTACCCAAAACCTGTTCTCAGGAAATTCTAAATTCTTCTTTTACGAAAGGCACAAACAAAAAGACTTCAAAATTTAGTAATAAATGCAATTTCTGAAACTTCATTTAGAAACAGCAAAAATAAAATGTTTTAACCCTTTTTAGCCATGATAGTCCCATCAGAAAGGGAGATGGCCAATCTGGAAAGAAACAGAAAGCCAAAATAGACAATTACAGCTCCTGAGGAATCTGAAAGTCCTAGCTCTAAGGCAATATATCTGACAGTCTATCAAGAGGACATGAAACTTCAGGGTTTCTCAGCTAGGAGGCAGAAAGCATATTAGATAAAGCTTTCACTTCAGCAAACAGTAAATTCTGAATTTACAGATAGCCTGTTTTCCATTAGAAGAATATTTCAGAGGAAAAAATTCAGCCAGCTCTACTTGGATGCTGAAAGATAGAAAACCTAGAGTTCCTGAACTGTGCTGGAATTTGATTTTACATTTATTAATTCTGCATGGATGGCATTCAAAGATTGTGTCAATGGTAGCAATATAAAAGCCGTGAAAGATAAAACTATTGTTTTGTTTATACATAAACAACTAGCTAGCTTTCTTAAACAATGGTTTCTTCCTTGCCATCTATTCTTTCTGATATGTGGCAGACTATTTTTATGGTATGTTCTTGCATTTGGTTTGCATGGCAAAGTTAGGGTGGTGGGCTACAGGGGTGACTTCTGTGAGAAGCTGCTGGAAGCTTCCCCCATGTCAGAGTCAGTGCCAACCAGATCCAGCAGGGACCCATTGCTGGTCAAGGCCAAGTCAATCAGTGATGGTTGTAGAAACACCTCTGTGATAACATATTTAAGAAGGGGAAATAAGCTATTGTGCAGAGACAATTGCAGCCAGAGAAGAGCAGAGTGAGAATATGAGAGGAACAACTCTGCAGACACCAATGTCTGTGAAGAATGAGGTGGAGGTGTTCCAGGTGCTGGAGCAGATTCCCCAGCAACCCGTGGTAAAGACCATGGAGACAAAGGTTGTCCCCTTGCCTCCCATGGAGATCCACAGGGGAGCAGAGATACACCTGCAGCCCATGCAGGATCCCACACTAGAGCAGGTGGATGCCTGAAGAAGGCTGTGACCCTGTGGGAAGCTCACCCTGGAGTAGGATCATGGCAGTACCTGTGGGAAGAGGAGCCCATGCTGGAGCAGGCTTGCTGGCAGGACTTGTGACCCTGTGGGGGAACCCATGATGGAGCAGCCTGTGCCTGAAGGACTGCACTCCATTAGAGGAACCCGTGCTGGAGCCTGTGGGAAGGACTCATGTTGGAGAAGTTTGTGAAGGACTGTTTCCTGTGGGAGGAACCCCATGTTGGAGCAGAAGAGTGCGAAGTCCTCCCCCTGAGGAGGAAGGAGCAGCAGAAAGAACATGTGATGAACTGATGACAACCTCCATTACTCATTCCCCTATGCCGCTGGGGTGAGGAGGAAGTAGAGAATTCAGGAACTGAGCCTGGGAAGAAGGGAGGGGTGGGGGAAACAGTTTTCAAGATATTTTTATTTCTCATTGTCCTATTCTAATTTGGTTGATATTAAATTAATTTTTATTCCCCAAGTCAAGTCTGTTTTGCCCATGATGGTAATTGGTGAGTGATCCCTCCCTGTACTTATCTTGCCCCATGAGCCTTTTGTTATATTTTCTCTCCCCTGTCCAGGTGAGCAGGGGAGTGATATAGTGGTTTTGGTGGGTGCCTGGCATCCAGTCAGGGTCAACCCACCACAGTTCTCAGAAATTACAGATGACACTGAAAAATACTCTGTGCTTACTGACATCATGGGAAGTTATTGAGAGCAATTATCTCCAGGTCTCATTAATCATCCTCACAAAATTTACATGTCAGCATAATAAAAATACAACTTGAAACCTGTAAAACATACAAGGTTTAGTTCTACTTTTAAAATGAAAATGAGAAGAAATAATTGTCAACAGATGTATAGCCTGAGATGGACATACTAAAGCAAATATGGAACTTGGAGAAACTTTGAAAGTCAGTCTAGGTCATTTGTAGGATTAGGCAAAGCGAACTGAGTAGTCTGCTAGTAAAAATTATATATGCAATGATTTTCATGTTGCATAGCACCATTGGCAAAAAGTATGCTTGCTTCTAAAATTTACACAGCAGTGTCATGAAGTGAGAATACCTGAATGATTGCTCTGAGCAGCTATCTCAATACTGAGAAAAAGACTCATGTTTTGTATATACATAAATTCAGATATCTTTTCTTAGGAATACTTAAAGTGGCAAAGAGAAACAATGGGGGAAGGGGGAACAGGAAAATAAACTGAAGACAAAATGATACCCCAGTGTTTAATTACTTTCAAGGCATAAGCATCTCTTTTGAACCATTACTTTCTGTGCACACTACTTCAACTATTCTTTGAGAGAATAATTTCGGTTTATTGATCTTTCAAATCAATGACACACATCTCATTTTAACCTAGTAAAAAATGTAACTTGAGAAGGTATACTCTCCCTCATGTCTTAATTTTTAGTCACTTGAGGACTAAACCCAACAATGAAGTCCAAGAAAGCATGAACTGCTGCTGAAGACAAAGTATTTATTTTTTACCCCATTGCTGCTATCTCTTTTGATACCTCAGTAGCATTTGTGTAGTCAGCTAGATGAGAACATGACCTGTCTGAAAGTTAATGTTCAGTCTCTTCACCTGATTCAGTGAGAAAATGAGCAAATTGCAGAGGCAGCATGGAAAAGGGAAGGAACACAGTTGGGACAGATAGCAAAAGGCAAGACCATCCCCTTCTATGAAAACCCACAGTTCAATGGACAAGTCTACTTCAAAAACGGAATAGTTTTCACAACCTGAATAGTTACAGCTAGAACTATTAAGTTAGTCTTTGGGATAAAGAGCTCAAAAAATTACTAAACAAACAGCACATTATTTGACTACCTATACCAAAGCCATTCATGAGCATAGTCTGTTCAGAAAACACAAAGGACATAATGCTTAAGATATTCACTGAATTCATCACTACCTTGTGCTTCTCATTTTGGACCTCAGCAATGATTATCTTATTCAATATAAATTTGAAGTTTTATTCTTTAAATCTGACAGGACAACACTAGTAGCACAGACAGAACATATAATACAAAATCGTCATCTGCCACCCTTTTGAAACCTACTGAAAAAGACAGGCAGTGTGATGAATATAGCTGGACTATATCTGCATAGATGATTTGGCTTAACAGATACCAGCTTGACCAGCCTAGCTCTAAGTAAACAAGTCCCTAGACATGACAATGTCAGATTCAAATCCAGACAGAGGACCTCAGCCAAAACCTTTGAAGCACGGATACACCCATATCATTGGCCAGTGAGCTAGGCAGAGTTGAGACCCTTGACCAATCATGTCTGTAAGCTGCCCTTCAATAAATGTGGGCTATTGCTTCATGATCTTCAGTGTGTTAATGAAACGTCCCTGTCTCCATCAACAGCGACATCTGGTGACCTCCTGATGTGACAGCAACAGGCAGCTGCGGTATTGCGGGGAGACAGGGGGCTGCGGGATAGTGCTGCAGAGCAGCAGGATTGCTGTGGACAGCCAGTGAGGCTGTGGTAGGTGGCAGGATATTGCCACAGGCAGCAGGATTGCTGCAAAGTCCCGGTGGAGCAGCGGAATATTGCTGCAGAAGGTGTTGGTGAAAGCCGCATGGGTCTAGACCCCCCTTGTGGAGGACACACGCCCCCAGGAACATGGAAATGAGGGGCTCAACACCAGAAAATCTCATTCTGAAGGTATGGACTTTCTTTCTTTAAAATAGAGGGATAAAACACGACAAGCGGGCTCTCCTAGCACTGCTGACGTGATGTGAGAGCCACAAATTAAATGTGTCTGAAGGGGATGCCCTAGACTTAAAAACTTGGGAGCGGGCTGACCTAGATATACTTGCTGCAGCCTCCACAGGCGATGAGAAAGCTATCAATGATATGAAACCCTGGAGGCTTGTCATGGACTTATTAGAACAGTCGAAGAGAGAGCGGGAGGCTGACATTACCGCTGGCAGCGCCCACAGAAGTGAACGGCGAAAGCACGGCGCCAGGGGAGGCGATGAGAGGCAAGCAGGAGAGGAGGATGGGGAGAGAAGTCACAGTGTGCCTCGGAACCACCTGGGATCATGCTGCCATCTCCCACAGGGACACCACTCCAGCAGTGTCCTCTGGTCACCCGAGACCCTGCCACTGTCCTGGGCAGGGACATGTTGCTGGTGGAACACAGCACAGCCAAACCCTGCCCTGCCGCGCCTGCATAGACCCCAGAAATCGCTACCCACACCTTTGCCACTTGGTGCTCTGCCACCCCGTGTCCTGTTATGTCAGCAGAAACCTCCGTGACCCCTCCTAGCCGCTGTGAGACTATGTGCAGCTGCTACAAGATGCCTGCTTGACGCAGGGCTGTGCCTGCCTCTGGCTGCTGTGAAACAGCTCGTTGTTAGCTCCTGCCAGGTGCCAGGCTACTGCCGATCCCCCGGCCACTGCAAATCCCAGTCTATGACTTAGTCGCGCTCTGTGACCTGCCTGACTGTACTAGCTCTATCACTGCACTGCGGGGATGCCCAGCAGGGCTCCCTACAGCTGTTCCAACTGTGTCTGTACAAGGATTCAATCAGTGCTTGCAGGAGCCATCTACACCCTCTGCTAGCGCACGCACGCCAGGACTGCCTCCTCCTGAGACCGAGTGGGCCAGCTCCAAGACTGTGTCTCTGACCCAGTCTCCGTGGGGAGTGACTCTGCCTCCAATCCAGCCCTCTGAGGGCGTCCCAGAGTACCAGACCCAGCACTCTAAGGGCGTGCCAGTGTCTGATCCAGTCTTCTGGAGGTATGCCAGTGCCTCCGATCAAGCCTCCATGGGGTGTGGCTCCATCTTTACCCAGCCTCCAAGAAGTGGTGCCAGTGCCTCTGACCAAGCCTCCGTGGTCAGGCGACAATGGTCTGAATTTAGGCTTCAGGCACTGCTAGGGTCTGTGTAAAAGACAGGCGAGCAGCTTTCTCATTCTGGCCTGGGAAAATCTCAAAGAAGAACAAAACAATCCTTGGGAAGTGAAAACCATCAGCAGGTGGTGTTTTTCCAACATGTTTACTGGAAAAAGATGTTTATAAAGGGGTGTAGGCTCTAAGGACCAATCATATGAATTGTACTGAAGTACTATGTAAAAAGAAAATGTAGAAGAATAGAGATTGCTCTCATTTCTGCATCACAAAGAGAGATGTCGTTATTTCCATGCGGTCCAAAAATCATAACGACAGTCAGGTCCAGGATATGCATCACGAGGAGTTCCTGGAGACATAATACTCAGAAGTAGCAGCAGACCTGGGGACCCTGGAATCACCACTGCCACTGTCCTGAGTGCACCCCCGTTACTGGAACAGGAGCTATCCCTAGGATATATACTGGCAAGGGACACAAGGGATACCAGCAGAGAAAGCCAGAACCATCATCCTCCTGTGGGAAACTATGATATCGCTGCCATCGCTGCATTGTCGACATCCCTGCCCAATCCTGGGAGCATCTGGCAAAAGTCTTGTGTCCCAAATACAGATCTCAGAGTGAGAGGAGACCAAGGCTTTGGGTCAGCAAGTAGAACCTCAGGTATTTTGGACCCACGTCATAGGTGAGCAGACGCCTAACATGGTGTGTATTGTCACGATGTCTGAGGCAAGACCCTCCCAAATAAAGGTCGGTGATATGATTGACACAGCAGAAGACGTCACCATCATCTCTGCCCAACACTTGGCCTCCATCATGGCCCACCTAGCCTGCAGGATCTGCTGTTGCTGGCCTCGGAGGGACCACACAGAGCTGTTTGAGCAGCAAACCTGTTTTGGTAAAAAATCCTAAGGGACAAACAGCTACCATTCGACCTTCCATCACTGCAGCACCTCTTTACCTGTGGGGGAGGCATGCTTTATCTGTTTGGGGAGTCCAGGTGGGGATGGATTTTTACCAGGGCACAATGTTTTAAGGGGCATGAAATATCCCACACTACCCTTAAAATGGCTTATTATTCAGGCAGTGTGGGTACCAGTGGTCCCTCGAGAAAGAGAAGTTACACACTGTTATGGGTTAACACAGTTTGGTTTTTAGTTGAAGAAGAAAATGGAATATTGCTCTGTCAGGACCTTAGATTTTCTTTGGAAAAAAAAAAGATCTATCAAGGGCCAATTCTTAACTATTGGCATGTGGTTTGACCACTGAGAAAACAGAATGTGACTTTTGGTAATACCCATATAAAACTGAAGCTTTGTTCGAGCCCTCCCTCTTTTCTCCCAGTGAGTCACGAAGTGACATTGTGGGCTGCAGCAGGGCCCAGCTTAGGTCCGCTCTCCCTTAATGGTGGGGCTGAGCCCGGCTGGGTCTCCAGTAGCGGCTGCTGCAAGGAGTGGCCCGGCCAGCTGAGCCCCTTTTCTCCCCGGCTGCCGGGGGGGGAGAGGGGAGGATCTGGCTCGGCAGAGCTGGCTGCGTGCTGGAGGCTACGGCAGAGGAGGCCAGACCATGACTGGGCCCAGTAGCAGCTGGCAGTGAAGAACGGGAGCTTGCAGACTCTGATGGCAACCCCAAGCTGAGCTATCTTAGATCAGATCAAGGGGTGGAAAAGAAGGTATCCAACAGCCTCTTCTACCGGCATGGCTTGGAAATTTTTGCAGCTGCCGCCCCCGGCAGAGACCACATGACTACCACAGGCCTGGGCAAGCTTTAACTCTTTCCTGCCAGCAGATAGAACTCCCAGAGAACTGTCCCTTCCCAGAGTAAGAGCAGACAAAGGGATTAGACTATAAAGAGACATAGCATGAAACTGAAGTCAGGGAAGAGAGAGTGAAAAGATTGAGACAAAGGAGGAAGAGTACCCTAATTTGTATGAACATCTCTAGTAAATGATAGATAATAGGCTATTTTTCCTGTAACATATGAATGCTGTTGGGGGGCATGTAAAGCTCTAGTTAAAAGTGATATGAAGCCCTTTGCTCCTAAGGAAAAGGAGATTTTTAGTTTTTGAGATGAAGATTATTTTGGAGATAGAAGAAGAGAATCTTTGTTTTATACTAGAAGAGGGATCCTTAAACAACACCCCTAATAAGCAGATATGGCTCGTATGCAGTGTTGAGAAAGCTGCTATTGGGAAGTACCTCACAAAGGCAGGTTTTTAGGCAGCTGTCTTTGTGAGAGCCACAAGAAAACTTTTATGTTGTTGTCTTGGGTTGAAAAATGTAACCAAAAATGTGTATTCTATTTTCATCTGCTGAAACCCATTGGGAGATATTGTTCTTCTCTCCTGCTCCACCCATCCTACTCCTGCACCCATCCTCCTCCAAGGGACATCACCTGTGAATGGGCCATTTAAGGCCTCTCGCATGACTGACAACATTACTTCATTCTATTGTGAGATGCTGCACTCAGTGGGAGGAGCCAAAGCCTTTCCACCAGCATAAAACCTGCAATTCAAAACACTAATGCAGCTGGTTTTCCACTGAATCCTTGAAGGAAGACCGGACCCATCTCACCAGCACTGAACCCTTTTCTTTTCTCTACAGAATCATCTCTACTTCACAGAACAACATCTGTTACTCCAGGAAAGACTTATTTGGACTGCTTCCAACCCTGACAACAGGGTGTCAGGTTGTATCTCTGACTCTGTCAGGGTTTTCTAGGACTTTTGTTTGCTTGTTTGTTTTTTGTACTACTGCATTTGTAATTTTTTTATATTCCTAGTAAACAACTGTTATTCCTATTCCCATATTTTTTGCCTGAAAGCTCCTAATTGCAAAATTGTAATAATTTAGAGAGAGGGGGTTTTTACGTTCTCTATTCCAAGGGAAACTCCAGTTTCCCCTGACAGATACCTGTCTTTCCAAACCAAGACAGTTGTCAGTAGAGAAATTCCATGGAAGTTTTTAAGAGAGACTCTTTTCTTAAAAGAACTGATGAAAGATTATTTTTAAATGGTGAAACTGACTGAGAAATACAAGTTTTGTCTCTTTATGTTGTATGCGAGAAAGTGAACCATTAGGGGGGCGGAGGGGCGTGCTTTGAAAGCTTTCATTTTAATTTTTTTCTTCCCTCTTTCTTTTGGTGCGTGTTAATAAATCTATCTGTTTTTATCTTTAAGTTGAACCTGTTTTGACTTTTCTCCTAATCTTATTTTCACAGCAAAAAAAAAAAAAAAAAAAAAAATTTAGACCACTGCATTAAATTTAACAAACAGAATTCAGCGAATGTGAAACCACTACACATGCCCTTAAGTCTTTGGTGCAGGGACAACTGGCTCATAGGCACATAGAGCCATCCATGCGCCCTTCAAACACTCCAGTGTTTGTTATAAAAAAGAAGTCTGGTAAATGGAGGTTGCTCCATTATCTGAGAAAAATAAGTTCAACCATGGAGAGCATGGGTGGCCTCCAGCCTGGTATGCCATCTCCTACAATTATTCCTGCCAAGTGGGATATTCTAATCATGGACCTGAAAGATTGTTTCTTCACTATTCCATTACACCCTGATGATACCCCAAAGTTTGCTTTTACCGTGCCTTCTATTAGTAACACTGCACCAGTGGAGTGTTATCAATGGGAGTACTTCCTCAAGGTATGAAAAACAGCCCTACAAATTGTCAATGGTACATTTCACAGGCACTCTCATCAGTGAGAAAACAATTTCCAGGAGCATAGTTACCACTACATGGATGGCATTTTGATAGCAACCCAAACAAAAGAGGAACTCTCACAGATTTGCCCAAGCCCGTTGCAAGCATTAGAAACATTTGGGCTGCAAGTAGCACCAGAAAAGATACAGCAGCAATGACCTTGGAAGTACCTTGGACTCAAAATTATGGATCAGACCATACAGCCCCAGACAATTCAATTCTCAACAAAATTTCAAAATTTAAATGATGCTCAAAAACTTTTGGGTACCATTAACTGGCTCAGACCCCATTTAGGGTTGACCACAATTAGTACCCTTATTTAACCTTCTAAAGGGTGATCCTGGTCTAACTTCTCCCAGGAAATTAACCCCAGAGGCAAAGGCTGCTCTTGAGATGGTAGAGCAAGCCATCACAAACAGACAGATCCACCAAATATGCCTAGAAGTATGTATTACTGTGTTTATTTTCATTGTTGATTTTCAACCTACTGCTATTATTGGACACTGGGATAGTCAGTGGTCTGATCCTTTGCATGTTTTAGAATGGATGTTCCTACCGCACCAGTCTAGAAAAACAGCCCCTACCATTTTTGATTTAATTGCCCCGTTAATCATGAAATGTCATCAAAGGTGTTTACAACTGACTGCAAGAGATCCTTCAAAAATCATTATACCTGTGATGGAAAAAGAATTTGAGCGATGTTATGCCAACAGTACTGCTTTGCAAAGTGCCCTACAAAACTTCTCAGGGCAAATTTGCTATCATTTACCGAGTCATACATTGCTGCAAATGAGTAAAACCACTGCACTATCCCTAAAACCTCTGAACAGTCACACACCCTTAAAAGGTATTACTGTGTTTACTGATGGTTCTGAGAAAATGGGAAAGGCAATTGTGGCATGGAAAGAAGAGAGTGAATGGCAAACATTGGAAGGTTATGAGAATGGATCACCTCAGTTAGTGGACCTACGTGCTGTAGCTATGGCTTTTCAGCGTTTTCCCCATACCCCTTTAAATATTGTCACTGACTGCCTACGTTGCTGACATAACACAGAGATTAGACCAAACTCCGTTGAAAGAAATTGACAATGCACAATTATTTGGCCTACTAAAAACTTTGTGGCACACCATCCAAACAAGAAACGACCTGTACTACATTCTGCACATTAAAAGCCATACAAATCTCCCAGGTTTTATTACAGAGGGCAATGCATGAGCAGATCACCCAGCTAGCTCTGCCTGGACAGCACCACAGCTAGACATGCTGGCACAAGGAAAGCCTCACATGATTTCTTTCATCAAGGTGTTTGAGCTTTGCAGAGGCAATTTCTGCTGTTGAACACACAGGCTTGTAACACAGTCAATACTTGTGCTGACTGTCAAGGCCACACCACACTACTCTGGGTACTGACAGTGGTCAGATTTTAGGCTTCAGGCACTGCTAGAGTCTGTGTGAAAGACAAGCAAGCAACTCTCTCATTCTGGCCTGGGAAAATCCTAAGGAGGAATCCAAGCAATCCTTGGGAGGTGAAAAACCGTTAGCAGGTGGTGTTTTTCTAACTTGTTTACTGGCAAGGATGTTTACAAAGAGGTGTAGGCTCTAAATGACCAATCATATTCATTGTACTGAAGTACTGTCTAAAAACATTTAGAAGAATAAAGATTGCTCTCATGTGCTGTAAGCTGAGAGTCATCGTTATTTCCATGCCATCCGTTATCTATAATGACACACCACCACAGATGAAAGTTAATCTCCATGGCTTAAAATCTTGACAAATCTGGCGGACTGATGTCACCCATATTCCCAAATTCAGACGATTAAAATATGTGCATGCATCAATTAATACTTTTTCCTCTGCCATATGGGCATCAGTCCACTCAGGAGAAAAAGGCCGGGATGCCATCACACATTGACAATTAGTCTTTGCTGTTTTGGGTATTCCTCATAACATCAAAACAGATAATGAACCTGCATACACATTACAAAAAAACTAAACAATTTCTACAGCTCTGGGGTGTATCACATCAAACCAGTATATCCCATTTAGCAACTGGAAAGGCCATTGTCGAATGTGCACATGACACTTTAAAACACATCTTAGATAAACAAAAAAGAGCAACGTGTAGTGAAACCCCACAGAGCAGAGTAGCGAAAGCTGTTTACACCTTGAATCACTTAACAGTACCAGAACAATCCCAAAGCCCAGTGATCTTAAATCATTTCCTATCACTGCAGTCATCTGGAGATGCCCAGTCACTTAAACCGAAAGTAATGGTAAGACATTATCACAAACAAGTGGGAAGGTCCATGGGACCTCATTACATGGGGATGTGGGTATGCCTGTGTCTCCACAGACACCGGAACACGATGGATACCCACCAGGTGTGTTCATCCTGCTCTGCATCCTGCTTGGGACCAAATACAACATCTTCCTGATGAAGCTCCAGCAGATGTGGTGGAGCAGTGAGATAAATGCTGCAATTGATACAAGATGATCTGGGACATTTTGAGATGACAAGTTTATTCAAGGCAAAAACCTGAACTGGACAAGTTGCTTTCCCTGTTACTTGATTTTCCCATGATTCTAAAGTTGAAATGTTTCTTGTTCATAGAGTTAAGTTGTAAGTTTGCAACTTCCAAGCAATAAGCCTGCGGTGTGCCAATCTGAAAGCTTGTATTGTTGGTAATCCTGCCTGACAGCTCCTGGGAATGGATGTAACATTTTCTATATGTGGGATGCATCACTGGCTAAGAGAGACTAGGCTTGTCGAGTTAGGTAAAATCATGTGTGCCACTATGCTGTCCTGTCATCTTATCTGCAAAGGGCCCTTGCAGGTAAGATAACAGAGAACACTTTGCATTTTATAAAGACTGGAAGGGAGAACTGAGATGGATATAGCTGGACTATATCTGCACAGATGATTTGGCTTAAAAGATACCAGCTCGACCAGCCTAGCTCGAAGTAAACAAGTCCCTAGACACGACAATGATAGCTCAGATTCAAACCCAGACAGAGGACCTCAGCCAACCCCTTTGAAGCACGGATGCACCCATATCATTGGCCAGTGAGCTAGGTGGAATTGAGACCTGTGACCAATCATGTCTGTAAGTGCAGGACATTTGAAAGCCTTTGTCCTAGGGTGACTTTATGATGCTTGTATCCCCAATCATCTGTTCTGTTTATGTTGGATATTATGTTTTGTACCTTTAAGACTGGATCCAAGAGCGAAGGGGGAGAAAGAGAAGCGCCGAGTTTGTTTTCAGAAACTACACTCACTCCTCCACATTCTCCTCCTGGACTGTGTTGTCTGCAGCACAGACAGACAGCAGGACAGAGATCTCCTTTGCTTTTGGTTAGTTTTTAGCTAGCTGAGGCAAAGAAGTTTCCTGGACTGTTTTTTTTCTTCTTTCTTGGAACTCTTTAAACCTGTTTTGGACTGAACACCCAAAAAACACCCGGATCTCACACCTGTGGCCCACCGGGCCTGGGTCTTTGCATTTTCCAGCACCGGAGGGACTGGTAAGAGACTGGGTGATTTGAGCTACACTCCACGGCAAGGACTTTCTGAATTTGCCATCTCTCTTCAGAATGGCGAGAGGTTTTATTGTTTATTATTATTAATTTTTTGTGCTTGTGAACACTGCTTGTTGAATAAACAGGTTTTTCCACTTTTCTCTGAGGAAACTTTTTTCCCGGACCAGTTGGGGGAGGGCTCACTTGGATTTGCTTTCTAGAGGGACTCCATTTGGAGGTTTCCTCCCAAATTTGCCCTAAACCAGGACAGCCCTATAAAAGGAGCTGCCTTTCCATAAACGTGGGCTGTTGCTGCATGATCTTTAGTGCATTAATGGCGCATCCCTGTCTCCATCAACAGCGACAAGGCAGAGACGATTTTTCTCAAAATATGAGCTGTGGTGAGTTGCATTTCATAATGGACTTGATCATTATTGTGACAGAACTCTCACTTTTTTAGTCAAGGTGTTCTGGTTTGATGTAGTAATTTTTGGATCTATAGAAAGACAGCTGGGGAGAGTAGAGGGAAAAGGAATAACAGCATATGCTGTCCATGTACATTGCAACAGGTTAAAAATTAATACGAATTTTCATCTGTGTAGTGGTGTGCTAATGAGTTCTTTATATTTTATAAGTTTTTCTAAGCTCTTTGTAAGATGGTTTGTTCCTTGTACCCCCCATTTTGCCTTCCTGATAGTTGCCCCTGGTAATCTCCCAGTAAATGTTAGGTGTCAATCCTTTCCCCCCTCCTCCCTGGAGCTTGCCTGTCATCTCAGAGCTCTGCCTCAGAGCTAGAGAGTTCTGTGAAGGGCTTTGAGTGATAGGCTAGGTTCAGGGAAAATCCCCTCCCCTCCCTTATGTGTGGTCCTCGTTTGTGTCAGTCACCTTCCTAGCCCCTCCTGTATTGAACCCAACTGGTTGTACCCTCCTCACCATTCTCTGTACTGCCCCCCAAAAAAGGGGGCCTGAAAAAGCCAAAATTGGTTCGGTCTGAGCAGTCCTTGGCAGGTGGGGAGGCTCCACCTGACCCCTCAATAAACCCCCTTGGACTTACTCGACCGGCTCCTCTCTTCATTCTCCACCATCGTCTGCCCCTTGCCACCTGTGCCCTCGAAGTCTTGTCGGCAACAACACCCACTGGATCGGCTTGGCTTGTGCTGCTCGCCAGCCATACCTGCTGCTTGCCGTGATGCCTGAGCTAGCCTAGGCAGGTCGGGACAGCGTTCTGAAAGGCACTGCAACAGATCTGCCACAGTTTTCATGTCAAAGATGGCTGTTTCCTTCCCCTTGTATTTTATCTCCAACATAAGAATGTGCTGCAAGCAGCTTTACAACTTTAATCTCCTTCATAGCTATGAATATTGATGACAAACACTGCTTTTAAGTATTTTGATTTTAATGAAGAGTACTAGCGGACTGAGGAGCATAGGACAATCATATTCCCAAAAGATGAGAACTGTATGAATATACTGTTTTCTTTTTGTAGTCACTCTACAATTACTAAAATTCTTTTATTTTATGAAAGCAGCTGTGCTCACCTGAAGAACTTCTACAAAAAAATCTCCTTAAAATTGTTCCCAAACCCAAAGAGATAAAATACAAGCAGCATCCTATACAAAGGATAATGAAAATACTTGGTTTATTATAAATTATATTTTAGCATAGAATTTCAATCCTTTCTGTTGAACCAAAAGCTTTATTTTGTTAATTCAAAATTCATATATCAGTATTACTTTACAACAGAAACACTACATCCTCTTGGATATTCACATCTAGTCATACAATTAAATGGAAGTTTTATCAGACACAGGTAGGAGAGGACAGAGAAGTGAACATCAGCTTCTGACACCTTTACATGATTCTCTGGCTCCTACCCTTTAACTGAAAGCAAAATTGCTGATTAGAAAAAGGAAAAATTTTAAAATTGCCTGCTATTGTTGCAGCTAAATAAATCTCTTCTTTGTGATAATGTAACTATAAAGCAGTTAGATCAGTCAATAACTTACTGTAATATGTTTATGGATTCTTTAAATAGGAAAAACTTTTAAAAGCTAATATTTTATTTGGAAACATCATCATTCTATAAGGAATAACTAATAAAATTTCTGAATCTCTTGAAAGGGGGTGGAAGCCATCAAGATTGATGCTATATATGCTTAATTTGAGACTATTTTATAAAATCTTTGTCCAGCAAATCTGATACCTGACTTTTCAAGCTAATCCAAAAAACTTTAACCATGTCACTTTTCAGAGCAGGTGGTGTATCCTTTAAAGGCCTTTTAATAAATACCTACTTTATTCTTTTAACTCTGTCCAGGCTGTTTCAGGTAGCCTCTCTAGGCACTACTATAGCTGAATCACATACCATATTACTGGTGGACTGGAAATCTCTTTTTAAAACAGTTTTAATGGGGGGGGGGGGCAATACTCTGTGTGGTGGACGGAATTTGTAGATTTGGCTCAAACCCAGGCATTGAATAATGATAATCAAAATATGCCACTTAAAATCACAACACCCCAGTTCTCAGGGACCGGCAGGTATGCCACTGCCTGTGCCCAGGTGCATTTACAACCCCAGGCCTGGGACTAAAGCACAACTATTGCACTGCATGCTCTAAGGAAAGTACCTGCTACAAAAAACCTAGAGCCAGGATTTGTTGCTATTCATCAAGGTGCCCAGGAATCATATATCACCTTCATCGACCAACTACAATCAGCAGTCAGATGGCAAATTGAAATGCAAGTGGCAGCTGATCCTGGTTTAAATTCCCTCGCTTATGAAAATGCTAATAATGACTGTAAAAAAAGCTTTAGATTTAAAACACCACCATGCCTATGTTGAACTTGCTGATTACATCAAAGCATGTGCTAATATCAGCTTAGAACAATATGAAGCAGAACTAACTGCTACCACAATTGCCCAGCAATTGTAAGCAGCTAAAGCAACTTTTAAGTGCCTTGCATGTGGAGACTAGGGGCATGTTTGGAAACAATGTCCAAAGGGACAAAAAACTAGTAAAAAGCCAAATAAACCCTGTCCTCACTTCAAAAAAGGCCTTCATTGGAGTAACCAATGCCACTCTTAAGTTTGACAAGGATGGAAACTCACTCCAAAAGCAGGGGAACTCAAACAGGAGCGTGCAGGCCAGTGCCCCTCAACCCAATGGGGCCCAATTCAGCCAACCCCCAAAGCAAACTCAGGTCTGACAATGGGCACTCTAAGCTCCACTGGCCTGGATGTGGCCATCAGCTCTACAACAGTCTTAAAAGATGCCTCTGTTCATCTATTACCTACTGCTGGTTTTGGCTGACTACCATTTCAAACTCACGCTTTATTATTGGGTTGTTCTTCTACTGCTCGAACTGGATGCTTTATTTTACTAGGAATTATTGATGCAGATTATACAGGGGACATCAAAATTATGGCTTGGACTCCCAACTCCCCTTGCACTGTGCCTGAAGGGACATGCTTGGCACAACTCATATCGCTGCCAGCAATTGCTTGTCCAGTGCCGATACTGCAGCAGCAACGAAACAATGGGAACTTTGGAAGCACAGGTGTTCCTCAGATCTTTTAGTCCAAAGTAATTGGAACACAACAGCCATTACTCACCTGCCAAATAGATTCTAAGTCTTTTACAGGATTGGGTAATTCCAGAGTCAATGTATCCATCATAGCACAGAAGGAGTGGCCTCCTGACTGGCCCTTGGCATCCTCTATGGTGATTGTCGCTGGAGTCAGCGAACACCAGATACTGTGGCTATCACCCAAAGAACTACACATCGTTGGACCAGAAGGCAAGACAACCACCTTGCAACCATATGTACTCCCGATCCCAGGCACTTTGTGGAGGCGAGATCTACTGACTCAATGGGACTCAATCCTTTCAACACATTTTTGATAGGGGCCACTGATGAAATGCCACTCCTGAAACTTACCTGGCTTAGCAATAAGCCTGTGTGGATTGAGCAGTGGCCCCTAAGACGCAGGTGACTTCACCAAGCCCCAATCCTTGTACAAGAACAACTACAATTGGGTCACATAGTCCCCTCCACCAACCCATGGAATACACCCATTTTCGTTATCCCTAAGAAATTGGGAGAGTGGAGACTTTTACAGGATCTCAGGGCAGACAATGCAGTCATATGACCTATGGGGTCATTACAACCAGGAATACCTAACCCCACGATGATTCCCGAACACTGGGAATTGGCAGTAATTGATTTAAAAGACTGTTTTTCCACAATTCCTTTACATCCTGATGATGCACCTAAATTTGCCTTTTCTTCATCATCTGTCAATCATGAAACTCCCATGGAATGATACCACTGAGTTGTCCTACCCCAGGGTATGAAAAACAGTCCAACTATTTGCCAGTTTTTCGTTCATTCAGCAATACAGCCAATACGGCACAAATATCCCTCTGTTTTGTTGTTTCACTCTATGGACAATGTTTTAATTGCCTCTGACAGCGCGACACTGATTGCCTTGCATCTTTAAAAATAACACTAACCAGCAGAAGTCTGTTCACAGCCACAGACAAAATTCAAACAGAACCCCCTTGGAAATATTTGGGCTTAAAACTGCTTGAAACAACAGTCACTCTGCAGCCAGTAACTTTGAAAACTAGCATACACACATTGAATGACTTGCAAAAGTTACTGGGAACCATTAATTGGATTCGCCCTTTGTTGGGAATTACAACATGTACTGGTTTAGGGCAAATTTGTGAGAAAAGCCTCCAAAGGGGCCCTCTCTCCCCACCCCAGAAAACAAACCCACGTGGCCCCTCCCCCAACCAGTTCGGGAAAGACTTCCTCTGAGAGAAGTGGAAAAAACCCTGTTTATTTGAACAGGCAGAGCACTCCTCCAGCACAAGAAATTGAATAATACCAGATGACAAATTCAGAAAAGGGCTCTCCTGTAGGTGGTCTCTCTGTTCTCAGTCCCTCCGGCGCTAGGAAAAGCTGCTGCGCAGGGTAGGTCCCAGTGAGACCCAGGGACAAGCCCCTGGCACTCCTCCAGGTCCCCAGTCCAGAGCAGGTTCGAACAGTTCCAGGAAAAGCAAAGAAAACAGTCCAGTGAAGCTTTTCTGCCTCAGCTAGCTAAACTAACTAATGAAAAAGGAAAAAAATCTTTCCGTGCCCACCGCCAGTGTACATGTTGCAGACAACAACACTCCAGGCCAGAATGTGGAGGAGGGAGTACAGTCTCTGAAAACAAACTGCGCACTTCTCCCCCTCTCCCCTACTCCGAGACCCAATCTTAAAGGCACAGAATGCAATATCCAGCTCAAACCCAACAGACGATTGGGGATACAAACATCATAATGTCACCCTAGGACACAACAGAAAAATTATCTCCTTTATTTGAATTGTTAAAAGGGGACCCAAATCTCTCTTGCTGTAGGCAGTTGACAGAAACTGCCCAAAAGGCTTTAGAGACTGTAAGTGATAAAAACGAGTCCTTTACCACAGGTCAAAACGCAGACTTGCCTTTGCAGTTGCTCCTGATTTTGCAGTCTTTCCAACCCTATGCTCTTATTGGCCAATGTGATGTGCAAGAACGTCATCTCTGGTTATTAGAATGGATTTTCTTGCCACATACCTTTTCAAAAACTATAACCGTTCAATTTAAATGATTATTCAACTGCTGTCGATGGGATGACTCTGATGTCAGAGTCTAATAGGATATGATCCAGCAATGATACATTTCCCTATTACTGCAGCAGAATTAGAGAATCTTTTCAGGGAATCACTGTCATTTCAAATTGCCCTTGAAGACTACAACAGTTTATTCACACGATGCCTCGACATGCATTGTTGAAGTCCTTCTAAGAACTTCCCTTCCAACCATGACATCTGCAGTCAAAAACACCTATTCCTGATGCAAAAAATGTTTTCACTGATGGATCAAGGAAAACAAACAAAGCTGTGACCCTGTGGAAAAATGATACAGGACAATGGGAACACTCAATAACTTTCCAACCTGGATCTACCCAGCTAGTCAAACTGGCAGCTGTTGTAGAAGCATTTTGGGTTTTTTCACAAGAACCTATTAACATTGTCTCTGACTCTCTTTATGTTACAGGAATTGTCAAGAGAATAGAACATTGATTCCTGAAGGAAGTCTCTAACAAAGATCTTTTTGTGTTATTAACCACTCTGCATAGCCTTTTACTTCACAGGTCTCATTAATACTATATCCTGCACCTTAGCTCACACACCACTCTGCCCGGACCTATAGTGGAAGATAATGCAAGAGTAGATGCTCTTGCCATGGCAGTAACTATACCACAAAAATTAGGGCAAGCAAAACTTTCTCATGATTTCTATCATCAAAATGCCCAAGCACTGGCAAAACAATTTGGCTTAACCTTGTCACAAGCTCGAGATATAGTGAATGCTTGCTCACAATGTCAGCAAACATTTTCCTTACAGCAAATGTTAGGTACAAACTCATGAGGGTTAAAACCTAATGCTATTTGGCAAACAGATGTTACTCACATATTGAGTTTTGGGATTTTTAAATATGTGCATGTTTCCATTGATACTTTTTCAAGTTTCATAGTAGCAACAGCTCACAAAGGTGAAAAACCAAGAGATGCCACCCGACATTGGCTGCATGACTTTGCTACTGTGGGCGTTCCTCAACAGATAAAAACAGATAATGGACCTGCATATACATCTCAAAAAACACAAGATCTTTTCCACACTTGGGGGATCAAACATATTACAGGTATTGCCCATTCTCCAACAGGCAAAGTCATAGTGGAGAGGGCACATTTCACACTGAAAAACATGCTACTGAAACAAAAAAAGGGGAATCCCATAGGCATGCTCCCTCAGCAGTTTGATAAAGCAACCTATGTTTTAAATTTTTTGAATCTTTCCGCTAGGGATGACTTCACAGCACATCAAAGGCACCTGGGTCAGACAACTGATGGAGAAGGAGTTCACCCAAAAATTATATACAAGGATATACATAGTAGTCAGTGGAAAGGTCCAGTTCTACTGTTAGCTTGGGGAAGAGGCTATGGATGTGTTTTTTTGCCCACAGGACCATATTAGCTTCCAGCAAGATACATCAAACTCAGCTGTTGTCGCCTGATTAGGGACAGTGATAGATGACGACACAAAAGTCTGATCTTAGGAGGGCATATAGTGAAAGTTTATTAGAAACACACTCCTTTTATACAACACTTTGGTACAATGAATATGGTTGG
This sequence comes from Prinia subflava, assembly GCF_021018805.1. Taxonomy (NCBI): domain Eukaryota; kingdom Metazoa; phylum Chordata; class Aves; order Passeriformes; family Cisticolidae; genus Prinia; species Prinia subflava. Next base: position 1,307,008 of record NW_026960606.1, read on the forward strand.
TCATTTATAACAACACCCCTTGACTGTTATTTCCAAGTAAATAAGTTAGAAAAACACCAGGTGTCAGAAGTGGGATATCTACAAGGATTGTTTGGATTCCTCCTTATGATTTCCCAGACCAAAGTGAGAAAGCTGTGTACTTGACTTTCCCACAGGCTCAAGCTAGTGCCTGAAGCCTGAAAACCTCTTATTTGACCACTGTCAGTTCCCATACCCAGCCAAGGATGACGAGTCATGTCATCTTTCTTCTGCTATACTGCCATCAAATGGTGGAAGGAACAATCTACTGGGCACACATTTTCGACCCACCACTGTTTTGGCCTCTGACCTGATGGGATCCAGAACCTCCCCTCAGCAACAATGGAATAGAATGGGTAGGAGGAACTTGGCTTCTTCCCCTAGATCAGGATGTTGTAAATACGTATGCTACTAATGCTTATGTTACTAATTTACCGCCTATTTGCTTAATGTGGAATCAAACTAGTACCTTTTCACCCTTACCTTGTGCCAATTTTTCTATGCAATTGCACTTGATATATGAATCCTCAGGAAAAAATTTGACTGCTATTACATTGCCGACCTATCCGTCCAACTCCAACAATCCTGTAGATGCCACTCAACCTATTATCCCAAATGTTGTACATCCATTTCCAATTTACAATGTTTGGAATGGACATCATGTTTAGGACAAAAATAACAACAACAGTTCTTACAGTACGGGAAAATAATTGACTGGGGACCACATAGCATCCTTAGAGAAAAGGGAACAAATAAAACCATCCTTCCCTTCCAAAAGGCAAACCACAGCATTGTTTGGCATGATGGTGGAATGGTCAGACCATTGATTCAATATACTCTAGGTAGTAATCAATCACATGTTCATAAGCATCTGAGGAAAATGCTGTTACCTGCCTTTGGTAATATCATATATCACGTGAACTTGAACAAGAATGCTGCCCTTGCAAATTTGACTGCTAAAGAAACAATCACTAATGACTTGTATTTTGCACCCATGTGTTTTTGCTTTAGCTAATGATTTTTCAATTCATTATAGGAATGGCTTGTATTTTCTGTATAGTAATTCTTTTGTTTTTTAAATCACGTGTAACAAATGAAGACATGAATAACTTTTCTGTCCTTCTTCCATTTAAGAGAAGATCAGAAATTTGGGTACCTGTAAATTTGACTAGGGCTTGGAAAGGACAAGACTGACTCTCACAATTGGCTCGACTATTCCAGGAGGAAATCCAAAAGAGTAAGAAACAAGTTTGCAATTTCTTGGTTAGTTGATCATTGCCATCATATCTGCTGTAATAGTTTTAACCACAGCCTCTGTAGCTGTTGCAGCTTTAACTAATTCCATTCAAACTGCCCACACTGCGAGACAAGCTCTAATCAATATTATGAAAGAGTTACATGTTGCTGCTGAGTCAGAGACAGGGATGCGACATACACACGGTGAGGATCATGTGCCAAAAGCCGCGTTTATTGTCCAGCAGCCCCTTTTACAGGGTTTTCAAATTTCCTGTGCTTACAGATATGATTGGTCAAGGGTCTTAACTCCGCCTGGTTCACTGACCAATGATATGGGTCTATCTGTGCTTCAAAGGGGTTGGCTGAGGTCCTCTGTCTAGGTTTGAATTTGACCTATCCTTGATGTGTCTACTTTGAGCTGGGCTGGTCAAGCTGGTATCTGTTAAGCCAAATCATCTACACAGATGTTACATTCCCCTGGGAAAAATGGTTTCTTCCCCACCCAGGGACCCCTGGAACTCCTGTCCTGTAGTCTGACCCTTCCTTCCCTTTCTGACCCCATTGGCTGTGTGCCAGCTTGCCCCTCCCTCAGAAATCCTGAGAAAAGGCCCTGTCCCCCTGGGGATCTCTCTCTCTCCTCGGACACCACCTAGAAATAAACATTGCTGCAGCAAAAGGGTGAGAGCCTCTTTTGAATCCTTTTCCTGTCTCCTGAGATAATCCTCCTAGGCCTGAGAAGGACTGAGCTAGTTTGGATTCCTTAAAGGGAATAAAGGAGGTTTATTCTACAGTTGGTGCCCAACGTGGGGCGAAATAATTTGTGGAAACCCATGAGGAGCTGGGGACCTTTCCAGGGTCTCAGAAGCTTTTTGGGAAGTTCAATTACCCTAGCCCCTTTGGCCACATTTTGTTGCTATAGGTGGGTAGGGATAAGCTCGTAGCTTGTGATTTTGCCCAGTCACGAGTGAGCTAAAGACAGGACCTTCAGTTGCTCCTGACTCAGCATATGCTACCACGGACCAGGTAAAGACCTCCGTTTGGTTGGTACCACAAACTGGGAGGGAGTAATTTTACCTTTGCAAGTAGCAGCGGGTGACTTTAGGACCCAGCGGCTAGGATTTTTTTCTTTTTTTTTCTTTCGTTTCCGATTGCCGCGGCCCGCCGGCCCCTGGAGCGGCTCCGCACAAGAAGCCCTGGTTTTTGGGGAAACCCCGGCCCGGCCAGGTATCCCATCAGCCAAGAAAGGCGGCGGGACCCCCCCGGTGCCACCGGGGCGGGAGAAACGGCGCGGACACGTGACCGCAGCCCCGGAGCTTTCCCTGCCTGTTATCTCTGGTTATAGGAGACACAGGAGTTACATACAGCTGACTGTAGCAGCTGGAGGCTGGATTGTGAGCAAATAGCTTTCAGTAATATCGAATTATGGGCATACAGCTATCTGCTCCTCAAAAGAGTGTATTAAAACAACTTCAAGAACTTTTAATTAACGTTAAAATTTCCAAAAGGCTGCAGAAAAAATTTGTTCGCCGGTTAGAACAGGAATTTACTGAAGCTGAATTGTTACAGATTGATACTGTTTCTTTTTGGGACCACGTGGGTACTGTGATTACAGACAAAGTACAAGATAATGATCACGCTGCTTCTGTATTTATTCCCATATTTTTACAAGCTCATAAACATCTTCTAGAATTAAGCAAACCTAGCCAGGAGCAAAAACTTCCCCCAAGTCCTCCTCTCTCTGATCCACCTTTATATCCAGGTTTACCTTTGTCCCGGGATCCCTCTAACACAGCCAGTTTGTCTCCGACTGATCTCTGTGGGAGTGCAGCGGCGGCCCGGGGCTTCTGCCAGGCTGCAGAGCCCCTGGGGGTATCCCTCCAGGTGGCTGATAACAATGGCGGCTGCCATGTGCTCCGACCTTCCTCCCACAACCCCTTCTCCCCCCTACCCCCTCCCTCTGCCCCCGCCCCCGCCCCTGTCCCCTACCCCTGTGCCAACCCCTTCTGGCCTCCGGCAGCCTCACCCCACCCCTCCTCCCCCTGCCTCCCTCCCGGCTGCCCCGGCAGCACGGAGGGGGACGGGCCCCCCTCCCCTCACAGCCACGGCGGGGGGTGTGATTGCCTCACAGCGGAGGGAGGGGGACAGCCTGGGCTGCCCAGCCAGCACGGAAAGAGTATGCCTTCTCTTCCCAACCCCCAAGGGACTGCAAATGGTGTAACTCCAGTGTCCCCAGGCACTGAGAGACCAGCAGCAGTTTCCAGACCCTTGGCAAATGCAGATGAACACATTTTCTCTGTTGCTCCTGTTACATATGTTGGTAGAAGGCAAGGTTCCAGGCAATACCAGCCAATCTCCTACCAAGATAAGAAAGAGCTGTGCAAAGTACAGCGTGAGTTTGGGAGGGACTCTCCCATCTTTAAAGGTATGTTTAGAGCCACATTTGATTCTAATGAAATGGTTCCTAGTGATATTAAGGACTTATTCAGATGTCTGTTATCTCCCTCAGAGTATGATCTGTGGGACAATATGTGGAAAAGAGCTTTAAGAACAATTTTACAGGAGATTCAGCAAAACCCTAATATGGCTAAGGACACTGAGAATAATGATATTACATTTGACCACCTGTGTGGTGAAGGTGCCTGGGCTTGCCCCGAAAAACAAACTCGAGTGCTATCCAAACCAATTTTACTTAGGATTAGCAATGTAGCAGAGAAAATGTTTTATCAGCTACCATCATTGGAAGGGAAAGGAAGTTATATCAATGTTAAACAATTTGCAACAGAGAATTTCTTGCAGTTTGTTGATCGTCTGAGGACACAGGTGGAACACCAAGTACCAGATCCCGTGGTGCAGGCAGAGCTGATCAAAGAGATGGCTCAAAGAAATGCCAATGAGACCTGTCGTAGAATTATTCTCAGTCTCCCCTTAGACCCTCCACCTACTCTGTCCCAGATGATAGAAGCTTGTTCCAGACGGGCAGAAATGTTCTGCACATCTGAAAGAAATCCTGGACCAACACACCCACAGTATACAGCCCCTGCGGGACCACACCCCAGCAGGCAACCGATGCCACCAGAGCAGCTGCAGCGCATCACCTGCCTCCGCTGCAGGAAACCAGGACACTTCGCCAGATCCTGCCCTCAGACCCAGAAGCAGAAGAAATCCCAAAAACAAAAAAACTGAATTTACAGCACGTGCCCGCTGTTGATACTACAACGCGCAAAGATATAAATATAGCGGGACTCACATTGGCAAAAGCCTCTCTCTTATAAAAAAAGGGGGAGGGCAGGTCACGGGGTGTGGGGGTGCAGAAAAATGTAAATGTTAAATGCTCAACTAACAAGGTTTGGCAGCCACTAGGCCGTTTTAGACTTGTAACTACCAAAAGTTTTCATTTCAGATCTACTGAGTGGATGGTTATAACAGTTGACCTAACATCTCACAGGACCTGATGGTTTACCACATGGGATTAGACAGTGAGTATTTTGTTATTGGGGACACGGCACACACACCTTTGGAAATTGAGATAGCTCCCATGACCATTAAGGGAAAAATAATAGGCCTCATGTTGTTGGCTCGTTGTATCCAACCACACTTTTATCTGGTAGCGGGGCAAATTCTTGCCCAAGCCATTCCGGTTCCAGCAGAGATCACAGCAGACGATAAATCACCAGAGGTCTACTGGACAGAAGTGGTGGGGGAACCTAAACCCTCTATGATGTGCAACATTATTTGTGGGTCAGAGCGCCTCCTAGTGGCAGGAGTGCTCGACACGGGCGCAGACATTACCGTACTTCCACAAAGCATGTGGCCTTCGAACTGGGAATTACAGCCTGTGGCTGGCAAACTTCAGGGCATAGGAGGAATCACAATGGCAAGAATTTCGAAAAACGTGGTGCAAATTGAGGGACCTGATGGAAGGGTGGCGAATGTCCGTCCTTTCGTAGCAGATTATAAGGCCCCACTGTGGGGGAGGGACACCATGTCTCAGTGGGGAGTCCAATTGGTCATTCCTAAAACACCCCAGGATTTTTGCAAGTAGCCACTGTGGAGTGCCCTACCCAGAAGTTAAAGTGGTTGGAAAACACCCCCAGATGGGTAGCACAGTGGCCTTTGAGCAAAGAAAAGCTCAAGGCGCTGGAAAAACTCGTGGAAGAGCAATTGGCTCAGGGACATATTGTGGAGACAACAAGCCCCTGGAATTTCCCGATCTTCGTGATAAAGAAACCGGGAAAGGACAAGTGGAGGTTGCTCCATGATCTACGAGAAATTAATAAAATAGTAGAAGACATGGGACCCCTCCAACCAGGAATGCCCATTCCAACAATGCTCCCCCGAGATTGGAAATTGGCTGTCTTAGACATCAAGGACTGTTTTTTCCAAATTCCATTGCACCCTGAGGATGCCCCAAGGTTTGCCTTCTCAGTTCCCACTGTCAATAGACAGGCCCCAATGAAGCGCTATCACTGGAGGGTCCTTCCCCAGGGTCTCAAATCGAGTCCTTTCATATGCCAACAATATGTAGCCTCATTACTGTCTCCAATACGCGCACAGAGAAAAGAAGCCATCATCCTTCACTACATGGATGATGTGCTAGTGTGTGGCCCCAATGACTCTATACTCCAACACACGCTTGACCTAGTGGTTAAAGTTTTAACCTCTGCTGGATTTCAATTACAGGAGGACAAGGTTCAAAGGATGCCACCTTGGAAATACCTGGGCTTGCAAATCAGTGCAAGGACTGTTGTTCCACAGAGCTTAGAAATTGGTTGCAATCCAAAAACGTTAGCAGATCTCCACTCCCTGTGTGGGTCTTTGAATTGGGTGAGACCCTGGCTAGGCCTCACAAATCAAGATCTAGAACCCCTCTTCAATTTATTGAAGGGGGAGAAGGAGCTGATGTCTCCCAGGGAGCTGACCCCAGAGGCGAAGGCAGCAATCGAAAAGGTACAAAAAGCCTTGTCAGAGAGACAGGCTCACTGGTGTGAGCCAAAGGTGCCTTTCCATTTCATTGTTCTAGGAAAACTGCCACACCTGCATGGTTTGATCTTTCAATGGATCGAGGAAGAGAGAGATTCACTCTTGATCATAGAGTGGGTCTTCTTCTCCCACCAAAGATCCAAGACCATCACAGAGCCACAGGAGCTGATAGCTCAGCTGATTCGGAAGGCCAGGGTAAGATTGTGTGAATTGGCAGGTTGTGACTTTGCATGTATTCACCTCCCGGTCAGACTTTCTGAGGAGGGAAAGAACTCTCCTGAGAGACTGACCAAAGAGATGTTTGAGCATTTGCTGCAGAGTAATGCCAGTCTCCAATTATCTCTGGACAGCTACAGGGGACAAATATCAGTCCATGCCCCGTCCCACAAGTTGTTCAGTGAGGAATTCCACCTCATTCCTCATGAGAAAAGGAGTCGGAGACCACTCAAAGCTCTCACAGTCTTCACAGACGCATCGGGGGCTTCCAACAAGTCAGTGATGACTTGGAGGAACCCACGGACTCAGCATTGGGAAGCTGATGTTGAGTTTGTGGAGGGATCCCCCCAAGTGGCTGAACTGGCTGCAGTGGTAAGAGCTTTTGAGAAGTTCTCAGAGCCAATCAATTTGGTAACTGACTCTGCTTATGTGGCGGGAGTAGTGTCCAGAGCGGAGCAGGCTGTGCTCAGAGAAATAGAGAATGAACATCTCTTCAGGTTGCTTTCAAAGCTAATCTATTTGGTTTCTCATCGACAGCACCCATTTTACGTGATGCATGTGAGGTCACACACTGATTTGCCAGGTGAGATCGCAGAGGGGAATCGCCAGGCAGACTCCCTTGCAGCACCAGTTGAAAAGGCACATCTCCCTGATGTCTTCCAGCAGGCAAAACTGAGTCACCAACATTACCATCAAAATGTGCCAGCCCTGATCCGACAATTCCAGCTAACACGGAGCCAGGCTCGAGCCATTGTAGGTACCTGTCCGAACTGCCAGCTCCAGGCCATGCCATCAATGGGCATGGGGGTTAACCCCAGGGGCCTGGGCAGCTGTGAGGTATGGCAGACAGACATCACACACATTCCTAGTTTTGGTCGCCTCAAATATGTTCATGTGAGCATTGACACATATTCAGGTGCAGTGTATGCCTCTGCCCACGCAGGAGAAAAATCCATACATGCCAAGCAGCACCTAGAGCAAGCCTCTGCAGTGTTGGGAATTCCAAAAACAATCAAAACTGATAATGGCCCAGCGTATGTGTCCAAGGAGTTCCTAGAATTCATCCAGCAGTGGGGAGTGGAGCATAAAACTGGCATCCCTCACTCCCCCACAGGTCAAGCTGTGATCGAGCGTGCACACCAGACGCTCAAACAGGTTTTGGCTAGGCAGAACTCCGCAGCTTCATGGATGACTCCACAGCAGAAGCTCTGCAAAGCCATGTTCACTATCAATTTTCTGAACTGTTCATTTGAAAACATGAGTCCACCTGTGGTACGTCATTTTAACAGTGGTAATCAGTTTAAATTGTCTCAGCGTCCACCGGTTTTGATTAGGGATCCTGAAACTTGGGAAACCAGAGGTCCCTATGAGCTTGTGACCTGGGGTCGTGGCTATGCATGTGTGGCTACTCCCTCAGGCCCCCGGTGGATTCCCCAGAAGTGGGTGAAACCTTTTGTCCCCAAAAATCCAGCTCCAGCAGAAGGGGATGAGAAGCAAGTGACTGATGCTTCGAAGAGAAGACGCCGCCGGAAGGAAGAGAAAGAACCTCCCTAGGTGTGGATTCCTTCTGGCAGAAACAGGAACCTTTTAACATGTTTTAAAAATGTTTATTTTTCCCTTCTAGAGAAAACCTACCTCCCACTCAACCCTATGATGAACCCCATCCAAGTTGTCATCCTGCTAATGCTGAACAGTCTGGCAGCTGCATGGATCGTCCCTCAGTCGTGTCAGAACGTCTGGGTGACCCTGGCACAGACACTTCAGCAAGAAAACATATGTTTGTCCACTGCAGCAGCTAAGAACCCTATGTCCACCTGTCTGGTAGGAATTCCTTTGCAGGCTGGAGAATTTCCAGCAAGTTTGGACAAGTACAAGTCCAACGAAATTCCAGAGGCACACACCCCACAACCACACAAGGATCATCCAAAGCCCTCCCTAGAGGATTGTTCTTGGTTTGTGGGGATCGAGCATGGGCAGGAATTCCATCCCGGCTTTTAGGAGGGCCATGTACCGTAGGGCGATTGTCCGTATTGACACCCAACCAAACTTTAATTCGTGAATGGACTCACAAAAACAAATCGGCTGACAAAATTCAAAAAAGGAGTGCTGACTATTTGGACCCAAATTGTAATTCAGACATTTTTCATTGGGCAAAGTCAAAAAGAGTTGCTGTATCCCTGTTTCTTCCGTGGGTAGCAGCAGCCAAAGCTCTAGGTGAATTGGGCCACCTAGAGTGCTGGGTGGTCAAGCAAGCTAATTTAACATCCATCGCCATCAGCTCTCTCCTAGAAGACGAGGAGATTACCAGACAGGCCACCATCCAGAACCGTGCCGCTATCGATTATCTTTTGCTATTGCATGGACATGAATGCCAGGAATTTGAAGGACTCTGTTGCATGAATCTGTCCTCAAAGGCTCCAAACATCCATGCTGCCCTCCGAAGCATGAACAACATGATCGGACAAGTGAAGCAAGAATCTGAAGATTGGATCAAGGAACTGTTCAAGGGCTGGGGATTCACTGGGTGGTGGACTTCTGTAGTTAAAACAATTTTGTTACTTTTTGTTATCCTTTTCCTTGTAACCATAGCATTCGGGATCCTACGCTGTTTGATTTTCAAGGCTATTAACGGCCTCATATCTTCTACCTCAGAAGTCAACCATATAGAGTTGGCAAATCTAAAGCGATCTGGTTTCCCTACCAACCATAAGTGGTGGGAAAACCCACACTCCGTGTCAAACAGAATTTGAGGATGTTTCTCTGTATCTTTTTAAACAAAAAAAGGAGGAGATGTTACATTCCCCTGGGAAAAATGGTTTCTTCCCCACCCAGGGACCCCTGGAACTCCTGTCCTGTAGTCTGACCCTTCCTTCCCTTTCTGACCCCATTGGCTGTGTGCCAGCTTGCCCCTCCCTCAGAAATCCTGAGAAAAGGCCCTGTCCCCCTGGGGATCTCTCTCTCTCCTCGGACACCACCTAGAAATAAACATTGCTGCAGCAAAAGGGTGAGAGCCTCTTTTGAATCCTTTTCCTGTCTCCTGAGATAATCCTCCTAGGCCTGAGAAGGACTGAGCTAGTTTGGATTCCTTAAAGGGAATAAAGGAGGTTTATTCTACACACAGATACAGTTCAGCTATATTTGTCATAGTTACAAACACAAGAGCAAATTGACAAGGAAATAATGACCATATTAGATGCCTTAGAAAGTGCTCTTTTGTGGATTGGCGAAAGAGTTGAGGCTCAAAAAGCCCGCATATCATTACATTGCAATTGGGAACACATACATAACTCTTTATGTGTCACTCCTCTTCCATGGAATGAAATGGAACAAAATTGCGAAAGAATGAAAAACCACCTCCAAGGAGCCTTTGATAAAGCCTTAAGACAAGATATCCACTCACTTCACACTCAAATATCAACTCAGAGATTTGCAAACTCTGGAGGAGCAAAAGGTGCTGAGACCTAAAAAATTATCCTACTTGGCTAAATCTGAAAAACTGGTTTTCAGGAATAATTTTTAAAGTTTGAGTTTTTATTGGATTGGGTTGTCTGGCAGTGATATATTTTTTTATTTTCTGTCTTGTCCTTTGCAACATATTCAGAGCCATTAAAGGAACACAGAAAGAAGCTATGGTTGTACTTGCTTTGTCCATGACCCCAAAAAATAGAAAAGGGGGAATTGTTGGAGTAACAGGTGTTGGTGTAAGGAAAGAATCAAAGAGAGTGGTGGCAGCAGCACCACCAGCAGTAGCACATCTCTGGACAGCATGTACCTGAGACAGAACTGGACAAATGAGTTTCTACTTCTACATCAACATAAAGCTGTACACTCTTCATGCTCCTTTACCATGGCTTTGGAGAGAACAATGGAAAATGTCAAGAGGACAGATTTATTGTAGAACTGTGATTACATCTGTATGCTGTAACCAAAAAAAGGCTCTTAGGAGTAAAGATATATATACTGATGCTTCTAAATAATAGCTCAGATTCACTCTCTCTCTGCTGATGGGTCTCGTCCCTTTATGCATCACAGACTGCAAGCATATAAAGCACCTTAAACTCTAATGAGAGCCAATTAAAAGTCTTTTCACCAGAATAACTAAACATAAGAAGCTGGGGAAAAATGCAAACAACAGAAAATAATGATGGAAGAGAAAAAGGAAAAGCTTCACTGCAACATTCATCGATGACAGATTAGAACATCTGGATTGAGTGGCCAGGTTTTGGGAGCGAGGGGGCTACAGGGGTGGCTTCTTTGAGAAGCTGCTGGAATCTTCCTTCGTGTCTGACAGAGCCAATGCCAGCTAGCTCCAAGACAGATCTGCCACCGGCCAAGGCCAAGCCCATCAGAGATGGTAGCAATGCCTCTGTGATAACGTATTTAGGAAGGTGAAAAAATTATTGCACAGAATTAATTGCATCCAGAGAAGAGCAGAGTGAGTATATGAGAAAGGAAAAACTCTGCAGACACCAAGGTCAGTCGAGAAGGAAGGGGAGGAGGTGCTACAGGTGCAAGAGCTGAGATTCGCCTGTGGTGAAGACCATGGTGAAGCAGCTGTGCCCCTGCAGCCCATGGAGGTCCATGGGGATGCAGAGATCCACCTGCAGCCCATGGAGGACACCCATGCTGGAGCAGGTGGATGCCTGAAGGAGACCCTGACCTCATAGAAAGTCCATGCTGGAGCAGGGTGTTGGCAGGACTTGTGACCCTGTGGAGGACCCATGCTGGAACAGGCTGTGCCTGAAGGATGGCACTGTGGAAAGGGATCCATATTGGAGCAGTTCATGAAGAACTGTAGTTTGTGGGAATGACTCATGTTGGAGAAGTTCATGGAGGACTGCTTCCCAAGGGAGGGACCCCATGCTGGAGCAGGGGAAGTACCTTATTACTCTCTACAACTCCCTGAAAGGAGGTTGTAGCCAGGTAAGGGTCAGTATCTTCTCCCCAGGCAACCAGCAACAGGACAGAAGGACACAATCTTAAGCTGTGTCCGGGGAGGTTTAGGTTGGACATTAGGAAGAAGTTCTTCACAGAAAGAGTGATTGGGCATTGGAATGAGCTGCCCAGGGAGGTGATAGAGTCACTGTCCCTAGAAGGTGTTTAAGAAAAGACTGAATGTGGCGCTTAGTGCCATGGTCTAGTGGACAAGGTGGTGTAGGTCATAGGTTGGACTTGGTGATCTCAGAGGTCTTTTCCAGCCTAGTTCATTCTATGATTCTGTGACTCCTCTCCATGGAGAGGAAGTAGTGACAGAAACAACAGGTTATGAACTAACTGTAACCCTCATTTCCTGTCTCCCTGTGCTGCTGGGGTGGGAGGAGGTAGAGAATCAGGAATAAAGTTAAGCCCAGGAAGGAGGGAGAAGTCGGGGCAAGGGGTTTTTAAGATTTGTTTTACTTGTCTGTGGAATCCTCCATTTTCTAAGAGGCTGAAATCTGATCTTACTCTCCTTGTGTTAACCCCTCCTTTGATCCAAACCCTAAAACTCCACCCCTTCAACACCCTATAAAACCCCATGACTCAGCCCTTGTGTCCCTTCCGTTCCCCCTTCCATTTTTCCCCCACACACCTTCCTCCCCCTCCCCGGTCTGGGGGGGAAATAAAAATGGATCCTCGTGCTTAACCAAAAAGAGACTTGTCTGGTCTATTTTCCCTGCCGGTGGCTGTATCTCCTGGACGCAATGGTCACTGTTGCCATGCGATGCAACACTTCTCATTTTCCTGCTCTGATTTTATTGGTAATAAATTCAATTAATATCCCCAAGTCAAGTCCTGGCTCATGCAGTATTGTTGACACTGCACTGTTGTGGAAGCGATCACTTCCTGTCATTCTTCAACCCTCAGCAGTCCAATAGCAGAAGGGTCCTCTGAGAGACCAGGCAAGGTATACAGCTGTCTAATTCCCTTGGTCTCCACAACAGCTATCCCAAAAGCCCAATGGTGCCCTTTTGGGTCCTTGAAATACCCTCTCCTGAGGTCATCTATGACATGGATGCCTGAGGCCTCTGAGCCAGTCGCAATAGTGTTTTTGCCATTTGTTCTGAGTCAGGCTCACTTTGGCTTCCAGTACAGTCAGCTGTTGGTATCCCCCTGTCACCCCAGAAACAGATGGATTCTGCCCCTACATATCTCAATGGCATCAGGGTACACTGTGTGACAGTGTCAACCAAAGCCTTATACTCTTATGGATCTCATGTGCCAGACCATCAGGTCCACACAGTCTAGTAGATCTGCTTGTCCCTTTTCCCCACCTGGATGGAGGCAGGACCCCTCTATTCTTGGTCATAGTACTCATTACTCACTTCCTGTAAATATGACCTGGAGGTCCATTCAAGAGGATCAGAAGTAACATCAGCCCTCCTATTCTGTCTGAGGACTTGCCCACTGGAAACTGAAGCAGCATTTATCCTTAAAGAATTTCCTGCAGTGGTTGTTCTTCCTTTCAACTCACATACCCATGCTCCTAAGGCACAAGTGGGTTTTCCATCCCACTTCCTCATACCCTCTCCATGGTCATGCAGGTAAAAATCACAGGTTACCTTAACATGTGGATCCTCTCTTAAGCAGGGAAGCACTTGCTCCCAATAGCAGAGACATTGGTCTGTACTGGCAGGGCATGGGACATCTCTTTAAATTGCTGGAGGTCCTTGGACAGTCTTTCCATGGATGAGACACAGGCCCGAAGGGGAAAAAAGAGACTTTCTTCATATTGCTGGAGTTCGACAACCAAATTATCCACTGTTTGATCTCCTTCCTTCCATGACATCATCACCAATGAGTTGGCATATGATGATGGTGTGCTCTGCTCCGCAGGAACTTCCACCACATCAGTTGTGTACACTGGACTTCATCTGAATCTATAGGGGACTGCTTGTTACTTGAATCCTTATAGAGTATGTCCAATACCGTTAATTCTCTCAGGTACTGGGTACCTTTTGCCATGGTGTTCCACTTGCCTTGGTGCACTGACAGATTGTCCTGGAAAAGATACTTTCCCCTCACACTTGACAGGAGTTGCCTCCAGAGGCTGAGGATTTCTTTTTCCCAAAACCCTTGTCAATGCCTGCATCTCTGGACAGGGATCCCAGTTGTTTGGCTTTATTACCCTCTAGTTTCCAACTGTGGGCTACACTGTCCCAGCATCAGAGCAGCCAGGTCACCAGGGGCTCATCCAGATGGCAGCTGAAATCTTTTCACATATCTCACAGCTCACCCGGGAATAGGGATTGGGTGATTATCTCTGGCCCTGCCTCTTCCTTCTGTTGTGAGGGCCCTATTTCCTCCTCACGACTCACTATGTAAATTGATTTTGTCTTGGATTTCCTCTCTATAGGGGCGACTGCTACCAGCACGTGTTGTCCCTCTGGTTCAGTTGTAGTTTGTGTGGACACAGTGCCTGTTGATCTGCTTTCCTTTCTCTCCCCCTGAGGATGCCATCTAATGACAAGCAGTGTCTAATAAGTAGTACCCAGGGCCCAGCACACTGCAATAAGTTGCCCATCTCTGGAACTGCCACAGTGATTTTCTTTGAAATATTCTTCCACTTTAGCAGGGTCCTGTATTTTTTCAGGGGTGAACTTCCAAACCATTGGAGTAGAATACTCCTTTGAAAGCTGGCCCATTTCCTCTCACATTCCACGCCACTCATGACTATCCACCCTTGGGGCAAATGTCTGAAAAATCTCCCTAGAAATCTTTCTTGACTCTAAACACAGTGTGGACCACACTGAAGAGACCTGACAGACTTAGCAACAAGAACATGCTTTCCTTAACATCCAGAGGGAATTCAAAATTCTCAAAAGCTACTGTAACAGGTCTGAAGGAGAAGGGGGTAAAAGGCTTGGAAAAATCATCCTCCCCTGTTCCCCCCACAGGCTGAGTATGATTATTAATGGATGTCCAGAGGTATAACAGTCAAGGCCAGGGCAGAAGTACAACACTGAATACATATCACAAATGACCCCCACTGCCCTTGATATTATCATGTCATAAACTGATATCCCACAGTTCAGCAACAAAGTAGTCCTGTTTCCTCTCCCTGCTCTGAAAAAGAGCACCATGAGGAGCACATACAGGAATATATATAGGGTTAGGTACCACACCCACATGAAGAGATCAAGCAACATTGTGACCTAATACAATAAATGCTTAGATCAAATTTGTTTCCAACCCACTCTGGCTCACTTGCTCACTCCCCACTCTCCCCCCCCCCCCCCCCCCCGAGGAGAATTAGAGACATAAAAAGGCAAAGATCACAGGTTGAGATAAGAACAATTTACCAGAAACAGCAATGAGATAAGAAAACCAACAGTAACAGCAACAATACTAATAGCAGAGTGTACAAGATAGGCAAACGATTCACACATGATTGCTCACCGGGGAACCTGGACTGCACGCACCACATACTCTGGCCAAATCAGAAGGGTACTCACCCCACTCCTTCCCCCCTGCGCATGGCATGAGGTGGTATTAAATAACCTGAAGGTCCTGGCTGTGTCCATCCTGGCTGCTGTAAAAATTAACTGCATTTTGGTCAGAACCAGGACAGTAACTTACAAGTGCTTAAAAGAATATTCAGCAACAGAAAGATATGCAAAAAGCTCGATGGTCTAATTTCCTATTGTGATGAATAAATCCTGTAACACCCACAAATAGTAAAAGACCTATGAGTGTTTTAACAGCTCTCCAACTACAAAGATCTAGCTTACAAGATATACTATTTTATTATCTTAATGATCCATCACAAACAGAAAACAAAAGAATTTTTTAATGTCTGATATGTGTATGTGAAAACATTCTGCAGTAACATTTTATGAATATTTCTGAAAGGAAAGAAAATAAATTACTGAAATTGATCCAAGACCTGTTTGCAAACTGGAAAAAAACACAGTTAAAAGTGGCCCATAATGAACTGACTAATATTTTTTTCTTTCTTTACTAAAAGTTATGAGAAAACAGATTGAGAATGGTGTCTATGCAGAGGAAACTGAGCCACACATTTACTCCAGACTAGCTTTCTCTTCCCATACTTTTAGTGGATGAAAAACTGAACATGAGATGGCAGTATGTGCTGGCAGCCCAGAAAGCCAACCTTATCTTGGGCTGCATCAAAAGCAATGTGGCCAGCAGGTTGAGGGAGATGATTCTCCCCCTCTACTCTGTTTTCATGAGACACCATGTGGAGTCCTCAGCACAGGAAAGACATGGGCCTGTTGGAGCAGATCTAGAGGAGGGCCATGATGATGATCAGAGGGCTGGAGCACCTCTCCTGTGAAGACAGGCTGAGAGAGTTGGGGTTGTTCAGCCTGGAGAAAACTCCAGGAAGACCTCAATGTGACCTTTCAGTACTTGAAGGGGGCTTATAAAAAAGATGGGGATAAACTTTTTAGTAGGGCCTGTTGCAATAGGACAAGGGGTAATGGTTTTAAACTAAAGCATGGTAGATATAAGAAAGACTATAAGGAAGAAATAAGAAACTACATATAAGATTTTTTTTTATGATGAAGGTAGTGAAACACTGGCATAGGTCGCCCAGAGAGATGATAGATGTCCCATCCCTGGAAACATTCAAGGTCAGGCTGGACAGGGCTCTGAGCAACCTGATCTTGTAGATGTCCCTGCTCATTGCAGGGGGGTTGGATGAAATGACTTTTGGATGTCCCTTTCAACTAAAACCATTCTATGATTTCCCCAGTAATGCAAAGCAGAAATGATTATGTGCTCTAGTATTTATTTGCTCTGTGAGTAGCAAAGTTGTTCTTGAATATACTATCTGTAACACTTAGCCTGGTCAATTTAACATTGCAAAGGTGGCCTGTTACTGTGAAGTTTAAGTAACTGAGATAAATGCTGCAGTACACTTCAACTACTTTAGGATCAAAGAACACCTAAAATAATATCACTTTTTCTTTAACATAAAATGATGTTAACTTTTAGTTCCACTTCTAGCAAATAACAGCAATACTTTCTCAGCTATACTTCATGCAAAATGTTTTATAAAAACAGCTTGCTACAGGAGAGGAAAAGGTTACAGCTTTGCTTTTTAAGAATACTTAAAAATACTGCGGACTATCACTAAAAAGGCTTTAACATTGTTTTTGCCTTTTTTCTTACACTAGACAGCTTGACATGAAAGAAGGGACTACACTATACTCAGTTATCCATGAACAGATAATATAGGTTACAGATTAGCTATGCTAGATAACCCCATTAGCTGTATACAGAACCATGAAATATAAATATCATTTCAACACAAAGTCAACTTGTATCCAAAGTGCTGTTTCCAAATCAGCATGTTCTTCAAAGAGCACAAAAGCAGGATTTAATCAGCAGCACAGTAAAGAGGCACTTCACTGCATCTTGTAGCATATACCTCCTACCTTCTGCTAGCCTGTAATTTAGGTATAGACATGAAATTTTAAAAAGGACCAAAAAGGCCTATAATATAAAGGAAAAAAAATTAATCACAGATATTTCATACTTTGTTGTTATTAGGCCCTGAGCATTTTGCCATGGGAAGTGGTCAAATCACCATCCCTGGAGGTATTTAAAAGACATGTAGATGTGGGACTTCGGGACATGCTTTAGTGGTGGACTTGGCAGTGTTAGTTTTGTTAGTTTAACGGTTGGACTCTATGATCTTAGAAGGCTTTTCCAACCTAAATGATTTTACGATTTGAGATAAAGCATGCCTTTGTCAAAGTTTTAACACATTCATACATCATTCTTCAACTGAAATGCAAATTCCCAGTAGATGCCTCTTCATGTTTCACTCATTTATCTCAGAAATCAAAAAAAAAAACAACTTGGGAGATTTTGAGTTGACATTCAGGCTGTTGCTGAAACTTTTTTAAGGGGAGAGAGGGAAGAGAGAAGGAAGAGAAAAAAAAAAAAGATACAAAGATGCCTTCTGAAAACTTGTTTGCTACACAGGCAAAAAAAAATCAGACTTCTGAATCCTAATATGAATTTCACAAAGGCAAATCCTAAAATCAGGGAAAATACCACTCGTATTTTGAATGTTTTCAAAATTCCTATTTCACCTTTCAAAAAATCTCTTTAGGATTAAAATATAAAATTAAGTAAGAAATCCAGCTACTCTGATTTTGTAAGAATAAAGAAACTACATTTTAGCATTAATCTTATCAACACAAAACAGCACATCTGAAGCAGGCAAACTAGCTCCCTAATAACATATTTCAATACAATGACAAGTATCATAAACTAGAAACCTTCACATGACAAAAAGTGAAGCTGCAACACTAAATCTTCAGCAATAAATGAAGTTTCTAAAAGCCAAACATGAGTAGCTAAGGTCCAAGAGAATTTCTGTACTGAAGTGAATTAACATTACTTCACTCTCACAAAGGACATTTTAATTTTTACCAATGAAAGTGTAAATAAAACTAGAAATATTTACTGTTGCAGTAGATTGCAGTACATGACAATTATTTCAGTGTACATTATGAGTTGTCTTTCAGCAAAAAAGGAATTAGTTACAGATCAAATAAGTATTTTATCTTACTAAATATAATTGCCTGAACTACAGAAGATGTCTCTATAGCTGCTTCAATTTCCTTAGTTGTGGCACATTATTTAGAGGACAAGATCAGCTGTTTGCATTACTGTATTTTAATAGATTTCCCAACTTGTACTGAATGAGAACTAAAAAAAAACAACAAAAAAACCAAAACAAAAACACACAAAAAAACCAAACAACAATTCAACCATAAAACCCCCTATATGCATAAAAAACTTAAATGGAGTAACAGCTACAGAGAATCTAGTAATCTCCCAGTTTTCTGTGGTACTAAGTTAAAAGATGTCTGGAAGAACAGTAATGAAAAAAGGGGCCTGTATTCATCTCAGCTGTCATTTGTAAATCAGCTAACAATATTTACCACTTCATTCTTTTGGGAGAGGTGACCTCAGAAGCTTCAGTAGTTCTACAGAATAGCTTCCCTTTTGCTATGGCTTTGACCGATCCTACTG
The DNA here is from genome assembly GCF_021018805.1 of Prinia subflava. NCBI lineage: Eukaryota > Metazoa > Chordata > Aves > Passeriformes > Cisticolidae > Prinia > Prinia subflava. The sequence goes on from NW_026960606.1 coordinate 1,325,449, forward strand.
CAATATTATTTTTAACCTAACACAGCAAAGTATTTTGTTTCAGTATTTTTTATTCCTACAGCAACAGGCTATTACTCTATTCTAAATAGAGGAACATGATTCCCTTTCCCAGTCATGTTTCTGAAGGGTTTCCAAATAAATTATAGATGCTCCTTTTGTTCTAGTGCTTCTGTTCCTCTAAGGACACCAGATCTGTCATAAACATATTGTAGCACATACCCCTTAAAACCTATCTTGATCTTGAAATATAGAAATAGTTCTATATACACAGAAGATACAAATGGAAGAACCATTGGTAAAAAAAAAAAAAAAAAAAAAAAAGAGCAACTAGCCCATATACATAAACTACCCTTTAATTAGGCCAAATGAAAAAAAAATTAATTTTGTTCAAGCATTGAGAATGGGATTGAGGTGTGCTGTGTTTGTTTTGGGGCAGCTGGACATTCCCATGACTGCATGACTGCACCCATACTGCAGCAACAATACAAAACTTGTCTGTAGTTGTTACAACCATTCCACTATCCTGAAAGCAGGATTCACATAAATATACAGCAGTGTCCTAGAAACACTAAAGTAATCAATCCATCACTGTCTAAATCTGCCTGAAATTCTCCTATGAGTAAAGGTTCTGCAATCTACACTTAAAAATTATTAATGGCAGGTCCTTACATGCAAGGCTTCTTTAATAGAATTTATGTAGTGTTAAGCCATATTCACCAGTGTTTAATATTAGAAGTGAAATTACCAAAAAATACCCCTCAGAACTAAGTTATCAATGCAGTTCTCAGTGATTTTTCTGAGAAAAAAGCTATTTTTAGGGAAACATATTCTTAGGCTAATTTAGACTATTGTACTTATTTATTTTAAACTCAACAATAATTATTTTATCCCATTGCAATAAAAAGGAAGGACATTATCAGCTTTAAATTTACTGGCTTTCCTTTGCCTTTCCCTTACACTTCATGTAGTTTCATAATTACACTTTACAGAGCCTATATTGCTTTTCTCTGCTTGTTGTCATGACAAAATCTCACACAAATTTCATGGGAAATAAATGTTATCACAAGTAAAAATTTTATTGAAAGCATTTCCAGATGCATAAAGTACCTAAGTCTGGTAATACACAAGACAGAGAGTCAAACAGCCTTGATTAGCATAGCTGGTTTGATAACCAAGATGCCAAGGCAGGAACAAACAGAACTGTGAAAATTACAGGAGATGGGATTAAACCTGCTTGCGGGAAGAGAGAAGATTCAATCAACTTCTGCAAGCAAAGAATTGTTGTAAAATGCATGAGTTTTCTGTGTGATTTTTAACCTGATTATTGCAGTAGAAATTATTAACCTGTCTGAAATAGTATATAAGCTTTTGGGAAACCTGAGTAAAATCGAATTCTGATCACCGAATCAGTCTTCCCATCTCTCATCAATCGCCAATACCTAAGTTTTGCTAACTTATCATTAGAAGAACAGCAAACAAAATAAATCTTTGAAAATTAATCTATAGTTTTATTTTTAAATTTAAATCATGGAAATTTTAACTCATTGAGACAAAGCCATTTACATAGTGTTAGGAAAAAAGAGTACAATCACACAAAACCAAAATACAAACCCCAATGAATCATGTCTAACAGAGCACAGAAATGGTGCATGCTGAGGTTTGTGCACATAAGATCCCTACCCTAGAGACATTACCATCCCTTTTGTCTGACATCTCAACTGCAAAATCTCAAGGGAGTCACAAATATATGTGCCACTGTAATCACTTAGTTACTTTTTGCATGCAAATAAATATTAGATTATCTACAGTGTTTGCCACTGTTGCACTTAGCAATGTTGGATGATTTACAATTTTGATGCACACCAATGCAAAGCTCTTTTTTAAGGCTCAATGTTTGATATACTAGGTATACTTGCACCATATATTCTTTCTAGGCAGACAGAGTGTTTCTTGCCTTGAAATCTTTACAGCCTAATGCCTGCAAAATTCAGATTTAGCACACACTCGTGGGGGGAGAAAAAAAGGGCTGAATGATCATCCAAGTCTATCCCACCTTCCTCACGGCAAGACCTCCTAGGTAATCCTGACAGATATCTGTCTTGTCATGCTTAACTTACTTTCATGCAGCTGTTCAGGTATGCAGAAAGAGAAATGTGCATACACATAAGCCTTCAGATTCAACAGATGGAAGAACACAACACTGAATATCTACTGACTTTATTAGGATGCCATGGCAAAGTCCAACTGGAAAAAAAAAGTGATTACAGGAATATGGCCCAAAATACACAATCTAAAGGAGAAATAAAATATGTTACTGTGGCAAGTATATTACAGATATACAAACACGCATTATAAAACAAATGTTTAGGAAAATCACTCTTTAACCAGTTCTTTATCAACCATCAAATGTATTTTAGATGCAGTGCAGAGTCAAAGAACACAACTAGGCAGCTTTCCCCCCCGTTATTCTGCACTCACAAACAGTTTTAGGAGACTTCCACCCAAACCCATGAACTGCTTCATTAGTTTACTTCTCACAAAAAAAAAGAGCAGGTTGCTTAACAAAACTCATAATACATAAATAAAGGTATATTATGCCTCACCATACATTGCATTAAACAACTGACAGGATTTTCTGTAGTGTGCATGCTTTTTATACTGATTACTTCTTTCAAATTAAACAAAAAATCAAGCACACTGGTAAAAATATACCTTCCTCAATTACTGTTATTAACAGCTTCATGTCACCTAATTAAGCTATAAATTCAGTAAAAATGCAGAATTACATAATAATGCCATTTCTTCATTTTTATAAACTTCTCATTATTTAAGGCCCATTTTTGTCAAATGTCTCTCCCCAAAGTTAAAGACATTTTTAACACAACAGCAGTCTGGAAAGTCTTATTCAAAAGGGCCACTAAACATACTAAAGTACCTGAGAACCCCATTAGCAACATAAAGTTGTGTCTGACAAAATACATAGGAGTACATAAGCCTTCCACATTAGAGTTACAGGTAAGTACAAGAGTACAAAAATATTAGAGGTCTAACCAGAGCCTTTAAAGTCAACTACCAACGCTATGAGAGGCTCCAGGTCCTCTTCCTCCTCCAAGCCCTACTCTGCCTTCCTTCAGATGCTACAAATATTAGAGCCCCTCTGCAAACCCTGCATTCAAAGGGCAATCAAAAATCTCCTACAGGTTTCCTTCCGTTCAACATCCAGTCACCTTCCCCACCTCGTCCTAAATCCCGAGCCTGTTCCAGCACGCGGCCCTACCCCTAAGCTACATAACAGTCCACCGTCTCCCACAACGCCTCTGCCCCAAACCTACAGCAACGCTCACCCAGCAGCATCCTTGCTCCCGTGCCACCCGCGCCCTAGCGCCACTTACGTTCCCCTTCCCCATCCCCATAAACAACCTCCATAAGCCCCCGAATACGCGGTATCCCGTCAGCCACCCCCTACTCAGCGCGCCCGGCCGCACCTCACGGTCCTTAAGGCCCAGGAGCAGCACCTCTTCCATGAGGGTGAGGCGTGTTTCCTTGGAGTCGCCCTTATCATGGTCATCGGGCTCGTCCCGGCGGCCTTCATCCTCAGGGCCGCCTCCCGCCTCCCTCTCCTTGGCGGCGGCGGCGTTGCGGGAGGCCTCTGTCCGGCGCTGCACCAGCCCGGAGCTACGCTGGGTCAAGGAAGTCATGGCTGGAAGTGGTGGAAGGTCAAAGGCCCGCCACGGGGAGAGGAGCTTGGCGACAGATCTGGAGGGGGAAAGAAGAAGAGACGGAAGCCGCTCCTGCCTCCGCCCTATCCGCACCGGGGCAGCGGCCGGCAGGGGGGAATCATGGGGAGCGGGATTCCGCCGAGGCAGGAGAGACGGCGTTCCCCGCCTGCTGCGGCCGAGCTGGCGGAGGTGACTTCTCCTTCAATATGGCGGCGCAGGCTGATGTCACCAGAGGATATAGTAGTGGCAGGCGGGGGGTACGACCGGAAAGTGCCGCGGACAGGACGAGCCCCTCACGGGGCTGGAGCTGTGGAGGGAAACCCCCAGGGATGCGGGCCCCTCAGCCTCAGGGAGTGCAGGTGGTGCCAGCTGTTGTTGACTGTTACTAATCGTTACCCGGGTCTGTGGGGGATGATTAATCCAACGCTCAGGGCGGAGGGGAAAGGGGTCTGGACAGCTGGTGCCCGCCGCGGCATAACCCGGGGACTGGGTAGTACATTCTCATAAATTAAATTTTTGTTAAGTGCTTTATTTACAATCTTAAGTCTGCTGGATTTCACTTTTAGCCCCAAGTCCGATTGCTGGTGCAGCCCTCCAGGAATAAATGCGTCTGCATATATATATAAACTCAGTGTTATAAATGCCAATTTAATCCAAATTAATAAAATATAATGTTATTAATTAAAGAATTACAAGACAGAAATTTAGGCAAAACCAACAATCGGAAACAGTGCCGATGCCTGGGATCGACACTGGGTGAACCAGTTACAGCCCCTAGTGTGCTGTAACCCCCTCGTTCACGAATTGGGCTTTTTTGGGGTCCTGGTTTTATACAGTTTATTTGGCCCGCGATGGGAGACGAAGTTCTAAATGGAAAGGCATCCCCCTGATTGTATCTCGGTGATGGCTGGCGTTTCACAGTTCTGCTGCCCCTGGAGGACTGATTTCGATCTTGATTTGTCTTTTATTCTGGTGTCAATAGCGGGCTCCTGATTCCCGGCAAGGCATTGTCGTTTTCTGATTATCAGCCCCTGGGTGCTCCTTGTCCTGGTCCTGAGATTAGCTGGTTTTGTGCCCGACCTGCTTTACAGAACATATTTACATTCTACATATACCAAAAAACACGAATTAATATACCATATTTTTTACACTCAGCAACTAAACTCAGGTGAGCACACAGAGCTCTCAACTTGACTTTAAACAGAGTAAATTGAGTCCCTCATCTCTGCTGTCAATGAGGCATCTTTCGAAACGTTAAGCCCTTTTGAGTGTGGCATGCCAAAAGCTCAAAACTACTTATCAAGGCTGAATCCTATATATGTTTCTAGGTTGCATATTTTATTAATGATTAAAAGTGCTTAAGATGGAAGGATTTCCTGTACTTTTTAGTTCACAATTAGGATATTGTGTTTGGCCATATTGAGATTGCATATAGATTTTTAAAAATAATATGTATAATATGTATCTAAAAGATAAACAAAATATTTATATAAGTATAAATATGTATTTAGGTGCACCTTGTTTACCAAAAGCTCCAAGTCACTTTGCAAGTCACTCCATTATTTCTCACACCCTCAATTCTTGCATAATCTGCTAATGTGACATGGTGATAATTCAGTATAGCATCTTCAAGACCACTGACAAAAAAAGAATAGCAGACAGACAAAACTGATCCTGAGAGGATCTCAATCACACAAATGTTTGCTGATCATTCCTCTTCTGTTTGGAGACCTGCAAATTATTCACAGTTCACTTAGTGTGTGGCATTCTGATTTTTTTGTCTTTCTAATTTTTTAATTAAAATGTTGTCGTAGTTTGATGCTGTACAAATGCCAGACACCCACAAAAGTCACTTGCTCACCCTCCCCTGCCACAGCTGGGCATAGGAGAGAAAAAAGAAAATTAAACAAAGGGTTCATTAGTTGAGATAAGGACTGGGAGAAAACACTCCAAGGGCAAAACAGGCTCGGCTTAGAGGTACAAAGCGAATTTATTACTGTGGGAAATATGGTTATTTAATTCATGTTCTATAAATAATTATAGATTCGGAACTGTAATATATATTGTATAAAGGTATGTGTGTCTGCTCAACCCGCACGTTTCACGAACTTCTGTAAAGCACCTCTCCTGATCTTCCGGGTTCCAAAAATAGAAGGTGTGAACACGAGGTGCTGATGACTTACCCCTGCCTACGTGCAGCTGAACTCATCGGGACTTGCAACGGTCGAATGCTACGTGCCAGCAAAGACTTGCAACGATCAAATGTTACATGCCAGCAGAGACTTGCAACGATCATCACACACCTCTACGACAGTTACTCAAAGCAAGGACTTACTCTGGACATTAGCATTTGAATGTGCCCGGGGACCCTTTCGGGATTTAGTGTAAACAAAGTTAATGGCCGATGATTAGAGAAACAATGGGAGGAAGGTTGCCGAGGGGGAAGTTAAGGGTATTTAAGTTGGGCCTTTAGATGAGCAAAGCGTGAACCCAGCTAGAGACACCGGCTGCCAGGTCCTGTGTCTCTGGGGTCACCCTTGGCTCAACTTTTCCCGGGAGAACTTCTGTCAAGTAAGTTTCGCTGTTTGTGGGGTTCGTATTGTTTTGTTTTTATTGTTTGAAATTGTTATAATTTGAATCTAAATTTTGTAATGTGGATGTTAATAAACCAAACTATTGAATTTGGCAATAAATTTGTCCTGGCGTTTATAACATTACTAAGACAATAAGAGGAGGATAATGAGAAGCAAAATAAGCCCTCAAAAACATCTTCTCTTCCCCCAACCCCTCCCTCCTTCCCACCAACAGCTCAGAGAGACAGGGCATGGGGATTTTGGCCAGTTCATCACCCAAGGTTTTCTTCCACTGCTCAGAGAGAGAAGTCCTTCCCCTGCTGTCCCATGGGGTCCCTCCCATGGGAGCCAGTACACCAGAACTTCTCTGACATGTCTCCAATCTCATGAGCAGAGTCTTCCCAAAACTGCTGCAACATAAGTCCCTCCCATGGGCAAACAGTCCTCCCAAAACTGCTGTGGCCTGGGTCTCTCTTCCACGGGTGCAGTCCTTCAAGGACAGGCTGCTCCATCCTGGAAGCAGGAGTCGCCTCTCTCTACCAGGTCTCCCACTGGATCACAGCCTCCTCCAGACATGCACCAGCTCCGGCATAAGCACCTACCCCACAGGCTGCAGGTGAATCTCCACATCTCCCATGAACCTCCATGAGCTGCAGGGGGACAACCTGCTTCACCATGATCATCACCACAGCCTGCAGAGGAATCTCATCTCTGGTGCCTGGAGCACCTTCTCCCCCTCCTTCTCCACTGATCTTGGTGTCTCCATGCTGTTTCCCTCACATGTTCTCACCTCCTCCTCCTCTTCTCTGGGTAGAAGAAAAAACTGTGCCCCACTTTGTTTTGATTTTCTTAAATATGTTATCACAGAGGTGTTACCAATGTCTCTAATTGGCCCAGCTTTGGCCAGCAGCATGTCCGTCTTCAGAGCCATCAGGGATTGTCTCTGCTGGACATGGTGGAAGCTTCTAGCAGCTTCTCACAGAAGCCATCTCTGTGGCCCACCTGCTACCAAAAAACAGGCCATGCCAAACCAACACAAATGTTTTACTGTACCAGGTCAAATGCCAAAACAAAGTTTAAGGATATAATCATCACTGTTATTTTTATCAAATAAGCATTTGCTCAAAGAAGAGATACTGTTGGGAAAATTTTTAGTTGTAACAAATAGTGTTTAGTTTTGCTGATGCTGACATCTCAAGAGTCAAAAATAGTTAACAATTTGTTCAGAGAGTTACAGGGAATGAGAAGGGGGTTGTAAAACCAGGCCCTGCCTAATTGTTACAAAAGGTGGAATATGTAAAAATGTCTTTTAAGAAAGGATGTTCTTTGATGTTTGATCTTTGTAACTTTCTAGCCTAATCAACAAGAAGGAAGATATAATCCATGAAACAGAGAACAGCTGACAAGCTCTGAGTGATGTCCAGGTGTTGGACAAATTAAAGTTGTTGAAACAAATTAAAGTTTGTTGTAACACATTAAAATTTAGGGCTTGACATGCTTCGGTGATCTCAGACTGGGGAAGGGGGAGAGGGGAGGTTAACATTGTAGAAGAAGGATTTACCACTGATAATGGACACAAGGAATGCAGAATTTATGGGCCACAAGAACATTTGGCCAAACTCCCAAGATAAGGAAGAAATTCAGCAACTGCTGAAATCAGCTCTGACTGGGTAAAATGTAATTCCAGCAGAGGGAGTTCTGCAACTACTGACCCACAGGCCACCAACACAAGAAACCCACTGTCCCAAAAGAAAAGAGAAACTGAGCATGAAGGCTAAGTAGCATGAGAAGCAAGAGAACCATTAACCCATAGAAGATAGAATGCTAATTAATAAGAGAACTATGTAACTTGTACCCAATGAACACTAATTCCTTTGTTTGCTGAAATATATAATTAGTTAAAAGTTTTGATAATTGGTGTGCATGTGTTAGGAAGATAAATTCCCCTACACACCCAGTGCCAAAATAAAGCAATGCCTGCTTTCTAATACTGAAATTACAGTGTTTAGAGAGTTTTATTTTCCTGACATTTTCAGTGCCAATTTCTGGCCACCCAGACGGGACCCTGCATCTGATGCTTGATGGATTCACAGGATCAAGAGGACTCCAGCATACATCAAAGGTTTTTTGGGGAGATCCTCTGGTCCCCTGATCCAGAGAGTTCAGGGCACAGCCCCTGGGATTTATTAAGGCATTACTGGAGGTGGGAAGGTATAACGAGGCTGGAAAATCTCCCTGGATTAAAGTCAAGGGAACTTGAAAACTAGGTTTTGGTCTAGTTTGGCATTACAGTGGGGACAGCCAAAGCCCCAGCCATTTGAAGGTCAAAAAGTATGAGCAGGTGTTGCACACCACTCAGGGTAAAAAAGTGGGAGTAGGTGCTGCATACCTGTAGTGGTTTCACATTCACCAAATTCTGTTTGCCAAATTTAGTGTAGTGGTTTAAGTGTCTTTTGTGCTGTGGTGCCATTTTTAAAGATAACTCTAAAAGCAAAGGATTCTTCATCTGAGGGAACAGATGTCTTTCTCACTTCTTCACTGGTGCAGAGGGCTTCTCATCTCTCTGTTCAAACATCTCATGGGATCACCAGATCACAGATTCTAATTCAGTATTCACTTGGTCAGTCACAGATACCTTTGCTCAAATTCACAAATCTGAATAACGAACTCAGGGTTTCTATTAATTATATGGAAGCTGGAACAGAGCAATGCACGGTACAACCAATATGGTCAGAACATATGTTCTCCCCTTTATTCCCGAAATGGCTGGTTTTATACAGTGTCAGATAGTTTTCAGGTGCAGGTGTTTTCCCATTGGCATTCAGAATGAGAAAGAATGCAAACAATCTTAGCTTAAGGCAGCTACCATGATTCTACTCTAACTGTCCTATCTAAAGCATGCACACACCTTAACTTAAATTCTAACTGCGCCACAGGCTTATCTACTTTCACACAGGCCTAAGACTGAGGTCCAGCAGGCCCAAATCTGAGGCCCAGTTTGGGATAGCTCAAACTTCATTCCATAACACGTCATGCTCTTGTTACAGAATAATCATCTGTTATCAGGGGGCCTGGAGGATATCTCCCCCAGCTCGGCCGGCTTGGGGTAGGCTTTAAAAGTTTGCTAGATGTTAAGCTGCAGCTTCCCTCTCCCCCGCTGGCAGCCGATTGGGGGCCCAGAGGGACAGCCAGGCCCGGGCCAGCTGTCCCCCATCGGGGGGAGCAGCGAGCCTAGCCAGGCCACCAGACCCCGGGGAGCCAGACGTCAGACCGAGACCGGCCCTGTTACCTGTTCCAAGGCAGGAAGGAAAAGGGCAGTTTCCCAGGATTCCCCGATATTTAACCCTGTATGTTCACAGAGAGGTATCCCTTTCTAATTGGTTTGTCAAGCTATAACTTCCCGAAAAATCACTTCCTGGCCAAACTACCACAATATTCCTCTCAAAGGAAAATTTAATTGTTTTATTGTATTCTGTGATGAGTTCCAGTCAATCATCAAAAGGGGAGGGTTGGAGAAATCATCCCTGGAATGTATTTTGAAACATTGGAGGGAGATTGGAGGTGCAATGGGAGGCTATCTCTCCAGAAAACATTTAATTGAATACTGTAACAATTGGTGACCTTTGTACTCTTTGGATGATGGCGAAAAATGGCCAAAGGATGGAACTTTAGGTTATAATACAATGTTATAATTGATTTTTTTGTCATAGGTAAGGGAGATTGAATGAAGTGTCATATGTAGATTTGTTTTTCACATTGTGAATTCATCCAGAAAGGAAAAGAAAAAAAGTGTAACATTACCAAATGATCCTATGATTTTAGCTTTAGAGAAAGGTCAAGGAAAAAGCCTAAGCAATGCTGCTCAGTTTGTAGTATTGGGAAGTGTTGTATTAAGTATGCTTCTGCAGAGGAAGAGGAGGTTGATTTGCTGGTAGCCCATCAGTATGTCACATCCCTTCCCTGACGACCTGAGGCTTCATGGGCCCACCGAGCCAGAAATAACTCTCCCTTATGTTGCCAGTCCAGATCTACCTGTGACGCTTTGATATTGGCAGCCCAATACACCTGTTTCTTGTTACGCTGCTCCTCATTAGCCTGACTTAAGCACATTCACATCCACACTACTGACATTCACTGTCAGCTTCTCAACATGGAAAGCAATGTCTTGCTGTGTGGAATTGCATTTTATGGAAATGGTATGCTCTGGCTCACCCCTGGAAAGTGTATGGTTTATCTCAAGTCTGTAACCTCCCTGCAGTATCATGTATCTGTAACTCTATTGGCTAAAGAATCTTACCGCGCCCACTTTGAACCTCTGTGTTAAGGGTGCAAACGGACAAGGCTCGCTCTTTTTTGCCCTGGCAGTGTCCAGAGACTGCTCTCTCCCCTTCCCTCTCTCTCCTTCCCTTCCCCCTCTCCCTCAGTGACCATGCTGCCTTCCCGGGGTAAGACTCCGAATAAACCCTCATCTCATCAGCACCCCACTATCACCACGGGGCCTGACCAGAATTGAGACTCGGGACACAGTTCTGGGTTCAGCAGAGCAGGGCAGGAAGACCAACTTTATTCACAAAAACCCTCTCTTATACCTTTCCTATGAGGCCTGTGGATTGGAGGATGGATGGTCAATCACCTTTCTCCTCCCACCTAGAAATATGTAAACAATGAAAGACAGCAAAACATGGTCCTGTGTTTACATTCACGAGCGTGAGAAACTGCACGTCTCTCCTTCAACATGAATGCTCGGCAAACCAGGAAAAAACCTCATGGCAACATCTCACCCTTTTAAGTATATTAAAAAAGAAAACAGAAAAAGAAAAATGAACAATTATGTTACAGGAAAAAAGAAAGAAGAAAAAAACCTGTATAAAGTTCACCGACCTTCATTTTGGTGACGGTGTGAGGGCTACACGTTGGTCTGATTCTGCCTTTGCTACCCAGGGTTTCACCCTGAATCCCTTGCAATAACTTGCTCAAAATATCTCGAGCATGGTCTAACATAATTTAACCAACAACCCCCAATTTTTCAAATTTTTATAAGATGCAACGGGAATATGATGCAAAGGCAGGAGCATTCCAAGAAAAATTAATCGCTCAATTCAAAATTCTGAACCTCAAAAATTCTGTCCCAAAACCACAATCCCAAACCATGTGCACATTCCCCACAAAGGTCACAATGGCTACAGTACATAAAACTGAACCATCACAAACAGTTCCTCTGATTCCATGATTAACAGTCCGCTGGCTCTCACAGCATCACACTGCTCCACCCAATCCTGCAACAGGCAGCTCCACAGGATCCAAAGCCACTATGGAGGCCATACAGGAAAGGAGAGGATGCCAGTCCGTGTCCATGTTAATCAGATCTTGAAGAGGCTTCTCTGATGGGTGGCACAGGGTGGCACAGAGTGCACAAGGTTTCAGGATCAGACAGGATCAGTCCAGTGCACCTGAGGCAGCTCAGCAGACTTGCAGCGATCGCCTTCATGGCAAAGGTCCTGGAACCTGAGGACAGAAAACTTAGAAAACACAAATTGAGCAATTGAATTTCTCTCAAAGAATGCATGCAACATAGGATGTGGACGTAGGAACCACTGCAAAGGTCCAAAGAAAATTCGACCATCGCTATGTGGCAACATCAACACTTCCTACACTTCAGATGCTGGCTGCAGGCCAGCCAGAGAATTTTTCTCTTTTTCCAGAGCTTGGGAATCTGTTTCATTCCCCAGATGTCTTCGGCATTTTCTTCGCCTCCGACTTGTCAGGCTTGGCAAGGGCTCAGCCTCAACATGACCCACTGCTTTGCATATTTCTGCAGTATGGTCTGGGCAGCCACATTGCGCACAGAAAAACAAGGGAGTCACTTTCTGTGCCTCCTTTTCCTGTTTTCCACTGGCCTGAATATTTGCATGTGTCTTATGTTCATTATTCAGCCCCTTATCAGACGGCTGTGGAGCAGCCGCTGGTGCAGACACCATAGAATCAGAGGTGTCTAGAACTGCACAGGCCTGGATCATTTCCAGGACATTAGAAGTCTCAGGAATGGATCCCAGGAGCCTCTGGCAAGCAGAATTAGCGTGGCTCCTTGCTAATTGCTTTAGCAATATAATTCTCAAAGTGTTATCCTTGACTCACATCTCTAAAGAATGTGTCAGATGCACTAGAAAAATGACCAAAAGCTTCGCCTGGCTTCTTTACTATATCTGACAAGTCTTGCTTTGGGGAGAAGGATAACATGGTTTTTATCAATGCAGACATCCCTATGTATCTGCACAGATCCAGGACAGTGCGAGGAAGGCCAATCTGCACATCAGGATAAGCATATTCGCTCCTCCCGGTAAACAGATCAACTCCGACCCCAAACAAGGGATCGTCTCCAGGCAAGTGGCTATTTTTGAAAGCCATTTCTGCAGCTAGGCGTTCCCAAGTGTCCTCAAAGGTAGAAACCTGATTAGGTTCAAGCAACGCCACTGCTAAGCCTCTAATTTCATAAGGAAATATCAAATTCTCGAATTCTGCACTGATCCATTGAGTTACTTCAGTGAAACTTATATTATTTTTTGCCACGTCCCTTAAGAAGGGAAACGGGACTGCCCATGATGGGGCATCATGGCTGTGAGGCTGTGAAACCATGCCCACAGCTCTCTGGACCGGCTCAGGCACAGCTGCATCTTCAGGCAGCGTCTCTGTTAGCTCAGCATCCAGATTCGCCTGGGATGCAGGACCAGAGCCCGCATCCCAATTCATGGCAGGGCGAGCGTGTATCTCTAATAACACTTTCGCCTCTTTTTCACCCTCCACAGCCAGCTCGACCTGGCCAGGGCGGGGGGGAGAGAGACTCACCCAGCCTCCGCTCTGAGCGGGGGGGTGTTGGGCAGGGGCCAGAGCTCTCGGCTCCTGCTCGGTCAGGAGGGAATGGTGGCAGCATGGGTGCCACCGACAGCCCCTCCCGCTCGGCGCGGACCAGCGACAGCTCTTCCGCTTCGGCACTCAGTTCGCCCTCCCCCGTCCGGGGGGAGGGCGCAGCGGCGGCGAGCGGCGGTGCAGCTGCGGTGGGGGCCGCCTGGGCCGGCGGCGGCAGTGGCATCAGAGCAATCCTCGTCAGAAGCAACGGAGCTCGCAGGGGAAGTTCTGCTCTGTGTCGAAAACCCAGAATCAACTTCAAATTCTTCTCCAGCCTCTTTTAAAAGCAAAAAAACTTTCGCCCATGCCCCTAAAAGAGCGCTAGCTCTCATATTTCTGTTCAGAACAGATGAAAAAAGGCTTTTCCCCAGGGTTTTCCATGGGTCGATTGAGAGTGCTTTTTCAGCACTATAAAAAATTCCAAGTTTCTTTCCCCAGGTATACAGTTCTCTCACGTGTTTCCTGGTCAGGTCAGCATCACGGGACATCAGAAGGGACTGGAACAGTTCCAACAGAAGTTTCTCCTCTGAGAACATGGTGGGTTTCTTCTTTTTTGCAGCTGTGGAAGACAGTTTTTTTTCTTTCTTCTTTTTTCCTTGTCTCACAGCTTGCCATCTACCCACGATTGAGCGCCAGATGCCGCAGCTGATCCTGACGATAAGATATGGGCCCCAGGAGACTTTTTCTGGGTTGTGAGCAGATCCCGGCAGGAGGCAGGAACTCCTCGTTTATTTACAAAAAGAAACTTATATACACCTCCTATGATGTCCATTGATTGGAGGACCAAAGTCCCACCTTTCAATTCCACTGGCCAAACTAACTGTCTGTTACCTTTATTCCTCCCATCTAGAAATATGTAAACAGAGACAGTTAGCTAAACACAGCCAGTGTTTATCTTAACAGGCGTGAGAAAGGCTGCCTATTCTCCTTCAATATGAACACTTGGCATACAGGAAAAGCTCATGGCAACAACCATCCCCACCAGCTCAGGCTGGTTTCACTACCAGGGGTCGCAGAGACCACTAGCTCTTCAGGAGCTCCGTCCCTCTCAAGAGGAGGCAGAGGGAGACTCTGGTTCCTCAGTCTTGGCTGTAACGAACATCAGGGGTCACCATATATCATTATTTCAGCCGTCCTGAATACATGATGATACATGTTCAGCCAACTGTTGGCCAGTACCCGCAGGTTCCTTTCTGCCTGGGCGCTGTCCAGCCACACCGTCCCCTGCCTATAACATTGCAGGGGGTTATTGTGGCCAAAATGCAGTTTATGAAATCCAAAAGTTTTTGTGCATAATTCAAGGTTTGAATTTTGGTTGAAAATGGAATTGTTTGTGACTGTATTGTTTGGTCTAATATTTTAACTCCCAGGTATTTCCATGGGGGCTGCTGCTGCACCTTAACTGATGCAACTTGCAGCCCAAACTCTTGTAGTGCTTGCACCAATTTCAACTGAAACTGCAGAAGGCCTTCTTTGGTTGGGATTGCCTTTGGTATGTCATCCATATAATGGTAACAGTATGCCCCTGGGAATTGCTCCCTCGCTATGGAGAGTGCCTGTGCAACATACCATTGGCAGATGGTTGGGCTATTTTCATGCCCTGTGGCAATACTTTCCATTGGTATTGCTCGACCAGTGCTGCATTATTGATGAAAGGCACTGTGAATGCAAACATTGGGTTATCATCAGACTGCAAAGGAATAGTTAAAAACCAGTCTTAAATCAACAATCAAAATGTCCCAGTTAGCAGGTATCATGGTAGGAGATGGCATTCCAGGCTTTAAAGCACCCATACTTTCCATATGTTCATTAATTTTCCTTAGGTCATGAAGTAATCTCCATTTACCTGAGTTCTTTTTAATTACAAACACAGGAGTATTCCAGGCACTTGTTGATGGCTCAATATGTCCTTGATCTAATTGTTCCTGGACTAGGATTTTAAAGGCATTCAATTTTTCTTTTTCAAGGGGCCATTGAGGAACCCACACAGGTTGCTCAGTAAGCCACTTCAATGCTAATGTAGGGTGCTTTATGCCCTTCAGCACAGTGGCTCCTGTTAAAAATCCGTTCCTACCCGAACTCCCCACCATGACAAAATATCCCTTCTCCCATAGTTGAGTGGTACAGCAGTGACATAGGGACAGATTGTTTCTGTCTGTCCTTCTAGATTCTTGACTAACACCGGTTTACTACTCAAGTGGATCTGTGTGGTGCCCCCAAGGCCAGAAACAGCAGACCCCACAGCTATGATAGGCCAGGATTGGGGCCATGTGTTAGCAGTTATGATGGTTACATGTGCCCCAGTGTCAAGCATCCTACTAACTTTAATGTGGGACGGAGTTGCCCTAGGCACTGTAAGTGTACAAACCATGTTAGGTCTCCGACTGGAAATGACATGAGTCTAGTACACTTGAGGTTCTCCCTTTGATCTACAGTTTCTGTCTCCTAGCAGCTTCTAATCTGTTTTTAGGGACACAAGATTTAGAAGGAATGAGTTGGGCAATGTGAGTTTTAGCTGGGATAGTCACAGGAGGAGTAGGAGTTGATACCATGGCACAAATCTGTCCCTTGTACTCAGCATCTATAACACCTGGATGAACAAAAATGCCTTCTAATTTTGCACTTGACCTTCAAAATAATAGTGCCCTCAGTCCTTCCCCTATAGGCTCATGAGCCGAGAGGGGGACTTTATGCACCTTTAATGAGTCTATAGTTATTGCATTGCCTGTAGAAATATCCATTCCAGCTGAACCTCTTGTTCTCCCTGTGCACTGGTCACATAGGCTGGGGCTAGGGGACAGGAAGGTGCTTGTGTCATCCTGCGCTTCCCTTGCATGCTCAGATTCCAGTTTCCCTGGTTGCTGAGAGATTGCCTAATAATCTGGAATTTGGATCTACAGTCCTTGGCCAAATGATCAGGTCTTCCACATTTGTGACAGTTTGCTACTATAGGCTCAGTCCCTTGTTTTTGGCATGACCTCAAAAACTTGGACTTGCAGGAATAACTTACTTTTGTATGGCCTTGTTGCCCCTTTGCGTAGGGTCGGTGTGTCACCTTTACAGCAGCTGCAAGAGAATTGGCTAACAAGTCCATGCTGTATGATTCAGTTCCAACTTTAGCACATGCATTAATCATTTCCTCTAAGGATGGATTTTCTGTGGATAATGAATCTATAGTTTTTCTGCAGTCCTAGTTTGCATTATCTCGTGCTAATTGTAGTATTAATTGATTCCTTGCATGGCTGTTTGCTATTTGCTTTCCTGTAGCATCCTGCAAACATTCTATGAATTGCATATATAATTCCTTGGGACCCTGTTTTACGCTTGAGTATCTTTGGGTTGGAACAGACATGCTTGCAATTTTCATCAGAGTTTGCATTCATAAGTCTCTTGCCTGTGCTAGTATTGAGGGGTTTAGATGTGCTTGCATTTGTGGGCTTTCAATGGGGGACAGTTCCATGAGCTGAGAAATCTCTGCCCAAAAGCATGGATCCTGCTGAGAGACCTCTGAGTTTCACAGTCCCTGCTCCTCTGTATAACGTCTCCAGGTGGATTCAAACATCATATATTGCACTGGAGTACAGAGTAATTTAGCAATTTGCTTCATGTCAAAAGGAGTTTATTCACTGGCAGTTAAAAACCGAAGCATATTTGCAATTGCAGGAGACCCTAGTCCATGTTTAGTAGCCAATTGGCATAGCTTGGAGATGATTTGCCAATTAAAAGGTACATGTCTATCAGGTGCGCTCCCATTACCTGGCAGGACCAGGAATGCTGCAATTATCCCACTCCTCTGCTGCCAGCCCTCCTATGATAGCAAAGGCATGGGCACAGAAATTCGTTCGGCTCCCTCTATATCCCCACTTTCAACCGCCATTCGTTTTACCTCCTTCCAGAAGCTAACTGGATCATGTGTGGGGGCGGTATCCAACAGGAGCAGGGGTGGAGCAGAGGCTTCCTCTTGGGAGTCGACAGGAGGGTGGTAGTTCAGGTTCCCTCTGTGGGGGTCTCGCCTATCCATCAGCAATATGGGTCCCTCAGGCTGTTCAGGCCTTGACTGCAGGCATGGTAGGGTGCGGTGCAGTGTGGCAGCAGGCTCCAAGAGCACTTCCAGGTTTGTAAGCAGCCCGACTTCCGGGTTCCGGGGCACTTCTGGGTTCCCGCACTGTTCCTGGTTCCAGTGCTGCTCTGGGGGGAGCGACACTGCTGTGAGTGGGTGTGTCAAGGGAAGGCTGGGCTCCAGGACTGAACCAATCAGGTAGAGGTGTAGGCTGGCAGAGTTCTTCCATGACAACACGGGGCATGGAAGAAATGTTGAATGGGTCCTGTAGGCACAGCAGAGATGAGCCCTGATGCCACTCAGCCGGCTCGCGCCACTGTGAGGGTACTGAAGGGGCTTCTTGCACTTGCGAGGGGGTGGCCTCCCCACAGGCTGTGCAGACACCTCCTGCTCCTGCAGTGTGGAGGGGCTGTGACCCCAGTATCATGGGGTGCCATCGCTGTGGGGCTGGGGAGTCCAGGCAATGGCCCCTCTCTCTCCAGCCATTCTTCTCGTGCGACTGGCAGGGCACCTCCTTCCCCACGGGCTGCCCCCCTTGTCCTGCCATCCCAGGATGTCTCAGCGGGCTGCACCTGTGGCATGCGGGTTCCTCCATCTTGGGGGACCAGCGTCCAGAGCACATGGAGACCGCCATTCTAGATGAGTAACTCTCGTGCCATGTGGTGTCTGCCATCTTGGGCAAGTGATTCCCACTCCATGCGGAGACCACGGTCTTGGGGTTTTTCAGGAGCCTGCACCACATACTCTGCCATTTTGAGCTCCTGGCACTGGCATCTTAGCAGCAGCTCTTGCATTTTTCTTGGCTTTTATCAATTTCAAAGTATCCATTATTGTTCACCAGGTTGTTAAAACACTTATACCAATTTCGTCACCTCTAGAGGCAGAGTAAAAAACCAATTGACCGAGTTGTTACCAGGTTTTAACACTAAAAGCAGCATCTATGGTGATTTCTATACCTTGGCTCTTGGAAAACTGTACTAAAGTTTCTAGAGCCTCTTCAGTGAGCTCACTCCTCTTTTATTTAAGATCTGAGTCCAAATATTCACTATAGCTTGGTTCTCTGCAGAAATTGTAGCACCCTTTGTACCCAGCAGTAGCTCAACCTTTTATGTCCTCTTCTAGACAATCACAACTCCTCAGCTGTTGGTAGCTCTTTTGGCTATTTCCTTCACACAGCACTCTAGGCTGTTTATTCCTTACACAGCTCTGGCCATTTTCTGTGTAGCTCTGGCTGTCAGCTCTCGGTCCGGTCCTCTCTGATGCTTTGTCTCCTTTGTTTTCTCGTGACTTAGTTATCGTCTTCATGTCAGGGTGACCATATGTTGCAATCAGGGGGGATGGAGAGACAACACACACACAGAGTTTCGTGCAGCAGAGAGCTCTTTTTAATGGCTTACACAGCTCTTATACACCCTATTCAAAAGACTCTGTATTCAAACCTGATTGACTATGAATAGTTACCACCCAGCTCACTTACCAATAGCTGCCTGCTTGCGTTCTCGTCAGGGACTGACTGACTGTAGCCAAACACCTCCTCCTTTTATGATGCATGCAGTCCCGATGTATGCTGTCATAATCCACAACACTGGGGGGGGGGGGGGGGGTTGGAGTGGTTTCAGCAGGACAAAGGGGGTGGGGAGCCAGAAGTGGAAGAGGTAGCCATTGCTCTGGACTGCACTGCTGTCACCACATGTTTCCTATTTGTCATTTTTCCATCTGTGGCTCTGTGGTGGTGCTGAAAAGGCAGCTCCTATGTGAGTTTGCCGCAGGGAACAGAGTGGGGGAAATAATCCCTGGTCCAGTTGAGCCTTGTGGAGCCCAAGCTTCAGCGGGGCCCAGCTGAGCCGCATGGAGCCAAGCCACAGCAGCAGCAGGATTGGTGGCCATCTTTCCTTTTTTTGGAGATCATGTCAGGTACTGTCTTTGGGAAGTGTTTTTCTTTATTCCTGGTGGTAAATGACTTTTTGTGATAGGGCACCATCTTTTTGCATACTTTTCACTATTAATGTCACTGTTGTTATTTGTGATTTTAGTAAATTGTTATTTTAATTTATGATGTCTCTGTATTGTCCTTTCCTTTTCAGAGGGGGCAGGGGAAAGAGGAGTGGCTTATTTGGAGTTTAGTTTCCCCATTGCTTGTCAAAACTAGTACACTTGTTCTCCAGTTAGGCTATCAGTCTAGCTGTCATAATCCTTGTATGGACTAACCATGCCAACAACTGTACTTGAACAAATTGCTTAAGCATTTTCCAAAACTCAAGAATTGAGAAAGTTGAAATTAACATCTGTGATAAGTCATAAGGAAAATACTTTGAACTAAGTAAGCAGATGCTGCAATTCTAATGGCACAAAAGTAGCAGTGGACCCAATAAAATTAATCCCAAGAAAATGAGTTGCTAGCCACAAGATGCCTGGCTGCAAATACTGGCAGGTGTACTTCTCATAACAACAGTTTCAGTAATCTGACCTTTAAATTACTCAGTTTAATTATGTGTCATTATTTATCTGAATTATAAGAAAAGAAGTGCTTCTGTCCTCAGTGCAGCTCAAAAAAGGACTGATCTATCCCCTAACATGTTAATTTCTTGACACCACAAGTCCCTTTGCAGGTACATCTGGTTTGATAGGGGTTAGACTAGATGACCTGTAAATGTCCCTTCCAACCCAAACAGTTCTATGATTCTATGATAATAAAACATAAATTTGCTTTTGCTCATATTTTCTCAAAAATATGTCATCTCCCGAACAGTTTTCTAAGATACAGAAATCTACTTCCTGCTAACCTTGATGTTCAACTAGAAATTTTGAGATGGTATCAGAGCTGTAAGGTTATCTTTTCAATCAACCCAAATTTGACATGTTAAACATCTACTTATGCTGCTAACTGATCTCTCCTATTGTCTTAGTTTGAGGGAAAGTTAGTTTTTTCAAGAGGCTGTGGTCAAGCTAATCAGTAGTTAAGTTTGAATGTTAGCACTTTTAGTGGCTACTGAGGGGTTAAGCAAGCTTCTAAAGACACAAGGAGTTAAAAGCGAAGCCTTTTAGAGAGACTTCCTCTTTTTTGGCTCTGCTTTCAGGAGAGGAGCACTTTTTCTCTCTTCCTTTACGTAGGCTGGGTGGGGGA
This sequence comes from Prinia subflava, assembly GCF_021018805.1. NCBI lineage: Eukaryota > Metazoa > Chordata > Aves > Passeriformes > Cisticolidae > Prinia > Prinia subflava. The sequence continues at coordinate 1,345,828 of NW_026960606.1, forward strand.
GGGGGGCCATGTGGCCGGGCTGAGGTAGGCCCAGGGCCCCGGGGGGGGAAAGAGAGAGAACGAGACTGGAGCTGGGCCAGCCTCATCTAAGACAGATGGGTGGAGAACTTTAGAAGTGCCTTCCGTCCTCCCCCCAGTCCCCCCCCTGCCCCGTCCCCGTCTCCCAAGGAGAAAGACTGCTGCTTCAGAGTTTCAAACACTAGCAGCAGCCAGCAGTGAGGAAAGAGCGGAGAGAGGAGAGAGAAGTTCCCGGCTGTGTAAAAAAGTGCTGAGTCCGGGACCCTGCCGGGAGCCAAAAATTGTTAACCCTTTCTTGGCAGAAGAAAACTTTTTTCTAGACATTGATTCTCATAGCTAGTAGTTTCAGAAAAGAAAGAGAAAACAGCCTAAGAACAAGATGATAAAGCACAATTAAAAAAAACCCTAGATGGGCAGAGATTGAAGAGGAGTAGCTTTTAAGCTAGACTTTTCTTGCATAATGTTAGCCATAGACTAAACGCGAGTCTCTTTTGAACATAAACTGCATTTGGGTGGATACAGCTGCCTCTGCTTTTGCTACAGTAACTGGCACTTTAAGAGTGGAGCAAACAGAAAAAGAGGGGGAGGGTGTAGTAGCACCCCCTGCCCTCAGAGAAGACATGCTCTTAGAACCCAGGGGAAAGATAGAAAAAGCTCAGCATGCAAGTATCCTTAAAAGAGCCCTATATAAAGCTTTAGCCCATAGACAGTGGTGAGAGCACTAAACATAGAAAAGAAAGTTTCACCCTAGCAGACTTCTCCAGGCAGTGCCACGGGTAACATAAAAACACATAAGGGGTGGACCTGTGTTTTCTAAAGAGCAGTCTGTAGTACGAGAGAGGCTCCTCTCTCCCTTGCTGAATTAAAGATTAGTTTCTTTTTGAGTAGTAATTGTTTAATTTAAAACCCAAAGTTTTAGTCTATAGAAAGTAACATGTAGAGAGTAGAAATTAGAAACAAAAAGAAATGTTCTGAGAAAGTTTCATTTCTGTTTTTGTGTGTGTTTAGAGTTTTCCTTTCTATTTCTGTTCTTATGTAATGTAATAGTTTTGTTCTCTGTTTTCAAGTTTTAAGCCTACTCTGCTCTGTTCTTGACCACATCTCACAGTAGCTCATTAAGAAAAACATACACTCATAAGTGCATTAACATCTAGCCAGTGCTAACCCATGACACCTATACAAATACAGTCCCAATAGAAAAGAAATATCATCTCTTGAAAAATCAGATTTCATGGCTTATTTCTTATGTACAAGGTAAGAAAAGAAGGAGATAAAACCTTCTCCTGGCTCTAATCTGCACTGGAGAGCTGCTTATTTGTCACACTGGTGTAGACAAATCCTGTAAACCTGTTGTGACTGCAGCAAAACTTGTAATTTTAATCTAAAGAATAAATCAGATAAAGCTGTCAGTGAGGAACACAGTGCCATCTCTGACAGCAATGGCAGCTATGGTAAGTTCGGGTGGCTGAGCACTAGAACAAGCTGGTGTAAGAGTCGGTCTGAAAATCCCTCATCTGCCTCACGACTGTCAGAGGCTGAGACCCCCATGGACCCTGGGCCACAGCACAGGAGTTCTGGCCTGATTGAGATGGGATCCAAGCTTCTCCCTGCAGCTGCTGTCACTGAACCAAGACGCCCTCCTCAGGGACATGTGCATGAAACAATGGGGGACGGTTACGGTTTCTGGCCATGTTTGCGAAGGGATGTTTCTGTACCGACCGTACTTGGTGAGGTCCGAGCTGCACCGCTCCCTCTATTGTGAGAGAACACCTGCGATGCCCATGAGACCTCCCCCCCTTCCTGGCATCTTGCCCTTAGCTTCGAAAAGAACTATAACAACCCCACCAAAAGAGCAGGCTTCTGAGGCCCTCCCCGGCAGACACGACAGATCTGTTGGCCTGCGCCACGAAGACTGCGAATGTGGTCTTGGGCTCCAGCATCACAAGGACTCACATCTGCTGTCAGTAGCTATTGCCCCCCCTTTTCCCCTTCTCTCTCTCTCTTCTTTTCCCTTCTCTACTATCTCATAATTGTGTGTATCAATAAAGATACAATTGATTTCACTTGAACTAAGTTCTCATTGCCTCTTTTTGCACTCTGAAATCAAAACGAACCATCGCAACCATCCTTTGGCTCGTGACAGCGAGTCAGAGGGTTCCTGGAATCAGGGAAACCCAAGCAAGAGCCAAGAGACCCACCAGGAACCAGCAGCTCTCGTGAGTGAGACTGACATGTCAAGGGTGTTACTAGGGGCAACTGAAGCAGCTTTCAATGGCCCCAGGGAACAGGCAAACAGGGTGTGGTGCAGCTGTTCACAAGGAAGGACAAGCAGGGTGGGCCACTTAATCCTAATCAAGGGAGAAACCAGAAGCAACCTTCTGTAACAAAAATGGTGTCTACCCATTGGAACTGCTAGGCTGACATTGAAACCCAGAGAGACCACAGCCTCCCCAGGTTTATGCCTACACCCAAACAGACCTCCTAAGGACTGAAAGAGATACCCAGACCCTCAGCTGCAGGGAACTCCAGAATCTGAAAGTCCCCCTGGGGCCTGAAGGTGATGGTGGGCATCATGGGTGCAAATATGCCCAGCTAGATAAGCTTTTTGAGCAGGTTGCCATGTTGCATGAGAAGCTTAGCAGGCAACATTCTATCCATGAATCTGAGCAGGAGATTGATGCATGGCATTATGCACTGACACGGGCACAGTGACAATCTTGCCTTAAGTCCTTGGAAGTGGAAGGGTAGTCGTAGTAGGTGACTCCCTTCTGAGGGGAACAGAGGGCCTCATATGTCGACTGGACCCATCCCACAGGGAGGTCTGTTGCCTCCCTGGGGCCCAGGTATGGGATATTACAAAGAGACTCCCTGGGCTGATTCGACCCTTTGATTATTACCCATTGCAGATACTCCAGGCTGGGAGTGATAAGAGTGAAAAGAGGAGTGTCAGGGCAATTAAAAGGGACTTTAGGGCACTGGGTATAGTGGTTGATAGGGCAGGAGCACAAGTAATGTTCTGCTCAGTCCCTTTGGTGGCAGAGACAAATGATGAAAGGAATAGGAGAGCCCACATTATCAATAAGTGGTTCAAGGGTTGGTGTCATCAGCAGAATTTTGGATTCTTTGATCATGGGGTGACTTTTACTGCATCTGACCTGCTGGAACTGGATGCGCTCCATCTCTCTGTTAAGGGCAGAAGGATTTTAGCTCATGAACTGGCAGAACTCATTGAGAGGGCTTTAAACTAGGTTTGAAGGGGGAAGGGGATGAGTCTGGGCTCTCTGGAATTGGGCCCAAGTGTGGTAAGCCTGAGTTAGGGGTGAAATCAGTAGCCCAGCCAAGGTGCACGTACACCAATGCACACAGCATGGGTAACAAACAAGAAGAGCTGGAAGCCATGGTGCAGCAGCAAAGCTATGATGTAGTTGCCATCATGGAAACGTGGTGGGATGACTCACATAGTTGGAGCGCTGGGCTGGATGGCTACAAGCTCTTCAGAAGAGATAGGAAAGGGAGGAGAGGTGGAGGGATGGCCCTTTATATTAGGGAGGATTGTGATGCCATAGGTATTGAAACTAATGATGATGGAGTTGAATGCCTATGGGTAGAGAATTCAGGGGAAGGCCAAGAAGGCTGACATTCTGCTGGGAGTCTGTTATCATCCACCCAACCAGGAAGAAGACGTGGACAACTTATTCTATAAGAAGCTGGAGAATGTTTCAGGATCACCAGCCCTTGTTCTTGTAGGCGACTTCAACCTACCAGACATCTTCTGGGAACTTAATACAGCAGAAAAAAGGAAGTCCAGGAAGTTTTTAGAGTGTGTGGAGGACAACTTTTTGTTGCAGCTGGTGAGTGAGCCCACCAAGGGAGGGACTATGTTAGACCTATTGTTTGCAAACAGAGATGGGCTGGTGGGAGATGTGGTGGTTGAAGGCTGCTTGGGGCATAGTGATCATGATGCCTTGACAGGCTGAAACAGAGTCTAGACAGAGTGAAAGGAACAAAGCGAGTATTTATTCAACACTATGCCCTGGCGTCTCCAGAGCCACAGAAGTGGCCTAGCCCAGATGTTTCCAAGATGGAGACAAAAGGGGCTTGTCCTGAGATCTTACCCCTTTTACAAGATTCCATTCATTTGCATATAACAACCCACTGTCCATTCAACAACCCCAAATCACAGAACACCATCCTCCCTGCTTGCCCTTCCCTTCCATGTTGTTTATGCTGGGGCCTGGAGTTTGGAGACAGTGTCCTTGAATTCCCTGCCAGGACAAGACTGCCCTACCCCCATCACCCCGTGAAGAGATCCCAGCACCACTCAATGCTATCAAACAAAACAGAAAACCCAGCCCTAAGGCATCAATCATGAAATTATACAGTTCTCAATATTTGGTGGAATGAGAGGGAACATCAGTAGGATTTTTATGTTGGACTTGGGGAAGGAAGACTTTGGCTTATTTAGGAGACTTATCCGAAGAGTTCCTTAGGAAGCAGTCCTTAAAAATAAAGGAGTCCAGGAAAGGTGAGCGTGCTTCAAAACAGAGATCTCAAGGGCACAGGAACAGACTGTCCCTGTCTGCCAAAAGATGAGTCAATGAGGCAAACGTCCAGCCTGGATGGACAATGAGGTTTTGAAGGAACTTTGGAATAAAAAGAGGATGTATCATCTTTGGAAGGAGGGTCACGTCTCACAGGAAGTATTTAAGGGGGTTGCTAGGGCGTGTAGGAAAAAAATTAGAGAGGCCAAAGCTCAGTTTGAACCTAATTTGGCAACTTTTGTAAAGGATAATAAAAAATGTTTTTACAAATAGATCAACAGAAAAAGTAAGGGAAAGATCAACCTTTGTTCTCTACTGGATGTGGGAGGGAACTTAGTAACTGCAGATGGTGAGAAGGTGGAGGTATTTAACACCTTCTTTGCCTCGGTCTTTAGTCGAAAGACAGCTTGTCCTCAGGAAAACTGTCCTCCTGGGTTGGTAGATAGTGTCAGGGAGCAGAATGGTCCCCCTGTTATCCAGGAGGAGGCAGTCAGATGTCCCGGTCTGCTCCAGTGGTGAAGGTGCCACAACCTTCCTTGCTAGAAGCATCTTTAAAAAGACACCTAGATCAACAGAAGCACAGGCACTCTCAGGTGCAGAGTGATTAGCTCTTTGTGTGGCTGCCTGAGCAGCAGAGCAGCGTTTACCACCCTGGGCGACAGGAGTAAAAGCAGCAAGATGGGGGTCTTTCTGATCTCCCGGAGAAGTTCTTTATTCCACGAGGTCCAAAGGAGAAAGAGCCCTCTGGTCCCAGGGGAGAGGGACTATATAGGGTAGCCAGGGGAGGGGTTTCACAACTTGGCCAATGGGGAAAGGAATTGGGAAAAGGACCGATCAGGGGAAGGATCCAAAACTGACCAACCAGGGAAGGGGAAAACCAGGAACAAGGTCAATAACCAATAGGGTACAAAACATTAACATAGAACTGTAAAGGCTCATGGGTTGAAGTACTTTTGCTCACCTTGAGCTACAAGGAAATCTCTCAAAGGGACTTCCCAGAGGAGAGTCACTACTACCTGAGGCAGCCTAGGAGCTGCGCACTCTCCAAGGGAGTGAGTCGTCCTCTGTGGATGGTCCACAGACCACCACAGTCAGAGAATTGTTGAGCTGCTTGGATGTTTGTAAATCTAAGGGACCAAATGGGAATTGTCACCATGAGATTTTCCTAGCTTGCTGAGCGATTCATACTAAATAGAAGGTTTGTACCTTCTCACACTCGTTAATGTAAACAGAAGATCATGTTTTGTAAATATTGCCATTGTTATGAATTCCTTCTCCAAGAGAAGGGGAGGTTGAATGACAGCCTCCTTGACCAATGTGGGTAAGAGGTGGGAATGCCACTCTCCAATCCATGGTCACCTTGCTAGAGGTATAAAATAGGAAGGAATAAACAAGGCAGTGATCTTCTGCCCTGCTGCTCTGATCACCCGAACTCCAGCTCCGAGTGTGTCTTTCTGGCTAGGCTCGCAGGGATAGGGAATCATCCCAGGGTGATGAGGGAGCTGGCAGATGAGCTTGCAAAGCCTCTCTCCATCATCTACCAACAGTCGTGGCTCACTGGTGAGGTTCCAGATGACTGGAAGCTGGCCAATGTCATGCCCATTCACAAGAAGGGTTGGAAGGAGGATCCTGGTAATTATAGGCCAGTTAGTCTGACCTCAGTACCCGGTAAGGTAATGGAACACTTTATAGTGAGTGTCATGATGCAGCACTTGCAGGATAGCTGGGGTATCAGACCCAGCCAGTTTGGGTTTTGGAGGGGGAGGTCGTGTTTGACCAATCTGGTCTCCTTTTATGAACAGGTAACCCACCTGGTGGATGTGGGAAAGACTGTGGCTGTTGTGTATTTGGACGTGAGCAAGGCCTTTGACACTATCTCTCACAGCATACTCCTGGAAAAGCTGGCAGTCCAAGGTTTTGACAGGAGCACTCTTTGCTGGATTAGGAACTGGCTGGATGGCTGAGCCCAGAGAGTGGTGGTGAACTGTGCTGCATCCAGCTGGTGGCCAGCCACCAGTGGTGTCCCTCAGGGGTCTGCTCTGGGGCCAGTTCTGTTCAATATTTTTATTAATGACATGGATGAGGATATTGAGTCTTTCATTAGTAAATTTGCAGATGACACTAAGCTGGGAGGATGTGACGATCTGTTGGAAGGTAGGAGGGCTCTACAGAGAGACCTGGAAGAGTTGGATGCATGTGCATAGTCCAGTAAGATAAAGTTTAACAAGTCCAACTGCTGAGTCCCGCATTTTGGCCACAATAACCCCCTGCAATATTATAGGCTGGGGACAGAGTGGTTGGACAGTGCCCAGGTGGAAAGGGACCTGGGGGTACTGGTTGACAGCCGACTAAACATGAGCCAGCAGTGTGCCCTGGTGGCCAAGAAAGCCAACGGCATCCTGGCCTGTATCAGGAATAGTGCGGCCAGCAAGACACGGGAGGTCATTCTTCCCCTGTAGTTGGCACTGGTGAGGCTGCACCTTGAGTACTGTGTCCAGTTCTGGGCCCCTCAGTTTAGGAAGGACGTTCCTAAAACCACGACAGACTCCTGAGCACGTCCAGAGGAGGGCAACAATGCTGGTGAGGGGCTTGGAACACAAGCCCTATGAGGAACGACTGAGGGAGCTGGGGTTGTTTAGCCTGGAGAAAAGGAGACTTAGAGGTGACCTTATCACTCTCTACAACTTCCTGAAGGGTGGTTGTAGTCAGGTGGAGGTTGGTCTCTTTCTACAGGCAGCAACTGACAGAATGAGAGGACACAGTCTTAAACTGCTCCAAGGGAAATACAGGTTGGATATTAGAAAGAAGTTTTTTATGCAAAGAGTGATAAAGTACTGGAATGGCCTGCCCGAGGAGGTGGTGGAGTCACCATCCCTGGATGTGTTTAAAAAAAGACTGGATGTGGTGCCATTGTTTAGTTGAGGTGTTAGAATGTTGAATTATGAATCTCCCTGAGTGTCCTAGTTTAGGACAAAATTCCACAACTCCCTCCCCCACCACCGGGTTCGGGAGGAATTTCCTCAGAGGAGAAGGTGGAAAAAACTTGTTTATTGAGAAACAATGAAAAAAAAACACTCCCCAACACAAGGAAAACAGTCCGAGATGACAAGAAATGTTTTCACCCGTCCAAGAGAGGGTGAGCAGTCTCTGCTGGGGAGGGTGCCAAAGCTTCTTTCACGTGCAGACTCCGGGGGGTGTTCCCTTGATGTTCCCGAATCAGGGCCTGAAGCAGGTCCGATGTCTTCAGGGAAGGGAGGAAGGAAAGAAGGGGAAAAACAAAAGCAGAAAAAGATGGCAAAAAAGCAAGCAAAAAGCAGAAAGCAAAGAGCAAAGCCAGCAAAAGCAGCCTAAAACTAGCAGCAAGCCAGAAGCAAGCAGCCGGGGGAGGGGCTCAGCCACAGACAAAACAAACTGAGAGCACGGGAACAGGGAAAAAAAAAACCAACCACGATTTGGGATACAAAGCATGAAAATGTCCTGTCACCCCAGGACACTGAGCCAAATCCACACAGGCCCAGGAGTGCCCAGAAATGTGAGGATTGAATTAGAACCATCAGAAAAACTTAAATACATAAATCCACACAGACATGTGATAGAAATGCAAGTTTAACTTTAAACAGAGGATTTTTAAGTGCCTTAAACAAATAAGAGCCTGTGTTAGTTAGTAAGAGAAGCCCTCAAGCCTAATTTAAAGTTCAAGTGGCATTGCTTTTGGCAAAGTTAGTTAAATTCTAGTCATAAAAAAAATAATGTAGCCTTACTGAAATTTCCTAGATACAACAGATAGAGCTATATATGTGTAGAATTTGTGTAAGAATTTATAAATATTTTTGTACATCAATCTTAACTTAGGATTGGTCCAGCAAGACTGTAGAAAATTCATGTAGGTACCTGATTGGCCAAAAATAGAATAAAATGCACTACTTTGAGAATTTTAGAGGCTCACGAAAACACCAATGCCACTGTTGTTGCTACTGCTGTGACTGCTGCTGATAAGACGCTCACGGGATACAGACTACAGGTGCTGTCGCTGCTGCTGTGGCTACTGCTTCTGCTTGGGATTTAGAGACTATGTTAGAGGCTTTCTGCATATTGGCTTGGACTGTAACAACTCTGCCTTCATGAGGCTGATTTAGCCATGCAATAAAGGACTTTACTTTTACAACTACCCATGGCCATAATCTTCAATGAAGATGCCCCAAAATCTCAACATTAGAGCATGGGTTGGACTCGATGATCTTGAAGGTCTCTTCCAACCTAGTGATTCTGTGATATCCTGTGATATTAGCATCCAACCCTGAGCTGACAGGCTTGGCTGATTCGTAAGACAAATGAGTCTGGACTCTCATTTCTACTTGGAGCAGATTGAAGAGTCTTCCTTTGCTACTGATGTGCCCCTATGTAACAGTTATGACATTCTGAGGTGGGAAGACTCCACAATAAGGAGGCAAGACCAAGAAATAGACAGTGGTACAATCAAGCACCATATTAGAACAAGTGCCACCAAAAAAGCACAAAGGGTGTTAGTTATTGAAGACTCCTCATTGCAAGGCACAGAAGCATCCATTTTCCAACTGTACAACCTCTCCAGAGAGATTTGTTGCCTACTGGGGTGTTGCTGTTGACCTTGTTTCCAAGAGACGAGATACACTGTTTTATGGTGCAAAAAAAGTTAAACTTTATTGTATACATCTCTTTATATAGAGTTTTATAAACCCTCCCGTGTCTATCCCCTATTGGTCAATAACAAGCTGTTAACCCATGGTAATTGGTCCGTCTTGGACAAGGTGTGTCTGTGCAAGAAAGGGTTGTTTGTGAGATATTGTTTTCATCCTTTGCTGAGATGGTTGGGATTGTTGAAACAGGTGCAAAAAAGCAGTCCTAATCTGTAGAATTATTTTGCTGGGAAACAAGTTTGTTGTTATGGTTTTCGGACGGCACAGAAATAACAACATGACTGTCCATGATGGTAAAGATGAGATCAAACTTTATTCATCTAAATTCTACTTTTATAGAGTAGTTCGGTACAAAGAACATGATTGGTTATTCAGCATCTACACCCTTTAGTAAACATTTCTTTCCAGTAAACATGCTGGAAAAACACCACCTGCTGATGGTTTCTCACTTCCCAAGGTTTGTTTGAATTCCTCCTTTAAGATTTCTCAGGCTAACATGAGAAAGTTGCTCATCTGCCTTTCACACAGACACTGGCATAGCCTGAAGCCTAAGTTCAGACCAATGTCAGGCCCACACAAGTTGTTTTTTGCTGTGGAGGTGGATAAACCTTCCAGACCTCTGCCCTGGAGGAATGTTCCTTGAATGGAATGTGATAAGCTCATCTCAACTCCTCCCTGCAAGAGAGGACCTAGATGAGGCACTTCTCTCTCAGGTCAGAACAAGGCTTCCATAATACTTTGGTATACCTTTCCAAACCATTGGTCTTTCCCCTTTGGTACCACCCCTGCATCCCACTGTAAATACCCCCAGTAGTTCCCCTGCTAGGTAGGGAGCTGCTGCCCCTGGCTACCCTTTGCAGGGCTGGACACTAAAGGCTACCCTGTGGAATCTGCCACGCGGCACTTCTGTCTCTCTGTTCCTGAGTCAGCCTGGGAGAACCTTGCAAGGCAGAGCTGCAATCACTGCTAAGAGCTGAAACCACTGCTAAGAGCTGAATCACTTGCAACCACTGGCTGAGACTTGCTTAGGCTGCCCAGTGGCCAGAGAATGCCTGAGACCCCTGGAAGGCTGTCTCTAGCAAGACCTCTCTCTGGGAAGATTGCAGCTATCTGGACCAGACTACAGACCCCCCGGCCGCTCACATTTTGCCATTGCAGGCTTCTGTTTTCATGAAGAGCTGTTAGCTTTCTCACAGCTATGTTGGGCTAAATCAGGATTCGGACTGTAAGGCCTATACAGGCCTACTGTCAGCCACCACACTGGGGACCTGCATTCATGATGTCACAAAGAGACTACCAAGCCTGGTAAAACCTATCATGCACTCCTGCTCTTTCATGTAGGGTTGAATGAGGCTGCAAAGAGGAGATGGCAAAATATCTAGAGAGACTTAATGTCCCTCAGAAAGATATTGAAGGGATTGGGAGCACAGGTAGCATTCTCCTCTAGCCTCCCAGCTGGAGACTGGGACCCAAGAAGACGGAGACAAAGGGATCAGGTGAATGCCTGTGTGGTTGGTGCCATGCTCAGGGTTTTGGGTTCCATGATCTGGGATGTTCCTTCAAGAGACTGAGCATGTTGAGACCAGATCAGGTGCACCTGACCACGTGGGGTGCAAGTGTTCTGGCAAGCAAGCTGACTGGACTTATTAGCAGAGCTTTAAACTAGATTCAGCAGGAGAAGGGGATTTTCTTCCTAGTGTCAGAGAGGAACAAGGAAAAAACAACACTCAAGGAAGCAGCAGGGAAATACATGTAAATCATCCCAAAGGAACTAGACAGAGCTCCTCCCATAAGATGAAAAGGCCAATAGTGCAGCTGAAGTGCCTCTACACCAATGCATGCAGCATGGGTAAAAAGCGTGAGGAGTTGGAAACCATAGTGCAATTAGAAAACTATGATCTAATTGCTATCATGGAAACATGGGGCCACGAGTTGCACAACTGGAACACTGCAAAAGGGCTACAAGTTTTTCAGATGAGACAGGCTAGGAAGGAGAGGCTGAGGAGTTGCACTCTAGGTTAAGGAAGGGATAGATTGTGAAGAGTTACCTCTAAGAAACAGGTACAAGAGATTGAGAGCCTGTGGGTAAAAATCAAGGACAGGACCAACAAAAGAGACCTTGTGGTTGGGTTATAATACAGGCTGCCTGATCGGGGGAGCCCGTTGATGGGGCCTTTTTCTCACTGCTGATGTTTTGTCTCTTTTTTTCTTTTATATGTGATAGTGGAGGGTTAAAAAAATTGTATAAGTTAACCGCGGGTAGTTGAGGGGGGGAAGGTAGAAGACGCACAATCTGAACTTGATGTAGCCTGGCTTTGGAACAAACGTCAGCTTCTGCAACTAGCTTCATACTATTGTTTTAAGTGTGACTCCAGCCCAGGAGATAATTGAGAAGCATTGTTTTAACCAAATCAAGTAGAACCCAGGGTAAAGCGTAGGTATGATTCAAGATAGTAACTAAGAAATAGGAGAACCAGTATCTAGGGGTAGAGGTTAGTTAACATATGTATAATTTGAAACTATAAAAATCACAAATCGACTCTGTATTCTTGGGCACAAGATTTGGGCATTCCATGCCCCTGTGTTCCGCGCACTCAAATAAAGAACCACATATGATCGCCTTCGTGTGGTTATATGTTTTCCTACGCTAATGTATGTGTGATGTCAAAGAGTGGACAATCCTTGCTGTCTTCCTTGCAAACTTGCAGCATCTTGTGCCGGTATGAATATTAAGGAAAGAAAGCACAGTTCAGAGATCAACATCCCAGAAAAAAAAAACAAAAACCAAAAAAACCCCAAAAAAGGAATGAAATTGAGAGAACAAATTACAGTACTGCGTGCAAAACTCCTGGCCATTCACCTTTTAATCTTGGCCATTGTCAGACAGCTGAAAGAGTAAGCAGAGCAGCCACAGTGATTTTCTTATGGTCCTGTTTTTTCTTTTATTTTTTTCCCCTTATCATTGTATTTTTAAGACCATCAGCTTTACTGCTCACAAGCACTGGACATCAACATGTCATGTCATGACCCTGAGATTAGCTCAGTTGGTTAAGGCATGATGCTAAAAACACTAAGGTCGTGGTTTCAATCCCGCTATGGGCCATTCACTTAAGAGTTGGACTTGAAGATCCTTGTGGGTCCTTTCAACTCAGAATATTCTGTGATTGTAATGTCAGTCAATAATATGGGCTCTCTGAGTATTGTGGCTTTCACAGAACTGATTGCTTCTATGAATGCAGACTGGCTGATTGGTAAAGTGAAGCCTTTCAGCTTCAAGGAGATGGACAACAGAACAGGGAGGTTGCAGAAGCCTGACCATCTGATGCTGGGCTTATACGGGCACTGCACTAGAGTCTCCCACATGCAGCTTCCCAGACATGACATGCTTTGTGGTCCTTATGCAGAAAACTTAAACTAGATTGCCAGTGGGTTCCGACAGGCAACCACTATTTTTCTGGCCTTGGGAAATGAAGTGGAACAAAGATTCCATAACCAAAGGTTATGAAGCAGGTATGCTTTACTTGGCACTTGGGACACACGGGAGAATGATTCTGCCAAAGACGTGTGTACAGAACAGAGCAAGTGCCTTGTTCAAATACACTTAAACTATACATATTCAGAACCTATCCCCGCCTACTCTCACTTTGTATGTTAATCAGCTTTTTGTCTGTCTGCGCTTGCTTATTATTTTCTGGTGGTCTTGGGCGGGGGGGTCGCTGGATGAAGTAAGATAGTCTTCTTCAGGTGTCCACTGGATGAACTTGGTTTCTGCACAGGCCCTTTTGGTCTCTTGCTGTCCTCTAAGGCTCCTGGGCATAGTCTAAACTACAAATTCATTTTTTTCTAGTTTTTGAGCACTGGTTTCTGCTTTTCAATCTAAAACAAATGGGCAAGGTTCTGGTTTTGTATGGCAAAAGACTATCTGTTTTTAACACACTTGGTTACACAGCAAATTATAATCTGTTTAAATTTAGTTATAAGTTCTCTATATCAGTATCATGATTCTCTGTACCATGGCATTTGTCTGTCTTCACTGTGTGTGCAGAGTATTATGAAGAAAATAATTTTTAATGTCTGTGGGCTACCACAAGGGATTGCAAGTGTGTGTCCTTTGAGAGCGGCTAAAGATTTTATTTTTTGTCCCATTCAGCTGAACAAACACAGCAATTCTATCCTGTCTACAGACTGCATTAGAAAGCAGTTCTATATGCCGGTGTTTATTTGAACACAACTGAAATTTATAGCTACACAGCATGTCATACATTGACATTAGCAGCAGGATTGCAGCCTGATGTGTGCCAAAATGAACTGACCAGTTCTTGTGGATAACCCAAAATGTTATTGTAGTCCATATCTATCTTTGCCCCAAAATTGTTACTGTCTCTTTAAGACCCCGCCCTGCTGCTGGAACTGGCATCTCAGGGCAGGGGGCAGTATTTGCCATGGTCCCTTTAAAAAGTTGGACCACCACAGCTGAGTATCGTGGTCTTTGCTCAAAGGCAGAGACTCCACTCCATGGGATTTTTTTCCTTCCCTTTTTTTTTGTCTCTTGCATCCTGGACTGCCTAAAGGAAAATTCCAGGTGTGCCTGTCAGCTTTCGCGGCACCCACCATGTGAGGAGAACAGAGAAATCCCACTCCAGTCCAGATCAAACACAGCTCACTAACAGTGCCCGGCCAAGGAGAAAAGGCACTGAGTCGCTCCAGCCCAGCTGTTTTGCCTTATCTTGCCTGCCCTGTTATCTCCTTCTGCAATAAAGCCAAACTCCCCAAGTTCTAGAGTTCTAGTCCTTGGCTGAGTACCAGCTGCTGGAGCAGGCCAGCTGCCATCCATGGAGACATAAGCGGGGTGGGGTGGGGGAGGCTGATTACATTTTCTGTTTAACTCTCTACATAATGCCATTTTCCCTTTATCTGTGTTGGAGGTTAGAATTGTTCTTTTTTTTCTTTTTCTCTCATGGAATTTTGTCCCATTTGTTGCTAAGAGACAATAACTACCCATACTTAAGAGAACAAAAGATGTGGCTGGGAGAAAGAGGAAGGGGAAGGGTGCAGCTGGCTACTCTCTTACCTGAGGGGTTTTCTCTTGGGAAGGGCAGAGATCCCGTCAGATTTCGGCTGGAGAATGAGGGGCTAGGCTCAGCTTCTTTCTCTCCCTCTTGCCCTCCAGACAGTCTGCGGTCATTGTGGGAAGAGTTCATCACAACTGCAGGGTTCTGTCTCCTGCTGTTTTCTCCTACTGTGACTGAAGCTCCACTCATAAAAGCAGCCATTGGACTGGGACCTTATTAACACCCTATCTCACTAGAAAGGACCTTTGCCATCTACTCCGGTGCCTCAGGGGAAAACCCGGTACCCCGAGCCCCTCCCCCTTGGAGGGAGCCTCTCCCGGCTGTGTTCTGGAGCCCGGCTGCCACTGCCCAGCCCCATCGTTTCTCTGCCACCGCTCCGGATTTTTCGGTACACTGTATCCCCACACCCCCTGCCTGCCAGGAAACCCCGCAGCTTCTGCTACCGCTGCAGAGTTCCCGATATATTTTGTTTGCCACTCTGGGGTCTACTCGCCTTTGCTGTTCCAGCTTGCTGCTTCCGAGGTTCCTGCTACAGCTCATTTCGCTATGTGGAGGGGCACCAGGACTGGGTGCTCCTGTGAGGTTTTTAAAGGAAGTCCCTCTTGCATCTCTTCTGCTGACTGTGCCCGCCATTACCACATGAAGAAGTGACTGAGATCATGCCACAGCGCCCCCTGCAGCCGTGGGGGAATCATTGGTCTTGCCCAGCTGGGAGCCAACAGCACCCCTGCAGGCTGTGACCATAACTACACCGAAGGAGAAAGTGCCTGATGGCTGAGAAAAGGCTGTTACTGGGTTTCTGGTTTTGTTTGTTGCTGCCACTATTGTTGTTGTTTTGTTTGCCTTGTTATACATATTGTATTGGTTTTGCACTGACTAGTTTTTGGTAGCAGGGGGACCACAAAGATGGCTCCTCAGGGAAGCTGCTAGAAGCTTCCATCATGTCCACCAGAGCCAATCTCTGTTGGCTTTGAAGATGGACATGCTGCTGGCCAAAACTGGGCCAATTAGAGATGTTGGTAATGCCTCTGTGATAACATATTCAAGAAGAAAATCCAAACAAAGTGGGCACAGTCTTTCTTCTAGTCAGAGAAGAGGAGGTGAGAACATGTGAGGGAAAACATGGTGACACCAAGGTCAGTGGAGAAGGAGGGGGAGGAGGTGCTCCAGGTGCCAGAGCCAAGGTTCCTCTGCAGGCTGTGGTAATGACCATGGTGAAGCAGGTTGTCCCCCTGCAGCACATGGATCCACAGGGGATGCAGAGATCCACTCACAGCTTGTGGGGGAACTGCCCATGATGGAGCAGGTGGATGCCTGGAGGAGGCTGTGATCCAGTGGAAGACCTGGTAGAGAGAGAGGGGCCCTGCTTCCAGGCTGGAGCAGCCTGTTCTTGGAAGACTGCACCCTGTGGAAGAGAGACCCTACGCTGCAGCAGTTTTGGGAGGACTGTTACCTGTGGGAGGGACTCATGTTGCAGCAGGTGTGGTATGGCTGCTGCTTGTGAGAGTGGACCTATGCTGGACAAGTTTACAGAGAACTGTCTCCCATGTGTGAGAGTCGGGGCCCGAGGGTCCCTGGTTTTGCCTCACGACCTTCGTCAAGGTCCTCTGTCAAGGAAGGGACTGTGTGCAAGGGGCTCGGCCTAACCCACGGTGTGTGTGTGTGTACCAAGCATTGCACTGCAGGTGTGACTACTGGACCAGAGCTGGTTCCCATGGGAACTTGTACGAAGACAATGGACGGCTGGACAGCCTGTGCTTACCTGCAACTGGGTCCAGACCTGCTTGGCCCAGACCTGCTTGATCTAAACGGTTGCACCTGGTTCCCAGAGCAACGGGGCTCCTCACAATGACTTTCGGGTGCTCCCTCCCGCTTCTGCCCGAGTTGGCCAGGTGCCCCCTGCTTCTGAAATGGCTATAAAAGCTTCCCCCTGTGACTCACACTTTGAGATCTCCCCATGGACAGAAGACGGATCCATTGGCCAGACGCCACACCGCGAGGACGCTTCTGCCGTTGGTAGCTATATCCCCCTGCCCCCCTTTCCTCACTCTGTATCCTATTTTTCCTTTCTCATTCCCTCTATCGCAAGTGTTGTTGGCACTCAATAAAGGTGCATTTGTTGTATGATAAAACTATTGTCCCCTCGAGTACTTTTTGCACTCTGAGATCACACGAACCTATCACGATTCCTGCTTGGATCGTGACACCACGGGGATGCACTCTTCTTCCAGAGCAGCGGAAGAAAATCTCAGTGATGGACTGACCTAAACCCCCATGCCCTGTCTCCCTGCACTGGCAAGGATAAGGAGGGAGGGGCTGGGGAGGGAAAAGGTGTTTTAAGGGCTTCTTTTGCTTCTCATTATCCTCCTCTAATTGTCTTAGTAATAAATTCACTTTGCAACTTTTATCCTATTTTGCCCTTGGAGATTTTCCTCCTGGTCCTTATCTCAACTCATGAAACCTTCATTAATCTTTTCCCCTCTCTGCTGCCCAGCTGTGACAAGGTAGGATGAGTGTGGCGGTGTGGAATTAAGTTCATAATAAATTTGTTTGGTTTGTACAGGTTGATTGTACAATGGTATGTTCCTTGTACCCCATTTTCCCCTGTTGGTATTATCCTGCAATTTCCCAAAGTCATATAACTCTTCAGTTATTTGTCAATCTTTTCTCATGGTCTGTGTAAACCCCTCCCTGTTGTTCCTGATTGGTTTCTGTAATGTCACCCCATGTTTGTACCACCTCTTTAGTTGAAACCCATTGGTTGTAACCTCCTTACCACGCCCCACAACAGTGCTGCATAAAACGGCAGGTCACAAGAGCCTAGGGGGAGCAGTCTGAGCATCTGACAGGTGGTAAGGAGGTCCTGTGTGACCCCCAAATAAATCTGTCATTTTACCGGACTGGCTCCTCCCTTCTTCTCCTCCGTCGTTGTCAGCATTCTCCACCGCCTCACACAGCCTCTCAGGACAAGAACTCACAGGGATCAGCAGGCTTGCGTCACTTGCCTGGCTGTACCTTTTAGTCTGCTGCGGTGCCTGAGCTAGCTGGGCAGGCAGAGAGACTGAGTTCTCTTAAAGGCACCGCAACAGATGAGAGAGCAACTCTTGTGGGTGCCTGGCTTTGGGCCAGTGTCAAACCATGACAACATATATATACACTACTAAAGAACTGTTATTCCTTTCCCCATATCTTTGCTTGAAAATCCCTTAATTTTCAAAGTTATAATAATTTGGAGAGAAGGGGGTCATATTTTCCATTCCAAGCAAAGTTCCTGCTTTCCTTGGCAGGCACCTGTCTTTTAAACTAAGATAACCTTCCTCCATGAGGTTGCCCATGGTGGCTGCCATCTTGCTGAAGGGGGTTAGCCCATAGTTTTGGGTTTCTCTTCATTCCCATGGAGTTAATGAGATTTAGAAATTTTGCATCTAGTAACTATTTACTGTTATTTTCTGCCTGTTCTGCCTGTTGCTGTTTGGCTTATTAATACACTTATTTTTCCATTTATATCTGATTCTATTATTTTAACTTTATTGGTGGAAAGGGATTGGTTAAATCTGTAAGGGGATGCAACTCATTCCAGTGTTCTCCTTAAATTGTCTTAAACCAAGACAAATTTGGTGTGCAACTAAAGGGGCATGAGAGTGAAAGTGAAAAAATAAGAATTTTAGTCCAAAACAGTTGGCATTGGGTGAAGAACTCACAGGTCACCATGCTGCTCAGTCAAATTATGGGACTGTGGCACCTAGGCATATATACTTCTCTGTATATATGGGACATTTTGCCTCAGGAGTTTTTTCAGATCAGGGTCACAAACCAAGATTGCTTTGTTGATATACTCTGTGATATCAGGTTCTGTAAAGATAACATCAGAGGCAATGAGGATCATTTGGGATGTTTATTCATTGCTGTAGCATCGTAGGGCAACAGTGACCATCGTGTCCAGGAGGTATACCCACCGGCAGGGAAAACGGATGAGACAGCCTCTGTTTGTTAAGCATGAGGATCCATTTTATTTCTCCTGAGACCAGGGAGGGGGAGGAAGGCGGGGGAGGGGGAAACCAAGGGAGCTACACGGGCTGAGTCGTGGGGTTTTATAGGGTATTGTAGGGGCAGAGTTTTAGGGTTTGGGTCAAAGGAGGGGTTAACACAAGGAGAGTAAGATAATATTTCAGCCTCTTAGAAACAAGAGGATTCCACACATTGCTGTTTGCCTGTCCTGGTCTCTGCTGCTGCTTTTGAGGGTTTATTAATAATCACACCTAGTCTGTTGGGGAAAAAGTAGGGGATGATTTTCCCCAGCCTTTTACCTCCTTCTCCCCCTCCAGGTCTGACACATCACCTTTTGGTACTGTTCATTTCCCACTGGATGTTAAAGATGCCATATTTTTGTTGTTAATTCTGTTAACTCTCCTCTATACAGCCTACAACACATTTAGAATTAGAGCTGAGATTTGCCTAGAGATCTGCCCCAGTGGTGGAAAATCCTGAGTGGCATGGGATGTGGAAAGATATAGGCTAGGTCCTGAAGAAATACTCTGCCCCAATAGTTTGGAATTTCCCTCCCAAACAAATTCAGAACTCAGTTAAGGTAGAGAAGTATCTGAAAGAAAATTGCAATGACAGCTCTGAAGAGGGGCAGCTTATTGCACTGTGCTGGCCCCTGGCTAATGCTCATTGCATGCTGCTCATTACTGTACAACAGCAGCTACAGACAGAGGGGAAGGAGAATAAATCTACAGACATCACGGTCACTCAGGCTGCACTTAAATCAGAAGGGCAGCCTAAGCCAACAGCAATCACTCCTGATCAGAGGAGAAAATACAAGACCAAATCCATTTACCCAGTGGATGATGATGGGGAGGCAGGATCCTCATAGCCAGTAGAGGAATCAGAACCAGAAATAATCACTGAGTCTTTGTCCTTAGAAAGTCTCTGCAATCTGAGAAAAGACCTCACCCAATGACCTGACGAGTATATATATAGAGCTGGTTGATCCGAGTCTGGGACACTGCAGGTGATGATACAATTTTGGACAGTACTGAAGCAAGGCACTTGGGATCTCTGTCACATGATGTGGATATCGACCAGGGGATCACAAGGAGGCCAGAACCTCTCACTCTCTGAATGTGACTGTTAGCAAGTGTGAAGGAGAGATACCTTTGCCAAGAGTATCTCAAGCTGCAGAAAGGCCCTTGGAAGACCATGGAGCAAAGAATCTAATGCTTGCAAGAACTGGCTATGATAGAGATCATTTTCTCAGATGACAACTACACCATTAAGAGTCCACACCTTGTAAAGCATACAACACTGATTTGGCTGAAACTCACAACTCAGGACACGAGCGTATTCCCATTTCCTAGACTCACTGCAATGGGGATGAGGAAAATGAGAGTAGAGGCTATGACAAGTAGGGTCCCTACATATAAAGATACTGTCTACACCCCGACATAAGCCCAAATCTCAGCTGTGGAAATGGACATGACCAAGTGTATGTGGAAATTAGAAGACAGGATTGAAGAGACCCATCAGAAACTCAGCAACGAGCTTAAAGAGAGCCTTCTCCAAGTCTCATTGTCAGTACAGACCAGAGCTCCTGTTATCAGAAGCAGCTATCCCCCAGCTAGGGGGACCAGGTACACTCCACAAGCTGACCTGTGATTCTTCCTATGTAAGCATGGGAAAGACATAAGAAGATGGGATGGAAAATCCACTTCTGTCCTAGCAGCATGGTAAGCTAAAAGAGGAAACTAACAGAGGAAGTTCAACAAGAATGAATGTAGCTCCAGTTTCCCATGACCAAGCTCCGAGGCATGACAGAAGGGAGGATGACCCATTTCATATCCTTGAAGGGACCTCTGGAATGTATGCCTAGGGAGGGAACAATAGCCAGAACTAGAGGGGCCCTGCCTCTAGCCAGGTCCAGGCCATTGGACTGTGTAGATCCGATGGCCAGGCACATCAGAACCACAAAAATGCAAGACTTTGGTTGACACAGGTGCACAGTGTACTTCAATACCATCAGGATGTGAGAGGGCAGAACCTCTTTCCATTGCTGAGGTTATAGGGAGGTCTCAGCAGTTGAATTTTTTGGAAGTAGAGGTGAGCTTGACTGTGAAGGAGTGGAGGTAATGCCCTATTGTGACTGGTCCAGAGACATAGACATTCTTGGCATAGATTACCTCAGGAGTGGTTCTTTCAAAGACCCAAAAGGACTCAGGTTGGCTTTTGGGATAGCCGTTGTGGAGACAGAGGGCATTGGACAGTTGAAGACCTTGCCTGGTCTGTCAGAGGACCCTTCTGCAGTAGGACTCATGAGGGTGGAAGAACACCAATAGCCAATTGCCACCACAAAAGTACATCATTGGCAATACCGCACGAACTGAGACTCCATGATTCCCATACAAAAGATGATCCCTGAAATGGAAAGCCAGAGAGTTGTCAGCAAGACATGCTCTCCCTTCAATAGCCCCATATAGCCTGTGAGTAAATGTATTGGTTTTGCACTGACTGGTTTTTGGTAGCAGGGGGACCACAAAGATGGCTTCTGTGAGAAGCTGCTAGAAGCTTTCACCATGTCCAGCAGAGCCAATCCCTGATGGCTCTGAAGATGGACGTGCTGCTGGCCAAAACTGGGCCAATTAGAGATGTTGATAATGCCTCTGTGATAACATATTTTAGAAGAAAAAAAAAAAAACAAACACAAAGTGGGGCATTATTTGAACTCCAGTTAGAGAAGAGGAGGAAAAGAAAACATGTGAGGGAAACAACAGGGAGACACCAAGGTCAGTGGAGAAGGAGGGGGAGGAAGTGCTCCAGGCACCAGAGCCAAGAGTATTCTGCAGGCCTTGGTGATGACCATGGTGAAACAGGCTGTCACCCTGCAGCCCATGGGGATCCACAGGGGGATGCAGAGATTCACCTGCAGCCCATGGGAGAAGTGCTCACGCTGGAGCAGGTGGATGCCTGGAAGAGGCTGTGATCAAGTGGTAGACCCGTTGGAGAGGGGGGGGGCCTGCTTCCAGGCTGGAGCAGCCTGTTCTTGGAGGACTGCACCCAGTGGAAGAGCGACCCACGTCACAGCAGTTTTGGGAGGACTGTTACCTGTGGGAGGGACTCACGCTGCAACAGTTTAGGGACAACTGCTGCTCATGAGGTTGGAACCACACTGGAGAAGTTCATGGAGAACTGTGTCCCATGGGAAGGGACCCCACAGAGTAGCAGGGGAAGGACTCCTCTCCCTGAGCAGTGAAAGAAGAACTCGGGTGACAAACTGACCAAACCCTCATCCTCTGTGTCTCTGTGTTTTCACTGGAAAGGAGGGAGAGTTTGGGGGAAGAAAAGGTGTTTTTAAGGGATTCTTTTATTTCTCATTATCCTCCTCTGATTGTCTTAGTAATAAATTCACTTTGCAACCTTAAGTTGAGCCTGTTTTGCCCTTGGAATGTTTTCTCCTGGTCCTTATCTCAACTCATGAAGCCTTCATTAATTTCTTTTCTTTCCTCTGCCCAGCTGTGTCAGGGGAGGGTGAGTGACTTTTGCGAGTTACTGGCGTTTGGCCAGTGTCAAACCACAACAGTAAGTCTAATGGGAAATGGAGACTAACAGTGGCCTGAATGAAGTCACATCATCACTGAGTGCTGCTGTGCCAGACATGCTGGAACTTCAGTATGAACTGGAGTCTGAGGCAGGAAAATGGTTTGCAACTATTAACACTGAATACCTTTTTCTCCATTCCTCCAGCAGCAGAGTGCAGGCCACAGTTTGCTTTCACCTAGAGAGGCCCGCAGTACACCTGGAATCAACCACCCCAGGGGTGGAAGCACAGTCCAACAATTTGCCATGGGCTGATCCAGACTACACTGGAAAAGAGTGAGGCTCCAGAACACTTGCAGTACATTGATGACATCGTTGCCTGGGGGAACACTGCAGAGGAGGTTTTTGAGAAAGGGGAGAAAATAATCCAGATTCTCCTGAAAGTGGATTTTGCCATCAAACAAAGTAAAGTGAAGGGACCTGCCCAGGAAATTCAGTTCCTAGGAGTGAAGTGGTAAGACACACGCAGACATTGCAACAGAGGTGAACAAAAAGACAGCAGCTATCTGCACCAACCAGTAAGAAGGAAACACAGGCTTTCCAAGGCTCTGTGGGTTTTTAGAAAATGCACATCCCAGAGTACAGCCAGATTCTAAGTCCTCTTTACCTTGTGACATGAAAGAAAAATGTTTTCAAGTGGGGCCCCGAATAACAAGCCTTTGAACAGATCAAACGGGATTTTTCATGCAGTAGCCCTTGGGCCAGTCAGGACAGGACAGGATGTGAACAATGTGCTCTGCACTGCAGATGAGTCCTTCCTGGAACCTCTGGCAGAAGGTACTTGGAGAGACTCAAGGATGACCTGTCGAGTTCTGGAGTCAAGGATATGAAGGATAGAGGGCAGCTACATTGCTACACCCCAACTAAAAAAAGATTCTTGAAGCGTATGAAGGGGTTTGAGCTGCCTCAGAAGTGATTGACACTGAAGCACAGCTTCCTCTGGCACCTTGACTACCAGTGCTGGGCTGGATGTTTAAAGGAAAGGTCCCTGCAACACATCATGCCACTGATGCTACCTGGAGTAAGTGAATTGCTCTCATTACACAGTGAGCTTGAATAGGAAACTCAAATAGCCCTGGGATCTTGGAAGTCATCACAAACTGGCCCAAAAGTGAGAGTTTTGGATTATTATCAGAAGAGGAAGAAGAACAGGTGACAGTGCTGAGGAGGCCCCACCATATAACCAGCTAACAGAAAGTGAGAGGCAATACAATCTCTTCGCTTATGGATCTTGCCATAATGTAGGGACTAATAGGAAATGAAAAACAGCTGTATGGAGCCTTACATGGTGAATCATGGAAGCTACCAAGGGACAAGGTGGATCAAATCAGATTGCAGAGCTGAAAGCCATCCAGCTGGCTTTGGACATTGCTGAGAGAGAAGTGGCCAACACTCTACCTCTACACTGACTTGTGGATGGTAGCAAATGCTCTGTGAGGGTGGCTGAAAGGTGGAAAAAAGCCAATTGTTAGTGCAGGGTAAAATCTATGTGGGCTTGTAAGAGTCGGTCCGAAAATCCCTCATTTCTGCCTCACGACTGTCAGAGGCCGAGACCCTAACCCATGGACCCTGAGCCACAGCACAGGCCAAGTTTTCCCTGCAGCTGCTGTCACTGGACCAAGACGCCCTCCTCAGGGACCCATGCATGAAACAATGGAGGACTGTTACGGTTTCTGGCCATGTTTGCAAAGAGATGTTCCTGTACTGACTGTACTTGGTGAGGCCTGAGCTACACCGCCCCCTCTATTGTGAGAGAACACCTGCGATACCCACGAGACCTACCCCCCTCTCTGGCACCTTGCCTCTCGCTTCGAAAAGAACTATAACAACCCCACCAGAAGAGCAGGCTTTCGAGGCCTCCCCTTCGGACGACGGCTCCATTGACCTGCATGCCACGAAGACTGCGAAGGTGGTCTGTTGGTATCAGTGTCACGAGGACTCCCGTCTGTCAGTCGGTAGCTATCACCCTTTCTTTACCCCCTTTTCTCTCTCTCTTTCTTCTTACCCCTTCTCTTCTATCGCATAACTGTGTGTATCAATAAAGATACAATTGATTTCACTTGAATTAAGTTATCTCTGCCTCTTTTTGCACTCTGAAATCAAAACGAACCATCACGACCATACTTTGGCTCGTGACAGGGCTGCCAAAGAGTGGCAAGACATCCCTACCTGGGTAGAGAAGCTGACAATGAAAGTCTATCATGTGAATGTGTATGTGTCTAAGAATCAGGCTAATGAGGAGCACCGTAACAAGGAATGGGTGGATGAGGCTGCCAAGATCAAGGCATTACAGGTAGATCTAGACTGGCAACATAAGGGTGAGTTATTTCTAGCTTGGTGGTCCATGATGCCTCAGGTCATCAGGGAAGAGATGCAACATACTGATGGGCTCGTGACTGAGGGGTGGACTTAACCATGGGCACTATATCCTAGGTTATCCATGACTGCAAAGTGTGGGCCAAGATCAAGCAGGCCAAGAGGGTAAAGCCCTTTTTTGTATGGGGGCAGTTTGCCTAAATATAAGTATGGGGAGGCCTGGCAGATTGATTACATCACACTGCTGCAACCCACCAAGGCAAGCGCTATGTGCTTACAATAGTAGAAGCAACCACTCTATGGCTGGAAACATATCCCATGCATCATGCCACTGCATGGAACGCTCCCAAAGTTCTAGCCCTTGACCAAGTACCAGCTGCTGGAGAGATAGGCGGGGGGGGGGGGGGCAGGCTGACACCATTTTTCCTTTGTTTCCCTACACGAGATTGCCTGTGGCAGCTGCCATCTTGCTGAAGGGGGTTATCTCAATAATTTTGGGTTTCTCTTTGTTCCCATGGAGTTTGCGGGATTTAGAAATTTTGTATCTAGTGATTATTTACTGTTATTATCTGCCTGTTGCTGTTTGCCTTATTAGTAAACTCTAATTTTTTCTCTTATATCTGCTCCTATCCATTTTCTCCTTTGTGTACATGGGACAAAGAGTAAAACAGACTTAATTAGCATAGCTGGTTTGATAGCCAAGATGCCATGGCAGGAACAAACAGAGCTTTGAAAATTACAGAAGATGGGATTAAACCTGCTTACAGGAAGAGAGGAAACTCAATCAAACAAAGGATATTGTAAAATGTATGAGTTGTCTGTATGATCTTTAACCTGATTATTGTAGTGGAAAATTATTAACATTCCTGAAATGGTATATAAGCTTTTGGAAAATCTGGGTAAAACTGAATTCTGATCACCAAATCAGTCTTCCTGTCTCTCTGTCAATCATTGATACTCCTTATTGGTGGAAAGGGATTGGTTAAACCTATAAGGGGAGGCAACTCATTCCAGACTGTTCTCCTTAAATTGTCTTAAACCAAGATACCAGTGTTGCTTTTGTTTGCTGTTTGGCTTTTTCCCCTCTGAATTTCCTTCAGTAACAAAAAATATTTCACCAGTAGACAGCAAAGTTAATGTTTTTTTTAAAGCAGTCTATCTCCTGTCGGAGTCCATGTTTCCATAGATCCTCCACAGAGAGTGAAAAGTACAGAGATGAAATTAAAACCTTTAGAAAAATTAGAATATATAAAAGCTTTAAATGCACAAAGTAGAAATCTAACCCTTAGCTTTAAGCTTTACATGCCCTAAGTCCTAGTTCAGTGTAGAAGGACACAGCTTCAGGCTTAGTGATAGAGTACAGACATAACAAAAATAGAGTACTGTTTATAATTTTTAGTATGAGTTTTATGTACAACAAGGTAGAACCTTATGCTAGTAAGATAGAGTTTTATGTTAATAGATATGCTATGTGCGTAGGTTTTGACGCTGATTTTCGTAGTTTTATGAACTTTAGAATTGTACCTAGATTGGTTCGTGTGTAGATAAAAAATATGAATATGCATTTTGCAATTTGGGATAAAAAGCCTCTGTGTCAGTCAGTCAGGGGGACGGATTGGAGGAATTGGTCGAGTGATCAATCTGATCAATCGATCCAACCTCCACCTCCTGCGGCCTGAGGAAGGAGCCTTGCCAGGGAGCCAAATGGGATTCTAAAGGTAGCCTGGGATCTGGGCCCTGGGGTCCCGTCCCTTCCTCCTGCGAGGGTTCGGGACCCCAGGGATCCTCCCTTGCCCCTGCGATCCCGTCCCTTCCCTTTTCCCCTGCGGCGTTTACCCCGGGACTCTGTTCGGGGCTGCTGGGGAGTCTGTGAGGGTTCCTGTCTCTGCAACCGGGAACTGCAAGGGTTTGGGACCCCGGGACCCTTCCTTGTCCCTGCGGCCCTGCTTTCGTGAACTCTGCCAAGTTGGGGACCTCCCCACTGCCACTGTGATCCCCGCGGCCGGGACCCCTGTCTGGGATCTGTGATCTTGTGTTCCCTTTCTGTGATTGTGACCCCACGGTTGAAAAATCCTGCATGGGGTCAGATGGGAGGCTGATTTACTTAGAGGCTGTAATGTCAGATTTGTGCTTTGCTTATAGTCTTACTAGTTCTGCTTGTTAGGAATTCTGTGCTTTGTTTGCTGTTTCATTAGAACTCTGTGTGTTAAGATTTCTATGCTTTGGTTATTGTCTTGTTTAGACTTTGTTTGCCTAGGTTTATAATTGATTGTAGAATAAGGCCGCTCTTAGAACTCTTTGCCTTCAGATATGTGCTTTTGTATAAATAAACTACTTTATTTAGATAATAAGATTTGGTAAGATCTTTAGAGACTTTATACCCGTACCCAGCCTAGGCAATCTCCCTCTCACTACTTTACGAATTTTTCCATGGACCAACGGCAGTTCTCTCAGTGTCTTAGACACTTCATGATTGTGGTGAAAGCGTGTACCATCCCAGGAATAAGAACAGCCTGCAAAGTCTGACACCCATGGTTTCATGCTATAGCAGCTTCCTCTAAGGCTGAGCTTGAGAAGGTATACCTTACAATAAACCCCCTTCCTTTAGCCATCTTATTGTTCAGCAGTCATTATACAGCCTAGTGACTTTATCTCTTCACCAAGTCTCAGCTGTGTGTTGCCTGAAAAGATGAATTAGTTCTAGAGATTTAGTATTTCTGCTTAAACTTGTGGATTTTACAGAGACAATGACTGTTATGCAAACCAACACTGGACAGCCCTAGTTAGAGCAGTATTTGGCTTTCTTTACTCACCAGCAAGCCATGGGAAGAACCTGTCCTGTATGCAGGTTTTCATTTTTTTTTTTTTCTGTGTGACTGTGGTCATCTGGAGGAGGAAGGTGGTCTTCTGCCCTACCTCTGTCAGCCCTCAGAGACCTGCAAGGAGGGAAAGAATTAACAAGGCCACCTCCTCTTTTTGTCTTGGTGATGCTATAGAGGCCCAGAGAAGCTCATTTTAGTCACATCCCCCCACTATGAGCTGAGAAATGCTCATTAGGCCTTGGCCTTGATGAACTGCATCTGGACTAAGCCCCTCTTCATCTTATCAGAAACACTCTCTATTCCTAGGAACTAGTGCTGTCAGACAAGCTCCTGCTTTTTAAGGAGCAGCCTTGAAAACTTATTTTTCTTGCCTGAATAACAACCCAAGTGGAATATTTCTGTTGCTGAACCTTCAAAGGAAGTTACTGACTCAATGAAAATTGCTGACTAAAGCCCACTCCCTTGCAATCCTATAAACAGCAGTCCAAAGTGAGACCTTTCTGAGCTCTTGATTCCCAGAAGATAAGGGGCTAATGCATGTCTCACACACCAATAATCAGATGGCTGTGGAGTCAACCAAGGACTATTAGTAATAACAGACAAGAATTGTTATTAATAACCAAAGAGTATTGGTATTACCATGCCATGAGAAAAAAACACAGCACAGTACAGTACAACAGAAGTGCAGGAATAATTGACAGGATGTGGACATGGACTATAAGATGGGATTGGGACCAGAAAAGACCCCCAAAGCCCTCTGACCCATTTCTAGAGAGGCCTGAAAGAATGGACCGTGCACATTAACTAATTAGCATAGAAAACGAGAAACCTGTCTTCGGGGCGGAGAAACCTGTCCATAAAAAGGTATTACATTTGTCGCAGTTTTGGAGACAGGCACACAACCGAACACCTCGACATCATGCAACAACAGCCAACATTTATTGATGAATGGCCCCTTTTACAGGGGGTTCAAAATTCCCACGCTTGAACACCTGATTGGTCGAGGTCTCAACACCTCCCAGCTCACTGGCCAATTAGATGTCTGCATTCAGGATTGAATGTGATTGGCGAGGGTCCCCTGTTTGAGTTCAAATCCAACTTATCATTGTCTTACCCAGGGACTTGTTTACTTCTATTCTTTAACGAACTAGGCTGGTTGAGTTGAGGTCTATTATGGCCAAATTTATCAGTGCAGCTTACAGACCAGCTGTAACTGTCACAAAAAGGTACCCCCCTGGCCCAAGCAGTGTCTCCTAACCCTGGACATCTCATCAGCTGGACCGACGCATCTGGATCACTGCTTATCGGCTGGATCAAAGCTGAAACCAGAATTGGCATCCCATCAGCTGGACTGCCGCTGGAGAGAGAGCTACTGAACCCTGTTTTCCCCTCTCTTTTTCTTTTCCTCTCTTTTTCTCTTTTCCTTTCTTTAATTCATCTCTCCCTGTTTAATTAACCTCTTTAATTTCTCTTTTCCCTTCCACCCTACACTTTTATCTAAAACCCACTGCCACTGTGGCAGGATGTCTACCCCCCCTCTACCACAGATAGTTGGTGCAGATATGGAAGAGATAACCTAGGGGCTAAAGGCCCAGCTAGGGGTCAGCTGGGCACCAAAAGGGCTCAGACCTCAGCTAAGAATCAACATTTTAGTCTGGAGAGCTGATGTGGCAAGAGAGAAAATAAATATTCTTGACTGAGAGATGTAGCAAGAGCATGATGTGTTGTGGAATGAAGCTTGAGCTATCCCAAACTGGGCCTCAGATTTGGGCCCGTGTAGTAGTAGATAAACCTGTGGTGCAGTTAGAATTTAATTTAAGGTGTGTGCATGCTTTAGATAGGACAGTTAGGGTAGAAACACGGGAGCTGCCTTGAGCTAAGATTGTTTGCATTCTTTCTCATGCTGAATGCCAATAAAAATGCACCTGCAACTGTAAACTATCCGACACTGTATAAAACCAGCCATTTTAAGAATAAAGGGGAGAACGTATGTTGTAACCACATTGGTTGTATCTGCGTTGCTCTGTTCCAGCCCCATATAGAGACCCTGGCTTCAGAGAGACACTGTTTTACAAACTATAAAAGACACACAAGCAATCACAGAGGCAGAAGCCTTCTACACACACACTATGAAAGTGTTTGAGACTTCTCCCCGGAGTTTGGATGCAAATCCGTGGTTACTTCCCTGGGGATTGAGGGAAAGGATCTAAATGTGTGTCCCACCAAAAATTAGATGATAAGATACATTGAATCCTAAGTTATATTATTTCTTTGCTAGTGTCCTGGGGTGACAGGATATTTTCATGCTTTGTATCCCAAATCGTGTGTTTCTGTTCCCATGTTCTCAGTTTGTTTTGTCTATAGCTGAGCCCCTCCCCCGGCTGCTTGCTTTTGGCTTGCTTGCTGCTAGCTTAGGCTCGCTTTGCTGGCTTTGCTCTCTTGCTTTCTGCTTTTTTGCTTGCTTTTCGCCATTTTTCTGCTTTTGTTTTTCCTCTTCTTTCCTTCCTCCCCTTCCCTGAAGACATCGGACCTGCTTCGGGCCCTGATTTGGGAACGTCCAGGGACCCCCCCCCCCCCCCCCCCGGAGTCTGCACCTGAGAGAAGCTTTGGCACCCTCCCCAGCAGAGACTGCTCACCCTCTCTTGGACTGGTGAAAACACTTGTTGTCATCCTGGACTGTTTTTCTTGTGTTGGGGAGTATTTTTTTGTTGTTTCTTAATAAACAAGTTTTTTCCACTTTTCCTCTGAGGAAATTCCTCCCAAACCCGGTGGTGGGGGAGGGAGTTGTGGGAATTTTCCCCTAAATTTGTCCTAAACTAGGACAAACATTTTTGGTGGCCCGTACGGGGGGGATCAACCATACAAAGTGGAAAAAAACTTTATTCTAATAATATTTTGGTTTCAGTTGTTTTGTGGGCATATTGGTATGTCTCTTTTTGAAGTTATAATGTCATTTGGAGTGAAAGCCTGCCTCTATATCTGGTCATTAGGGTTCTGTGAAGTTTTAATACCTTTGTGGTCCCTAGGTTTATTTTCTTATCCAGAAATAGCTCTGGTATTGTCCCTAATGTGTAGCTTTTGTAGCAGAGGGGCACTAACCAGAATATTTATTGGGCTGGGCTTGGTTGTGATGATTTGCAAGAGGTTTATAAAAATGTTGTTATCGGTTCCAGGAATGTATAGTTCATGGTTGTGGCTGTGTACTCCGTTTGTTAGGGGAGAAGCAGGGGAGGAGGCTTTTCAGCCTTTGCTTTCCTTCTTCTCCTCTGAATTCTTTACATCTCTATTAGAAAATGTTTGGTTCTCCCTGACCGCCAAGGACACCATCTTTCTGGCATTTAATTTAGTAAGCTTTCTTTATACTGTCTGCAGTTTATATAAGATGAAGGCTGAGATTTCTAGAGGGGCTGGTCAGACTCCTGATTTAGAAGTAAAACCAAGGGTGAAGAATCCTGAGTGGTGTGGGAAATGGGAGGATATGGGCAGAATTTTAAAGGAGTTTTCTGATCCTGTAGTCTGGGACTTTCCATCTGAACAAATTCAGAACCCAGCTGAGGTGGCAAAGTACCTGAAAGAGAGGTGCCATGGTAACACTAAGGAGGAAAGGATCATTGCAGTGAGCTGGGCCCTGGCACATCCTTATCGCATCCTGCTAGATAGTGTAGGGCAGCAGATAGAGGAAAGGGAGCAGGGAGATAAATTAGTTACTATCCCAGTCACTCAGGCTTCAGCCAACATCCCAGGCTCCAGGCAAGTAGTTAAACCAGAGAGTAAGCCTCAACCAATGGCTGTTGCTGCTAATACAAGAGGTGGAAAGTGCAAAAGCAAGACTGACCGAAGGGTGGAGGATGATGATGATCCAAGAGAAGGACCATCACCAACATCAGAGACCACACCAAGTGGCACAGATTCTGGAGCCAATATTGATTCCTTCTCCCTGAAGGACCTTCGAGGCCTAAGGAAGGATTACAGGCGACAGCCCGACGAATCTATAATTAATTGGCTAGTCCGCCTTTGGGATGCGGCAGGGGAGGCTACCATTCTGGATGGCTCTGAAGCGAGGCATTTGGGATCCCTGTCACATGATCCTGTCATTGACCAAGGCATGATGAGGGGGGCTAGCCCTCACAGCCTCTGGGAACGGGTCCTGGACAGCATAGCACAAACATACCTGTGTGCAGATGACCTCTATATTCAGCAGACACGGTGGAAGACCATAGAACAGGGGATCCAACGCCTGAGGGAGATGGCAGTGCTAGAGATCATTTTTTCAGATGATATAACAACTAGGAATCCGGACTTCGTACTGTGCACACCTGTAATGTGGAGGAATCTTGTGCGCCTTGGGCCACCTGAATACGCTTCTGCTCTAGCAATAATGAAGCGGGATGAGGTATATGAGACTGTACTCGATATGGCGAAGCAGCTTCGGGCATATGCGGATGCTGTACATGGCCCAACTCATGCCAGAATTGCAGCTGTGGAAACACGACTGCAGAAATTAGAAGACAAAATAGAGGAAAGTCATAAGAAACTCAGGGAAGAGATTAAGGAGGACCTCTACCAAATCTCAGCTGTACAAATTAGAGGCCCTAGTATCCAACGCAGACGTTCCTCTGTTGGGGAGAGAAGGTACACCCCACGAGCTGAGTTGTGGTTCTTCCTACGTGAGTCGAGAAAACATGACGAGATGGGATGGGAAGTCTACTGCTGCTCTGGCACAACGGGTGCGTGAATTGAAGGAAGGTAAGAAAAGGGAAGCAGATCCAGTTGCCCGTAGTCAAACTGTCAGGCATAATGATGACTTGTCCCATCCCCTTGAAGGAACCTCTAAGACATATGTCTCAGGAAAGAAGAATAACCAGGCTTAGAGGGGCCCTGCCTCTAGCCAGGTAGAGGTTAGGGAAAACCGAGTCTTTTGGACAGTATGGGTTCTATGGCCTGGCACATCAGAGCCACAGAAATATAAAGCTTTGGTTGATACCGGTTCTCAGTGTACCCTAATGCCATCAGAACATGTGGGAACAGAACCTATTTCCATTGCTGGTGTGACGGGGGGATCACAAGAACTGACCCTGTTAGAAGCCAAGGTGAGCCTGACCGGGAAGGAGTGGCAGGAACATCCGATTGTGACTGGCCCAGAGGCTCCGTGTATTCTGGGCATAGACTATCTCAGGAATGGCTATTACAAAGACCCTAAGGGTTTCAGATGGGCTTTTGGAATAGCTGCTGTGGAGGCAGAGGGCATTAAGAAATTGAACACCTTGCCTGGACTGTCAGAGAACCCATCTGCAGTAGGACTCCTGAAGGTAGAAGAGCAACGAGTACCTGTTGCCATCTCGACAGTGCATCGCCGGCAGTATCGAACAAATCAAGATGCTGTGATCCCCATTCACAAGATGATCTGAGAGCTGGAGAGCCAAGGGGTGGTTAGTATAACCCACTCACCCTTAAACAGTCCCATCTGGCCTGTGCGTAAATCTGAAGGAGAATGGAGATTGACCGTGGATTACTGTGCTTTGAATGAAGTGACACCACCACTGAGCGCCGCTGTGCCGGACATGCTGGAACTCAAGTACGAGCTGGAGTCCAAGGCAGCAAAGTGGTATGCCACAACAGACATCGCCAATGCATTTTTCTCCATTCCTCTGGCTGCAGAATGCAGGCCTCAGTTTGCTTTCACCTGGAGGGGTGTGCAGTACACCTAGAATCGACTGCCCCAGGG
This sequence comes from Prinia subflava, assembly GCF_021018805.1. Lineage (NCBI taxonomy): Eukaryota > Metazoa > Chordata > Aves > Passeriformes > Cisticolidae > Prinia > Prinia subflava. The sequence continues at coordinate 1,378,591 of NW_026960606.1, forward strand.
GTGGAAGCACAGTCCTACCATCTGCCATGGACTGATCCAGACTACGCTAGAAAAGGGTCAGGCTCCAGAACATTTACAATACATTGATGATATCATTGTGTGGGGAAACACAGCAGCAGAAGTGTTTGAGAAAGGAGAGAAAATCATCCAAATTCTCCTGGAAGCTTGTGTTGACATTAAGAAAAGTAAAGTTAAGGGACATGCTCTGGAGATCCAGTTCCAGGAAGTGAAGTGGCAAGATGGACAGCGCCAGATTCCTACTGATGTCATCAACAAAATCACAGCTATGTCCTCACCAACCAGCAAGAAGGAAACACAAGCTTTCTTAGGTGCTATAGGTTTCTGGAGGATGCATATTCCTGAATATAGTCAGATTGTGAGCCCTCTTTACTTGGTTACCCGTAAGAAGAACGATTTCCATTGGGGCCCTGAGCAGCAACAAGTCTTTGCCCAGATCAAGCAGGAGATCACTCATGCGGTAGCCCTTGGCCCAGTCAGGACAGGACCAGAAGTGAAGAATGTGCTCTACTCTGCAGCCGGGAACAATGGCCTGTCCTGGAGCCTTTGGCAGAAGGTGCCTGGGGAGACCCGAGGCCGACCACTGGGATTCTGGAGTCGGAGCTACAGAGGGTCTGAAGCCAACTACACCCCAACAGAGAAAGAAATCTTGGCCGTGTATGAAGGAGTCCAAGCTGCTTCAGAGGTGATTGGTACCTAGGTACAACTCTTCCTGGCACCTCGACTACCCGTGCTGGGGTGGATGTTTAGAGGAAAGGTTCCCTCCACCCACCATGCCACCAATGCTACATGGAGCAAGTGGATTGCCCTCATTACACAGTGTGCCCAAATTGGGAAACTAAATCGTCCTGGGATTTTGGAGGTTATTACAAATTGGCCTGAGGGTGAAAGCTTCAGTCTCACTGGTGAAGAGGGAGAAGAGCAAGTGACCCGTGCTGAAGAAGCTCCACCATATAACCAACTGCTGGCAGAAGACACACGCTACGCTCTTTTTACTGATGGTTCCTGTCGGCTTGTGGGGATGAACCAGAAGTGGAAAGCAGCTGTGTGGAGTCCCACATGACAAGTTGCACAAGTTATCGAAGGAGAAGGTGGATCGAGTCAACTTGCGGAGCTCAAAGCCGTTCAGTTGGCCCTGGACATTGCTGAAGCAGAGAAGTGGCCAAAACTTTACCTTTATACTGATTCCTGGATGGTAGCCAATGCTCTGTGGGGATGGCTGAAGAGATGGAAGGAGGCGAACTGGCAGCGCAGAGGAAAACCAATTTGGGCTGCTGAAGAATGGAAAGACATCGCTACCCAGTTAGAGAAACTACCTGTGACGGTTCGCCATGTAGATGCCCATGTCCCTAGAAGCAGAGCTAATGAGGAGCAGCAGAACAATCAACAGGTAGATCAGGCTGCAAAGATAGGGGAGTTGAAGATAGATCTTGACTGGGAGCACAAAGGAGAGCTGTTCCTAGCACGATGGGCCCATGATGCCTCAGGCCACCAGGGTAGAGATGCCACCTATAAGTGGGCACAAGACCAAGGGGTGGATCTAACCATGGATAGCATTTCTCAGGTTATTCATGACTGTGAGATGTGTGCTGCCATTAAACAGGCTAAGCGGGTGAAGCCCCTCTGGTATGGGGGGCGGTGGTCCAAGTACAAGTATGGGGAGGCTTGGCAGATTGATTACATCACGCTGCCTCAAACCCGCCAAGGCAAGCGCCATGTACTAACCATGGTAGAAGCCACTACAGGATGGTTGGAAACCTACCCAGTGTCTCATGCTACAGCCCGCAACACCATCCTGGGCCTTGAAAAGCAGGTCCTTTGGAGGCATGGTACTCCTGAGAGGATTGAGTCAGACAATGGGACTCATTTTAAAAATAATCTTATTAACACCTGGGCTAGGGAACATGGCATTGAGTGGGTGTACCACATCCCCTACCATGCACCAGCTGCAGGTAAAGTGGAGAAGTACAATGGATTGTTAAAAACCACTTTGAAAGCACTGGGTGGGGGGTCTTTCAAGAACTGGGAGCAGCATTTAGCAAGGGCCACCTGGTTAGTTAACACTCGAGGTTCCACCAACCGAGCAGGTCCTGCCCAGTCTGAGCCCCTTAATATAGTAGATGGAGATAAAGTCCCAGTGGCCCATGTCAGAGGTTTGTTGGGGAAGACAGTATGGATTAATCCTGCCTTGAGTACAGGCAAACCCATTGGTGGGATTGTCTTTGCTCAAGGACCAGGTTATACCTGGTGGATAAGGCAGAAAGATGGGACAACCCGTTGTGTACCGCAGGGAGATCTGATTGTGGGATGAGATCATTGTTTGCTGAGCGTTACCACCATTATCTGTACGTTAGATCATACAGATATGAGACAGAAGGAAACGTGAAAGTGTCAAAGGTCTGAGCAAGTAAGATGGAAGGAAATGTGTAAGTGTGGAAGGTTTGAGCAAGTGAGAAGAAAGTTTTTTCCTTGTGTTCAGTAACATGTTCACGATATGGGATAAGGGGTGGAATGTCCTGGGGTGACAGGACATTTTCATGCTTTGTATCCCAAATTGTGTGTTTCTGTTCCCATGTTCCCAGTTTGTTTTGTCTATAGCTGAGCCCCTCCCCCGGCTGCTTGCTTTTGGCTTGCTGCTGCTAGCTTAGGCTCGCTTTGCTGGCTTTGCTCTCTTGCTTTCTGCTTTTTTGCTTGCTTTTTGCCATTTTTCTGCTTTTGTTTTTCCTCTTCTTTCCTTCCTCCCCTTCCCTGAAGACATCGGACCTGCTTCGGGCCCTGATTCGGGAACATCCAGGGACCCCCCCCCCCGGAGTCTGCACCTGAGAGAAGCTTTGGCACCCTCCCCAGCAGAGACTGCTCACCCTCTCTTGGACTGGTGAAAACACTTGTCATCTCGGACTGTTTTTCTTGTGTTGGGGAGTATTTTTTTGTTGTTTCTTAATAAACAAGTTTTTTCCACTTTTCCTCTGAGGAAATTCCTCCCAAACCCGGTGGTGGGGGAGGGAGTTGTGGAGATTTTCCCCTAATTTGTCCTAAACCAGGACAGCTAGTTGTAACATGAATAGGGACCTTTAACCTCCCACTGTATATATCTACTAGTAGTTTCTCTTTTTGTCCTTATTAGTGTGTAGTATTAGTTTGTTTTAAGTCTTATGTATGTCAGTTTTCTGTCTATTAAATAAATAATTCATTCTATAAAAGACCAAATCAGCCAATACTAAAGAAGTTGTGAACAAAAGTGTGTTTTGGGGTGCTGGCTACCTCAAAGAGGCTATTGCCTGCTGCCAGAGGCCTGGGTAAAAGGCAAGGACTTTTCTAAAGCCCCACATCCATTTGTAACATTTTTGGCATAGTCGAAGCAGGATAATGGCAAATAATTCAAACAATCAGACTAAAGACTTATCAAACTATGTAGGGTGGCACAGTGTTAATCTTCTTCCAGTAGACAGCTGGTTTGAGTGGGAAAAAATCCAAGAGAACATAAATGGAGAAAATATAATTGCACTTGCATCATGTTTAAAAGCTCTATGGGAGAGGCAAAAAGAAATTATAAGAGAACATGAAGAATTAAAACAAGACCTAGAAAAATCCAAAGAAAAAACAAAAACCTTGGAAGAAAAATTGGAATTAACATCATTAAAAATGCCTAACTCTGTGGATGTTAAAGAAATTCTGGAGTTAACATCATCTGGGGATAAAAATCATGATATTCAGAAAAACTCTCATAGAATTGGTGATTCAAATGTTGAATTGCATTCCATATAGGTTGAGTTAAAACTCATGCTCAGGGACCAGGTTGCACGTGGTGGATAATGCAGAGATATGGAACAACACGATGTGTACCTCAAGGAGATCTGATTGCTGAGTGAGGATCATGTGTAAACATCACTGTTTGCTGGATGTTATTGCCATTGTCTGTACATTAAACCACACAGACATGAAACATAAGGAAATGTGTGAGAGGGTATGAGCAAGTGTTGAAGGTATGAGCAAGTGAGAGAGGGAGTTTGGGGTGAGTAAAATAAGAGAGTAGGGAATCCTGCAGCCCTGCAGCCTGGGGCCTGGATTCAGTGGCTTGGTGTGGGATGTGACAGGGGCATGACGGGTATTGCTTGCAATTTTTGGGGGGGAGGGGGGAACGAATGGAAGTTTTATGTGGATAAATCCATGATGTATGTGTGTGCTTAGTTAGAATATATGTTGATTCTGGTAGTAAGTTGACGATATGGGGATAAGGGGTGGAATGTCCTAGGGTAACGTTATGATGTTTGTATCCCCAGTCGTCTGTTGGGTTTGTGCTGGATATTGCATTCTGTGCCTTTAAGATTGGGTCTGGGAGTGGGGGGGGTGGGGAGGGGGGAGAGAAGTGCTGTACTCCCTCCTCCACATTCTGGCCTGGAGTGTTGTGTGCAACACGTACAGCGGCAGCGGGCACGGAGAGATTTTTTCATTAGTTGGTTTAGCTAGCTAAGGCAGAAAAGCTTAGCTGGACTGTTTTCTTTCCTTTTCCTTGGAACTGTTCAAACCTGCTCTGCACTGGGGACCCAGGGGAGCTCCAGGGGCTTGCACCTAGGACCCACCGGGGCCTACTCTGGGCAGCAGCTTTTCCTAGCGCCAGAGGGACTGAGAACAGAGCAACCACCTACAGGAGAGACCTTTTCCGAATTTGTCATCTCTTCAGAGTGGCAAGAAGTTTTCTCATCTGGTTTTATTCAATTTATTGTGCTGGAGGAGTACCCTGCCTCTTCAAATAAACAGGTTTTTTTCCACTTCTCTCAGAGGAAATCTTTCCTGAACCGGTTGGGGGAGAGGCCACGTGGGTTTGTTTTCTGGGGTGGGGAGAGAGGGCCCCTTTGGAGGTTTTCTCCCAAATTTTCCCTAAACCAGGACAAACCCCAAACCCTAGAAGCCTATTGTAACAACACAGTGGATTAGATGAAAATTAATCCACAACACTGATATCAATTTGGCTTATTTTTGCAGAACAAAACAGAAGCTGGCCAATAACCAGGAGGATGTATAAAAACATTCTCACACAATGTCTCTAGTACCAGCTAAGGCTTGAACAAAATCATCCAGACCTAGTACCACATTTACACATCAAAAGTAATAAGACACTCTAGTCAACCTGGCCAATAAATTATATTGGACCTCTGAAAACATCTTATGATTACAAATACATACTAACTGTTGGAGTCCAGGGCATCCCTCTGGTCACCCTGGAGGGTCAGGGACCCTGTCAAAGGGGTCTGCGACCCGGGCAGGGAGATTTGGAACATGTACAGGGGGGTCTGGGTTCTGTACAGGGGGGTTGTAGACCTTGGCACAGAGCTGAAGGAGACACAGGCTTTGACTTCAGTCCATAGGAGAGACTACCTACATTGCAGGAGGAATTAGAAGTCACCAAGGTGTGAAATCGATAGTTTATCACTGGGGACGCACGTGTTTTTGGTGTGTGGGCTGGAGAAGACAAAATGGAGGATTCCGGGCATGGTTCTGTCCTCCTGCTTCTTCTTCTGGTCTGACATTTCTGCTGTGAAGGTGGCACGTTTGGATAGGGTCAAAGTAGATATGACCTGTCTAGCATAGGTGTTGGATATTGGTGATTAATTGTAAATAATAGAAACGTAATATGTAGTATAAGAGTTCAAGACCCTCCCAGACAGGGGGAGTCCATGTGTGATCCTGCTGCTGCACGGAGCTCCCCAGGGCACGAGAAGAGCTTGAGAGATAAGACATAATAAACAAAGAGCAAGACCTTGAAAACTAGAAACCTGAAGACTCCATGTTTTTCTTTGCATCTGGCTCACGACTCCTCAAAGGGCAGAGACAATTTATCACCCTAATCTCGGGGGGTTAAACCCGACAACTAGCAAGTATAGAAATTATATCTGGGCTATTAAGTACCACAAAAAGCAAGCAATACCAATACAAAATTACTGTCTCAGGGCTTAAAGACTGGTTTTCTGGAGAGATTGCTAGTTCTTGTTAGGTCTGGACAGAAGACACTAGACACGATGGTATCTCATTCGGACTTGGTTGTCCATTATTTCTTATCTAAGTTACATTCTTATGACGTGTGAGCTCTGTCTAAGAAGGCAAGAAAATGGCTACTTCTATGTTGTTTCAGGGACTTTTAAACAATAAGCAAAACCAACTAAAACCCAACACCTAAGTTATTTTTATTTATAACCTAATTAAAGATCCCTCAATGTCCTCGATGTGGGCTTTCACTAACCAATTAGAAAAGATCACCAAAACCTGAGAAGAAGGATGTTGCTATGTTTTTCAGATGGCACAGGAATAACAACATGACTCTCCATGATGGTAAAGATGAGAGCAAACTTTATTCTTCTAAATTCTACTTTTATAGAGTAGTTCGGTACAAAGAACATGATTGGTTATTCAGCATCTACACCCTTTAGTAAACATTTCTTTCCAGTAAACATGTTGGAAAAACACCACCTGCAGATGGTTTCTCACTTCCCAAGGTTTGTTTGAATTCCTCCTTTAGATTTCTCAGGCTAACATGAGAAAGTTGCTCACCTGCCTTTCACACAGACACTGGCAGACCCTGAAGCCTAAATTCAGACCAATTGTCAGGCCCACAGAAGGAGGAAGAAGAAAGTCAAGAAGAAGGACCCAGCCAACTCCCAAATCCCTCCATATTGTCCCTTATATATACTACTATATTCTATATCCCAAAACCCCAAACTTTACGTATTTCACCCTGTGACATTATACACTTCTATACAAACTACGCACATCCTCCCAATGCTATCACTCAGTTTGGAAGCCCTTCCCGCGGCCTCAGGGCAAAGTCAGTACCGTCCTGAGGGTCGCTACCTGTCAAAGCAGAAAGTCTGATATTTTCAGCATCCAGGGTTCCAACAGTTTTCTAGTCTCTCTATCCCAGACTCTATACAGAGTAACAATAGATTGCACTTCACCAGCACAGTGATACAAGATTAGGCCAGGAAAGAAAGCATCAAATAGATTTTCCATACACCTTATGATCCCCAGGCAAATGAGATTGTAGAGTGTGCCAATAGTTTACTAAAATATTAGCTTAAGTCACACAAACCTGGGTGGGATAAAAGACTGCCTTCTGCACTATACCAAATAAACAACCAGTATGGGCTGTTGGAGTCCATGTTTCCATGGATCCTCCGCAGAGAGTGAAATATGAAGAGATAGAATTAAAACCTTTAGAAAAATTAGAATATATAAAGCCATATATGAATAAAATAGAAATCTAAGCCTCAGTTTTAAGCTTCACATGCCCTAAGTCCTAGTTGTTAGTGTAGAAGTACAGAGCTTCAGGCCTAGTGATAGAGTTTAGACACAACAAAAATAGAGTACTGTTTATAATTTTTGGTATGAATTTTATGCATAATAAGATAGAACTTTTAGGCTAGTAAGATAGAGTTTTTGCACTGATAGATATACTATATGCGTAGGTTTTTGATGCTGCTTTTCGTAGTGTTTCGTAGTTTTATGAACTTAGAAAATTGCACCTAGATTGGGTAGTGTGTAGATAGATATGAATATGCATTTGTAACTGATGGATAAAAAGCCTCTGGGTTAGAAGTGAAGGTATCGATTGATCAACCTGATCTATCGATCCAACCTCCACCTTCTGCAGCCTGAGGAATGAGCCCTGTCAGGGAGCTGAAATGGGATTCTAAAGGTACCATCTATTGTAGTCTTTGTCACTCAGATCAAGGCCCTGGGGTCCCGTCCCTTCCCTTTCCCCCTTGTGGCGTTTGCCCCCGAACTCTGTTTGGGGCTGCCAGGGACTGTGTGAGGGTTCGGGACCCCAGGACCCCTTCTTGCCTCTGCGACCCCGGGACCCCCTTCCTGTCCCTGCGATCCCGCGGTTGGGGATTCTGCCAGGTTCGGGATCCCCCATTGCCACCGCAGCCCCGCGACTGGGAACTCTGCAGGGTTCAGGACCCCCTCATTGCCACTGCAGCCGGGAACTCTGTCTGGTTCGGGATCCCTCACTGCCTTCGCGACCCTGCAGCCAGGGACTCTGTGTGGGTCCAGAATCTCGGGACCTTTTCTGTTGCTGTGATCCCCGCGGCCTGGACTCCTGTCTGGGATCTGTGATCTCGTGATCCCTGTCTGTTATAGCGACCCCACGGCTAGAAACCCTGCTTGGGGTCAGGAGATTAGAGGTTGTTTTACCTAGAGGCTGTTTAGACTTCTATGCTTTGCTTATTGTTTTACTAGAATTTTGTTTGTTAAGACTTCTATGTTTTAGTTATTGTTTTACTTAGAATTTGCTTGCTAAGACTTATATTTATATCTGATTGTAAGACTGTAAGACCGCTCTTTAGGACTCTTGCACCTTCAGATACATGCTTTCATATAATAAACAACTCTGTTTAAACTCTAAAATGTTCTAAGACCTTTAAAGACTTTTACCCCGTAATACGGTCTCGGCAATGGGCCAGTGGGCAACATGGTTTCATGAGCTTTCCTGAGTCCTATGTCTTTTGAAACAACTCCAAATAACAAAACTGAAATTTTTCAGAATAACTTAACAGTGGGCTAACCAATCATGATAAAGTTGCCACAAATTGGAATTGTACCCATGACTAATAAAGCAAGCAACTCAATGAAGCCTCACAAACTGCTCCTACACTGCTCCTGTGTGGCAGCAGTGAGTGTAGCACTGAGTTTGCAACTACAGGCCAGAAAGGGAACCACTACCATACCCCTTTTTAAAAAAAGTATCTATTATTGCTTAAGTTCTGTTGGTTTGATTTCTCCAATAACCTTGAATGTTTAAATATACCCTCATTAGACAAAAGCTAGGTGTGTATCCAGACATGGAACAAGAAACCATTCAAGCTGCAGTGAAAAGACTGTCCACTACCTGCATAGCTGTGAAAACTACTGAAATTCCTGGACTCCTGTAAACGAATTAAACCAGCTCTGGACCCAGAAGAGCCATACTGGACTGCACAGTAACTAATGACTCTGCTGTAACCAGAAATGTTAATTATGATATTGTTTATTTTTTTATGCTTACAAGTCAATGTTTGCAACAATGCAGCATGGCTAATCAGCCATCCGAACAAAAACTAACCATGTTGTTTTTCCTAAAACACACATACAACAAATGTTACCTGACCCTTGGAAAACGAAGTTCACATGTAAAGCTACTGCAAGCTGTAACACTGACAATAAATTACAATTACTAGTTTGTTCTCAGTCCTCCATACATTTCATGAAAGTATCCAAATGGTGAAAACTCCACAACAAACATATTCTCCAAAAACCTTCCTCCAACTCGAGAGATACTCCTCCTGGAAGGAAAGACAACTCAAATCTCCATAAATCAACAAAGCCTGATAATACAATCAGTACCTTAAAAACAAAATTTACCAATCTTTCCGAAGTAATTGAACAAAATCAAATAACTTTGGATTTGCTTTTAGCTTCTACAATTACCAGGAACAATTGTTGTATATACATAGATCAAACTCTGAAAATACAGACTGATCTGAAAGAAGTCAAAAAGAACACTAGAATCTTTCATGAAGTGCAAAAGAATCAAGAAAATACATTCAATGGGATAATCTCATAAATTCCAAATTTAAATATGACCATGAAAAAATAAATTGGTATAATTATCACATTCTAACATTTATATTTGATACATAAGTTATATTCCAAATTTACAAAATTGAATTTAACAAATGTGTAAATGTGGCAATAACCATTTTCTCTAAAGATTTCAAGAGAATAAATTCGACTCTGTTCACATAACATTAAAGCCTTACTTGGTGTAGAGGTTTAAATATTTTCTTATTGTGAAAATAGGATTAGGAAAAAAGGCAAAACAGGCTCAACTTGAAGATAAAAAAAAATAGATTTGTTAACATACACTAAAACAAAGAAGGGAGGGAAAAAAATTGAAACTTTTTAAAGCACCCCCCTGTTATAAATGCCAATCAGATATTCTAATTTGAAATATTAATTTGGTTTATTAATAACAAATCAAATCACAGAATTTCAATAACTCACCAACAGCGGAGAAACTTGACAGAGTTTTCCCGGGAAATGTCAAGGGTGAACTGTGAGATACAGGGTCTGGCAGCCTGCTATCTCCCCCAACAGTTCCCGAATTCGCCTGGTTCGGGGCTTGGTTTTTATACACTTTATTCTGCCCTCGGCAATATTTCTCCATATTTCTCATTGTTTCTCCACCAATTATACAAATTCGGGAGTTTCCCCGACCAAGCAGAAAAGAGTTCTTTTCTTAGCTTAAATGTTAATGTCCAATTTCTATAGGTCTTTATAGTTGATGAATGATTGAGATATCGAGGATGTGGCTTGATGGTCTGTGAAGGTGGCACCCAAGGTGTGAGTTGCTGGTGCCAGCTTATCTCCAGGGTCCCCTCCCTGGTGCTTGGGACAGCTGCGGGCTTTCCCGGAAAACTCCTTTGTTCTTTTCTGAATGGGGCGCCGGCTGTCTCAGGGTGGTCAGTTTCACCATCTGCTGCAAAATCTCTTAAAACATAAACTTTTGCTTGATATCACTTTATACAATTTTATAAATTTTTAATTTATCATAAGAACATGAATTAACTATTCCACATTTATAACAATTCCCTTGTTTTTTTTCTTTTATTAACTATTTAATTCGTGTTCGCATCGTCCCCATTTGTAGATTTTTCTTTAAATCTACTTTAAATTTTTTTAGAGCCAAAAAGGCTCTTTTTCTTTGTTGTCTTTTTATTTTCTGATTTCTGCACATCTTTACTAATTTAATCACTCACACTAAGGGATTCATATATCTTGGTTTTCATTTTAATTTTGTCAAAGTCTAAAATAGTATTCTCAGGGCTCCTAGTCTTATCATTCTTATTCTTCTTCTCATTATCTAACCCTATCTCGAATTCCCTGGGGATGAATTATCTCATTTGCTTGGCATATTTTCTCTTCTTTTTAGAAAACAATCTATCTTTTTCGATTGTGATTTTACTCAAAGTTCACTTATGGGACAGTTTTCAAATTTTGATTTTTCTAAGAGTTACCTTTTACTAATTCTATCATTAATTTTATCTTTCCCATTTCTTTTTGTATATCAGTTAAAAATTCACTTGTTTTTGTCCTCAGTTCCCTTATGAGGACTGAACTGCATGATGTTAGACTCTCTGCGGAGGCTCCTTTTAGAGAGACATCTGAGGAGGGAGAGGACATTTGTAACCCTTGATCTTTAGGTGGGGTTTTTCGGTCAAAGTCCGTTTTTCTTAATTTAGTCCCTGGGTCTAAATTTCCCTTTTGAGGGCGCTCAAAAGAGGACCGAACATTAGCTTTAGGTCTGTCTATATTGGGGAACTTCTGACTGAGCTCTGTTTTATTGTTCTAGCCACTTATAGGGCTTATAATTAGGCTTATTACCATTAGAGCGATCTACAGACCAATACTTCTGTTTACACCAGCGCCTATTGGGTTGCATCCAATGGCGAGGCCCATTTCTTGTCTTCTCAACAGCAAGTAAAGGTTGCTCCGATCTACTTTCTGGTTTTTGCCTTATATCTGTCGGTTCCCTTTAGACAGCTCTGGTTACTATATCTTGGCCAGGAGCTTTTTGGACCTAAACTTCCAGTTTCGGCTTTTTTCTCCACCCCCGCCTGCCAAATTTTAAGTGTTTAGTCAATTAATTCTTATTTACCTACTGATCACAAGGTTAAAAATGTTTCTCTTTAAAGTTACCCTCCCCCTTCTGGGTTTTAAAGTGGAGATCAAAATCTTTTTTTTGGTCTTCTAAAACGAGGTTCTGAGTTCCTTCGGGTGATCACGTCCTTGACATAGACAGACCCTCAGATCTCCTGGGGAAGAAATGACTTTCCAGTCGGTGTTTTCTTTAGGGGCTTCCAGTCTCTTGACTCGGGAGGCGTGAGTCCACCTTTTCTCAGCTGTTCTTATAGCTGTGTCTGTGGTTAAAAGAACAAGAAACGGTCCCTCCTAATGAGGGGTTAATGATGCTTCCTTCTAGGCTTTTATTAACACTTTATCTCCGGGTTGTATTTTATGGATAGCAAATCTTAAAGGAATACTTTGCAGGATGATGCCTTTCTTTCTTAATGCTAGCAAATTTTTATGTACCATTATCAAATAGGGCTGAATTTGGGAATCTTCCAATCGAGGGTGACCCACTGGCATTCCATGTTCATATGGCATACCATATAACATTTCAAACGGAGATAGTCCACCGTTGGAGCTCGGCATAGTTCTTATATTTAATAAAGTCAATGGTAAACAATTTACTCAAGATATTTTTGTTTCAAGCATTAATTTTGCTAGTTGGGCTTTTAAGGTTTGGTTCATTCTTTCAACCCTTCCCGAACTTTGAGGGTGCCAAGGGGTGTGGTAATCTCATCGAATTCCCAGAGTGCTAACCAAATGTTTTATGACTTTTGAAGTAAAGTGCGTTCCCTGGTCTGAATCGATATGGTCTATAATTCTATACCGGGGAACAATTTCTTCTAAGATTATTTTCGCAACAACTTGTGCGGTTGCCTTGGAACTGGGAAAGGCTTCTATCTAACGGGTTAATTGATTTGTTATTACTAATAGATACTTATACCTTCTTACCTTCAGGAGTTCGGTAAAATCTACTTGTACCCTGACAAAGGGGCGGTATGCCAATGGCTGACCACCCTAAGGATTCTGTTTGGACTTAGTCCTATTTACTTTTTGACATGTAACACACCCTAGTACTTCTTGCTTTGCTATCTTATATATTCCTTTACAACCAAAGAATTTTAGAAAATGTTCAGCTAGTGCTTGGGTTCCCCAATGAGTTTGAGCATGAAATTGTCATGGGTTAACACTAGCCAGATGTTAGTGTACCCATGAATATATGTTTTTTCTCTAACAACTCCTGTGGGATGTGATCAGGAACAGAGCAGAGCAGGCTTAAATCTTGAAAACAAAAAAAAACCTACCAAAACTTTATTAATTACATAAGAACAGGGACAGAAATACTCTTAAACACACACAGAGACAGAAATAAAAACTTCTTAGAACATTTTCTTCTCCCAGTTTCTACTTCCCCACCCATCACTCTTCACAGACTAACCCCTGGGTTTTAGATCAAACAATCACCACTCAAAAACAAACTAATCTTCAATTCAGCAAGGGAGAGAGGAGTCTCTCTCGCACCACAGACTGTTCTTCAGAAAACACGGGTCTACCCCTTATGTGTTTCCATGTCACTCATAGCACCGCCCGGAGAAGTCTGCTAAGGTGACACTCTCTTTTTCCTATGTCCAGCGCTCTCACCGCTGTCTCATAGGCCAAAACTACATACAGGGCTTTTTAAGGATGCTGCATGCCAAGCTCTCCCCCTTTTCACCTAGGGGCCGGGGTTCCAGGAGCAGGTCTGCCCTGAGGGCAGAGGGTGCCACCTCACCCTCCCCCTCTCTTCTCTGCTCGCTACTCACTTCAAGTGCCAGTCACTGTAGCAAAAGCAAGGGGCAGCTGCATCCACCCAAAAATGCAGTTTATGTTCAAAAGAGACTCAAGTTCAGTCCATGGCTGACATTATGCAAGAAAAGTCCAGCTCTAAGGCTACTCTTCTCATTCTTCCATCGAATTCCTTCCAATCATGCTTTATCATCTCGGTCCCAGGCCGCTTCCCTCTCTCCGAAAACCACCAGTCATGAGAATCAATGTCTAAGAAAAGTTTCTTTCTGCCAAGCAAGGGTTAACAGTTTCTTCTCGGCAGGGTGCTGCAGGCGAGGCATTCCCAGGCTCCGCAAACCCCCACATAGCTGAGCACCTTCTCCCGGAGTTTAGGGGGGGGAGGAGGGGAGTGAGCACACACAGAAGGCACTTCCACAGTTTTCCACCCCTCCATCCTGGACGGGGCAGCTCAGTTCCAGTTCTGTCCCTTCTCTTCTCCCCACCCCCGGGGGGGCTCCGGCTTACCTGAGCTGACCACGTGTTTCCCCTCCCCCACCCAGCCTCGTGGCCAGGCGGGGGAAGGAGACCTGAGACATCTCTCTGCTGACACCCGGATCCGAAAAAGAGGCCGAGCCCCTCAGACTCCTGCTTTTAACTCTTTGTGTCCTCAGAAGCGTGTCCAAAACTCTGAGTGACCAACCCAGGTGCCAGAAGAAAAGCTGATCACTGATTGGACTGCCCACATCCCCCTGGAAACATTCACCTCCCCCCCCAACCACGACAGTAATCTATTTAGAATTTTCTTGGTATATCTTTTTGATATTAATTCCCTACCATCAGGTAATTTCTATTTTTTTCTCTCTAGTTTTGCTCTCATTCTCTGGTAATCCTTAATTTCATCTTCAGATTATCGGCATGGATATTCCTGCTGGGTATTTTCTTTTTCCTTCCAGGTTTTTATCGCAAGAAGGGCTGCCTGTTTTGCTTCTTGATCGGCTAAATTATTTCTACGAGTCTTAAATTGCATTCCTGATTGATGCTTTTTTACATGCACTACTGCAATTGCCTTTGGTCTTCGAACAGCTTCTAGAACTTGTCGGATTAGTTCGCTATGTACCAATCCTTTTCTTCGGGTGTTGATCAGACCTCTCTCTTCCCAAATTTTCTCAAAAGTGTGTATTATCCCATAGGAATATTTGGAGTCTGTGAAGATGGTACCTGTTTTCCCATTTAGTCTTTTTAGCGCCTGTAGCATTGCAAAAACTTCACAAGCTTGGGCAGACTAATTAGTATTCAATGGCCCGGACTCGATTACCTTTCTTGTTTTTCTATCTACTATGGCATATCCAGTTTTCCTTTTCCCATCAATTACTAGTGCAGATCTGTCTACAAACTATTTTTCACTTTCATTAAGTTCCTCTTTTTCTAAGTCTGATCTTATTTTGGTTTGTAATTCTACAACTTCTGAGCAATTGTGACTACACTCCTCAGATCTCTCCTCAAACAGAAACTGGGTGGGATTCTGAGCTGTAGCAGTACGGAGTTCTAACTCGGGGGAATTTATCAGAATTGCTTCGTATTTTAGTAGCTGGGAGTCAGTGAGCCATTTATCTGCGTTCTGTTGTAATATACTCCTAACATTGTGAGGGGTATACACCACCAAAGGGGCACCGAAAGTTACTTTCTTTGCCTCCTCTACCATCAAAGCCACGGCCACAATTGCCTGTAAGTATGTGGGCCATCTTCGACTAACAGGATCTAATAATTTTTAAACATACCCCACCGGTTTCCTGGCTCCCGCCCACTCCTGTGTAAGAACTCCATACGCTGTGTGATTACTAACATCTACGAAAAGCTGGAATTCCCGTTTAATATCAGGCAAGCTTAATACCGGGGCAGATGTTAATACCCTCTTAAGCGTTTCTAGCCTTCTATCATCTTCTTTGTCTCATTTGACGCGGTCAGTGGTGAGTTTCTCATACAGAAACTTAACTTTTTCACTATACCCTTCGATCCATTGCTTACAATATCTCAGAAGTCTTAATAACTGTCTAATTTCTTTCTTTGTCTTTGGCGGGGGTAAAGCTACGATTCCAATTTCTTTTTCCCCTTTACCAACTAATGTCTTAAGTATTTTACCTCTTGCTCTGTGAATTGTAATTTGAATTTTGATACTTTCAATCTCTTTTTCCCTAGAAAATTCAATAATTCTATTGTGCTTGCCCTGACCTTCCCTTCCACAGGTCTTGCAATTAATATGTCATTTACATACTGCTGGATTTTAGTTCCTTCCGCGGGGACAAATTGATCTAATAATTTTCCTAAAGCCTGAGTGAACAAATTTGGGGAGTCAGTGAAACCCTGGGGTAGAGAAGTCCACCTTAGCTGTTGTTTCTTATTTGTATCTGGGTCTTCCCACTGGAAGGCAAAGAAATCTCGACTATCCTCTGCCAGAGGACATGTCTAAAATGCATCTTTCAGATCTATTACGCTATACCATACATCTTCTGAGGAAATTAGATGTAATAATGTGTAGGGATTAGCTACTACGGGGAAGTTAGTTTTTGTTCTCTGGTTTACTGCTCTTAAGTCTTGGACTAAACGATAATTGCCATTAGGTTTTTTTCACTGCCAGTATAGGGGTATTATGCCTAGAAATGCAGGGCTCAAGCACTTTTCTCTTCAGCAGATCCTCAATTATAGGTTTCAGTCCTTTTCTCCCTTCCAGGGAGATATAATATTGTTTCACCCGAATGGGATCCTCTGGTCTTTGGATCTCTATAGATATAGGGCTCATCTCAATCAATCCCCCTTCTCCCGGGGTGTGCCAAACTGAGGGGTCAATTTCCTCTTCATCCTTTTCAGTCAACTTATACAAATTTACTACAATTTTAGCATCTTTCACCAAGAGATTTATTCCTAAAGTTACTATTAAGTCTCTTCTCAGTAGATTGTAATCTGCTTCTTCTACTAATAACAAATTATTTACACACACCCTGTTTTCTAATTCAATATTTACTTCTTCAATTATCGGAACCCTGAAAGGTTCCCCTTTAGCTCTAATTACTAAAGCCATTTCTGTACCTTTACTACATCTTTTTGGTAGTTTCCTGACTGTAGATCGCTCAGTCCCTGTATCAACTAAAAACAACACCTGCTCCTTGTGGGGTCCTATTTTCAAAGTTACCTTAGGCTCTTGTGATGGTCTTGACCCCAGAGAGAAGAGCCCAAGGATTTCCTATTCGTTCTTAAACATGCTTTCATCTTTTTTTCTTTTTCTACATTTTTTTTTCGTGTGTCCCCTCTCTCCACAGTAGAAACACCGAAGGGTTTCTCTACTATTATATGTTTCCCTTTGTTCCGGTGGGGACTTTCTAGGTTTTTCCCTCACGCCACCCCTCCTTTCCAGGAATTCAGGCCTCCAGGAGGAGGGTTCTTTATTCTGAATTTCCCTCACTGCCGCTACTAAAAGCCGCGCTTGCATCTTATGTTGCGTTTCTTCCTGTCACATATACACCTTCTGAGCTTCTCTTAACAACTCCTGCAAGCCTCTTTCTTGCCAATCTTCAATTTTCTCTAATTTCCTTCTAATATCTTCCCAAGACTTAGCAACAAATTGAGTCTTGAGCAACACTTCTCTCACAGGGGAGTTAGGATCTGTACTCGAATACATTTGTAAACTTTTTCTTAACTGGTCAAGCTACTCTGACGGAGTCTCATCTTTGCCTTGACATTCATTCATTGCCTTACTAATATTCTGACCTCTAGGTACAGCCTCCTTGATACCCTGTACCACAATAATTCTTAAATCTATCATATTTTTCTGCTCATCTTCTGTCTGCGGACTCCACTCCAGTCTATGGCTGGGCCATTTTAAATCACCGGCGGTTCCTTGTGGATTCCGTTTTTCTCACTCCCTCATTCCTGCCTGCCTGATTAATTGTTTTTCTTCTAGATTAAACAACGTTCTCAAGATTGCTATGATATCATCATAAGTGTAGATATTAGGACCTAGGAACTCGTCAACTTTTTCTGCAACTCCTAAAGGATCATCCATCAGGCTTCTCATTTCCCGTTTAAATGCTCTCACATCTGTGGTATTAATAGGTACATTCACGAATCTTATAATTCCAGGGGCAGTGGGAACCTCTCGCAAGGGATATAATCCCTTTCCTTCTTCTTCTATCTCGCTATCTCCCTCGCTAATTTTTCTTCCCTTTCGCTTGGTTCTTCTCACTGGAGGAGAGAGCGCAGGCTTAGATTTTGGGCGCATGCGTTGGCTCGGACCAGGAAGGGAGATAGCGTCTTTCTCGGGGAGCGGGGTTTTGGGATGGCGAGGAAGCGGCAGAGCAGGGGTCTCGGTTACTGGGACCCCGCTCTCTAGCGGTGGCGCTGATGCCATTATGGGATAATCCCGAACACGCTGCTGGTCGAGATTATATGCAGAATCTTGGATCGGGGCAGGGGCTTGTGTCGGTGGGGGCGCATAGGGAGGGGGTAGATAGTCTAGGGGTTCCCATTCCTCTTTTTTTCTCATTTTTACCGGGTGCATTCTAATTCTCGAATTCTCCCACAACTGGGCATACTCTAATTCATCTACTTCTCTCAATTCTTTATTTCTTACATACTTACACAAAGCCTGACAAGTCCATGAATCAAATGTACCAAACATCGGCTAAATCACAAGTTTCTCTATTTCTTTACTTCCCCATACTTCTATACAGAAGTATATCATCCTTTGTTTAGATTTTTCTCGCCTTCTGGGGTACTCTCTCCAACATTCCAACATCCATCCCAGGGGACTTCCCCTGGGGATCTCGGGGACCACCTCCTCTGAGGTTTCCCATAGCTGATATCTCATATCTTTGCTAAGATATGACCCCATCCTTCTCGTGGCACAGAAGTTTCGATGGGTTTACAAAAAAATTAAATCCTGAGTCTTCTGACCTCGGTGCTGTTAACTTAGTTGTCCACCAGAGGATCGATCTGGGGAGGTTCGTTTAACGGCGGGCTCGACAACCGCTACCGAAAAAATTAATGGACCCTACGGTCGCAGTCAAGAAGGCTTACTCTTCCCCGAACTCTACTGGGATGTCCTCTTTCTTTCTAGACTCTTGGTGACTATCAACCTCCTCGTCGGGAGACACTCACACAGATTTCACAAATTTACTCGCTTCTCTGTCTACCGGCCGTGCCCCTCGCGGGACAACGGAACCGCGATCTCGAGGTCCACACTCGCTTTGTGATAATATCACGTCTCTTTCACACACACTCACACACACTTTCTTGGTTATCACCGTCGAGGCCGAACCAGGAAAAACAGGCTAGAGACAGATCTAGGTGCAACAACAGCAGCAGGGCAGAAGCCCTGCCCTTAGTTTATTTTTCCATTATATATCTGTGGCAAGGTGATCATGGATTGGAGAAGGGTATCGCCACCTCTCCTGTCACATTGGTCCAGGAGGCTGTCATTCAACCTCCCCTTCTCTTGGAGAAAGAATTCATAACATTGCTAATATTTACAAAACATGGTCCTGTGTTTACAATTCACCAGCATGAGAAACTGCACATTTCTCCTTTAATATGAATGCTCAGCAAATCAGGAAAATTCATAGCAACACAGTAGTCTATATTATTATTTAACTAAAATCTAAACTGTGCTAACCCATAACACTTGGTACTATTGAAATACCAGATAATTTGATAATTTCAATTATTTTGATTGATATTTGTATATCATTTATAATTTCACAAGTATTCCTTTACAATACTTGTGTCTTCACTCTAATTGTCACAGTGGGTAAGAAAGATTTCACCCTAAATATGACTTAGATTTTCATACTTTTATGAAATCAATTCTGTTTACCTCTTCCTATCTCTTCAAGGTAAAACATAAGTAAGTAAAAACATCATTGATTCCCCTGAGACAATCAAACTATTGTATAACATGGTATTCAAAGGATACATCTTGGACAGTACAAGACCCTGGCCGTGGCTCTACCCAAGATGGAACCAATATGGATGCAAGATGGACTCCCGCTCACGAGTTTTCACACTTTCATAAGTTTTGGTCCATTTACATATTTGGGTTTATTGCCCGATTATAGCTTCAGGTTATGAAGTCCCATGCTCCTAGATTGCTCTCCTCAATTAGCTGTTGTTTATACTTCTTTGGGCCTGAAGCTGCAACAGTGTCCTTGGTTCTCAGGCCAGAAAAGGATTGTTTTGTCTAACTACCCTATGAAGAGAATTTGCTAACACTTTATATGAAGTTCAGAGTCACACACTAAGGCAGTACAGAATCTGGAAAATATGAAAGCTAAAACTTAAGACATCAAGAGTACAAAACCATACTGCATTGTCAGCAGAGTGGTGGTGCATATTCCCCCTCGCTTTTTCCAGACCACACTGCGATCTGAGAAATGCTCGTTATGATGCCTTGGGAAGGTTGACCTGAAACAGAGACTGGACAGAGCTAGAGAATAAATTAGATATTTATTGAAGGATCTTTAAAGGGTACACCTTGGGCAGGACAAGAGCCTGTCCAGGGCTACACCCAGGATGGACTTCAAATGGTCGCAAAATGGCTGACTGGTCATGAGGTCTTACACTTTTATAAGTTTTGGTCCATTTTCATATTGGGGTTTAGTTGTCCAATTACAGCTCTGTTGCCTTAAGGGCTGAAACAGATGCTAGACAGAGTTATAAGAATAAAGTGAATATTTATTAAAGGCCTTCAAGGCCACACCCTGGCAGCACCAGAGCCACAGCAGTGGCTACGTATGCCCAGATGGCTCCAAGATGGAAGCGAAGGAGAGCTAGTCATGAGATCTCCCCCCTTTTATAAGTTTCAGTCCATTGGCATACAATGGTCCACTGTCCAATCAACAACTCCAAATCATGACGTTTCATCCTTCCTGCTTGCCTTCTTTCTTCCACGTTGTTTATTCTCTGGGCCTGGAGCTCGAAGAGAGTGTCCTTGAGGAGAGTGAGTTCCCTGCTAGGACCAAACTTCCCTGCCCCCATCACCCTGTGACAAGATCCCAGCACCACTTAATACAAAGGCAAAAGCCACCCACCAAAACAAGACAGAAAAACCCAAAGCTCCAGGTTGTGAAGTCCCATCCTTTCTTGTTTTGTCTCTTCAGTCCACTGTTGTTTATGCTTTTGGGCCTGAAAGTTGTACTCGTTGTCTTTGGTCTTCAGCAGAAATAGGATTTGTTTTGTCTATCTACTCTGTGAGAGAGCTTACTAGCACTTAGTATGAGGCTCAGAACTACACCCCTAGGCAGCACAGAATCTGAAAAACATGAAAGCTAAAACTTAAGGCATCAGTTAGGCCCTGACTTTGACAAACAGCACCCGAGCTCAGCTCTTCTTGATCTTATCAGAAACACTGTCTGCTCCCAGGAACTGCTGCTGTCTAATGAGCTCCTGTTTTCTGTATGAACATCCTTGGAAACTATTTTTCTTGCCTGAATGGCATAACATTCCTGTTCTCACAGTTTCAAAGAAAGTGGTGACCCAAACTGTAGCCAGGTTGAAACATTGTTATGACTAAAGCCAACTCTCTTGCCATCCTATAAACAGTAGTCCAAAATGAGACCTTTTGAGCTCTTCTGGACTGCAGCTGGCTGCAACCAGCAACCTCTCTGAGTGGGGTGTCTCAGAGCCAGCGAACTCAAGTTTGCTATACTCAGAGGATTGCCAAACAATGACAAGTCCTGGGCTGATACCCTCACTCTTTGAGGTCTGACCCTTTGCCCACTAGGGGGATGCAAAGGCATCTGAAGTGAGTATTTCACTGACCTCTGACCCTGCCTTGGCAGGTCTGCGGGTATGTGATGGAATTGATTTGCCAGGCCTGCCCATATTTGTATTTTAACCATCATCCCCCATACCACAGGGGCTTTATCTGCTTGGCCTGCTTGATTGCAATGCGTATTTCACATCATGGATTGTCGACGATTGAGAACCGGGACTCCACTCAGGGTGTATGCAAGAAGTCATTTATTGTGAAGGTGTGAAGTCAGCTATTGATTCCAGAGCTCAGTTTATATATTACAGCTTTAGGTAAAATTTTCCTCTGCCAAGCAATAACTACATTGTTCATGTTTCTTAACAATATTGCTAATCACCATCTTGCAGGTGCAGTCTTACACTACTACCTAAAAACAAAGCATAACATTCCTTTTCTTTCCTTCCTCAGACTGCTGTTTGCATTTCCCACAGTTTCTGGTCTACCAGGGCTAGGATGTCCATATCCATCATTGTTGGGGGTTAGATTTGTTCAGGGTTTTTTTTCTTTTAACTTATACAATTTTTCCCCATAAGTTGCTAGGAGACTAACGACTGGGTGCTTGTGGGTACTTGACTAAAGCAAAGAAGTGGCCAAAGGAGATAGAAGCACTGGGCTACACCTATTGCTTTTGGGTCTCTGGGAGTTTCCCTCAGAGGGGGGAGATAACGTGAGGTTTGGGGGAGGTAAAAGACAGAGCTAGGGGCAGTTTGGCTCTCTTGCTTTTGGCATCAGAGAGGAGGGTCGGGCTGCTGCTCGCTGTGGGAAGAGCTCACTGTCATCACTTCGTCTGGTCCTGGGAAATCTACCATCATCTGCTCAGGTGCCCAGGAACTCTGAGCTCACCTCCTCCTGCCCTGCTGGGCAGGCCCTACCCCCACTACCGCTGCTTCTTCAGCGCTGCTTTTGAAGCTTTCTGCTACGCTGTAGCGCCGCACTGCCCTGCCCTGCCAGGACATCCCTGCTCATCCACCAGCCCGAGATTTTCCACCGTTCCAGTTTGGTCTCTCAGAGTCCCGCAGGGGCACCGAGATCAGACTGCCCTGGGCTTTGTGAAAGCAAGCCCTTGAGGTTCCTGGTTCTGTTTATTATTAATGCTGTAGTTATTGTTTGTTTGCTTTGTCATATATACCAGAAAAGAACTGTTATTCCTATCCCCATACCTATGCCTGAAAGCCCCCTTTAATTTTCTAAATTAGAATAATTTGGAGGGAGGGGATTTGAATTCTCCATCCCTAGAGAGCTCCTGCCCCTCTCTAGCAGATACCTGTCTTTCAAACCAAGACAATCATCCCCACAGTACTCTCTGTTCCACTGCCCAGCTGCCCCTCAATAATGGATGTGATATGTGATGTGAAATAATTTGTGTTTGTAATCTGTGGTATAAAACAATTCGCGTTTTATAAAATATACGGTAAAAAGTCACTCAGGCCTGGAAATAAAAAAATGTCAAGGAATTGTAAATCCCCTTGCCAGTAACTCAGGGAAGGACTAAAATTTGCAATAGAAAGAAAGGTGACTCTGAGAAGAGATGGGCCCTCTACGGAGATGGATCTGACAACGACCCAGCGATTAACACTCTATATGGATCTAGCCTCCATCATCTGGAGTGTGCATTCCAATAGAGGGTTCCTAGAAATCGAATCAAGTATTCATCTCTCCTCAGAAACCTATTCAACCGACTGGCAGCGAGGAAAAAAGACTACATGAATATGAAAAAGAAACTGGAGGGACAAAAGAAGTATGAAGCAATACCCTGTCCTGCCAAAAAACTGTATATAAACGGGCTCCACAGAGACTGAATTTGTGAACAGGGGAGCTCCGATGCGATAGAGGCCGAAGCCGAAGTTCACCCAGTGCCGATCCCGGACTCGACACTGATTTTTGCTTGTGGCTTTTTTGGAATTCTATATTGTAAATTATTAATAAAAATTCTTTATTAATTTAATTGGCTACTCATGTATAACAATGGATAACCTGGGAGATGGTGTCCATAGTTAAGTACACCCCATGATCATGAGCCCATCTGTAAGTTGCATCTCTTCCCTGATGACCTGAAGTGTCATGGGCCCACTGAGCAAGAAATAATTTGCCCTCATGTTGCCAGTCAAAATTCACCTGGGACATTTGAATCTTGGCAGCCTAATCTACCTGTCCGTTGTTGTGATGTCCATCTCTATCCTGACTCTTGGGCACGTGTGTATCTACACGATGTACTTTACAGACAGCTTCCCTACCTGGCAGTGATGTCTTGCCACAACTCAGTAGCCCAGATGGGTTTATCTCTGTGCTGCCAATCATTCTTTTTCAATCTATCTAGCCATCCCCCTAGAGCATTTGTTACCATCCACAAGTCAGTGTAGAGGTAGAGCACTGGCCAATTCTCTCATTCAGCAGTATCTAAAGCCAGTGGGACAGCTTTGAGCCCTGCAACCTGACTTGATCTGCCTTGTCCCTCAATAGCTTCTGCGACTTGCTGTGTAGGAGTTCATACAGCAGCTTTCCATTATTGATGTATCTCTACCATGCAGCAGGAACTGTCAGTGAAGAGACAGCATTGCTTTTCATTTTCTGATATCTGATTATAGGGTGGGGCGTCCTCAGGGCATTTTACCTTTTCCTCCTCTGATGATGATAGTCCAAAATTTTCATCTTTGTGCCAGTTCATGATGACTTCCAAGATCCCTGGGTGACTGAGATTTCCTATCCAAGTTCACTATGTGATCAGAGTGAGCCACTTACTCCACATAGCATCAGTGGTCTTATGTGTGGAAAGGACTTTCCCTTTAACCATCCAGCCCAGCACTGGCAGTTGGGGTGCCAGGAGGAGCTGTGCTTCAGTGCCAATCACTTCTGAAG
The DNA here is from genome assembly GCF_021018805.1 of Prinia subflava. NCBI lineage: Eukaryota > Metazoa > Chordata > Aves > Passeriformes > Cisticolidae > Prinia > Prinia subflava. The sequence goes on from NW_026960606.1 coordinate 1,402,694, forward strand.
CAGCTCAAATCCCTTCATAAGCTGCCGGTGTCTCTTTTTCAGTTGGGTTGAAACAGGCCTCAGATCCTCTGTATCCTTGACTCCAGAACCCCAGAGGACATCCTTGACTGTCCCCAGGTAATTTTTTTCCAGAGACTCCAGAAGGGACCATTCTCCCTGGCTGTGGTGTAGAGCACATTTTTTACATCTTGTCCCTTCCTAACTGGCCCAATGGCTACTGTATGAACAATCTCCTGTTTCATTTGTTCAAAAGCTTGTGGTTGTTCAGGACTCCACATAAAATCATTCTTCTTCTGGTTCATAATGATAGAGATGGCTTACAATCTGAATGTCATCTGAAATATGCATCCTCCAAAAACTCACAGTGCCCAGAAAAGCCTGCATTTCTTTTTTGCTGATTGGTGGGGACATAGCTGCTATTTTCTTGACTACGCCCATTGGAATCTGACATCCTCTGTCTTTCCACTTCACTCCTAAAAACTGAATTTCCTAGGTAGGTCCCTTGACCTTACTTTGCTTTATGGCAAAACTAGCCTTCAGGAGGGTTTGGATAATTTTCTCCCCTTTATCAAATGCCTAGGCTGGGTACGGGTATAAAGTCTCTAAAGATCTCACCACATCTTGATTTCTAAATAGAGTAATTTATTCATACAAAAGCACATATCTGAAGGCAGAGAGTTCTAAGAGCGGCCTTATTCTACAACCAGTTACAAACCTAGGCAAAGAAAGTCTGAACAAGACAATAACTAAAGCATAGAAATCTTAACACACAGAGTTCTAATGAAACAGCAAATAAAGCACTGAATTCCTAACAAACAAAGCTCTAATAAAACTATAGACAGAGCATATAATTCACAGCCTCAGGGTAAAGCAACCTCTTATTACTGTCTGCATTTTCAATCGCTGGGATCACACTAACAGAGAGGAATCGATCACAAATTTCAGACAGGAATCTCAGCCACAGGGATCGTAGTAACAAAAGGGACCCCGAAATTCCAAACCCACACAGAGCCCTCGACCACAGGGACGCGAACGCAACGGGAAATCCCGAACCGCACAGAGCTCCCGTCCGGGGGATCGCGAGGGCAGTGGGGGCCCGAGCCACGCAGGGTTCCCGAGGGCAATGGGGGCCCGAGCCAAACAGGGTTCCCGTCCGGGGGACCGCGAGGACAGATGGAGGGTCCGAGCCGCGCAGGGTTCCCGTCCGCGGGATCGCGAGGGCAGTGGGGCCCCGGGGTCCCTCCCCACACAGAGTCCCCGACTGTCCCAACCGGCGCACCGGTAGCAAGTGCTGCAGGGGAAAAGGGGGGACCCCGGGGCCCAGGTCCCTTAGAGCGGGGACCGCGATGTATAATACCTTAAAATCCCGTCTTGGCTCCTGTCAAGGATCGTTCCTCAGGTTGCAGAGAGTGGAGGTTGGATCGATGGATCGAATTGATCAATCAATCGATGCCTCCACCTCCAAACCTGAGGCTTTTTATCCCAAATTGCAAAATGCATATTCATATTTCTTATCTACACACTAACCAATCTAGGTACAATTCTAAAGTTCGTAAAACTACGAAAAACAGTATCAGAACCTACGCACTTAACATATCTATTAACGCAAAACACTATCTTGCTAGCCTCAAGCTCTATCTTGTTATTGTAAAAAACCTCTATTCTATCATATATGAAAAACTCTATCCTCTCTGCATAAAGTCTATACGAGTTACAAACAGCAGTCTACCCTATTTTTGTTATGTCTTTAAGTTTATACGAGTTACAAGCAACAATCTACCCTATTTTTGTTATGTCTTTAAGTTTATACGAGTTACAAGCAACAATCTACCCTATTTTTGTTATGTCTTTACTCTATCACTAGGCCTGAAGCTGTGTCCTTCTACACTGAACTAGGACTTAGGGCATGTAAAGCTTAAAGCTAAGGGTTAGATTTCTACTTTATGCATTTAAAGCTTTTATATATTCTAATTTTTCTAAAGGCTTTAATTCTATCTCTGTACTTTTCACTCTCTGTGGAGGATCCATGAAAACATGGACTCCGACATCTCCCCCTCCTTGTTTACACATGTAGACTTTCTTAACAACCTTATTAATCACATATATTAGTTTTAGGTTTGGCTAACTAGGAAAAAAAGATCTGTGCTACTAAAAGCAAGCAAAGCAAGAGGCAAAAGGATAACATACAATTGTTCCCCACATCTACTAACAGAAATTCTACATTACTACAGATTCCCACATTAAATCCCCAAAGTCCAAAGTCTTTTGTGACTGAAGCACACGATGGCAGGTGCAAATTGGAATCTCTGCGCAGTTCACGTCTGCGTGCTTGCTCGTCTGTTCATGGAGTGGTCAGCGTGTTTCTGTGCTTGCTGTCTTCTTCACATTCTATGTTAGAATTCACCTGGGCTCAAATCTGCAAAAACACAAGCAAGCCCTTCGCCCCAGGTTAATAGAGGAAGTGTACCTTCAATTTGTCCTGTTTCTAGATTTCTAAACTAAAAAAAAACTTTTCCCTGTGTGTACCGGTGTAAAATTGCACTTAAAGAACATCTACTGACTGATGGATATTTTACACTTCTCTATTCTAATGAGTTGACAGCTCCTATAAATACAGAAAATTGCACCAGCTGGTAGACTGGGCAATATTTATGATTGATGTGAATATTACATAAGTGCACAGGTACTCTAAACAAATGCATAACTCTGTTAAGTACTGACAGAAATCAGGAAAATTCAGGTACAATAATGAAGAACAGGCATAATTGGTGACTTTTAACAATTACATATGTAAAATAAGATAATTACTAATTACTAAAACACTGTGCTTTCATCTCAGAGTCTGCAGACAGCTTTTGGAACCTTTTTTCAGTTTGGACCCAGACCACCTTTCCCGGGCAAGATGCTCAGGTCCACCCTGAAAATTGAATCAGCTGTCATTTTACAGGGGTCAAATTGTCAAGTCAAAATGACTTGAATTTGTTTTTTGAAGCAGAAACCATCTGAGATTTTGGCAGAACATCCATCCAGATAGAGTCAGGGCTTGGCCAAGGCTCAGGCTCTAAACTGGAGTGAGGTCCTTTAATACATTTCTAAAACAAAGATCCTAACAATAGCAATTACGAAATACTTAAACAATTAAAAAATAAAGGAAAGATCTTGAAATGACACATGTCCTTATATAGTTAGAAGAAGGATACTAAAGCACATCAAAAAGCCTCTGCAAATAAGGAAAATTAACAAATTCACATCAAATAATTAATATATCAACACTAATCATCCTAGAAAATTGAAATAATACTTTTCTAAACTATCATATACTTATAACTTACAAAAAGGGAAACTTCACTAAAACAGCTTACAATCAACAATCCCAATGTGGATTTGTGAAATGCCACTAATAATAGAACCTTTCAAACCTTTCAAACCTTTCATCTTCTTCCATCTAATAATAGGTGTTCCCCAAGGTTTCATCATCGCTGTTCCTGTGAAGTATCTTATCTCTAGAACTAATTTAACTTTACAAATAAAATGAGCATATTTTCTTAAAAACAAACAACACTTAAACTTAATATGAATAAATCTTAACAAAACTCATATGCGATAAAAACCTTAATAGCATATAAACTTAATATTATTTAAATCTTATAAAACTTAAACCTACCAAAACTTAAAAATAACTTAAACTTAACAGAATTTAAACTTAACCTAACCTAATTTAATTGAACAACACTTAACCTATACCACACTGACTATACTTAAACTAAACTATACAAAAGTTTATCTTAATATTAACAGATTACTAAAATATAACTTAACTCAAACATACATATATAATAAATGACTCTAATTAAAAGTCCATTTCTATTAAATCCATTTCTATTCTACTCTCCATTGTGATTGTGCTTCATATGGTAATGTATTTCTGTATTAATTAGAGTACAAGTTAGATGTTGTTGTACTTTTTGGTGGTGACTGGTTTCCCTGCAACTGGACTGAAAAAGTCCAGAAGAGATGCTGGACAGAAATTTTCCATATAAAGACATACCAGGTCATTGTTACATTGTGTGTCTATGACATCTATCAGGTGATCTAAAAACGTGAAAAATGTCTGTAATGTTCCCTGCTTTATGTCTGGATGCGTCTCTTTTGCGGTTGTTATTGACTGAGTCAACACCAGAGCTTCACAAGCAGGATCCCCAGTGTCCCCGTGATTTAGTGTCTGTAATGAGTTGACACCCTGTCTACCATCCCCGACTGACAAAGCCACAAACAGCTCTGCAGCCAGGGACTCCTGCTGAGCCTCTCTTGGAGGAAGCCTCCATTCAGGCTGAGATGAAGGGTGTTCTATGTTAGAAGTGACTAAATCTGCTTCCCAGTTTAAGTCTACTGGATCTAAAATTAATAAATCTGAGTCACTGTCCGAGCAAGTGTTATTTATGTCTGTGTTTTGGTGCATAATAGTCTTATGGTGTCTCTCACGGATGTCCTGTGTGGTTGTTTTACTTTGGTGCCTACCCTCCCCTGTTCCCCCCTCTTGTTGCAGCGTTGGTATTGTCCGAGGTCTGTGCAGGATCGGGGGGGTCAGTGGAGAGTCCGAGCTTACAGGTACAAGATCAGGCGCTGAAGGCAGGACGGTGTGGGCTGGCGCAGGCATGACGTCACTCCGCAGCGCTGGTTCTTTTCCGCGGGCAGTACAAACCGCGTGTTCGTGTGATGGCGGCGTGGGTGCTGGCAGCGGCTCTCGCGGTCGCGCTCTTGGGTGGCGGTGTCCGATGGGTTGTGGCGGGTTAGGTGCAGGGTCTCCCGCGCCGTGGTCGGGCGGCGGCAGCGGCGGCTCCCGTAGGATGAGAGCCACGGCTGCCGCCGGACCGTGCAGCGGTGTAAAGGACGGCAGGGTTTTAGTTTGTGAACGATCCATAATCCTTGCGGGGGTGGGCTGCGGCGGGACTCCCGAAGAGTTCGGGTCCTCCCAGCACGGGCTTGTGTGTGGGGGGGGTCCCTCCGCAGCCCGGGTCCGCGGCTGGAGCTGGCAGGGGGGCTCTGGGCATGCCGCAGTCTGTGTTTGTGCTCCCGAGCTCGCGGCTGTGTGCGGGGGAGCTGTATCGTCCTCTGTCCCGCGGCTCCCGGGCCGCGGCATGGGCTCGGCAGCGGGGGGAACAAACTCTTGTTGCTGAGGAACAAACAGAGATTCATCTTTGCCCCCCACCGCCCCTAGAAGCGAATCGCGGTCCCGGGTTACCTCAACAGTTTGCGATGCAGCTTTACCGAATAAAGTAAGTTCTAAGTTTGCAATTTCCATTTGTGATTAGTTAAAAAGTTTTACCGTGTTAAAGTAGCAGTTAAAGTAGCAGTTTTAGAGTAATACCTTCAAATCCTTTCCAGAAACATCATAGCCATTATTCAAAATCAGTAACTTTAAACAATCATAGATGTGGTTTTGTTCTTTAGACAAATTATTCCCCATATTTAGGATTACTCCAGACCATTATTTCGCTAGTAGGCACGGCAGCTTTCCCAGCGTCCTGGAGAAAGCCTTAGAACACCGCCCTTATCCTTCCTTCGGGATACAGATTCTTGCAAAAAAGCCCGCGCGGGGGAATGCTGTTTTCGTCCTAACAGCCGATTCGAGCAGTCGTCTGGAGAGACCTGGCCGTTGCTTATGTATAGCAATGTACGCCGCTCTTAAAACGAGGGGCATCAATTTGCCTAGGCTGGGTACGGGTATAAAGTCTCTAAAGATCTCACCACATCTTGATTTCTAAATAGAGTAATTTATTCATACAAAAGCACATATCTGAAGGCAGAGAGTTCTAAGAGCGGCCTTATTCTACAACCAGTTACAAACCTAGGCAAAGAAAGTCTGAACAAGACAATAACTAAAGCATAGAAATCTTAACACACAGAGTTCTAATGAAACAGCAAATAAAGCACTGAATTCCTAACAAACAAAGCTCTAATAAAACTATAGACAGAGCATATAATTCACAGCCTCAGGGTAAAGCAACCTCTTATTACTGTCTGCATTTTCAATCGCTGGGATCACACTAACAGAGAGGAATCGATCACAAATTTCAGACAGGAATCTCAGCCACAGGGATCGTAGTAACAAAAGGGACCCCGAAATTCCAAACCCACACAGAGCCCTCGACCACAGGGACGCGAACGCAACGGGAAATCCCGAACCGCACAGAGCTCCCGTCCGGGGGATCGCGAGGGCAGTGGGGGCCCGAGCCACGCAGGGTTCCCGAGGGCAATGGGGGCCCGAGCCAAACAGGGTTCCCGTCCGGGGGACCGCGAGGACAGATGGAGGGTCCGAGCCGCGCAGGGTTCCCGTCCGCGGGATCGCGAGGGCAGTGGGGCCCCGGGGTCCCTCCCCACACAGAGTCCCCGACTGTCCCAACCGGCGCACCGGTAGCAAGTGCTGCAGGGGAAAAGGGGGGACCCCGGGGCCCAGGTCCCTTAGAGCGGGGACCGCGATGTATAATACCTTAAAATCCCGTCTTGGCTCCTGTCAAGGATCGTTCCTCAGGTTGCAGAGAGTGGAGGTTGGATCGATGGATCGAATTGATCAATCAATCGATGCCTCCACCTCCAAACCTGAGGCTTTTTATCCCAAATTGCAAAATGCATATTCATATTTCTTATCTACACACTAACCAATCTAGGTACAATTCTAAAGTTCGTAAAACTACGAAAAACAGTATCAGAACCTACGCACTTAACATATCTATTAACGCAAAACACTATCTTGCTAGCCTCAAGCTCTATCTTGTTATTGTAAAAAACCTCTATTCTATCATATATGAAAAACTCTATCCTCTCTGCATAAAGTCTATACGAGTTACAAACAGCAGTCTACCCTATTTTTGTTATGTCTTTAAGTTTATACGAGTTACAAGCAACAATCTACCCTATTTTTGTTATGTCTTTAAGTTTATACGAGTTACAAGCAACAATCTACCCTATTTTTGTTATGTCTTTACTCTATCACTAGGCCTGAAGCTGTGTCCTTCTACACTGAACTAGGACTTAGGGCATGTAAAGCTTAAAGCTAAGGGTTAGATTTCTACTTTATGCATTTAAAGCTTTTATATATTCTAATTTTTCTAAAGGCTTTAATTCTATCTCTGTACTTTTCACTCTCTGTGGAGGATCCATGAAAACATGGACTCCGACAATCAAATACTTCCTATGCTATGTTGCCCCATACAATGATATCATCAAGGTACTGCAAGTGTTCTAGAGTCTCACCCTTTTCCAGTGCAGTCTGGATCAGCCCATGGGAAATAGTGGGGCTGTGTTTTCACCCCTGGCGCAGAGAGTTCCAGGTATACTGGATGCCCCTCCAGGTGAAAACAAACAGTGGCCTGCACTCTGATGCTGGAGGAATGGAGAAAAATGCATTAGAAATAACAACGGTGGCACCATTTTGCTGCCTCGGATTACAGTTCATGCTAAAGTTCCAGCATGTTTGGCACAGGAACACTCAGTGGTGGTGTGACTTCAATCAGGCCACAATAGTCTACGGTCCGCCACCACAATAGTCTACTGTCCAACTTCACTCTCCACTGGATGTACACACTGGCCATTTAGGACTATTAAAGGGTGAGTGAGTTTTGCTGACCACTCCCTGACTCTTCAGTTCACGAATTGTCTCATGGATGGGGATCATGGAGTCTCGATCAGTGCTGTATTGCCAATGGTGCACTCTTGCGGTAGCTATCAGTAGCTGTTGTTCTTCAACTCTCAGCAGTTCTACAGCAGAAGGTTCCTCTGAGAGACCAGGCAAGGTAGTCATCATTTTAGTGTCCTCTGTCTCCACAGCAGCTATCCTAAGAGCCCAACGATGCCTTTTTTGGTCCTTGAAATACTTTCTTCTTAGGTAATCTATGCCAAGGATGCATGGGGCCTCTGGGTCAGTCACAATACAGTGTTTTTGCCATTTGTTTCTGGTCTGGGTCACTTCACCTTCTAGCTGTTGGGATCCCCCTGTCACCCCAGAAATAGATTCTGCACCTACATATCTTGATGGCATCAGGGTACATTGTGTGCCGGTGTCAACTAAAGCCTTATACTCTTGTGGGTCTGATGTGCCAGGCCATGGGATCCACACAGTCCAATAGATCCGATTGTCCCTTTCCTCTACCTGGATGGTGTCAGGGCCCCTCTGTTTCTGGAAACTGGAGTGGCATTTATCCTTGAAGAATTTCCTGCTGTACTTGTCCTTCCTCTCAAGTCAATTACCCGTGCTGCCAGGGCAGAAGTGGGTTACCCATCTCACTTCCTCATGCCTTCTCTGTGGTCACAAAGGAAAAACAACAGGTTACATCATGGTGTATACCCTCTGTCTCCAGCACGGGGCTGCTTCCCCCCAATAGCAAAGATGCTGGTCCATACTGGAGGGGCATGGGACATTTCCGATCTAGTTTACTCGAGTCTTTTATATGTCTGCAGGTTGGTAGGGAGAAAAAAAATGATCTTTATATTTCCAGAGTCAGGTAGTCACCTGAAGCACTGTTTGTTCTCCTTTGTTCATTGACATCACAGAATCACAGAATCACAGAATCACTAGGTTGGAAGAGACCTTCAAGATCATTGAGTCCAACCCATGTCCTAACCTCAATTAAACCATGTCACGGAGTGCCACATCTAGTCTTTTTTTAAACACATCCAGGGATGGTGACTCCACCACCTCCTCGGGCAGGCCATTCCAGTACTTTATCACTCTTTGCATAAAAAACTTCTTTCTAATATCCAACCTGTATTTCCCTTGGCGCAGTTTAAGACTGTGTCCTCTCGTTCTGTGAGTTGCTGCCTGTAGAAAGAGACCAACCTCCACCTGACTACAACCACCCTTCAGGAAGTTGTAGAGAGTGATAAGGTCACCTCTAAGTCTCCTTTTCTCCAGGCTAAACAACCCCAGCTCCCTCAGTCGTTCCTCATAGGGCTTGTGTTCCAAGCCCCTCACCAGCATTGTTGCCCTCCTCTGGACGTGCTCAGGAGTCTGTCATGGTTTTAGGAACGTCCTTCCTAAACTGAGGGGCCCAGAACTGGACACAGTACTCAAGGTGCAGCCTCACCAGTGCCAACTACAGGGGAAGAATGACCTCCCGTGTCTTGCTGGCCGCACTATTCCTGATACAGGCCAGGATGCCGTTGGCTTTCTTGGCCACCAGGGCACACTGCTGGCTCATGTTTAGTCGGCTGTCAACCAGTACCCCCAGGTCCCTTGCCACCTGGGCACTGTCCAACCACTCTGTCCCCAGCCTATAATATTGCAGGGGGTTATTGTGGCCAAAATGCGGGACTCAGCAGTTGGACTTGTTAAACTTTATCTTACTGGACTATGCACATGCATCCAACTCTTCCAGGTCTCTCTGTAGAGCCCTCCTACCTTCCAACAGATCGTCACATCCTCCCAGCTTAGTGTCATCTGCAAATTTACTAATGAAAGACTCAATATCCTCATCCATGTCATTAATAAAAATATTGAACAGAACTGGCCCCAGAGCAGACCCCTGAGGGACACCACTGGTGGCTGGCCACCAGCTGGATGCAGCACAGTTCACCACCACTCTCTGGGCTCAGCCATCCAGCCAGTTCTTAACACAGCAAATGCCAATGAGCTGGCGTATGACAATGGCGTGCTGCATACTAGCTTCCACCACATGGATTGTGTACACTGGACCTCATCTGGATCTATGGGGGAATGCTTGTTGTTTGAATCTATATAGTTGCCTCTAGAACAGCTATAATCTCAAGTACTGTATACCTTTCCCATGGTGTTTCACCTGCTTGGGTGCACTACTAGATCATCCTTGAGAGAATACCTTTCCCTCAAGCTTGACAGGAGTTGCCTCCAGAGGTTTAGAGTTTCTGTCCTCTTCCCTGCCAAGGTCATTTTATGGGTATAAAGTCTTTATAGGTCTTACAACATTTTAGTATCTAAGCAGAGTGGTTTATTTACAAAGCATGTATCTGAAGGTGCGAGAGTTCTTAGAGCGGTCTTACAATACGATCAGTTATAAACATAAACAAGCAGAGTCCAAATAAAACAATAACCAAAGCATAGAAATCTTAACACACAAAACTCTAATGAAACAACAAGCAGAGCATAGAATGCCTAACAAGCAAAACTCTAGTAAGACTATAAGCAAGCATAAATCTGACATTACAGCCTCTAGGTAAATCAGCCTCCCATCTGACCCCAAGCAGGATTTTCCAACCGTGGGGTCACAATAACAGAAAGGGAACACAAGATCACAGATCCCAGACAGGGGTCCTGGCTGGGGGGATCACAGTGGCAATGGGCAGGTCCCGAACTTGGCAGAGTTCCTGAACGCAGGGCCGCAGGGACAAGGAGGGGTCCAGGGGTCCCAAACCCACACAGTTCCCGGTTGCAGAGACAGGAAGGAGGTCCCGGGGTCCTGAACCCTCGCAGACTCCCCAGCAGCCCCGAACAGAGTTCCGGGGCAAACGTCGCAGGGGGAAAGGCAAGGGACAGGATCGCAGGGGCAAGGAGGGGTCCCAGGGTCCCGAACCCTCACAGGGGGAAGGGATGGGACCCCAGGGCCCAGATCCCAGGCAACAATAGATGATACCTTTAGAATCCCATTTGGCTCCCTGGCAAGGCTCCTTCCTCAGGCTGCAGGAGGTGGAGGTTGGATCGATAGATCGGATTGATCAATCGACCGACTGACTGACTGACCCAGAGGCTTTTTATGCCAAATTACAAAATGCATATTCATATTTTTTATCTACACACTAACTAATCTAGGTACAATTCTAAAGTTCGTAAAACTACGAAAATCAGTATCAAAACCTACACACATAGCATATCTATTAACGTAAAACTCTGTCTTACTAGCATGAGGTTCTACCTTGTTGTACATAAAATTCATACTAAAAATTATAAACAGTACTCTACTCTATTTTTGTTGTGTCTATACTCTATCACTAGGCCTAAAGTTCTGTCCTTGTACACTAACAACTAGGACTTAGGGCATGTAAAACTTAAGGCTGAGGGTTAGATTTCTACTTTATGCATCTAAAAGCTTTATATATTCTAATTTTTCTAAAGGTTTTAATTCTATCTCTGTACTTTTCACTCTCTGTGGAGGATCCATGGAAACATGGACTCCAACACTTCCCAATCCCTTTTGTCAATACCCACATCCTGGGACAGGGATCTCAGTTGCTTGGCTTCACTATCATGTAGTTTCATACCATTGGCTGCAAAATCACAACATTGGAGAAGCCTGGTCACCTGGGGCTCATTCAGCTGGAGGCTGAAATCTTTTCACATATCTCACAGCTTACCCAGAGACAGGGATCAGGTGATTATCTCTAGCCCTGCCTCTTCCTCATTTTCTCAGGGCCCCGCTTCCTCTTCATCACTCACAAAGTGAACTGATTTGGTCTTGGATATCTTCTGTACAGGGGCAATTGCTACTGGCATGGTATCCTAGGGTGACTTTATGATGCTGTGTATCCCCTATCATCTTTTCTGTGTCCAGAAATGGGTCCTGTAGCTTTAAATTAGGCCAGGAGATGGGGGAAAGCAGTGGAATTTTTTCACCGCTTGTGTTCAGAAACAGAGAGGTAAGGCTCTCAGCTTCTCCCCAGCTCTCGGTTTTTCCCAGCTCTCAGTCCTGCAGCAGGGAAGAGAAACTGAGAGTTTTTCTTTGCTTTTTAAGCTAGCTTCTTTTAGTTAGCTAAGCTAAGAAGTTTTCCCTGGGACTGTGGCTTCTTCTGGCACTGTTCAGCTTTCCTCCAGTCTGGAACACCAAGACATCACCCAGGGGGCCCCCTCTGATGCTGCACTGCATCCTGGACACCATACCCTGGCCCCAGAGAGACTGAGACACACCAACAGACAGGACTCTGAATTCACCATCTCTTCAGAGGTTCTTCCTCTGAAGAAGGAAGGACTCATGAGTTCTTCCTCTGGTTCAGCTGCATTTTGAGTGTCCATAGTGCCTGTTCTACTTTCCTCCTTCTGCCCCGAGTGGGCTGTCTAGTGACGAGCAGTTTCCAGTTAATAGTAGCCAGGGCCCAGCAGCACACTGCAATAAGTTGCTCCTCTCTAGAGTTTCCACAGCATTCTCCTTGCAAATATTCTGTCACTTTATCAGGGTCCTGTAGTTGTTCAGGAGTGAACCTCCAAACCACTGAAGCAGAGAATTTCCCCAAAAATTGACCCACTTTCTCCCACCATCCCTCCCTCTCATTCCTCTCCATCCTCAGGGCAGATCTCTGAATTACTATGACATATATAGCTGGACTATATCTGCATAGATGATTTGGTTTAACAGATACCAGCTCAACCAGCCTAGCTCAAAGTAGACAAGGCAAAGATAGGTCGGATTCAAACCCAATCAAAGGACCTCAGCCAACCCCTGTGAAGCACAGATACACCCAGATCACTGGCCAGTGAACCAGGAGGAGTTAAGACCCTTGACCAATCATGTCTGTAAGCATGGTGTGAGAGTCGGGGCCTGAAGGTCCCTGGTTTTGCCTCACGACCTTCATCAAGGACCCCCACCAAGGAAGGGACTGTGTGCAAGGGGCTCAGGCCTAAGCCACAGTGCGTGTTTGCCAAGCATTGAACTGCAGGTGTGTCCACTGGACCACAGCTGGCTCCCATGGGAACTTGTACGAAGACCTGCAACCAGGCCCAGACCTGCTTGTCCCAAACCTGCCTGGTCTGAACGGTAGCACCTGGTTCCCAGAGCAATGGGCCCCATCACAATGACTCTCGGGTGCTCCCCCCATGTTGGCTGGGTGCCCCCCCTCTTCTGAAATGACTGTAAAAGCTACCCTTCTGCAACTCACACTTTGAGATCTCCCCATGGACAGAAGATGGATCCATTGGCCAGATGCCACACCATGAGGACGCCTCTGCCGTTGGTAGCTATATCCCCCTGCCCCCCCTTTCCTCACTCTGTATCCTATCTTTCCTTTCTCATTCCCTCTATCACAAGTGGTGTTGGCACTCAATAAAGGTGCATTTGTTGTATGATTAAACTATTGTCCCCTCGAGTACTTTTTGCACTCTGAGATCACACGAACCTATCACGATTCCTGCTTGGATCGTGACACATGGGAAATTTGAAAACTCTATAAAAGGGGCAGCTAGACAATAAACAAAACCATTGCCACACGATCCTCAGCATGTGTATGTTGCATCTATGTCTCCAACTCCACAGCAACAAATGTCCTTCCTAGAAATCTCTTTTTTGACTCTAAACATGGTGTGGACCACATTGAGGAGACCTGGAAGACTTAGCAACAGTAACATGCTTTCCTTAACATCCAAAGTGATTTCAAAATTCTCAAAAGCTGTTGTAACAGGCCTGATGGAGGAAAAAGGAGTGAAAGACTATGGGAAAATCATCCTCCCCTATCACCGTGGGCCTGACCAGTAAGAGAGTGACTCGGGAGACAGTTCTAGGTTCAGAGCAGAGCAGGGCAGGAAGCAGGAAGCCCCGAGGTTTATTTACAAAACTACTTTTATACATTTCCTATGATGCCCATGGATTGGAGGATGGAATTCCCACCTCCCAATCCACACTGGTCAAGCCAACTGTCAATCACCTTTCTCCTCCCAACTAGAAATATGTAAACAATGAAAGACAGTTAGCAAAACATGACCAGTGTTTACATTAACAAGCGGGAGAGACTGCACGTCTCTCCTTCAACACGAACGCTCGGCAAGCCAGGAAAAAACCTCATGGCAACACTCCTCTGTTACCCCACAGACTGGATATGATTATTAATGGACCTCTTAGTGTGGGCCTGACATTGGTCTGAACTTAGGCTTCAGGCTCTGCTAGTGTCTGTGTGAAAGGCAGGCGAACAACTTTCTCATGTTAGCCTGAGAAATCTTAAGGAGGAATTCAAACAAACCTTGGGAAGTGAGAAACCATCCGCAGGTGGTGTTTTTCCAACGTGTTTACTGGAAAGAAATGTTTACTAAAGGGTGTAGACGCTGAATAACCAATCATGTTCTTTGTACCGAACTACTCTATAAAAGTAGCATTTAGAAGAATAAAGTTTGCTCTCATCTTTACCATCATGGAGAGTCATGTTGTTATTTCTGTGCCGTCCGAAAACCATAGCAACATCTGGTGACCTGACGTTTCGAAGAAGTTCAGCGCAGCCAGGACTGATTCATGCAGCAAAGCTTGAAAATTCTACCTGCCTCCTTAGAGAGGTAAGCGAAATATCTCCACGTTTTTTCTAAAGAATGCTGGTCCTGCTGACCATGGAAAAAGATCCATCCTGCCAAAAGACAGCAGGTCGGACGGCACCCAGCACAGCTGGACTTTAATTTCTAGAACAGACAGCCGGGCAGAGGTTCCAGAAAATCTGGGGAACCAGCCTGAGAAAGGACAGCTTGTGCCTTTCCTGACAAGAGCTGCTGGAATTCTTCGCTGCCGACAGCTTGCCCAGCACTCCCCCGACCTCTTTCGGTTCTATCTGGCCGAGATCAAAGCGAGCGTCTGTAAGCCTCTCCCGGCCGGCAGAGACGGCGCTTCCTTGGCTTTTCCTTCTCCTTTCTTCATACCACGGATGGCTGGCAGTGGTTCCTGCGCTATCATCCACTGCGACTAGTCTGTACCGTGACTTTAAAAGATGCTAGCCCGTCCAAGATACAGCTGGTCAGATTCCGACCCGGAGTGTGACACAACGATCCTCCTCGGCGTGGCCCAGCATCTGGCCTGCGGACGGGACCGGAATCGAAAACCTTTGATCCCTCTGTATCCTTCTGTGTGTTCAGGGCGAAAAGTTCACTTTATGAGTGTTTTATGCTTTTAACGTTACCTGTGCTTGTTTTTATGATTGCCTGTGTGAGTTTAGGGCTTGTCTTTCTTTGTGTCTCTGTGTTTTAACTTTGTTCTTTCCCTTGTGCGGGGTGGGGGTGCGGTGAGACAGAGGCATGGCAGCATGGATGCGATCTCCCTGCCTTCTCTCTCTCTCGCTCGGTTTTTCTCCCGCCCTGCTCCAGGGCGCTGCAGCGGCTGCAAAATCTCTCTCTCTCTCGTTTTTCCATACTCGGTTTTCCCCCCTCCCCACAGGCGCGCGGGTCGGGCGGGCGCGCGGGTCCCTTCCCCGCGCGGTGCCGCTGAGACGGGCGGCTTGGAGCAGCTTTGCCTCTTCGTCCCCCCCCCCCCCCCCTTCCCCCCAGGGCGGTGAGGGGGGCCACCGGCTCTCCGCTCGAGACAGGCGGCGGCAGGGCGGCGGCGGGCTGAGCTCCGCCGAGCCCCGCTCCGTTGTCCCCTCTCTGTTTCCCCTCCATTTCCTTCCCGCGTGAATTTGCACAGCAAGTCGTCATAGGAACGGAGGAGCGGTCTCCTCGCTCCTTTTCCCCCTTCCCCCCGCCATGAGCGGCGGGGTTCGCTCCCCCACTCCTTCCCTGCGGGCCAAGCGGCTGACTGCGAATAGGGCACGAGGAACTTGCCGTTCCTCTAGACAGCGGATAATGCTGTGGGAGTTGCTTCGCTTGAATTTTTTTTTTTTACATAGAAATGGGGGCCACGTTTGTTTGGATTTCCCCCAGCTCTGCGGAGCGGCCCTGGGGCCATTGAGCCCCCAAAGCCCCACTGAGGGAGGGCCAAATAGCTTCGTCGCCTTTGAGGTGAGCAGAAGCTTTTTCCTTTACAGAAAAATGGGGGCCACGTTTGTTTGGATTTCCCCCAGCTCCGCGGGGCGGCCCTGGGGCCCTTGAGCCCCCAAAGCCCCACTGAGGGAGGGCCAAATAGCTTCGTCGCCTTTGAGGTGAGCAGAAGCTTTTCCCTTTAGAGGGACAGTTGAATTTTGTTTGGGTTTTTTCCCTCCCCCCCTCCCTCAAAACATTTCTTCTCAAGGCGTCTCTGTGAACAGATGCCTGTTCATAATAGAAGAAAAATGACAAGAAATACAAAAAACAAATAAGCAACCTTTGTTGCCTTTCGCAGATAACACAAGTATTATTAATAATTCTACAGTATAACCATCAGTTATGTTTTAAGTGTTATCTCAGTTTTTAAGATATTTGATGTGAATTCACAGATATGATAAAGTTATCACAGTTCTACAGCCGGCTGCTGCTACTGCTGCTGCTTCTGCTTCTTCTTCTCATGTACTTTGCTATTTGTCTATAATTGCCTGTAAGACACGTGTCACCCAAGAATTTTTCCTTGTTTCCTAGCTGTCTATGCTAGTTTTGCATTCATGATTTTCTAAATATTTTCAGATTTCCAGACAAGGTTATCTGAGTTTGTAAGAATGCCTCCTCTGTCCTGACGGTTTGGGATGCAGTTCCAATCCTGGTCACAGACCATCTCAAGAGCCTGCTGAGCTCAGAGCATCTCTACCCTGACAAATTTAGGAGGTGTCAATTACCATATTAGTTTCTTATTATAAGATTTTTAGAAAGTTTGTTTTTAAAATTGGTGTAAGGGATTCCTCTGCAGTTAGAGCTGGGCACTGGCCATGCCTTGGCTCTCTCTGGATGGGAATTGCCTGTTTGCCCAGATTTTTAACAAAAAATTACATATGAGTTATTTGACTCAACAATTTGACCTTTAAATATAATAGCTGAATTGATCTTTGAGGTGAACCTGGAATTCCTGCCCGGGAAGGATGAACAGGATCTCACTGGAAAAGAAGCACTTCAGCTTTTGCAGTTCCTGGGCTGATCAAAATTATTATCAAAAAGATAACAGGCAACAATGTAACATTTATGTTATGAACCTGAAGAAAAAGTAATTCTGAAACCTGGATGTTGAATTTAGACAATGGAGTCTGACAAGTTATCAGTTTAGGGCAGTGGAGCCTGACAAGTTTGTTAATTTAAGGGGAAGATGTGCCTGTGTTTTATCATTAGCAGGTTCAGCAGTCGTGTTACCCATCACCTTTGAGGAGTGAAAAGGGACATTGCATAGCCTTAGTGGCTGTCACATAGACTGCAAAGATGACCATGTGGTTGGAAGTTATGGAGACAACAGAAGTCCTGTGTCAGCAGCATGGTCCTGTTTTCATCGATCATCCTCGAGTCACTCCCTGCTCCAGGCTTCAAGAAGACATCCAGTGATGCTAAGGATCAACATCTTGTCTCAATGGACTTTTTCTTTTCATGTGTTTTAATTTTATAGTAGATGTTGTTTCATTTAAGTTTCCTACATAGATGTAGTTGTATTTTAGGTAATATTTCACGTGCCTTCGGTGTATGTTTTGTAGTTATTAAGGGCTGTTATTTCACTTTGTGGTTTTTGCCTTTCTGGTCTTTGGGATCATGTAGATTTTTTTTTTGGAGTCAGATATCTTTTTATTGATATTTTTATTAATTTTATTATTCTTATTCTTTCTTTCTAGGTGACATCCTACAGGTATCATGGGCCAATTGAGTGACCAGTGGTCCAGTCCTGCACATCTTGCAATGGGTCTTTGCCCTTTCAAACATCACATGCATTTTACCATCAAAAAAAAAAAAAAAAAAAAAAAAAAAAAAAAGGGTCAACTCAGGTTGTCCAAATAATTGGAAAATAAAATCAGTTTGCTGTTGCAGGTGTGATGCAAGGACCACTGTCTTTTGCTAAAAGGCAGAAAAAGCCCTTGTTATCTGAAAGGATGATTCCTAGAGTGATAGATCTTGACAAATTAGACTGCCATTTTTGAGCAGGCTAATGATGTTTTGTTTTTTTCTGTATTAGAATTAGTAAATAGCTAAGCTTGACGCTGGTGCATGGACATGGTTATGAAGGGTCAACACCAAATGCCACAGAACTTCCCTGACCATTTAAGTTGGTGCCCAATGAAAGTTCTGTTTAGTAATTGGTTGATTACTAATGGGACTTCTGGTGTCATGTTTGTCTTTTTTTCTCTTGCAAGGGCCCTGCAGGAGAGGACACAGACACAGACGCCGCCCTCAGCAAAAACTAGAAGGGGGAGATGTGGGCCTGACATTGGTCTGAACTTAGGCTTCAGGCTCTGCTAGTGTCTGTGTGAAAGGCAGGCGAACAACTTTCTCATGTTAGCCTGAGAAATCTTAAGGAGGAATTCAAACAAACCTTGGGAAGTGAGAAACCATCCGCAGGTGGTGTTTTTCCAACGTGTTTACTGGAAAGAAATGTTTACTAAAGGGTGTAGACGCTGAATAACCAATCATGTTCTTTGTACCGAACTACTCTATAAAAGTAGCATTTAGAAGAATAAAGTTTGCTCTCATCTTTACCATCATGGAGAGTCATGTTGTTATTTCTGTGCCGTCCGAAAACCATAGCAACATCTTAGAGAGGTAGCGCCTGAGGTAAGGGTAGGAGAGCAACACTAAAGACACATCTGTCACGATCCAAGCAGGAATCGTGATAGGTTCGTGTGATCTCAGAGTGCAAAAAGTACTCGAGGGGACAATAGTTTAATCATACAACAAATGCACCTTTATTGAGTGCCAACAACACTTGCGATAGAGGGAATGAGAAAGGAAAAATAGGATACAGAGCGAGGAAAGGGGGGCAGGAGGATACAGCTACCAATGGCAGAGACGTCCTCGTGGAGTGGCGTCTGGCCAATGGATCCGTCTTCTGTCCATGGGGAGATCTCAAAGTGTGAGTCACAGGGGGAAGCTTTCAATGTCATTTCAGAAGCGGGGGGCACCTGGCCAACTCGGGCAGAAGCGGGAGGGAGCACCCGAAAGTCATTGTGAGGAGCCCCGTTGCTCTGGGAACCAGGTGCAACCGTTTAGATCAAGCAGGTCTGGGCCAAGCAGGTCTGGACCCAGTTGCAGGTAAGCACAGGCTGTCCAGCCGTCCATTGTCTTCGTACAAGTTCCCATGGGAACCAGCTCTGGTCCAGTAGTCACACCTGCAGTGCATTGCTTGGTACACACACACACACACCATGGGTTAGGCCGAGCCCCTTGCACACAGTCCCTTCCTTGACAGAGGACCTTGACGAAGGTCGTGAGGCAAAACCAGGGACCCTCAGGCCCCGACTCTCACACCACCCCGTGGCTCACGATCGTCGTCAAGAAAACTCCGTTGATTCAGCAGAGTGGTTGTGAAGTCTTCAGGACTCATCAAGCCGTCAGTAGCATATCCCGGAAAAACAGGGAAAAAGAATAGAAGGATAAAGAAAAGTAGGAAAGAGGAAAACAAAAGGGAAAAGAAAAAGGAAACAAGGCAAATTGTTATTAATAATTTTTTCTCATTAAGTTTACATTCATTTAATCATTAGAAAATCAAACTATTCTAGTTAAACAATTTCAATCAATAATAATTACAATAAAACAATTTTCTTTCAAACAATCAAAACAAATCACAAAAAAAAAAATCAAAAACACAACAATCAATTTAAAATATGCAGGAAAAAATCCTTACTTTGCTGTTAATACAATTCACTCTGTGTCAATAACTTTGGGAACATCCATGGCAAACGAGCTATTGACCAAATTGTGTGCATCCATTATCAAAACAAATTGTTTCATTTGTTTCATCATTTTCCAATTCATGATGTATGATCATGATGATCAGCAATCTTTTGCTGATAAAACAAAACCAATCAGTACCAAAATTAAAAGAACAATAATGGGGTGACACAATTTGTTCAAGACGCCAGTAGCAGTAGGTGACCATCCAAAAAGAGTATCCCACCATTTGTGTTCAGCATCCTTTTCGACTCTCTCCAAAACACGGTGTATCTTTTCTACATTATGATAAACTGTCACCAAAGTTCTCTGTCCATCTTCTTTAATTTTGTTTAAAATTTTAATCAAATCCTGATGGAGCAGCAATTGCTTTACCAAAGTAAGGTTCATCCCAATGGGTGTAGGAAATAGCTTGTGAATGAGTGTATAATTGGTCTGTAAAAGATAGTGAGAAGTAACTGGAGCTATATAGGAAAAGTCACATCCTACAATCTTGGTAAAATTACAAACACAGAGATTTGAATGATTTTTAACACATATTTCTACACCTTCTACAAACACAGAATCACAAATAGTTCTTAAGCATACACAACCATGGCCTATATATACAAGCACTGTCTCAAGACTTTTATTAAAACAAACCTCAAAATGACAAATGTTCTGTTCAGTGTCAAGGCAGATATCCTGAGCTCTAATTGCATTACCTTCACAGATGAACCCTTGTTGTTCTCAGACAATGCACTGTTCCAAATTAACAGTTTGCCATTTTTTACCAACCTGACGGGCCCATTCTCTATGTTCAGAAGGACAGAGAACAGCTCCATTGTGATTCAATCCTAATGCAATGACAGGGAAAATTGAATACACTGAAGCATTTTGTATAGTTAGTACAAAAGCTGTGGCCGTATTTGTGCTAGGATCATAGGTAAAATTTACCAATTTCCACCAAGATTGAAAATCCTTTTCAAAATCAGTGGCACTATCCCAAATTATTTTCTGAAATTCGGTGGGAAAAGTGCCTTCTTCACCTTCTCTAATTATGGAAGCAGCCACTGATTGCATCCACAATTGGGCCTGAACACAACTCAAAGCCAGGGAAATGTTATTCTGGGCAATACTAAGTGCATCAATCATTAATTTGTGGTCATTTACATGCACCGTTTCCCAATTTGGTAGTATGTTTGATAACAACCATTGTTGGGTCCCCAAAGCTGATAAGGATGAGGACAGGGGCTTTTGTAGTCTTGTCAAATCTCTTGTGGCAGCCAATTTATTCATCAACACTTCTGAATCAATGCTGTTCAAAATTCCCAATCCTGTTCCCACGACACCAGTTATGTCTCTTGCCATTCGTTTCTTAGAAGGGCTACGCTTTCGCAACCAGGTATCCCACCCCTCAAAGGAAGTCTGTAAAAAGGGTGAGCAGGCTGGCTGGATTTCTGAAATGTTATTCTGCATCAACAATTTTACCTGTTTGAGAGACCAGGCCGGATTAAACAAAATTTGTTGTTGCCCAGTTTTCTTGATGATATATGGCCCAATTTCAAAAATCTTTGGAGTTACAACCGGGGGTTGGGAAGTGGGCATCACAACATCCACATCAAGTTCTCCCCAATATTTAGTGTTGTTTTTTCCACACATGATTTTATGAGAGAACTGTACATTGGTTAGATTTAACCAACAGTTCTGATTTTGAAATTCACAAGACAAAACACGGCCATGAGGTCCTATATTATAACCGTGTACTGGTTCTGCGTGTGTTCCATTGTTCAATTCACATCTTATTGCTATGTCATCACCTTGTGATACCACAAAAGGAGGGAAAACTTTATTTTTGTCATCCACCATTAGGGAGACATTTTCACCATGGTATACTACCATCATACTCAATATGGGTTTTGCCACAACATTAATTTTAAATTTGTAAACCAAACCTTGCAAACCCGATTGATCCATTTTTTGCCAATTACATGATACATAGGTAGGTTTGGTCAATGTAAAATTGTGCCAACAATCACCAGATTCGTTTTTACAAAGCCTCGTAATTTCCACATTGTTAGTTGTGGGGTCTAAGGGAAAATTACCTACCATCCTTTGACGACAACACAATATAAAAGGAACTTGTTTTTCACATGCCCATGCTGTTGTATGGCAAAGGTTTGCTGTTATGTTGAGGTGCAAGTTGCTTGTAATGTTTGATTCCAAAAAGTTCCCGGCAATGGCAATACTGGAAGCTTTCTCATGTGAAGAACCCTCTACTTTTCTTACCCTGAGGCCCCGACTCTCACAACATCCAAAATAACCATCATTGCCCTTGATGCTATCATGTCATAAACTGATATCCCACAGTACAGCAACAAAGCAATCCTGATACCTCTACCTGCTCTGCAAAAGAACATTGAGCACATACAGGAATATATACAGGATTAAGTACCACACTTGTGGGAAATCAAGGCACAGAAAGTTCTCAAATCTTTGTGCCTACAGGCCTAGACATAGAAATGAAAACAGGGTTTGATTTAAGACCTTGGAAGAGGCTTCCAGATTTAGAGACTAGAAGCAAGAATGTGTATTTGTAGTTTTAAGCAGAAACATGTTAAGCAAGGTAGTGGAAAATTTTAGAGTAGAAAAGTTTTGATAGGGAATTTATTACAAAGGTAGTAAGAAGTTTTAAGGTGTAGTACTGTAGGTTTGTGTGTCGTTATATGATTGGTTAAGAAGATCCACACTGCAGCAAAATGTGTAAAACAATAATTAGCGATTGGTGTAAAAACAGTAACAAACACTGTGGCAGTAGTTTATTGGCTAATAAATCTTTAAAAGACATTGTAGCTGGAGATCTTGTGACCTCTGATGAAAGATGTGAAGACATTCTTACCCTCTCTGAGACTGATGAAGATAAGAGCAATAAATCATCCTTTTAACACATCTTTCAGTGGTCCCGTCTCTCAAATATTCCGATACATACCCATATGAACAGACCAAGCAACCTTGTGCCCAGTGGCTCTGTACCTAATCTAACAAATGCTTAGATCAAATTTGTTTCCAACCTGATCTGAGCAGATCTGTTGTTATCTCAACCCTTGAGCCACACATTGGGCACCATATAAGACTCTCGTTGTTTAGGAATTGTATTCCCTAATTTAGTGCCCCCCCCCCTCCCCCCGAGACTCCAAAACCACATGCCACTTACTCACTTCCCCTACTCCCCATTCCACCCACAAGTGGTCAGAGATGAGAACTGGAGGCACAAAAGGCAAAGATCATGGTTGGCATAAAAACAATTTACTGGAAGCAGCACTGAAATAAGAAAATGAACAATAAGTGCCAGTATTAATAACAAAATTGTACAAGAGATTGTGGAGCTCAACCTGAATGCAGCCACACCACCCAAACCGCTGCCTCCAGTCAGGACCAGCGTTACTCTACCACTCCATTTGCTGCACTTGCTTTGCCAGAAAGGAACACCCTTCTTCTCAAAAGCAAAATAAGGTGCCTTTCCCCCACCACTGGCAATGACATAAGATGGTATCAAATAATATTAGGATCATGACCACACCCACATAGCTCCAGGCTCCACTCTCTCATGGCTGCTGCAAAAAATGAACCCTGTCTTTGGTCAAAACCAGGACACTCCATTGGTCCGGTCTGAGGCAATCTTTTTGCTATAGCAGGAAGCTATTGTGCTAATAGATATCCCCCATTAGCTCTCAAATTTGGTCAGAACTGTCTCATTCCTGCCAAGGTTTCTCATGAGAATGGCAGGCAGCTCATGCTGTCAGGGACAGGAGACCCACAAGTCATTCTGACTGCCTGCCAGGACACAGAGACGGCAGCAAGAATAGCAAGAAGGCAATCTTTTTTTCTGTACTTGCCTTGAAGCAAATGGAAAAGTCAGGTTATCTAGAAGGTAGGCTGAACACTGGATTCAGCATAACATGAAAATGACATTACTCTGCTAATATGTACTGTTAAGTACTAAAAGGCTAAGGGACTCTGCCAATAACAATCCTGATATAAGTGCACTAATTTAAACATTTGTCACACTAACTTATTTAGTCTTCAAGACACATCAAAAGGTGCTTCTCTCTGTTTTTTAATAGAGGAAAAATTAAAGACAAGGAAAATTTTAACAGAAAGAAAAACAAGACATAAAGATCAAAAAGCCAAATAGTATTGTAATAAATGCCGAGCGAATTTCAAATTAATAAATGATTTCATTAATTTTAGAAAAATCAATGACCAGAATTTTGGGTAAGCCAACAATCAAAGAATCAGTGTCGAGTCCCGGGACTGGCACTGGGTGAACCTTAGCTGCAGCCTCTATCGCAACGCAGCTCCCCATGTTCACGCTTTCAGTTCCGTGAGCCTAGTTTTTATGCAGTTCTTTTAGCGAGACAGAGCATTACTTCATGCTTTCTTTGTCCCTTCAGTTTTCCTTCATATTCATGGAGATTCATCTTTGCCGTTTGGTCCATTGAATAGTCCTTCTGTGGGGAGATGAATATTAGGTACTACTTCTGGGAATCGTACATGCATCGAATTGAGATGCATGTCCCTGATGGTGGAGTACGGCCCATCTCGGTGGTAATGGTTGGGTGGTTCGCAATCCCATCTCTGGCGAGGACCCATCTTCCTCGGGTCCCCTCTCCTTTTCTTTTGTAAATCTGGTAGTTCTCCAGTTCTGTGACAGCCAACATGGCTTCACCAAAGGCAAATCATGCCTGACAAATTTGGTGGCCTTCTACAATGGGGTTATAGCAGTGGTAGATGAGGGAAGAGCAACTGATGTCATCTACCCTGACTTGTGCAAGGCATTTGACACTGTCCTTCATGACATCCTTGTCTCTAAACTGGAGAGACATGGATTTGATGGATGGACCACTATGGGTGCAGACAATTGGTCTGAATTTAGGCTTAAGGTTCTGCCAGTGTCTGTGTGAAAGGCAGGCGAGCAACTTTCTCATTCTGGCCTGAGAAAATCTTAAGGAGGAATTCAAACAAACCTTAGGAAGTGAGAAACCATCCACAGGTAGTGTTTTTCCAACATGTTTACTGGCAAAAGATAGTTTACAAAAGGGTGTAGACTCTAATAACCAATCATGTTCTTTGTACTGAACTACTCTATAAAAGTAGAATTTAGAAGAACAAAGTTTGGTCTCATTTTACCATTGTATAGAGTCATGTTGTTATTTCCTGCCATCTGAAAATCATAACAACAGACCACACAGTGGATAAGGAATTGCCTGGATGGTCTCACTCAAAGAGTTGAGGTCAATGTCTTAATGTCCAAATGGAGACCAGTGACAAGTGATGTTCCTCAGGGGTCAATACTGGGGCCAGCACTCTGTAACATCTTTGTCAGTGACATGGAAAGTGGGATTGAATGAACCCTCAACAAGTTTGCTGACAACACCAAATTGTGTGGAATGGCTGACATGCTGGAGGGAAGGGATGCCAACCAGAGGGACCTTTACAGGCTTGAGACGTGGGCCCATATGAACCTCATGAAGTTCAACAAGGCCAAGTACAAGGTCCTACACCTGGGCTGGGGCAATCCCAAGCACAAATACAGGCTGGATGGAAAATGGATGAGAGCAGCCCTGAGGAGAAGGACTTGGGGTAGTTGGTGGATGAGCAGCTTGACATGACCTGGCAATGTGCACTTTCAGCCCAGAAAGCCAACCATAACCAGAGCTGCATCAAAAGCAGCATGACCAGTAGGTTGGGGGAGGGGATTCTCCCCCTCTACTCTGCTCATGTACGACCCCCACCTGGAGTACTGCATCCAACTCTGGGACCTCCAACACAAGACACTGACCTGTTGAAATGAGTCAGGAGGAGAGCTACTAAGTTCATCACAGGGCTGGAACACCTCTCCTATGAAGAAAGGGTGAGAAAGTTGGGAGTGTTCAGCCCAGACAAGAGAAGGCTCCAGGGAGACCTTTTAGGAGCGTTTCAGTATGTAAAGGGAGCTTATAAGAAGAGTGGAAAGGGACTTTTTACAAGGGTGTGTAGTGATAGGACAAGGGGGAATGGGTTTAAACTGAGGAAAGGCAGGTTGAGATTTGATGTTAGGAGGAAATTCTTTACTGTGAGGGTGTGAGGCACTGGAACAGGTTGCCCAGAGACACTGTGCACTCCCCATCCCTGGAGGTGTTCAAAGACAGGCTGGGTGGGGTTGCAAGTAACTTATTCTAGTGGAAAATGTTCCTGCCCATGGCAGAGGATTTGGAAATAGATGAACTTTAAGGTCCCTTCCAAACCTGTTGTGTACCGATTAAAACACAAAAGAGCAAAGAAAACTAAATCTCTGTGAATAAAATGGATCAAACCCAGAAAGGTTTGAAAATACACCCAAAAAATATGATTAAAACCAAACGAGGTTAGATGCTGGTGCCAAAAAAATTGGATATATTTTGTTTAATAGTAAAAGAAGCAAAGAGAAAGACAGAAAGAGAAAGAGATTAAAGGAATGAGGGAGATGTCTTTACAAACAAACTGTTGGTCTGCTGGTAGATAAAACTAGCACTGAGAGAGAAAAGAAACAATGGGAAGGATTCCACTGATTGATGAATGGAATGGGAGAGGTTTATTTTTACAAACAAACTGTAGGTCTACTGATAAATAAAATTGTATACCTGTAAGAGACGGTCCGAAGATCCCTCATCGGCCTCATGACTGTTGAACAAGGACAGAGACTGAGACCCCAAGGACCCTAAAACCACAACACAGGAGTTCTGGCCTGACTGAGGTGGGATCCAGGTTTCTCCCGCAGGTGCACTCACTGGACCAAGATGTCCCCTGGAAACCTGTGCAGAAACAATGGGACTGTCACGGTGTTTGCTGAGCTGTGTTTACTCGGGACTGACTGTGCTGTACCGTAAAGTCCAGCTTGCCCTGTTTCTTCATTGTGCAAGAAAACCTGCAACACTCACGAGGTCTCCCCTCCTTCCTGGCCTGCTGCCCCTCGCCTTGAAAAGGACTATAATAAGCTCCCCAAAAAAGACCCTTTTGTGGCCTCCCCAATGGACAAGACGGATCTATTGGTGCACGCCACAAGGACTGCAAAGGTGGTCTATTGGCTCTCTGCCATGAGGACTCTCGTCTCCCATTGGTAGCTATACCCTCCGCTTTCCTCTTCTCTCTCTCTCTTTCCTTTTTCCTCTATCGCATCTTGTGGGTATCAATAAAAGATACATTGATTTTAGTTAAACTAAGTTCTCTTGGCCTCTTTTTGCACTTTGAAATCAAAACGAACCATCACGACTGTCTATCAGATCGTGGCAATACCGAGGGATGAAACAATGGGAGGAACCATAAATTCCATAGGAAAAGAAAAAGGGGGGTATACATTAGAACGGGGTCTTAGGTATTAGGTGTTTCGGGAAGTCTGTACTTCTCAAGTACCTCAGCCAATGGGGAAAGAGAGAGGGAAATGCAGTCAGGAAATTAAGATAAAAAGGATGTCGTGTCCTCCAAAATTTTGAGAGACCCCAGGGGAAATGCCTCATGCCCTCTCCTTTTATTCAAATAGTTACAGGACTCTGCTGTCTCCTTTTTGGACATACACCTCTAGTGTTTGTGGAATAATTTTCCTCACAATTTGGGGGCTCTTGTCCAGGATATTTCTACCTTCTGGGTAGAGCAGAGCTGAAGGCGTGCCTCACCCAGTTTTGGTGATCAGTTCCCCTTGGTGGTGGCCAGCACTGGGGGATTGATGGAGTTCCCAAGACTATCCAGGAGACAGACGAGTGGTGGACCACGGGGGTCCATGAAGAGTCCACAGGGAAGGACCACTGAAAATCTCACTGGTGAGTAAAATGGGATTTTTGGGGAGTGAACCTGGGAGGGCACCAATGGAGGATTGCAAATGTAAAGCCAGGAACGGGCCCAGGCAAAAGGGATAAAAATCCCAAAATATCTCAGAAGAATCCCTTGGAAGAATGTGGAATTGGGTTACACATTCTCCCAGAAGTAATTAAGGACATAGATGCCTGAAGGGGGCAATAAGAGAGAGTTGAGAAGGAGTCTCGACTACAGGGGATGGATGGATAGTGTTTGTGTGTTGGAACAGTGTAGCAGGAGCAGGATGACTTATAGAATAAAGGTAGAGCTATCCCAAACTGGGCCTCAGATTCTGGCCTGCCTAGAAGTGGATGAGCCTGTGGCGCAGTTTAGAAAAACTCACTTAAGGTGTGTACATGCTTTAGCTGAGATAGGATGGAAATACGGTTGCTGCCTTAAACTGTAATAGCTTACATATTTGTCCACGCTCACTGCCAATAGAAATGCACCTGTTGCTGTAAACCGTCTTTCCTATATATAACCAGACATTTCGGGGAATAAAGGGAGAACGTGTGTTATAACCATATTGGTTTGATCTCCATTGCTCGGTCTCCGATCCCACTGATAGTCCCAGCTTCAGAACAGAAGTGCTTGAAGGGGAATATGGAGAGATATGGTTGAGGCAAGGAGCAGCAGGATCAGGCGTGGAGGCGTGGGACCAAGAGCATGAGCTGGGGGCTGTGGGGCAGCCAGGGCTCAGTTCCGGGCAGTGCTTGATCCGGCCACCCCGGGTGGTTTCATAGCTCCTGGTATTTTTCCTACCCTTTCTCTTAAATTTTAAAATAATAAGCTAACCCTTCTAACACATATTTGGAATTCTGTTTAGTCTTATTCTTAAGAAGAAGCCTGACAAGGACATTTTGTTTTCCACTGGAACTCAGAAGACATACCAAGAAATGGTATAAAGGAGCCCCTGAAACAACTCCAACAGGGCAGAAACCAGGGGAAATTACCAAACCAACTACTCTTGTAATTGGACATTATTTGTTAGATCTACTAATTATTAATCTTATAAATATTGTCGAAATGCTGTATCACATGTGCATATAACCATATTGTGCACCTGAAAGCTTTCAATTAAAGACTAGCTTTTATATTATCATTTTAATATTGTTTGGAAAAGTTTTTTGTTTTAGTCCAGGCAACTCCTGCTGTTGGTAGATACCTTTTTCCAGGTGGCAATTTTTTTCCTGCCGTGCCAACAAGGCTAGGGAAGTCATCAAGATTTGAGGTGCCTATAAAGAGATCATCTGATAGAGGATCTCATCTGGTTGTTAGTATGCTATAGGTACTTAGTAAGCAATTTTGATGGGGAAATCCTAGTGATGCCTTAAAGAACCTAGAAATGAAACATCACACTGGAGAGACCATATTAGTATAGGAGATAATATAAAGGCTAGTCTTTATTGGAGGCCTCCAAGAGGCAGATATAGAAAATGCCCACCCTTGCATGGGGTGAATACAGTTTTATAAGTTCAGCAAATTAGCATAACTGACAAAAATCCCGAATTAGAGACATAAGTGGTGAGGTAATTCCCCCTTTTGGTTCCACCTCTTACTGCGCCCCCCTTTTAGATAGGAACCAAATGTTGTTAATGAAAATGTGTCTCGAAGAGCTGGTTCAGCCTTGGCTCCCAGGACGAACCAAAATAGGATAGGGG